>NC_049248.1:11150760-11800135 GCF_011100685.1 Canis lupus familiaris | reverse complement strand
ACAAAAACTGCCTTTGGTTAAAGTTGTGGGCTTTCAGTAGGAAATTTCCAGGGTAAAGCAAAGGCTCAAGCTTCTGTCTCACCCAGAAGGATTGCATTTCCGAGGATCACATTTCCACTACCTCACTTTCCCTAAGGCCATAGATGGTGATAAGAGAAGTTAGTCAGGGAGATGCAAATCAACAGGCCCAGCAGGTAGCTTAATCATCAGCCTCAGTCCACTGTGTTCCACATTCTTCTGGAAGGAACCACTTCCCAGCATGACTTTGTAAAAAATTAGTGGGAACCACACGTGATATAAAGAGCTATAGAGATTAAATGCTCTATGCCTTCCCATGCAATTCAAAATAGATTTTCTACACAAGCTTAGATTTTGTCACCTTCTGTTACGGGTTGAATTCTGCTACAGACACGCCCCACATCCCTCAATTCATATGTTGAAGTCCCAACCCCCTAAAACCTCAGACTGTGACTTTATTTAGAAATAGGGTCATTGCAGATGTCATTACCTAAGACGCGGTCATAGTAGAACAGGGTGGACCTCTAATCCAATATGACTAGTGTCCTTACAAAAAGGAGAATTCGGACATGTAGACAGGCATCGATTGCATGACTGGAAGGGCATGTTCTGCCCCATAGTGATTAAAAATATGTGTCAAACCATAGAACCTTCAGTGATGCCAACCACATTTCAAGTAGTGTCCTGGGTGCAGTGAATGGAAGGAAAAGTGGTCCTTGCTCTCAAGGATATTGTCGTCTAATGGAGAAGGCAGACATAGAAAACACCAGAAAAGGCTAAAGGTGCTGAATTAAGAGTCAGTCACATGCAGCATGCCATGTGAAGAAGGCAGAGATCTACCAATCAAGGAATACGGAGCAAACCACCAGAAGCTAGGAGAGAGGCACAGAACGGATTCTCCCTCCCAGCCCTCAGAAGGAACTGACCCCGTCCTTACCTTGATCTTGGACTTCCAGCCTCTGGGACTGTGAGACAGTAAATTTCTGTTGTTTAAGCCACCCAATTTCTGGCGCTTTATTATGACAGCCCTCCAACACTTCCACTCCCCCCCACCCCCTGCACCCTGCCACTCCTTTCCCACGAGGTTCCACCGAGACCCTGCGCTGACCCTCTGCCTGCCCATCCAGCCCGTTCGCTTCGGCAAGTTGCCACTGAGTCCCCCTGCAGGGCCAGAGACGAAAGCCACCCACCCAGGTTTGGAGTGTACGATTCTCAGATGTGTGAGGTCTCAGACAGTAAAGCCCAAGAGAGCTCCCAGAGTTTTAGAAGCGTGTGCTGACGGAGGCTGAAAGAAACAAAATAGGTGACTTGCAGGAGTCTGGGAGGCTTCATCTGTATGCCTGTGGGCGGAACAACCTCCAAACTGGCTGGCCTCTGTCAGCGGCTCTGTAGGGATGGACGAATGAATGGATGGATGGACAGACACATGGACGGAGGATGGAGAAAACAGCACAGAGGGAAGTCTGCCCACTGCAGTCTGAATACGCCCCCGCACAAAAGAAGTTGAATGAAGAAATCAATAGGTCCAATTAGACCTGGAGTGGGGGAGCCCTGTGAATCATTTATAGGGAGGGGGTCTGGGTGGCACAGAGATAAGTCAGAGTGCTGGAGAGGGAAAAGAAAGAGAAAGATAACAGAGGGCCTCCTGCTCTGGAGGTGAACCCAAACTCCCTCCATCTCCTTATCTCAAAGGGCTATCTTCAGAAAGCACTTCCCTAGGGGTAACAGGAAGTTTCTTGAAAACTTCCTGGCTACTGGGGAGAGTTAGTCATGCATATTAGAGATCTCTCACACTGAAACTTCTGGTTGAATAGAGCCAGCTAGCCCCTGGGCCAGGAGCAGCCTCCACAAGACTGGAGAAAGCCAGAGGAGGGGGCGGGGTGGGGGGGGGGGGGGTGGGGGGAAGCAAGGGCGGTCCTCCCAGAGGTAGACAAGGCCCAGAGGGATGAAAAGAGGCTCTGTGCATGACCCCAGTGCCTCCACACTTTCCCATCACAGTCAAATGCTGCATCAGGGGACAAGGGTCAGAGGGTAAAAAGTCATGCTGCCCCAAGACTCTGAAATACAGGAAGTAAAGCAGGAAGAAGAGGCAGGCCCTAGCAGAGGGGAACAAGGGAGCAAGGGGAATGGGTGCTACCTGGTGCCCTGGGGACAATGGAAAGTCCAGATTTGGGCCTGGTCTTCCCCTGCTAGAACTTCATTATTTCCAGCCAGATCCAAGAATCCCAGAATTGAAAGGGGGTACAGAAGGTTAATCTTGTAGTTCTTAAATGTGAGGGGAGACAGCTGGAAGATAAATAGGTCCCAAAGGGGTCATGGAGGGCCTACCATACCCAGGTACTACAAGGTAACAAAGCACAAGCACTGCTCCTTTTCCAAACAGGCTGTGCAATGAGAACAATTGAGGTTGGCACTTTAAATGTACTTTCCCAGGATGCCTGGGTGGCTCTGCGGGTTAAGCATCTGCCTTCAGCTCAGGTCAGGATCCTGGAGTCCTGCATGAGGCTCCCTGCTCAGTGGGGGATCTGCTTCTCCCTTTGCCTCTGCCCCTCACTCCACTTGTGTTCTCTTTCTCTCAAATAAATAAAATCTTTAAAAAAAAGTATTTTCCCATAGAATGTAACAGAGGGGGCCTGGTTCATCCATGAAGGAGTTCTGGTATCAGACTGGGGAGGCAGCAGGCCCTTCCTATCTGGGATGCACAAGCGTGGTGTTTGCACAAAGTGCCTTCGGTCACAATAATGGGAATGGTCAGGAAAACTGGGGTTTGGAAGTAGGAAAAAACCCCAACCATTGTACAACAATGTGGATATATGTAACACTACTGGACTGTATATAACCTTAAGAATGGCTAACATGGTAAATGTTATGTGTATTTTATCACAACTAAATTTGTTTTAGGTTTAGAACACAACAAGAAGAAAATCCCAACCAAATAGTGGGAAGAAATATCAAATAATGATAAAGAATAACATTTATTGAGTGCTTGCCATGTGGTAGATGTTGTTCTAAGGGCATTTCCTATTAACTTGATTCTTTCTTTATCACATTCAATAGGTACTGACATTATCCTTCTTTTCCAGGTGGAAACTGAGACCAAGGAAGTTAACTCATTTGCCTAAAGCTACAGAGCCAGTAAATGGAGGAGCTGGGATTTGAACCCAGATGGCTGGTATCCAGAGCACACATAGACACTATTATGCTCTTTGGCTCCATCAAGCTTTGTATGATTAACACAGATGTCAGGCCCCAGCCAATGGCCTCCTTGACACTTTAATCATCAACATGATCCCAGCAAGACTAGACAATCAGGAAAGTTTTTACAACTACCAGTAATAGGATGGCTGCATCAGCTAAAAACTTCATCCAACCTGGTGCCTATTCAGCAGCTATACTGAGGGACCAGCTCCCAAGGAGTGACCAGCACCAAGGGGCTGGTTCCCAAGGGGGATGACAGCCAGTGTCTCTGCTCTCAGAAGCCAGTGCCAGACTCTACATTCACTTTTCTCCCAGGCTGGGGGATTTTCTTCATGCTAAGTCCATTCATTCTGAGCAAAGATCTACAGTGGGTTAATTCGGTCCAAATCAGTGTGAGTTTTGAACATCATGAATTGCAGATATACAGTGGTGTCTCAAAAGTTATCTTTGATGGGGCACCTGGGTGGCTCAGTTGGTTAAGGGTCCAATTCATGTTTTGGCTCAGGTCATGATCTTGGGGTTGGGAGATAGAGCACTCTGTTGGGTTCCACAATCAGTGCAGAGTCAGCTTGAGATTCTCTCTCTCCCTCTTCTGCTCCTCCCCTGCATGAGCTCTCTCTCTTTCTCACATAAATAAAATCTTAAAAAAAAAAGTTATCTTTCAGTTTTTTGTCTGTTTAGATTTGGGAGTTTCAAACACCATGAGGAAGAAAAATTATAAGCAGGTTTGCTGGCATCTGCCACATTGTTACCCTGCTCAGGGGACCTGGCATGGCCTCCTAATCTCCCCAATTCTACTCATTGCTCTGCTCCATCTTCTGTTCTGTTTTCAGAGTGTTTGCATAAAACACATGAACAAAAATGTTATTTTGGTTGGCTCCTTCATGTTGCAATGAAATGAACACAGGCATTTAGAGCTTTGTGGACCTAGGGCTAAGTTTTAATTTTGCTACTTGGTAGCTGTGTGATCTGGAGGCTCTTAGCTTCTATCTCCTCATCTGTAAAGTGGGGTTAGCATTACTTTATTTATAGAGTAGCTGTGAAGATGAAATGACTTGGACACCTAAGACCTTAGAACAGGGTCTGGCACACAATAAATGTTAGTTATTATTTTGTTACTATGAAGCAGATCATATACCGTGTCTTCTTTAATTATCTCATTAAAATCGTGTTAGATTTCCTTCCTCCAAAGCAGTCTTTGGGCATGTGGATTTGACACCCTTGGGTTAAGGGTGGAAAGAAAACATTTTCATTAATAAAGCAATCAAAGAGATCCCTGGGTGGCACAGCAGTTTAGCACCTGCCTTTGGCCCAGGGCGCGATCCTGGAGACCCAGGATCGAATCCCACGTCGGGCTCCTGGTGCATGGAGCCTGCTTCTCCCTCTGCCTGTGTCTCTGCCTCTCTCTCTGTGTGACTATCATAAGTAAATAAAAAATTAAAAAAAAATAAAGCAATCAAATAAATGAAAATCTCTGGGCTATCCCAGAATGCATGTCACCCTACCCACTCCCCACAAAGAAATGACCTCTCTATTCTCTGGGCTGTTACCATGTGCTGGTTGTAGGGAGAACTGAGGTCAACTGTTTCAACACTTGAAAGTTCTCACCATTCACTTACTATTTCCAGGTCCACCTGGTGGCAAAGAGCTGCTCCAGGGTAACACTGGTGTCTTAAAAGTGTATCCTCTATTGCCGAAACCATTACAGCACTGCATGGGTGAATGTTTTCAAATTAAAGTGGTTAAACATCACCCCCACTCCATGCTCTTAGATGGGGCAGAGGAGAGGATGGGAGTAGAGACCGATTTTATTTATTCATGAGAGACACACAGAGAGAGAGTGCGCACGCGAGAGAGAAGCAAAGACACAGGCAGAGGGAGAAGCAGGCTCCACGCAGGAAGTCTGACGTGGGATTCGATCCCAGGTCTCCAGGATTAGCAGGCCCTGGGCCGAAGGCGGTGCTAAACCACTGAGCCACCCGGGCTGCCCCTGATCTGAAATTCCTGCTTTTGGTGAAAGAAACATATCACTTTTTTGTTTTGTCTCCTTCCTATATAACTATCTACCTAACCTCTAACTCATGTGTATTATGCAGATAAAAATGAGTCCCAACAAAGAAAAGGGATCCACTTGAACTGAGGCTGTCTGCCATGAGATAAGGGGATGGTGTCACTCTGGATTTGACCACTAAGAGGGGTAATATCACCAGCAGTTCTTGATAGGGTGAGCCAAGGCAGGACAGAAGCGATGTTCAACTGTTTCTGAGCAACACCAAGCAGGACACTAAACTTAGAATTTCCTGGATTTAGTTACCTAAATGGTAACTAAATGTGACAGTAGAAAAATGTGTCTTATTCACCTTCCTATCACCCAGGGAGACGAAGACTTTGGAGGGAATGTAGGACTCGAGAGCAGAGGAGATCTGAGAACGTTCAGTCTAAGCCCTGTTACAACCTGAGAAACCAAGGGCCAGAGAAGAGAAACCCGGCCTTTAAGCTGTATTCTGGCAAAATACAGGCTCTGAGCTTGGTTTCCTGACTTCCAAATCCCATTCTTTAAAAGATTTTTATCTAAGCTGACCATGCGTGCCAGGTTGTCCGGGGTGGTCCTGGTTTGTGCCTGTTGCCCGGCAGGCCTGCTGGTGGAGTTCTGTCTCCCTGTCACAGTGGCTCAGTATGAGTGAGAGATTATAAGGCTGTCTTCGTTGTAGGAAACTGTGTTCTCTTCTCATAAGTAACTAAGGGAAGAGGGTGGCAATGCTGCTTCTCCTGGACCTGGACAGTCCTTGGAGGGCTGCTTTGCCCAAGGCATGACGATGGTCAGAATAGCATACAATATGGAGATTAACGAGTGTTTACAAAATAAAGGGTAACTGGAATTAGTCTGACCGCCCACCTCTCCCCTCAGAGCCCGGAGGCGAGCCTCTGAGCTGTAGCACCAGCTTCCAGTTCTGGCACTGCCACGCAGCTGCCAGGGAGGAAGGCGAGATTTCAATGTCAGGCACTCACATGCGATATCTGCAGGGATCTGTTGCTAGATTAAAACAAGATATGTTTGTGTTGTGACCTCAATTCCCGTTGTGAAATGATGAATATCGGAATTGGTTCAATCAGTGGCAGTGAGGAGGTGAAATCACGGGGAGAGGGTAAATGAAGCTTTGTCTTTGCGCTTCACTCTGCACACCTCACGGTGCCAGGCTGTTCACGGGCCGCCTCCGTTCTACTCTGGAATGTTCCTGTTCTCTTTCCATTCTGCCATAGTATCCCTGCGTCATCAGGTCAACAGCAACATACTTTTACAAAGGACTGAGCCCCCAATTATGTGAAATAGATCACTGGGGATATTTATTATTCGATATGTAGAATTTCACTTCACAGATTTGTCTTTTTTCAGGACCAGATCTTTCTGTGCATCAACAGATGTCCATTTTAGTGTTTTACCATTCACAAGGAAGTGTAGCGGCATTAATTCTAGAGACCAATCATGTTGAGCTGATAGTTTTTCTTTTAGTTTGGAGAAAAGGGAAAGAGGTAGGAGGTATCTGGAGGTAGGGAACTTGTAATGACCCATTCCCCTCTATAGAAGGTCCCCTTGTCACCAATGGCAGACTGGGGGCAGGCAGCCTGTTTAGTCATCTCTGTGCCTTGTACAGCTCTTCTCATTTGATACCATCTGACAAAGACCTAAACTTCCCTTCTCATGTGTCCACCTGTCCATCTGAGAGAATCGGCTGACTGGGCATGGACACTCAGGTCTTGATTCCTGGCTGACAGCTTTAAGTAATGGTCTCTGAGGACACACTACTTCTAAGAGCTGGGTCTGAAGTGGAGCTCACTGGTCCACAGGGTGATGAAGCCCTTGACCTTGGTCTCATTAGCTCCATTCTTTTACCTCCTGAGCCACCACCAGCACCACCATCATAACATTCAAGAGCACAGCTCATTATGGTGTATGTAGCAGCACATCCGTATTTACTTGGTCTGAGAGTAGCTCTGAGAGTTAGCTGGGCTTTCTCTATTGATTAGCTGCTGCAAATGAGAACAACAAACACCTACTTCTGAGTCAAATCAGACCAAGGGATAAGAAAGGATTTGTGGTGTAAGACCAAAAGCTTCCAATCACATCTGGGAATAAAAAGAAGAATAGGAATTCCAAATGGGATTTCTTTTCTTTTTTTTTTTTTTTAAATAAGGAGAACAGAAGGGGCGGGGGCATCACACACCTTTTGTATCTGAGGAGGCAAACTAGGTAATACGATTCTTGCCTTAATGTCAAGCTTCAGTAAATCCACCTCCTCTTCTCTGGAATAGCTGTTGGCTATTATGCAACCCGGAAACGTACGTGGCAGGAAGAGCAAAAGAACAGAGAAGCTGAATTATGTGTGTGTGTGTGCTGTGTGCCTGTGTGTGTGTGTGTGTGTGTGTGTGTGTGGCGGGGGTGGGGCAGCTGCTAAATTAAAAAAGGGCAGAGCTGGAGGCAGAAAAGATGAGAGAAACAGGCAGGGAGCGTGCAAGAGCCGCTCCTTTATCCTCCATCACGAAAGCAAGGGGGCCCTGCTGTGAGCCACTTGGCACGTGGAAGGGATGGCAGGTCGCCTGTAGTCAGGCTCTCTTTTGTGAAGTGTTAATTAAAAAAACAAATACCTTCTCATTTTTTAATTTGCCAACAACAAAACCAAAATATTAGCCCTGCTCTCAAGGAGGCTCAGTCAATTTAAGGAAATACCCCTAAGGAACTGGGTTGTAGGCCTCAAGTAATCTGGTCCTGAGGCTAAGTACAGGTTGAAAAGCATTACTTTGCATCCCTGTGTCTGTAGCCTTACTGACCTGCGACCTGCGTGCACTGGGACAGAGACACGCTGCATCTCTGTTCAATGGGGTGATGCACCAAGTCAGATTTTAATAACTGATTTCTGCACCCAAACACCTGCTTTGGAACGATGTCCAGGGCCACAGTTCAATTCTGGTTCTTTTTCCTGTTAGTTTACTACTAATTTTTTTAATGACTTTTTGACTTTATGACTACATGGGCTTACCAGAGAGGAATAGCACGGGCGCATCAGAAGTAGGCACGCATTTTACCAATGAGCACACCGCAAGAAACCACCTTTGGTGCACGAAAGAGGAACCCCTCGCCCACCAGAGTTCATGGGGTTTGAGTCTGTCTTGTTCCCCCAGCTTTTATTACCCTCTAGTCACAAATTTTCAAAGATCCTCTACCCCCTCTTCCCGCCCCCCATGATTCTCCTTCATCAAAGTCCTCTACATTCTGGCTCCAGCATAACCTCCGCGGACTAGGTTGGCCAAAGCAAAATCTCAATCACTGTTGAAATAGGGTGATGGCTCACAG
The DNA here is from genome assembly GCF_011100685.1 of Canis lupus familiaris. Lineage (NCBI taxonomy): Eukaryota > Metazoa > Chordata > Mammalia > Carnivora > Canidae > Canis > Canis lupus. The sequence goes on along the minus strand of NC_049248.1, from coordinate 11,791,569 downwards.
GGGTTTATTTACTTCATTCTATTTGGGAGAAATCTCTCCGGTTTGACATTTTCTAGAACAAAAGGTTGGTTGGGGGTGGCTAAAAGATAAACCTTATAACCCAAGTCATCTGATGGCTCTCTTGTTCCAGGGACTCACTCCATCCTACCTATTTTCTCTGCCCGGAGCGTTCCCCACTTCACCCTGGCTTATCGGAATTCTGCTGGATCAAGGAAGCCCCCAGAACCACCTGCTTCATGAGGCTGACCCTGAGGCCTCTGCCTGGATGTCATTTTCCTTCCTACTGTCTCTTTAGGATGTCTACTCTTACAGCTACACTTTGCTACTTCTCTATGAACCTCAATTCTTTATGAGATTGCGGAGAATTAAGAGTACACCTCATTCATCCTGCCATTTCTCTCAGTATCTTCTATATAGAGAGCACTCAATACGTGTTTGTTAAACAACAAACTAATCGCACAAGTAAGAACAACTTATCAAATAAATGATGAAACCTTTTGGATTGTCTAAACCTCATACAAGGAAAGAAAAGCCTCCTCTGGTACCTTCTTCATGGTTCTGATGCAGTAGGACTTCTGGCTGCGTGTGTATAGAGTTTCCAGGATGGAAGAACGGTGAAAAAAGAATCCGAGGTTTTCTCTGCTTCAGAATATGCTGAAGGAGTTCATAGAGCACATCACCTGGAAAAAAAAATAAAGAGAACTAGAGCAATGGGAATATTTTAGTTAACAGACTGAGCTTTAACTCTGTGGGTGGCACTGGACTAAAGAGAGAACGGTGAGCCAGAGACGCATGCCACCTACCCTCAGGTAGCACACAGGGGAAACTCATGGGCCGCAGCCATGTGATTGTTTAATTGGATTTTTTAAAATTGTGAAAGTAATATATGAAAAAAAGTTTTTTAAAAAAGTCGAAAACCAGAAAGAAAACAAAAATCAACTAAAATCCCACTGCTAAGAGAGAGAAGTCTTATTTCTACTGTCTATGGTTTTATCTAAGGCTTGTACTAGTTTCAGCTCTTTTTCCTTCCACATTATTGAACCCCTCCACTAGCTGCAAAATGATAACTCATCACAAGGATGCACCTGACTTTATGGGACATTTCAACGATTCCAACTTATTGCTATTATTCTTGGGAAAAATATTCTTTTCACATCAATCTTTGGTTGGATTTCAGATGAACCAAAGAAGGATTATGAAGTCATTAAGTCTGAAAATGTTTAATGTTCCACTGGTAATTCATACATTCTTCATAGAGATCTTCCAAAAGAAAAAAAATGCCTTTCGAACCCACTCCAATCCCAGGCAGGAAGAGAATGAGGATGAAGAAAATGCATTAAGTCTGGTCAGAGGTGCTAACTATTAAAGATAGTCTATAAAGAACTGGCACATTCTGGGATGCTTACCTCCTTTAAAAATACACACGGGCATCACTCCAAGGTTCTACAGTCTCCTGAGAATCATCTCTAGATGGGCAGAGGGCTGGTCTGAGCTAGGGCCCTCTGTTCTATTTGGTATTTAAAGTGTCCAGTGAGTAGTTAATTACAAAAAAAACAAAACAAAACAAAACAAAACAAAACAAAACCCCAAATCCAAAAACCTCAAACCCAAAACCTGTCATGTTCTTGTCCCACCCCTTCGGCTTAGATCCAAGTTCAAAAATGCAGGTGGGTGCTCAAAACCCCTTAGGAGTGGGTGATTAATCTTTAAAATACCACAGGCTTCTGACTATCCCCCTACGCCCTTCCACATACAGATATGCAGTCAACAATTGTACGGAACAATGGGCTTTTGTCTCTAATTTTAGCCATTTTTAACAGATACTTTAATTAACAACTTAATTTAACTGCATATTTTGGGCTATTGCTAAATTATTTTTTTCTTTTAAACTCTGCTTGAACCTGAGAAATGCTCCATATTAATTTCTTTCTTTCTGCAAACCGTTTGTACCAAATAAAGTTCGAGGATATTCTGTCCTAAGTGATTCCTGAGGTGCCCTTGTGTCTCTGCTTTGAATTTGTTCTTTCCTCTACCTTTGAGTTTGGGTGGTTATTAATATTACTTAGTGACACTATTTACTATGATGCTTAAATAAAGCAAAAGACTTTAAAGAGTTGAAGGCAAGCATATCATGTGGATATTTCCTTAGAATGACATGGGTGAGAGGATGCAGAGGTGTTCTGAACCAGACTTTGAAGAATGTTCTGTGTAAGGTGGAACCATGGCACACACGAGTGGGCTTTTTGAGCTGAGAAGGCTTGGAACACATTTAATCTGAACCTAGTAGTCATGGTAATGTCATCTCTGATGAGAGGAGGATACAGAGCCTGAAATACAGTCCTATTTTAATGATTCATATTTTAATCGCTTACAAAAATAAGCCCCTAATCAACACTTTGTTTCTTTTGGTTTAGTGTAATGTCTTCCTGAACTTGTCTTAATTTACATGGCCTCACACCCGCTGGGTTTTATCCTGTGGGTTTGAGCAATGCTTTATTTCGGTAGTACGCAGAAAGAGAAAACGAAACACTGAAAAATGTGTTCCTGATGATTAGTATTACTAAAAAAAATGGCCAGTAATTAGTGTATCCATTTTGGAAGAGGAGGCCAGGAAATATAAATTTAGTGTCTGTGAGGGTGTTCGACTTTGTTCGCTCAGGGAGGCAGGCTGATGTGGCGGGGAAGGCACAGACTTGCAGACGCAGGCCGCCTGGGCTGGTGTGCCAGCTCCTCTGCACCCAGTGACCTTGAGCCAGTCCCTGAACTTCCCTGTGAACTGCAAACGACATCTACCTTCAAAGTGGGCTAGGCTGTCGCTGCTCTGTGAGAGTTCAAGGAGGGGAGGAGTGTGGCTGCGCACCTAGAGAGATGCCACCTCTCACCTGTCCTCAGAGGCTGCTCCTGGGGCTCTGCTGCGTGCTGATTAAAGACCTGGTAGGTCACTTATTTTTTGTTGCCATTTTTCTATGTACATACAGAAAGCGAGGCAGCAAAGCAGAATGGGGAAGTGTCTATGCTCTGGAGTCAGACTTAGGGATCTTAGGGGGTCTTAGGTACATCCTTTACCCTCTCTAGGCCTCAGTTCTCTAATCTACAAAATGCTATCTACCTCATAGAATCCCTGTAATGAGCTCATCACAGTGTTCAGCAAACACCAAGAGCTCAGCAAACACTAGCTGTCTTTGTGACCACCACTATCCCCACCACCATTATTGTTCTTTTTTTTTTTTTTTAGATTTTATTTATTTATTTGAGAGAGAGAGAGAGAGATAGCAACAGAGAGCATGAGTAGGGAGGAGAGGGAGAAGCAAGCTCCCTACTGAGCAGGGAGCCAGCCCAATTCAGGGCTTGAACCCAGGACCCTAGGATCATGACTTGGGCCAAAGGCAGATGCTTAACTGACTGAGCCACCCAGTGGCTTACTATTCTTCTTACTATTCTTATTCTGGTGTAGGACAGACCTGTAGACCTTAAGGCAGTCTCTTAGGGAGAATAAAGGAGTGTCTGGGTCATGGTCATTGCTATGCTTCCCCTGTAGAAAGCCCAAAGGTTAACTGAAGCCATTCACTCATCTTGGCTTCTCTGGACCCCATCCCCCTGGCCGGGTGGCCAGGCCCACAGAGGGGCTGCCACACACTCTCCCCCGCAGACTCTTCCAGCTTTCTGTGCTGGCTCTCTTCTGCCTCTCATCCCAAAGCTGGCAAAGGGAGCCAGGCAGAGGAGGTTCCTGTTTGAGTGTGCAAAAGAAAAAAAGCAGGGGAGGGGTGAATCAAGTGGAACCTTGCCAATTCCTTACCTAAACCATAAGCCTCTTAGGAGAACTCGTGAGATAACATTCATAAGTGCCACTTGGAATGGCTGGCTGATGGGTGGGAGTGTGGGCCAAAGGTCCCAAGTTCAATGCCAGGAAAAAATTTCATTCTAAGACTGTAGAGGATGGCCATAGATAGATCAGTCCATTCACAGACATGTTTCCTCAGCAACCAGGGGCTCAGTCAAGGAATGTGGCTGGCTTAGCACAAACGCATCACTACTATGGGAGAAAAATCAACTTACTGTGCATGCCCTGTGTATGTGTGGTTGGCAGTAACGGTGTGTGCTTGATAATAGCTTGGAATCTTAGAAAGGATTCTAGAGGTTACTTAGATTGAGTCGAACTTGTGTTCAGTAGAAGTCCCCTGCCTCCCCTTCCCCTGCCAAGAAGTAGCTTTGGCTGCATACTTCCAGTGATGGGCGGCCAGCCACAAACATAAGCAGATCATTTTTGGACAGCTCTAGTTGATAGAAAGTTCTTCTGTTGAGTTGGAACTTGGCCTCCCCTACAATCTCATGTACCTCAGCTCCTAGTTTTGGCTCTGGAACAACACAGAACGTGTGTCTCGTCTACAACAGTTTTCTAAATAAATAAAGATGTGCCCCCCCCAATCCTCTCCCATCTCTACTGCCTCCCATTCCCTCCAACACCCAGCCTCTTCTCCTGCTACACTTTTAAAATGTTCATATACACAGAAGATCACATCTAAAAAGTAGTATTAACAAAAAGATCTCTGGAATAAGAAAAGATTTTGAAAAATAAGTTATATTTATTTGCCTCCTGAAAATAAAGAGCACGAGCCATAGCACTATCTATCTAACTTACCTAATGACCAGTGGTTTGAATTCGAAAGGTACTTGTCAAAAAATTCTTGGCTCATTTGATTCATGATAAATCTTCTCCATCTTCCCAGAAAAGAAATACCTAGTGCTAACCGTAAAAGGCGCTTCTATGGTGCTAAGCAATGGAACCAAGGCTCCTGCTTAAGGGATGATAGCAATTGCTGGTTTCTCTATATATCGTCATGCATACATACATAGTTCATGTATACACATGTATGTACAGAGGTGGGGCTGCCATGAAGCCACCGAGCTTTAGGGCTTTACCTGCATGGGCTCCTGGGAGGAGCCCTAGAACTATTTGTGTCTCCCAAATGATAAGCTTCAGGCCCCATAAAACCTAGATGTACCCCTGGGTACGTGCACACATGTGACACATGGTGCACTGCTTGTAGGCACAAGTGGCGCAAGGTAGATGCATATACATGTATATGACACAGAAACCCCAGAGACTAAGCACACACAGAATTCTGTATTGGTGACCTTGATGTGAAAAGGCAGGCATCCACTTTCAGAATACTATATTCTATTATTGTATTTGTAATTTGCTTTAAACAGATACTAGAGAGAGTGAACGATGTTTCTAGCATCTGAAGACTGGAAATATACAGATGCTGTTTGTGGGGGTTCAAGTTTCTTTCCTTTAGAGGGAAGAGCCTGGGCTCTCAGGCAAGAAATCCCAGGTCCTCCTGGTTCCTCTATTTGTCAGCTGCATGCCCTCAGGCAAATATTCTTTCTCTGTGAGGCTTAACTCCAGACCTAGTAAAATATTCTTTTGTCTCAAACGAGAATAATGCCACAGACTTGGCAGGGCTGATACGAAGATCAAGTGAGATGAGATGAACAAGCACCAGCTCCGTGTCTGCTATAATGTGGGCTCAATAGATGGCACCCCTTGTGATTCGATAATTATTCACAGACGTGTCTCAAAAAATCTGGAAACTATTTGCTTCGCTTCAACACGTTTGTATTTAAAGCGCATATACAAATTTCATGAAGTCACATTCATATGTATCAAATATGTTTTCCCAGTTGACATCATTTGACATAGATCTTTCTACTTCAGTCTCTCTCTCTCTCTTTCTCCTAGTTCATAGTTGTATCTTCAACTTCTTTCTATGGGGTTCTTCCCTTTGCATTTAAGAAGTGTCCAGTTTTTCCCGTTTTCTGCATATACACACCCCCTCCACCCTGCCTTGTCTTCATCTCTTCATCTTCCCTTCAGGTACTGCTCCTGTTTCTGTGGTCCCAGCACAGCCAAGCTTGGCTGAGGAGCTGTCCAACTCTGCTACTCCCACTTTCCTCCCCTTCTACCACTGACCTTGCGGTCCAGCTCAGAGGGTGATGGTCAGGACTTGGGGACTCTGCCTTTCAGCAACATTCATCAGCAACACTCACTCTCTGCCTCCTTCTAAGAACATTCCATGGCTTTGGACATTTCCATCCCTTCTGGTTTTCCTTCCACCTTTTCCAACCCTGCAACAGTAAGGCTCCCCAGGCTCCCACTAGTCTTTCTCCCCAGTAATTGTACCTATTCCCATGGCCTCAGTCAGCCCATCTATGCTAAATCTACTCCAGTCAGGCATTTTATCTCAACTCCAGAACCTTCAGTTATCTCCTAGATACTTTTTTTTTTCTTCTCCTAGATACTTCTCGTATGCCACACAGACACCACACATTTAGTGTGTCGAACATAAACGTCTTTACCCCACGTGGTGCTTCCTAATACAGGGAATGCCCAGTTGTTCAGGCCAGGGTTATGCTTAATTAACTACTCTCTTTCTCTTACTCGACATCCAATCAGTCCCTAAGACTTTCAGACTCTGCCTTCTAAATACTCCCAGTGTCATCTCCTTCTCCCTGCTGATTCCATCTTACTTTACGTCAATATGGTTGTTTCTGAATGCCAACCAGGCCAACTGCCCACATCCACTCTTCACCTTTGCATTTTGTCATGCTAATCTCTGCTTAAAATGCTGAATGGCTTCTGCCTGTCTTTAAAATAACCTTTAGAATCCCGAACATGATCTGCAAGGCCCTGTATCATCTACTGAAGAAATAATAAGCAGCTTGATGAATAGTTGTAATGCCACTGTAAATTGCTTTATATTTACATTCTCCAAGTCTATTCAGCAAGTCCCATAGCAAGTGGGTGGCCTGGGCATTTCCAGTTTTTATAATTATAAATAGAATTGCTAAGGGCATCTTCCCACATACCCCCCACCCCCTGCCATTGGACTGTGTCCTTTGGACATTTTCTTAAAATGGTATTATCAGTGAGAGAGTTTGATCACTTTTAAAGTTCTTATGCATTCCCTGTTCTGCAGAAGGCTGGGGCCCACACATAGTGTCATCTACATGGCTACCCAGAGCCCCTCCCCTGGGCTTCCTCAATGTTTAACTTCTCAAATTCAGTAGGGTGAAAGCAGAATTTTTACATTTTTAAAATCTGCATTTTTCAGGTGATGATTTACTATATACATAATCCTCATGTGAAGATCATCTGAAGTAACACATTCTTAAATTTGCAAACTGTTTTCTTTTCTCTCTCTCTCTGGTTTTTATTCAGAGATTTTAGTTTCCTTTTGACCAATTCTTAAAAAAAAAATAGTGCAAAGGTGGGAGGGGTATGTTTCAGATTTGTCATCAGATTCTCTCTGCTGGGTCCTTTCTGTCTGTGGTAGATGTTCAAGATAAAGTTCAAGGCTTTAGGTCATTCAGTTCTAGTGTAAATTCAGCAGTGGGAATGCCAAGGCAGGCACTGGTCCAAGGAGGTCCCACTGGTGGCCATGACAGGCCCCTCCGATCAGAGGACTGCTTGGCTTTCCAATTTCTGTTCGGCCTTATTTTCTAAAAATTCCATTCAAACCATTTTTGTAGGCTGAGTAGATGACAGTCCTTTTTATAAATACAGAGTGCCTCTATAACCATAAGCTAGTCTTTTACTTAGGAACGACTATTTGGGATTTAGCTTGATATCAATGTCTTAGACACAGATTCTAAGAAAAAGGGAGTAGGTTGTGGGAAAATCTGAATATTGTATGCAAGATAAGAAAAAATTAGAAAAGAGATACAGTAAGACAACTGTCTGTATAGCTGGATGCAGAACATAAAGAGATATTACAGATAAAAAATAAAGAGATATTACAGATGAAAAATAAGCTTGTGAGAAAATATGAATATTGTAAAATAAGTATGTGCTTTATTAAAAGAAGTGTTTTACGTTTTACGTGTTATCACGCTGTGTGGCAGGGAGATCGGTCAACCCTATCATTTCATAAATGGGGAAAGCAAAATGCTAAGAAATTAAATGACTTTTCTATAATTGACCTATCTAAGCATTTCTCTGATGTGTGTACATTTTTCTCTGTTCACAGATACAAGGAGAAGAGTCAACTCTGAGTGTCTCAATCAAGGATCATGCCTGCTGCAACTCCATACTTCAGGAGTATAATTCCCCTCTGTAACTCATACCCTCAGATTCTGCTACTTGATTCTAAAATAGTGAGTTGACCCAGCCATTCAACCCAGCAAATGCACCTACCATTGCTTCATAAAGATGAATAAGCAAGTTGGTCCAAGGAGGAACTTTATGAAGATACAGATCAGTATTTTTTGTTTAACCTTGAAAGGGAATTTTACTATATTTGAAGGCCACAAGCAAAGCATATTTCCAAAAACCAAGGTTCTAGTATATTAGAAAGGGAAGGAATAATTTGCAACATCACATTCTGGTATGCTGACTGACTCACTGACTTAGTAAACCCCCCATACATTATTTGCTGAACTGAAGGGATTTGAAAATACGTGTATTTTCCTTTTTTTTTTTTTTTTTTTAGCTTCAAAGAGGGTCATGAATTAAATTGAAGATAACCTGTGGTTGCTGTTGTTCTCATAAATGTATATATATATTCATTCCACCCTAATGTCTTACAATGGATAACTAAATTAGAGTAAATATCAATGCTAACTTGTCCATTCCTTCTTATTCATGTGTTTTCTCAGGCGTCAAAGTGATCAAATCATAAATATCCCTTTGAATTTAAATCATCCCAGACCATTTAAGATAGTAATTGTCTAATAGCTTTAAGAGTAGATAAAATGACCTATACAGGTAAAGTTCCATAAAGTTACAGTTCCTTCACATTGTTCTTTAGCTTTGCAAATATTATAAATTCACCATCTTATATCCTTTAACTTGGAGAATATTTCAAAGAAAATATCCCATTTATCTTCAGCCTTAAAATCTTCTATTTGGGGATAATGTAATTACTTAAAGCATATTCTGCATGTTCCCTGCTTTATTCTAGAGGTTAAAAATGGACAAGTCTTGTCCTGGAAATGGATGAGATAGGTGCAGTTTGTCAAACTGGCCAAAGAATGTGGAGTTCAGAGAGGCTACCAGATTTGGACCTGTGACATATGAATATTTCAGGTAATTATAATTCACTGGGTCCTGTTCCCTCCTCTCTATATTTGAAATGAGTTGTATTGAGGAGAATGTTATTTCCATACATAGAGAGCATAATTCTGGGTGAGGCCATGAAGGAAACAAGGCTGGGCGGAAGCTATACACATCCATTCATGGTGATGGGACAACCAGATACTTTTTATTTCAGCAGTGCCATGACTGATGCAAAGCTGCTGCTGATTCATCTTAGGCAGCAAAAAAAATGCAAAGAAGGACAGAAAAAAATTGGGTTAAGTGTAAGTTTTTGAGGCATAGAGGTTGAAGGGGATCAAAGTATTTATCCCTTGCCTGTGGGGTAGGAGGTTTAATAGAAGGTGGGCAGTGTTTCATGATTGAGAGTGGGCTGAACTGTTAAGAGCTGAAGGGTGCTTGTGGATATCTTGGTTAAATTAGAATTTAGTACTAAAAGTTACCTTATAGGACATCCAGGTAAATAGTTCCTAAACATTGGTTAGATATGATTATGAAAGGATGATAGGAAAAATTAAAACATCCCAACCAAAAATCACCCCTTATTCCTGGATGATTCCGATGATTAGTCAAGATCTGGAAACTGCTGAGATAGATGAATCTCCTGATTGTGTGTATAAAATATATCAATTCAGAATTCAGGTTTGTGGACTTCTCATTTAGCTTTTGTATTGTGCCCCTATTCATCTTTTCTTTTCTATTGTCACAAGCCTATCCCTGAATTTAGTGGCTAAATCTTACTACTTTATGATTGTGTGATAGCCATAGACTCCTATTTTTTCTATCCTCTGCCTTTTTCATTCTTTAACAAATATTTTTGAGCATCTATATTGTTCCTGGCCCTCTAGTAGGTGCTAGTGTTAACTACCCCTCCCCTAAGGATATGCCACAGACAAGATACAGGTCCTAAATATTTAGAGATAAGAGTTATGGCAGGGAACCTGATCGGGATTTGAGGAGTTTGAAGAGCCTTCCTTGGGGGAAATGACATCTAAACTGAGACCAAAAAGGGAAAGGACTGAGAGGAGTGAAGGAGTGTTTCAATGAGATGGGAAGGGGTTTGAATGATACCTATGGTGTTACTGACAAGTTTGGAGGGGCAAGCTAGGGCCAGATCTCTAAAGGCCATATGTTAAGTCTGTAGGATTTTCAAAGATGCTGAAGCTATTGAATTGTTTTAAGGAGGAGAAAGACACTTTAAAATTGTATGATAGGGCAGCCCTGGCGGCTCAGCGGTTCAGCGCCGCCTTCAGTCCAGGGCCTGAAAAAAAAAAAAAAAAAAAAAAAAAAAAAAAGAGCTGAAGGGTGCTCAGGAGCCTATGGCAAAAATGTCGTATTACAGAGAAGGAAAACAGAGGCCAATGAAGTATAGTGGTCTGTAGAGGAGCCATGTGTAGAACCTGGGCCTTGGGACATCTACTACATCAAATGCTAAACCAGAAAGTCCAAGTGAGGAGAAGCAATGAGAAATGTGATGTCTGCGAACTAAAGAAGATTTTCTATCTATACCTGTCTCTACCTAAGGAGAATGCCAGCAGGTCAATCATGCCCTCATTACCCTGCCGCTTGGCCACATCATGAGAATGTCTTCTTAGTTCTTGTTTCCAGACCCTCTGACAACACTCCTTTTTTATGATAAATTTTCTTGCAGCCCCTACTGGCAGGTATCACCTTGAAATTCTACCCATGGCTTTCTGGTTGATGCCTTAATTAAATTACCTACAGCATACATTTCTCCTTATTCTCAGCTCAACGTAATGGGGATACTGCTCTCAGCTACTGTTGCTAGCTCTGGCCTGGCTCTGGTCTCAGAATTCCAACTGCAGAACAGGATATGTCTTTTTGGATGCTGTGGCATCACTTGGCCAAAGTAAGTCTTACCCACTTGCTACAAATGAGCTCCTCATCTTAGCTAACTGTTCTATGCCTGAAGTACTATTATTTTACTCTCACTTGATCTCATTCTGGACTTCAATGTCTCCAATTTAGACATTCTAAGTAGTTCTAGCAACAACATTCTAACTAGTTCTCCTGTTTTTTGTGATCATATTAGTCTGCCCTATGCACTGATGGCCAACGTATGCTCCAAAGGAAGAGCTCCAATTCTATTATTCTCCTCATCCAAACCTTTCAGTGGTTTCCCATTACCTGCAAAACAAAATCCAAACTTCTTAACATGTGAGCTTTAAAGGTGGGCATGTGTTGGGTCATAATTTAATCAATATTTGTTGAGTGCCAATTGGGTGCCATGCACTGTGCTAAATTCTGGAGACAAGTCAGCTTAACAAGATACAACCCCCGCCTTGCCCAAGTGAACTTCCTCTTGGAGAGGGATGCAGAACAGAAAGCAAGCACATAAAACATGGGGTGTGTGTGTGTGTGTGTGTGTGTGTGTGTGTGTGTGTGAGGGGCCATGCCAGAATTAGGGTATGCTCTGGACATACCCTAGGACAGCACCTAGTGTGGACTGAGGCGGGAACAGGTGGAGGAAAAGAGAGCAGGGCCTAATTAGGGAAGCAGGGATGGGAATCAGGTGAAGCTCTCCTGAAGAAGGTCAGCAGACAAGTCAGGCAGGAGTGATGAGTGACGATGGACAGTGTTTTCAAGAGAGGACTGAATTTGTGTGGTGTTATCTCTGAACTCCATCTCTACACCAACTGACCTACAGTTCCTCCTTAACACCTTTCCTTACCTCCATCTTGGCTGTCTTTCCAAGTTTTCAAAGGCTGCCTCTGTGACCATACTTTGAGCTTTTGCTTGACAGTCCAGGCTGAAATCGCCTCTGCTATCCGTAAATCTCCTGAGCCCATACTTTTGCACATCTAGCATGGAGTTGCTCAGAGAATACTCGCTGAATGAATTTCTTTTGCCACCTAACTGGGGACTAGACACATCAGGACCAGACTAGTATAGTGACTACATCTGGCCTCCCACCTCCTGCCTCTTCATATGGGCTATTATTTCACCATTATCCAAATACATTAAGCTAATGCTGTTCCAGTGACCTGCAATGTTGTTCTCTCCCTACCTCATTTTCATCTATCCTTCATGCTCCAAATCAACTCTATTCTGTTTTTCATAAGCTCCATCCTACCCTGCCCTCTCTCCTCTCCAGCTTCCTTTTGTCTTTAGGTTCAAAGGTGCAATCCTAACTGGACAGCAGGATCCTGTCCATCTTCCATATGGTCTGCTCTGGCAGAGACCTGACAATATGGCTGGGAGGCTTTTGTCTATCTTTGCTTCCAGCTTTGAGCAGAGAGAATCTAGTTTCTAAGTAAAGTGGACAGAGGTCACTAGGGAGAAAAATAAATCAGCAACAAAAAGGAGTATCTAAGATAGGATGGGGTGGGTGGGAGGGTGTGGGACTTACAGACTGAGAGAGGAAAGCCAGGGTAAGGGCTAAGTCAAATCCCCTCAATATGCATCACTGTGTTTCCCCTTGTTTGCCTTACATGAATGGTTTTTCTAGAACATGCTGAAGAGTGAAGAGTTCTTTTCCTCCAGAGAGGTGACTTTGCCCCTTTGAGTATACCTTTGAGTTTTCCTGAGAACAGACAAGGTAAGTGTTTTTTGCATTAAATTAAAGGAACTATTTAGTTTCCTTTTAGGTTAGTTTTATTTATGGGTATGATTGTTCTAGTTTTCTTATCCTGAGACTACAGAAAGAAGCAATGATTTGAGACAAAATGTTTCAGGCATGTCTGGCTCCATTACTCCGCAAAACCTGAAAAAGATCTGTTTTTCAGAGATAATAAACTTTCAAGTTTCAATAACATCTCTACTTCTGGGGGAAACTTCCCTTTATCATTTCCTCATATAAACGGTCTGCTGCAATTGGGAAAAGCAGGGGAGATACTGTTCTGTATTCTTATCTCACCCCCTGTGATGGCGATGGTTCCTCATGACAGTTGGTTTATTAACTTCTGGCAGGCCTCCAGGAGTAAGGAAGGGTTGAACGTCGTTGGAGCTATGCCAAGACCTGATGCAGGACCTTTGCCCTTGGTCAAGACGAAGAGAGTCTCTGCCGGACAAGTTACATCAAAGTCGGCCCCAATGAGACTCGAGAGGAGGGAGGCCTGCTAATATTTGAATAACTAGCCCCTCAAGAGGCATAAACCCGAGGCCAAAGTTCCCCCTTCCCCTATGGAGTTCCCAAATAACTATCTTCTAAATCTCCACAATGTTTAAGAAATGAAATGGGAAAGTCTATTTGAAGTCTTACCTGTGTCAGCAATACACTGTGCAGGTACAAAAGCTCTTTACTGAATCGAATCTTCCCATGCAGTCCTAGGAGCCCTTATTCTGACAAAACCGTCTAGTTAGATGAGCCTGAGAAGTCTTCCACTTGCATTTTTCAGGATTTCCATAAGCTACAAGATGCAATACTGCACAAAATTTGGTACTTCAAAGGGGGCCGCCGGAAGCCCTTTGAGTTTAATTCTAAGCTTGCCTTAGCTACTAGGGTCTCCACCTCTTCCCATTCTTATCTCCCATTTCCTCACACCTCTTCTTTTCACTCCATCTACCCTAGCAGGGCTCGCACACCCTTCCTCTTCCGTCTTTGGTTTTCCCTGGGCAGTTCCCTACCTATACTCACTCCTAAGCATCTCCAAAAGTTTCCAGAATGAGGAGCAAGGCAGAGTGGAAGGGCTAGAATGCATTTTCTTCTTGATTTAGTGGCACAACTTAGATCCCTCAAGCTCCGGTGTCTGTAGGTCCTAACCAGTTTCCTTTTCTCAACCTTCAAAGGTTCCCCTTGATCTGAAAATTCTTCCTCTTTTCCCCTCAAACTGATTTATGTCATTAGGATCTTTCAACTCTATTAAGCTCAAGTCATTGTCTTTGTGTTCATGGTAGCCAACTGTGGGGGGTTTCTTGGGCATGATGAGTGGTGGCAAAGAGCAACCAATGGCTAACAGATTTTTTTCCAAGCTGAGCGCATGTCAGGGATCCAGACTCTCACCTGAATGAGGAGATCGGTAGCGAAAGTCCTCTTTGGTCAGCAGCAGGAGAGCTTTGCCATTCATTTCAAATGTGTTGCTGTCAATTGGCCTTAAAGAAAACTCATTTTCAGCCCACTTGAGCCACTGGGCTACGTCATCCCTGCTCCAGTAAACTGGCTGCAAGCCTGTTGGTGAGAGAGCAAGGCAGAAGGGGAGGGAGAAAGAGAGAAAGAGAGAGAGAAAGGTCTTGTCAGTTAGACATCTGGAATAAAAGGAAAAGCTTTCCGAATGGTTAATAAAATTGAGTCTCCACATCTGAAGAGCCCTTATGTTCAACTCCGAAGCCCAAGTTAAAGCTCAAGATTTGTCAGTGCCAAAGGGCGGTACCAAATGAAGTATGTATTTAGAGGCAAAATGAGAAGACAAATCCCTTTTTATGTCTTTAATGGTCCCGAGGTGTTACTGCCTGGCCCCTTCTTGCCCAGCTCCTGAGGTTCTCTCGATCCCAGGTATGCCCTAAAGCTGGCTCTACGGTGGCCTGAAACACCCAAGGAACTCAGAGTCATGACAATTGTCAATGTGCTTCAGAGGGGACCTTAGAGTCATGGCTGATCTGATTGTCACCCACTATCTTTTTGAAGTGGGAATGTTCCAGAGCTGGGCTTGACCTTCGAGAGCTGCCAAATCATGAAGTGTTCCCTGAAACTTCTTCCAGGAAGAGCAATTCATTCAGCCTCTGGGAAACTATCAGACTAGCCTCTGGGAATAAGAGGGCAAAGTAAGGATAAAAGGTCTTTTGCCTTTTTATTCTAGTTTTTGATGTCTGAACTTGCTGGTGGGGGTGGTACTTGGACTCTGAGTAGGACCAGAAGTGGGCCAGAGGGAGGGCTGCAGCTTAGGTTATGAGGGTAGCTCAGGCTGGATCTTTCTGGAAGCCTGACTGAGTCTATATTTTTATTTCATTTTGCTGTTACTGGAAATCTTTGATATATCCTTCAAGTGGTTTAGAACAGTGGTTCTCAAAGTGTGATCTGGAGACCACTCAGGGTTCCCAAGACCTTTTCAGGGTGTCTATGAAGTCAAAACTCTTTTCATAGCAATATTAAGAGTTTACCATTTTTCACTCTCATTTAATCGGGAGTATATAGTGGAGTTTCCTAGAAGGTACATAATGTGATAGTGCAGCAGATAGGAGAATCCAGACATCTTCTATGAAGCCAGACATAAAAGAGACTTGCAAACCTTTAAAGCAATGCCACTTTTCTCACTAATTGTTTTGGAAGTCATATTCAGAATATATTTATTTACATTATGCTATTAGATATACGAGCGCAGCTAATGGCATCTAGTCAGCGAGAAGCGGTCGCGTATTCTGTGTGTAATTCGTTTTATCTAAACACAAAACTCTGACCAGGACCAATATTTCATTCTGTTTAATTTAATTTTCCGATATGGTAAATATAGATAGATATAATCCATGAGTGAAGCTCTCTGGGATCTTCGATAATTCTTAAGAATTGAAAGCAGTCCTGAGACCAGAATGAGAACTGCTGGGTTGGAAGAAGCTAGATGCTTAATAGAGCTTTTTTCTCTAAACTGTATTGCATGAACTAATAGTTTAAATACCATGGGATCAGGATTTGCTAAGAATTAGCTTCAGTCTCTCCAGCAAGTTACTTAAACTTGCTAAGGAGACTCCATGAGCATGCTATAAAAGTGCCCTTCAGCTGGATCCTGGAAACAGTCACCTTTTCATCATTAGGCATAATAAAGAACGGACTGGTCTACTTGGATGGGCTGCTTTTCCTCCCTAGTGGACCAGGAATGAACAGCTCAGATCCCTTGGAGAAAGTCCAGGGCCTCTGGGCATGATATTGGCTCTGCCTTCCAGGTGGCTTCTTTGCAAAGTCTAGTTTTGAAGAATAGTAGCTGGCTTCCTTGAGCTCTGGGGAAGTCTTCTCTAAAGTAGTCTATCGTGCAGGTCACCAAGAAAGAACTACGGGCCCTGGCATAATCAGAGATGGACATTTAAGAGCCCTTTCTCTTGATTTTTATGTTTAATAATTTTACATGGAAAAATAGTGGCATCTAAAATAAGAATGTGTAGTATGCTACTGCTCTGTGACTGAGAATAACACACAGCCACTAAGGAACTCAAGGTTTTGTTTTTGACTCTTAACTGTGCCAAGAAGTAATGACTATTAAAAATGGTCCTCGGATACAGAAGATGCTCCCACTCTTTCCAATGACCTTGAAAACACATATCTGGAATCACAATGAAACAGGAGTGGGCCTAAGGATGGCTCTGGAAAATCTCAACTTTTGAACTGGCAAAAAACCTTCACGTTTACTTCCTATTGTCAGTGATGTCCCCTTTGAACAGGAACAGCAGAATGATTAGTGATTTGTCATTAGGAGCTTTTTCCTTCCTCTCCTTCACACAGACAGCATGGGGACAGCCCAGATATTGGGTGCCAAGTGTAAGGGGCCAGTCAACCTTGGCCTAGAAAAGATCCTGGTGGTAGGTGGGCCACAGGGCAGATGATGCTCAGTCAGAAACAGGAAAAACGATGGGGTAGCTGATTGGAAGTGTGAGTGCTGGAGCAAATACAGAACCGAATCCCACTTGGGAGGGGAAATGAGAGTAAAATGCTGAAGTGTCTGCAGAGGATTCACTGAACCAGAGGGAGGCGGGTGACAAGGGGGTGGGGGCCACAAGTAGTAATTTGAGGTTCTTTATATTCTATGGAAGAAAATACTCATGAGTAATCTTTTCCCTAAATACAAGAAGAGTCACACACTCCCAACAGCCCTGCTGGTGAAGAGCGACAGTTTCTCTTTTCACTTCCCATTAATTTCTCCCACAGCCCTGTCCCTGAAGCAAGCAGAACCACTGCAGAAAGCCCCTCCTGGGAAACCAACATGAATGCTCTGGGCTGTGTGCAAAAGGGAGCCATCAAGTCACTGTCAGGCCAGGGAAATACCATGGTAATCCTAGCAGTTTCACAAAAGTGACCTTGCCAGACCAAGCTACCTGCTCGAGTCCACTCAATAAATACACTGATCGGAGTCACTACTCTTCCCTTGGCATAAAGAGAAGGTAGATACATTTACCGAGCTTCTGGAAAGAGGCTTGATAAGTTCTGGTGTTCAAAGTCAAGTCCTACTGCTGCTTTCTCTTTAATTCACTAGAATGACTGAGGAAAAAGAAGCCCCTGTTCCTCAAACCTAACAGCCTAAGGCCTGGGAGTTATAGTATCTAAGTGGAATAGTCTTGGACCCAGAGACAATTCTAATTAGGACCACTTAATTTACTTAATAGTCATTTATTAAGCACATCTACATCTAGCACTCTTGTAAGCACTTTATATATATAAGTTCATTTAACTGTATGCTCACAGCAGCCACACGAGATAGTGGTTCGGGTCAGAGAACTCGGGCTCAGTGCATCGAAGGGATTTGCCCAAGGTCACATGGCCACAGTAACAAGAAGGGCTGAGATTCAAACCCAGGCAGTCTGGTTGCAGAGTCTGTGCTTTTACCCATCACACATGGCTTACACATGCATTTCCCCCCCTAGAGTCAGAATTCCAATTGATTTTCAGCCATCTATTAGGGATTCAGAAAAGACTGCATGAATTGAATCCTCCCCCTCCTAGACTTTGATTCTTGGAAGCTTTCTCAAGTTATCAACAGACTAAAAATAGAGCAAAAAATCTGTATATCCCTGGAGAAGTAGATTTATAAATGGGAAGAGGAAGGAGGTGTAGGTGGCACTCTGCTTTGAACACATCTAGGAATAAAGTGTCACTCTCACTGGCTACTCACTGCTCCTAGGTACCAGTCTTGAGACTTGGCCTGGCTCACGGCTGCTAATGTCACAGAAGCTGCAACCAGGCAAAATGAGGGAGAACATATAATACAGAACTGGTTTTATAGTTACCTCTTGAGACTTTAACTCTACAAAGTTGAATAATACAGAGGTTCCTTTTTTTTTTTTTAATTTTTTATTTATTTATGATAGTCACACAGAGAGAAAGAGAGAGAGGCAGAGACACAGGCAGAGGGAGAAGCAGGCTCCATGCACCGGGAGCCCGATGTGGGATTCGATCCCGGGTCTCCAGGATCACGCCCTGGGCCAAAGGCAGGCGCCAAACCGCTGCGCCACCCAGGGATCCCAATACAGAGGTTCCTAATCATTAGTACCTCTTTTGTACCTCTGTTACACTACTCCCTCTGCACATAATAAGCCCATGAAAGTCATACTAAGACCTGCATTTTTAATGTGAATTCATTTCAGAACATATTTGAGAATTTCGTTCAGAAAAACTGAACTGCTATGATTAAGAAAATTCCTAAGAACTCCACTGTGGTTTTTTTTTTTTTTTTTTTTTTTTCCAAGTAGGTCAAGTGAAGTTCATGGTGCCATACCCTTCATTGACACACTGAGACCCTTAAATTTGCTTCTAATATTTTTTCAATTCCATGTTCAAAGGAGCAGCCACTTTCATCAGCACATTCTTAGGCTCATTTCAAACCTTCTGAGTTATGTTTAGACAACAATGAAAAATGTGCTCGGAGTCAGTCAGGAACCTGGATTTTACTCCCAGAGCTCCCATTAGTTAACAGCTGATTTTGGCTCAGTGGTTTTATCTGTAAAACGAGGGGCTTAGGCTATGTGATCTCTATTCCTTTCTGAGTTGTTATTAACATAGTCAACACACTCCCACTTCATCTGAATCCTAAAGACCAAAACCTACAAATAGCCAGGACCTTTTTTCTATCAAACTACTCCCTGCTCACCAAGATGACTCTGAGATTTTGTAACTTCCTGAATGATCTTCTGAGTCTCGGAAAATAGATTAAGTTATTTTAAGTCAAGTATGGTGCTTAAGAGTGTTTTATTAGAATCCGATTCTTGGAAAAGTTCTAAACTGGCTAAGGCAATAATAAACATAACATTTTGACAAGGTGCTTTCACATGTATGATCTCATGTAATTCTCACAAAATCTCTGTGAAATCCATCATGTTTTCATTTCAGTTTAACAGAGGAGGAAACAGGGCTCAGAGTCATGAGGTGATGGCACTGGTTTGAACAATACTCAGTTCAAGCTCTTTTACTATAGTATATATTCATCAAACACATCCTTTAAAAAAAAAAAGATTTTATTTATTTATTCATGAGAGACACACACAGAGAGAGGCAGAGACACAGACAGAGGGAGAAGCCTGATGTGGGACTTGATCCCAGGACCCCAGGATCATGCCAGGAGCTGAAAGCAGACATTCAACCACTAAGCCACCCAGGCATCCCCAAACACATCCTTTGTCCCAAACTTTCTGTGTAAGTGGGATTTTGATGCAGATTCTGTGGCTTACTGAATAGAACTATAAAAGAGAAGAAGATACCCCAGAGATGATCTGGCCCAACTCCCACCCATCTTACTCATTAGGAAATGAAAGCCAGGAAAAGTTAAGAGGCTGAAGATGAAGCTGGCCCAGGTTCTCTGTTTCCAGCATCTCATGCTGTGTCATAACTTGATTAAATGATACAGAACGATTCTGTAACCCTTGACACAAATGAGGAAAGTTATCACTTCCTTGCTTAGTCATCTTGCCTTCAGATTAAGCATCCTTAATTGGTACAAACATAATTTCTCTACTGCAGTATTTAGACCCTCACCAACCCACCCCCACTTCCAGGGAGCCTCCTTAGCTCTCACCCCTAAACACAGTACCAGGAGCAGGATTGGAACTTTTCTTTCTTTGGACAATATACTTCTATGGACAGTAGTAGCTAATAATTCTTGGGCATGTAGACTGAGTATTTTCTACGAAGATTCTTATTCTCATTTTATAGATGAGCAAAAAAATGTGGCACACATAACTGGGCACGGTGGTGCTAGGATCCAAACCCAGGTGGTCTGGCTCCACAGTCCCAACTCTTAGAACTCTGCCACCATGCTGCTTGCCAAGTCCCTCACGATAACCGCGAATCCTTACGAGAGCTCACTGTGTGCCAGGCACTGTTCCCAGCGCTCTCTGTACAGACTCCTGTAATCCCCAGAGCAATACTATATGATAGAAACAATCACTATCCCTACTTACAGAGGAGAAAACTGGAGTATAGGGAAGTTAACTTGACTCAGCCAAAGTCACGCAGCCAGGAAATGGCCAAGCCAGCTGGCTTGGCCCAAAGTCCATATTATTAACCACCTATCTCTCTGTCTAAGCTTATCTGGTGTTTTGGCAGGACATCAAACTAAACTCCTGATTTAAAAAAGAGCGAGAGAACAGTTTCAATGGTTGTGTGAATTTCCACAGTGGATACCCTTGCAGGCACTGAGTGCCAGCACTGAAATGATTTCCCAGCTGTAGGATCTTAGACAAGTTACTGAACCTCTCTGTATCTCACTTAACCTCCACTGAAAAATGGGGACAATTTTCAACCCATGCGTAAGGACCACTGAATCATAGACAATGTACTTATCAGATGTGAAGATGCCATAAAGCTAATATAGAGTAAGATTATACAAATGATAATAATATAAAATACATAGGATGGCAGTATGTGGAGTACAACAAACATCTAATAAAAAATAGCTCCGCTCACGAGTGTTATCATTTTTACCCTGCACATACATAGCTGGTGTTTGGAACCCAACTGTATGAATATATGTCAATCAGTATTAGATTTCATCTTGTTCTTTTTTGCCATAATTCCAGCGTGCTACAGTTCTCTAGACTTTGCTCTATCTCTAGTAACAACTATACTTCACTGCTTCATGTCATCTGCAGCTTTGATAAGCATCCTCCACCTCAACGGGTTCCTGACAAAATGATGATTAGGTGAGGGCTGAGATGGGAGTGCTCTGGTGACACACCAGCCACCTCCTTGCAGATGTATCCTGATCAAGTTATTGGTCCTTTTGGGTACCAGTGCTCAACAATCAATCCATGTATCTACTCTGGTAGTTGGTACATTTTTCAAGCTCAGCCAAAAAGGCACCATCTAAAATTCAGTGTAATGCTGTTTTCATGTCCATAAATATGTAATTACAGACTCATCAAAGAGGCTAGAGGAAGAAGAGAAGGAGCGGGTGCTTGGCTCTGAAGGGGTGACTTATTTACTAAGTGCTCGCAACATGTATGTTTCAAAATCTGTCCCAAATTTCATCTGGAAGTTATATCCTGCTAGCCATTTTTAGTGTGGACATGCACTTTTTTTCCCTTCTCTATTATGGACATCAGGTCAATAGTGGTTCTTTCTTTTAGTACCTCTTCCATTTCCTACAACCCTCCGGGATCACTAGGGTGGCAGACAGTGAGCTCACCCTTGTACATTCTGCATTCCCGTATGTCATCTGTCGGGGCCAAGAGCCTTGAATTTATTTAGAACAACTCAGATTCATTTTTACATCAATTCGCCCATCTTGGGCTTTAATTCCCTTATGTCAATGTTTGCAATACTCGTTTCAGTCTGACAATCATTCTCCTTGATGGAAGAGAAAGAAGAAAGAGAGAAGTTGAACAGTTGTGTTTTCTTTTTGCCAACTTGTTAATGTCACTCCCTGCGACCCAATGAGTGTGCTGATATTGTTCTCTTTTTTTTCCCCCTTAGGATTTATTTATTTATTTGAGAGAGAAAGAGAACAGAGGGAGGGAAGGGCAGAGCAGAAGGAGACAGAGAATCTCAAGCAGGCTCCTTGCTGAGCACAGAGCATGAATACGGGCTCAAAACCTGAGCTGAAACCAAGAGTTGGATGTTCAATCCACTGAGCCACCCAGGTGCCCCAAAACCGTCCTAATTCTTTTGTAAAAAAAGATTTTATTTATTATTTATTTATTTATTTATTTATTTATTTATTTATTTATTTATTTATGACACACAGAGAGAGGCAGAGACACAGGCAGAGGGAGAAGCAGGCTCCCTATGGGGAGCCTGATGTGGGACTCTATCCTAGGATCCCACCGTCACGACTTGAGCCAAAGGCTGATGCTCAACCACTGAGCCATCCAGGTACTCCTACTGTCCTAATTCTTAAACCACCCACAACACTCATTGTTTTCTTAAACAGCTTCTATAGTTTTCAGCTCACTTAGTTTTAGTCTTCTAAATTTAAACATGGCTCTACGTTTTCCTTTTCAGTAAGTTTTTCTTCTATCTACCACAGACATCTTTTTAAAATTTGAGCTCATTAGGCTGGTACACACAAAAAAAGTGGGTAAAATAAACTGGCATGATCTTTCTGGTAAACAACTTGGTGGTAATTTCAGAGCCCTGTAAATCTTAACTGTTGTGAGCACTTAAGAATCTACCTTAAAAAAGTAATTTAGGATACAGAGAAGTCGTTGACGCACAAAGATGTTCATTGCAGTGCTATTTTTACTAGCAGGAAGCTGGAAACCTAGTCAACAGGACTAGTTAAGTAAACCATGGACAACATCTCTGAAAGAAAATTATGCAGCCAGTCACAGAACATTTGTAAAGAGTCCCTATTCATATGGTAGAAAACTAAATAGCACGTGTACCTATGTGTGGTAGTCTCAAACAACGCACAGAAAAATATTACCAGGAAACATAAAAATATTAATGGCAACTGCCACTCCATAGAATTATAGGCGATGCTTCTTGTCCTTTCTCATTTTTTAAATTTCCCAATTCTTTACATTAAGCATGTATTACTTTTATATTTTAAAAAGCCTATTTAAAATCTGAGCTCAAAAAAATAAAATAAAATAAAATAAAATAAAATAAAATAAAATAAAATAAAATAAAATAAAATAAAATAAAATCTGAGCTCCCCAGAGAACATCCCCAGTACAGCCTCATCAGTTTCTTCACCTGCCTTCCTCCTGTCTTGTCCCAGTAAGTGCCCTGTGGAGCTCACACGTCAGAGGTTCATTTCCTTTCTCTTTTTATAAGATTTATTTATTTATTTCAGAGATGGAGTACATGTGAGTGGGGGGTGAGGCAGAGAGAGGGAGAATCTCAAGCAAGCTCCCAGCTAAATGTGGAGCCCAATGTGAGGATCGAACTCACCACCCTGAGATCATGACCTGAGCCAAAATCAAGATTCAACGCTTAACTGACTAAGCCACCCAGGTACCCTGACTCTTTGGACTTGTGCATGAGCACTGTGGAACATGAGACCACAGGTACTTTTCCCCTCAATATCTGAAAGTACATCTGATCATGTCTTCCATTTCTCTTTTCCAGTTCTAAGATGATATTTTCATTCTCCTCAGAGGTTCCCATCATTTCTACTCTGCCAACCGATTCTTGCTTATTTGTCAGACCTGAGTCCAAATTCGTAGTGCCTCTTATCATTCTACCTTCTGGGAGATAAAACTGCTCATTGTTAGGTGCATCTGTTAAGCGTTACAATGTGCAAGCATGGAGCTGATGGGAATTGCTCAGTGCTTTTCACGTCACGCATGGCACCCAATGGTCCCCTAGTGATGGCGGACCGTACAAAGACCTTCCAATCCACCTCTGGGCCAGCTGTGCAGCCTGTGTCTGCCACCCCTCTCCTACCTGACACTATTCTCATCAGGTAGGATACTTCAGATTTGTGCAGCTCTCCACTATTACCACGTGCTGCCACACCTGTGGCATCCCCACAACTATTGTGTGAGGGAGTTAAGCGGGCATAATTGTATTTGCTGATAGAATGGAAGTTTACAGAGGCAGAGGGACTTTCTCAAGGTCACAGTGGGCGTAGGACCAGAACTCCAGCCCCAGGTCTTCTGTATCAGTCCAGTGATCAGGTCAAAGAAGGTACTGCTTATAAAAATCCCTTGCATTCTAAAATGCACAATAACAACGCAAGGGCATTAGAAAGAATCAATCATAAACTCAACTTCTCATGGCAGTCTTGATTAAGCTGTAGATCCAGAACTTCGAGCAGTGTCCAGAGGGCCCCCTCTGCCCTCTGCAAAGGGAATTATGGCAGACAGGGTTTATCTTAGAATAACCCTTCAAAGGAAAAGTATCATCAGAGCCCTTCAAGTTGCTTTCCAGAGCACTTTCCGGAGCCTCTTCTGACTCCCTTCCCTCTCTGAGAGCCGGTCCTCCAGGCTCCCACACTGGTCTTGGTCTTGGAGGTAACTCCAACAAGCCCAGCATTCTCATTTCTCTGGGTCTGTCTCTAACCTTGGAGTTGCTATTTGATCAAAACTGCTTTCAGCCCACAAATTCTGTCACTAGGGAATTAGAAGTTCCAAAATATTTCCTATTCTTGTCCTCAAGGTTACCGTGTTTCTCAGCACTCAGTATCCAAGTAGAGGTTAGAAGGTTCTACTTCTGTCTTTTGGCCCAAATCCCAAAAGCAAGAATACTATTTGTTCATGTTTAGATCCAAAGTCATATTCAATTCCCTTGAAAAAATTTTTTCCTTACAGACTTCATCTTGTGCATTTTTTTGGCTTTCCCTCAGGTTTATCCACAAAAAGGTTTTTATCAGCAAACCTGTTGACAGCAAAACTGGCCCACAGCCTGTCACTCACCCTCACAAACATGACATTAAGAGTCCTTCCCATTTCTGCTTTTGGGCAGCAACCCAATGCAGTGATAGGCATGTAACACTTGAGATAAAAACCTGGGTTTTTATTTCAAAAACTTTTTAATTTTGAACTTAGTCCTTAGTTCAAAAATTGGTCCTGTCACCTACTAGCTCAGTGATTTTGGGTAAGTTACATCTGTGAGCCTGTTTCCCCAGAAGTCAAATAAGGACAAGAACAGTACTTATCTCCTTGGGCAAATTTAAGTCGAAATGAGGTGATCCATAGAAAGACTTCTCACCCTGTCTGGTACCTGGGAAGCACTGAATACATTTGAGGGGATGGGTAGGACAGAGACGGGGTAGCAGATTAGCTGCACTTTGCCACATGTCTCCAGAACATGACATGTTGCAAAGACTGAAAGAGTTTCTGCAGCTCACCCGGGCCTCGGAAACTGAAGCGAGAGTTCTTGCAGGGGGCAGAGAGCTCTGGCAGGAGCCATGGGGCCAGCACAGGCCTCTGAGGAGGGGACCAGCATCATCAGTGTGCTGGGAGGGGATGTAGAGATGAGACTGGAACAGATGAGAGGCTGGAGGAATAAAGGTCAGATCAGGAGCCCATTCAGGTCCTGGACTAGGGTGAGGCAGGTGCAGCACTCACTTTGGGTGCAAAATTTTAGACAGTGCCCCCAATTTAGCAATCATGAAAGACAGTACCATTTTCGGAAAAAGAATAATATTTCAAAGCATTATTGAAGAAATCGGAATGAATGCCAAAAATTCACAATGAACAAAATATCAACATTTTAACTAAAGGTATATTGAAGAGATGACTGAGCATGTGGTGATGGTGGAGAAGGGCGCAGATTAGAGCTGTGCTCCTTAAGTTTCAGAGATAACGGACCCCTCTGAGAATTCCGTGAGAGCTACGGACTCTCTTCTGAAATACGCAGGCACATGCAAACAAATATTTGCCTGCGATTTCAGTTTATAGACTATCTCAAGTTTATCTAGGGACCCTTGGAGAATCAGGTTAGTATTTTTTCAGCCCCACATATGCAAATGGGCCTGACAATAGGTACTGGCAATTCAGGTAAAAACCCATTTAGGTGTGAGCAGAGAAACACATGTACATCTCTCCTGACATCTTGGGGAGGAAAGAAAAGAGAGGCAAGAAGGGTGGCCTGGTCTCCCTGAAGTGTGTGTGTGTGTATAGGGCAACGAAATGAGGAAATGGGACTCTTAGGGGGTCACTTGGCTTAAGAAATGCACACACCTGAGAAATATGGAATGCTCCCTCTTTAGGTATTTCAGAAATCACTGCTAACATACTGCAAGTTTTTATTCATACTAGTGAAGATTAATCACTGCAAATTATCTTAATTTACGAACAATAAGGCACCTGGGATAGGAGAGACACCACTGAAGGACAGATGTGATTGAAAGATGGCTTTCTAAAGGAAAGAGGCAATTTAGGGCAGGGCAGTGTTTCTCACACCGCAGGGCAGAAAAATACACGTTATTTTCAATTTTACTGATATTTATGCGCACGGGTCCATTTTTAAGACAGAAAAAATGTAGGGCAATAGACAGTAAGAGTTGCAATGCTCCTCAAATAGATTTAGGGGGCAAGCCAAAACTGCTGGGAAAAGCTGGTGCAGGAAGGTTTTCTGATCATCAGTGGAAGTGGAGGGGTTCAGAGAATAGAAGGATGTCGTTGGATTTGCATGACCCGCACAACACAGATGATCTACTACTGGGTGCTTGAATCAAGAAGAATGCATATCCTTTCTTTACCCTCTTGCTCTTTTAAACCACACAGGATCATCTCTTGTGCAGGCCACAGTCCACAGAACATTCCTTTGCAAAGTGTAACAAGAGCAGAACTCATTCTCATTCTGGACAGGAGCCTGATAGGCCCTGTCACTGGCATGGGAGAGGCTTTCCTTTGTGTGGCTCAGCTGCGCCTGGTCCCTTCCCTCCCGGGTGCTCTTTATTCCACAGAAACTTAAACAAGCAGGATGCCTTTTCTCAGGATGGAGACAGTCCCTATTATCACTGAGTCCTGTGGGGTAAACAGGAGGCTGGGGGCAGGTGGGAGGGGGAAAGGGGAAGGGGAGGCGCTGAGGGAAGGGAGCCTGAAGGAAGAGTTTAACTTCTACAATGTAAATTTGCTCCACAGGCCTCAGGGAAACACATCCTCAGCTCCAAAGGCATATCTGACCAGGGTTCAAGTGACCCAACACATTGACACACTTGTAAAATAACGCTTTCCTGGAAAATGTCCTCTTTTAAGGACATCCTTCCCTCTTTCTGCCTTCACCTCTTCCTTGCCACCGTGGAGAGTGGTTCCAAGCATTTCAAAGGCCCATGGATTGCCTTCTGGGGTCCACTTGCCCTCTCCAGACTTGCCCGAGCTGAGACTGAATGGGCACCAGGAGGGGCACAGGGACAGGGCCACAGAGGCAGGATGAAATAATTTTAACTGTCTTGCGGATACCGCGTGAAACCCAAACTCGGGAAAGCAACTTCTCTTTAAAGATAGCTGGGTTTTGTCTGTGTGTTTGCCTGTGTATGCGTGTGTCACAGACTCCTCTCCGTCTCTCTTCCCCTTGTTGCTTCTCTGCTGAGGACAGTCACAGGGCAATGACTTTCGTATATTTATCCACTAAAAGTGTCATGATCCTTCTTCTCACCAGTTAAATTCCCCGGTATCTGAGTTGTGAGGGTTACTAATCCCCTAGTTTTCTGGGCTTAAGATGGTCACTGGGGAGTCAGGAAAAAATGAAACAACAACAACAACAAAAAAACCACAGCAAAAGCAGCCCCATTCCACTTTCCAGAATAGCAGAAACACTCCGTGGCCAAAGGGAGACTCTCCATCACTGCCAAATATCCCTCTCTTTGGCTCTGTTGTCTTGTCTGCAGTTTTATATCATTCACTCCTTGGGATGAAAGGCAGGAAGACGTCTGTGAAGGGGAAGCTGCTGGAGGGAACACGCTAAATCAATATAATCCATTTACACCTTAGCTCTGCTGGGCAGTCAGATGAACTTGTCAGAGGAATCAGTGAGAGGACCCTTATGGTTTAAGGATGGGGATGGAAGCGAGGGGTCTGGAGCAGCCAGGAGGCAGAATGGTAGAGACTTCAAAGGGAAGGAGATTTTGTTCATTTTTACCTACAGATGTTTATGATGTATATGACTCTTTCAAAGGAGCTTTCACTTCTGCTCTAGGAAAGGGGTGAGCGCTTACAATACAGATGTGAGCGTCCTGAGTTCTGGTGACAGGGCTAAGCCTGTGTTTTCCCTTTGACTCGAGCGTCTGAAAAACAGCTGAACAGGATGAGTAGCACATCTCTGATGGCACAGGTAATGTTAATTCACACAGTGCACAGATGCTTCCCTGAGGCTGGGCAGAGTGTGGGCCAGGTGAGGCTGCCAGGTGAGGCCTCCAGGTGGGCGGTAGGCTGACCTCCCATTGTCCTGCTATTTATAAAGCATGCTGTCTGCGTTGGCTTCTTGGCAAGAATTGCTAATTTGCTGGAAACGTTAAATTTTGCCTTTAGCCACTTTATGATAAGATAAAATTCAAATCCTGTTTCTGTTGCCTACTAGCACAGCAACTCTAGGGGGCTCAGTGGTGGCCCCTCAAAAGATATGTCCGTGTCATAATGCCTGGAACCTGCTAATGTGACCTTATTTTTAAAAAGACCTTTGCAGATGTAATTGAGTTAAGGATCTTGAGATGAGATCATCCTGGATTATTCGGGTGGGACCTCATCTAATGACAAGTGTCCTGATGAGAGAACACAGGGGAGTGGCACAGAAGAGAAGGCCACGTGAACACAGAGGCAGACACCGGAGTTATGCAGACAGGAGCCGGCTTCGTTTCCTTCCTCACAGGCTCCTATTGCCCACATGTTGAAGTTTCCTTGCCTCTCTTCCAAATTTTGTCACTTTCTCTTGAATTCTCAAAAATCACTTTATTTCTTTTGTATCTCAACAGCTTTCCAGTCTCCCACCTTCTGTTTCTCTTAAACATTACCTTTTGTATATATTCGTCTTGTATTCCTGCTAGTTTGCTCTTCATTTCTGAAGCGGTTTTTCTTTCATTTAGTTTCCTGAGTTCTGGCATTTCATTTTTAAATGTTCCTAATTCTGATTTATATTGTTTTCCCCTCCATATTTTATATCATTTTCCTAATGACTTTTAGCTCATTCGGATGGCAGGTGACAGCTCTGAATGGTTCTGAAGCCACGTCTCTTTGGCATGCTTCCTTTCTGAGTGCTGTTCTGCTTCCTACTTTACCTTATAAAAACCTTGTGTGGGCTCTGACCTCACTACTTCTCTGTGGCTCGTTTCCCTGTGAAACTGGTTTTCCCAAACTTTTAGAACAGGTGTGTTCCAACCTTACAAAGCTCTCTCTTCTATTGTGTTGACGTAGAGCTCAAATATATGGCAGCTTGCTGGTGGAAATTTCCCCATTCTGTCTCCTTTTGGGGACCTTTCTTCCCGCAGCTGCTCTCGTTCCTCTCTGATTCAACTTGCTCTCCCTCCCGTGGCCTCTCAGTGTGGGGTGGTCCTGGAAGGAGGACCTGGCAAGTTAGTGTCTGAGTTCACAGCGACTACAGGACTACAGCGTTCCAGACCCTTCAAAGCCTCGCCCCAGGCTGTGAGCACTCCCTGCTCTTGGAGGCAGTGAAAGGATCCTCACTTTCAGCTTTTTCTCTCCAACTCACCTTCCCCAATTTCCAGGGCGCACTTCTTGGCTGCTCTGGGCTTCTCCATCAAAAACCCCACCGGATCATGGGATAGCCTGTTGCTGGTTTTGCCCTTGACCATGGGCTTTGGCTGGGCTATCAAGTTGCTCTGCTCCCACCTGTGGGTTCTGGAAGATTGACACTTACACAGCTGCCCAGGCCACCTTCCCAGACTCTGTCCCAGAATACTTTGGGTCTGCCAGGACAGCATCCTTCTGGTATCTCATAAAAGAGAGCATCAGCCTTCTTACATTCCTGATGAACTTTTGCTGGGTTTTGCAGAAGTGAAAGGAGTGTGATCATTACTCTGAGGGGTCTCTGGCCACACCAAAGCGAGTTACAACCCAAAGTGCAGGAAGCACAGAGACAGTGTCCAGAGACACAATCAAATGACTACAGCCTCCAGGGGCAACGGATGTCAAGGGAGGGGAATACATAGCTTCTTTCTTTCCTTTCTTTTCTTTCTTCTTTTTAAAATTAGTTTGGTGGGGAGGAACAGAAGGAGAGGGAGAGAGAAAATCCTGAGCAGACACCTCACCAAGCATGGAGCCCAATGTGGGGCTCAATTTCACGACCCCAAGATCATGACCTTAGCATGGCTTCTTCCACTGAAAGGATCGAAGAACTACTCCAGTGAACATAAAACTTCCAAATGGAAGAAACGTTTAGCAGAGATGAAAACAACAGCAGTGACAACAGCAATAAGACACCCAACCTTTCACGACTGCCCAACCTGCCACACTTGCCATCACAAGAAATCCAGACTGACAGATGTCAGAGCTCCGGAATTTAAAAAAAAAAGAAAAAATCACAAACGTTTGACTGACTCAGCCGGTATACTAGACAGCTCAGTAATCCCAGATCATGGTGAAGATCTCCCCAGTTGAGTCCCTCCCATGCTCAGTGACAAACTGTAGCTCAAAGAAATAGGGAGCTAGGTGTTAGTCACAGATTTCCCAAACAAGCCCTAGGTGGAGAGAGTCGGCTGCTCATCTCAGAGAGTGCCCCATGACACAAGGACGCTGGCAGCTCGGAGCCTCCACAGGTGTGATGGGTCCTGCTGTCAGCTCAAACTCAGCTGTCCTTTCTCAGTGGGGCTGTGTCTGTCTGGAAGACCCAACTCATCCCTGACACACCAGTCTCCTCAAAGGATGGCTGCCACATAATGATCATTTTTCAAAGTGGCTTTTTTAATGCAGCCCTTGGAAACTTTGCAAAAAATGTATCGATTTGAAATACTCAAGCTGAATTATTGAGCTCTGGCAAAAGGAAATAAATCTTTCCCATTCTCCGTGCCGGTTGCCAAGTGCAGCTTCCAGGAAGCAATGACTGTCCTTTCTGGAAATGAAGCAAAAACTCAAAACATTCTATCACCTTCCCTTTACTTCACCCCTCTCCCTCCCCCTTGGTCTGCACTTGCAATTCACTGACAAAAGCACTTTACATTCATTGCTCATTTGCCTGAATAGGCATCCGAATTAGTAATGCCCAAATTAGTAATGCCTGGCTGAGGCAGCTTCCTCCATAATAAGGCCTGATGGTTTTGGCAGGACCTGGAGGCCCGTGGAAAGCAAGCTCACAGCACATCACTGGGTTAAACACTCTTCCGGTTTTATAACCAAAACTTCCCCTACAGATCTGAATGTGTAAAGTAGAGGGTATATGTTCACTGACACTAGAGAGGAGCCAGCCCAGGAGCCAGACTGGGGTAGGAAGGTGGGGAGTGTGCGGGAAGGGAGGGAGGATGCTGTGCTGGAGGGTTCTAACGCACACGCCAGGATTAACACAAAAACTTCCTGACATCTGCTGTTTCTTTCATTTCGGTCTGGGGTGATCATCGCACCTGGCAGTGTTCCAGGGGAATTCCCATCACTGCCATCAAAACACAGCTTGGTCTTATTGTGCTGGGTGCTCATCTGTCCATCTCTCCATCTCCCCACTCACTCGCCCGTTCCTCCACCCGATTAGGCACCCACTATGGATTGCATCTTGTAAAAGGTGCAACAGAGTCCCCCAAGGTGAGGGACACTGGGTTTTCAAGTCTGGTGGGGAAGCAAGGATTGTAAAGAGACTGACACACCAGTGCATTACAGCAGGGCCATGGAAGACTTTCTGAACCGAAGGATCACGTGACAGCTTTGCTGGCAGAGGGAATGGCAGATACAGAGCCCTGGACACATGAAAGAGCAAAACCAGTTTGGGACAGTGAGTGGTTTCAGGGGGACAAAACTCAGAAGTGCAGGGGAATGTGCATTTCCATGAGGGGAGGGGCAACAAGGCAGCTCCATGGTGATGCTTAATACACAGCAGACTTGATCTGTCCCCAACTGCCCTCTTGCTAACACCTGTCCAAATGCCGTTTCACGTCTTTCCCATGGCAGAGAAACACCAAGTCTACCCTCCTAGATGCTGGGGCCCCACACCTTGCAGCCATTCAATTCACTGGCAAATGCTGTGGGCTCTGCCTTCAAAATATATCCAGAATCTGACCACTTTCACCATCTCCGCTGCTACCAACTCAGTCCCAGGCACCATCCTCCCCCGCCTGTGCTTTTGGTACAACTCCCTAACCGGTCAACTGGCTTCCACCCTGTTCCCCTTGAGTCTATGCTCAATGTATGGGCTCAACTACTCTGCTCAAAATCCTCCAGTGGCTTCCCATCTCACTCAGAGTTAATGTCCAAGTCCTTAAGATCGCCTTTAGGGCCCTACGTGATCTGACCTCTGTCTGAACCCATCTCCTTCCTTCCCTCCCCTCCCCCCATTCTGTTCTAGCCACACTGACCTCCTTGCTGTTCTTCAACATACCAGGCACATTCCTACCTCACGGCCTTTGTACTTGCTCTTCCCCTAGCGGGAGTCACCACCCAGATAGCTTCACTTCCTCCAAGTCTTCCCTAGACATTCCACATAAAACTATACATCTCTGTTCTCGGACTCCTCCTTACCTTCTTTCTCACTTTATTTTTTTCTTAGCATTTATCTAATCCTATATACTCTTGTTTATTATTCATTTTCTTCACTAGAGTGTAAACAGATCCCCCTCTCACACACACACTTGTTTTGTTCTTTATTTTTGGTGTTCACCAGATCAAAGGACACTCCTATAAAAAATTGTGAATGCAATCTTATTCTCTGGAAATCCATGTAAATGAAGCAAATATTACCATCATTAAAGTTATTTTATCTTGACATCCAGTCTCTGAATTTGTTTTCAAAAAGCCTTTGTTATGACTCCACAGGTAGACTCCTGATTACATATATTTTGATCTTTATTGTAATTGGTTACAAAAATCTACAATAGCAGTGAAGGAACTGTTTTGATTACTGCTCTTTCTCTGATACTTCAAGCAGTTTCTGGCACATGTAGGCACTGAATAAATGTTTTTGAATTAATGAGAAGCTATGCCCTGAGAAGGAGAAACAGTGTAACATAGTGGCTAGGAGTATGGCCCTAGACCCAGGCTTACTGGGTTTGAATCTTGGCTTCCCAATTTACTAGCTGTGTGATCTCAGGCTAGGGACTTACCCTTCTGTGCCTTGGTTTCCTCAACTTTAACTGTGGGATAGAAACAGGACCTACATTGGAGAGCGGTAGCATCAAGTCTGTAAGGCTTAGACTACTGCCTGGCACAGACGAAGCACCTGATAAATGTTAGCCATTAGGAGGAAGGCCTTGTCTGCTGTACTAAGGACTTTAGTCTTTATCCTCAGGCTACTTAGAGTCATTGAAGGATTTTAAACAAGGGAGTAACATAATCAGATACTGTTTTCAAAGGATCACTCCAGCTACAAAATGGAAGATAAATTAGGATGGGCAAGTCTGGTATGAGATCAGTTAGAGGCTGTCGTAGGAATGGAGGTGACAGATATTGTTAGCCTGAACTAAAGCAGAAGGAATGGAGAAAGGATGGGTTCAAGATATTACGGAGACAGAACTAACAGAACTCGGAGACGAACTCTGTGGAAGAACCAGGCAATGACAAAATCCCAGCTTCTGATTCCCCCAACCAGAGAGTGGTACCCATCTACCTCTGCTCAGAGAGGATCAAGAGGGGGAAAATATATTCATTTGTGTTTCCTATGAGCTATGGGGTGGCTACGTGAGAGACCCAGAAGGCAGTCATATGCATGTATCTGGTACTTAAGGGAAAGATCTAGGCTAGATATAAAAGATATTTAGGATATTTATCATCCTAGTGATCACCGAAGCCACTGGAGTAGATGAGATTGAAGGAAGGATTTAAGCAGCAAACCATTTTAAACAGGTATACCCTTGAAGGATGGGGCAGCAAGAGACAAACCAGGGGAGAGTGTATTTTGCCAGCCAAGGCGGAGTGAGTCTCAGGAAGCAGTCAGACACATCACAAGAGCTGCAGGGTCAAGAAAAGGAGCACCAAGGCAGGTTCAGGGGATTTAACATCTGGTGATTCTATGTGGAACAGAGAGATAACGGGGATGGAGACCAGGTCAGAGTGGGCTGAGGCATTCATGGGAGGTGACACCAGCCTCAGGGAACACAAGAGGGCTGACGAGGGGCACTCTAAGGCTTGAAGAGCAGCGTCCTCATGATGGACATGAGGGACCAACAGTGAACAAAGGGAAGCCCAACCCATTGTCTTCTGGAAATACAGACTGTAAGCTCAGAAATGCCAAGCTCCACCTTGTAACTGGTATAAAACCCACACAAAATATTCAGAGAGAATATACAGTGTTCTCAGAGAAATCTTCAAGACCCATTCCCATGGCTTCTTTGGTTAAAAATCTTCAAGATTCCCTGCTGAGGCATACAGAATAAAATCACTCTCTTTAAAGATGCATTCAACACCTTAACTTTCCCCTCCCAAGACCTTTTGCCTGACCCCTCCCCCCTTACACCTGTCCTGGCCCAGGCTCTCCCCAGCATGCCTTAGCTTCCAAGCTCGCTTCTTCTGGAATCCACATTCCCCCCATCCTGGTCGGCTGAAACTCCTCTCTCCTTCAATGCCTGGGAGGAGAGTCATTCTTTTCATGAAGCCTTCTTCCAAAAATGTCTTTCCTCCTGTCGTTTTGCTTCCAGAGCACTCTGAAGCTGTATATAGAATTTCCAGAAGCTGTGTTAAATTAGATTTATCTGTACTTATGTCTTTTTCCTCACCAGGCAATCAGCCCTGATTGCAAGCCTGTGTTTGACTCAGTGCCCCTCAGGGAGTGCACCCTAGTAGGTGTTCATGTACTTGAGTTGGCATGGTGGTGGGCTTAGGTGTGCCATTTGCAGCCATGGAAAGAGCTGGAAGACTTCATGGTAACTAATCATGATTTGTATATTGAAATTGAATATATTCTTATAAGTATGTCTTTCTGGCTAGAAAAGCCTATTGTTGCTGGGTAAGCATAGAGCTCATCAGCAGAAATTGGTCCTTGGAATTCTAGTATTAGGCCAGGATAGCACATTTTGACCTCTAATCATCTGATTTATTAGCTTCCCTTCCAACTGAAGTTTTCATTGATTGGCATCTTGGAGATGTTTTTCCCTTCTAATATACTTCATCATTAACTCCTATTTCTTCAACTTCATCATACCATACAGCAGACATGGGAGCATCACACAGGTGGGATCTCTTTTGTTTGCTTTTAAATAATTACTGAAAAACTATTAACTTCTGGCATTTAAAGTTAAAACATAAATTGAGATTTTTACCATCTACCTGGTACTTTGGAGCTACTATCTGTTTGATCCTCACACCAATTCTGGAAGGTGGACATTACTGCTGTCCTTTTTCAGATAAGAAAATGAAAGCCTGGATGGAGGGGTTAAATGATTTATGAAGATTCTGAATCCAATGCATGGTGGAAGCGGGATTCACGGCCCAACTCATCTGACTCCAAAGTTCAGGTCCCCCAGCTTCCTAATGTCATAGCACACCAAGGGATGGCCCTCAAGGCTGCAGAGCACTGCCCCCTCCATCCCGAGGATGATCATGGTACACACTATCTCTGACTTGGAACTTTGAACATCTCCATTCTAAGTGGGCTGTGAGGTCAATGAAAGAAGGTGGCATCTGGTTAAAGTTTCCATTTGCTATAGAGAAATATCAAAGGAAAAGCAGGAGACAGCTTGATTTGAGTGACCTAATGCTATCAAATTGTCAAGTGCAGCATGGACCCTTTCTCTGACACCTCTCACCCTTTCTAACTCAGTACGTACCCCCAACCCCCACTCTGTGGTGCCCTCACATTCTTTGGCTTAGAGAAAGAGAGCTGCCTGCAGGCACACAGGAGGCGGACAGAGAAGCCAGGAAAGCTTATTTCCCTGTGCTCACTAGTGTCTGCATGTCTTGAGATCTCTCCTCGATCCAATAAAAGTAAAAAGGTCAGATAGCTGAGCACCAAATTTGAGGCAGTGATCTTTATAAAACAGAAAGTTGACTGCATTATTGCTTTGCTTAAACATTTTCAGAAGCTTCCCAGGGCCTTTCTAAGCTCCTGCTTAACTTGCACTGTCGCCCTCTGGCTGACCCAGCTCCAGCCACAGGGGCATGCTTGCAATTCCCAGAGGCACCGTGTTCTCTGGCCTTTGCACAGACCACCCCCTCTGCCAGGGTTGGGCTGCTTCTGTTTTCTGCCTGGTGAACCATGCACACTTCAAAATATACTAAGATTTCCCAGGGTTACCTTTTTAAATGCTCTATCACCCTAGGAACGATTGGACATGTCATTCTCAAAAGTGGCGAACAGTGGGCAGGGGTGGGGAAGAGGCAGAAACTAATGGAACTGCCTGCTGCATTATTTTTGAGTTTCAAACTTGATAGCAGTTACAGTTTCCAGGCGTTTCTGCTATACCCAGCATACTATTTTCTGCCCCAGTCACATGAATTTTTTTGCTGTATCTTGTTCACAAATATTCCCGGGACTAAGTCATCACTCCTACCAGGCCCTTCACCTGGATGTCCTCTTCTGAGCTAAATCATGGAAAATGGACACATGACCTTCTACCTGACAACAAAGGGCTTTCAAACACTTCATCTCATTTGGCTCTCCTAATAACCAGTACAAACAGTGTTCTTATTTCCAGCTGAGCAACCAGAAGGGAACAAGGCTAACTGGCTTGCTCAAAGTTGCCCGACTATGATTAGAACTGAGGTCTTCTGGATCTCGGTCCAGGGTTGGTCTAATATACTGAGCTCTGAAAGCAGAGGTGGCCCCATGGATCAATACCTCAAAGGTGCTCTCCATGCTCATCTGTCTGTTTACAATCAGGCACTGGGGCACCATTCACCTTAAATGGTGACCACACTCGATCAGGGGATTATGGGCATCAGGGAAAGAATCATGGATGAGGAATTATAAGCTTTGTGCTTTCGTACTGGCTTTGTCATCTGTCTTGTTCGAATAGGAACTAGACAAAGCACTCACTGTCTTTGAGCCTGTTTTCTCATCTGTAACGTGGGAATCACTATTTCTATCATGCCCACTTCGAAGGGCTGTTGTGAGCTCAAATGAGGCAAGGGGCAGGAATATTCTTAGACATTACCATATGGCACCATTAGATGATAAGGAGGTACCCTACGGAGGGTATGCTCTGACATCTCCAGCCAGGCGTGTGTACTGAGGGGCCAGAAGAGTGGAGTACATCCTCTTCTGTTGTTTAAGGTTTCCTTCTCCTTTGGCTCTCTTTGGGCTCTAGCTCTCAACTTTCCGAACTTAACCTGTAGAAGCAGTGCCGAGGATCCTGCCCTTATTCCAGGGCTACCGGAGACAGCGATTAGCCTCCTGCTTGATGCAAGGCAGAGGCAGAAAGGGCAGGGGGTGTTCTGCTCCCATCCCTTCCCCAGTGGTGCATTTTGTCGACAGTCACCCCTTAAAGTCTACACATTGTTTATTACATTTATTTTTTTCTCTATCAGGTTTCCTTCAAGGAAAGTGACAGAAATTCCATCTCACAAAACCTGAGAGAGAGAGTTGCATTGACCTGAACCATCAGACCACTGATCTGAGCCATTATCATGTGGGTGCCAAATTACTGCCAGTCTCCTCTGGATGATGGTATTAAACCTGGCACAACTCTTAACACCTCCTCAAGTTGGACAAAGAATCTCAGAGAGGAATAGGAGGGAGTCTTTGGGTTGATCTGTCCCACACTTTGGTGATCATATTTATGATATTTCATTATTTGCCATACCAGCTTTGCAAAAGAACTTTTGTTTCCTTCACAGATGTAAGATTTAATCACTCTGTACTTTAGACCCAAAATATTGAAGTTATTTTTACACAGTTTGATTAATGATATACCAAGAGAGGATAACATATTTTAAATTGGTCCTATCCTGGAAAATCATGGTGGACATATACTTGGACTCCCCTAGAAAAGATTTGAATATAATAAAATAGACACAACATGAAAATCTCTTCCAAATACAATTTAATCTTTCTTTGCTTCTTGAGTGGGTAATTCAGGATCTTACAAAAGGTTCAGGGTCACCATTATAAACATCAGCTGTCATGGTACTACTGGTGACATACATAATGTGCCAGATAATAATGGCTCTACAAATTCACAGAAAATCATATAATAGATGTTTTACTGTAACAGGATCATGATGGTTAAAAGAATCAATGCATTTTTCCAAAGGAGCCTCAGTCATTTCTAGGAAATAATTCGTGCTCTGTGAGAGCAGGGAAGAATTTACAAGGAAGTGCTTCATACTCTGTGGAAGAAAGTGTGTTTAAAAGGGGGGGAGGGCAACATGGTCCCAAAGGAGTCACTTGTCCCCCAACAGCAAACTAGGACTTAATTGCAGTTTCAGCCTCTCCCAGGGCTGTGACCTTTAACTGGTTTATCTGGAACGACCTGGTCAACACCAATGAGGTAATCTGCTCGAGAGACTCCCAGCCTTCCTCCAGAGGAAGGTAACTTTGCTGAAAAACCCCACTCTTTGTTAGAAGTTTTCCTGCTTCCTTCTGCCTATATAAGCCTTCCATTCGGTACAGCTCCTTGGAGCTTCTTTATATCCACTAGACAGAGTGCTGTCCAACTCATGAATCAATGAATAGCAAGTTTGATCTCTACATGTATTCACTTAAATATTGCCTTTTAACAGACTCGGTGGCAGTGGTGGGATGGAAGGAGACTTCCAACAACTTTGGGGATGGGAAGAAACACAGGTGTGGTACCCAAAAACCCTGCTAGGTTCTATCTTTCTCACCATTTCTAAGGACCATAGATAAGCTCCTCCCCATTCTGAGCTCCACTCTCCTTGACTCAAGCTTCTGATCTAAATGGCTTGCTAGTCTACAATTCCCTTTTTTAGAAACCCAGTCCAGTTCACAGTCTTCATTTTTGGGGTTTTGGGACTTTCCTCAGTCCCAGGTTGGGAAATGCTGGTGGTATGTGCAGAGCCTTCTCTTGGTCAGGCCACAGTAACATCTCTTGGTCACTGCTGGGGTGTGAAGGTGCATGTGTGTGTTTGTCTTGTGTTGTGTAGATAAAGGCTATTGTGAATGGGGATCTTGGAAGCCAAAAAGCCAAAAAAATGGTGGGCAGGTGTCTAGCACTCATAAGCTATTTAAGTGTTCACCACCTAACCCAAAGGCTTCCATGTTAGGATAAATTGATCATGGAATGAATTAGATTGACAGTAAGTAGGTCATCCACCAACCTCAAGAAAATTTCCATGCAATGTGATACACTGCAAAAGGCCACACAATCTCCAACCCAGAGGCACATTTCCCTTAGGTATTAGCTTGGCTCTGAGAGACACCCCCCCGCCAAAAGGAAGGGGATCTTTAAATTCTAAAGGGATATGCCAACTTCTGGCACACCTGCTTATTCTATGACCAGAAACTAAACTCCCGGACATAAGCTGCAGATAGCTACAAAAAAAATGGCAAAGTCACACTAAAAACAATCTAGAATGACAGTGGCCATTATGGCGAATGTTCCAATTAGACAAGATTGTTCATTTAAGAAGTGCTATTGAAAGCAAGGATTCCTGATTAAACAAACAGAATGGGATGCCTATTTTAATTGGTATGCAGAAGCATCAGAAAGGTTTCAAGATTCGAAAATTGCTTCATTAAAAATTTTGTTGCAAAAGGCTAATGAAAAATTAAAGACACAAGAAGTACCTAAAACAGGACAGTAAGACTGACATGACTCCTTCTGCTCCCTTCCCCCTTCATTTCCCTGAGTTCTCATGGTCTACTAATTCTCTATCTGTACTGCCTTTCCATTCTGAAGACTATGAGAGTTACCGTTTAAGATAGAAAACACCTGAGGCTGCAGGTAGGTGATCCTCATTAGATACTTCTCACTGGTCAGCCAAAGGCTGAACTAAGACCCATAGTTAAAGTGTTTCCTAAACCTAGGGAGGACCCTCCTAAGTTTTTGGTTAAGAATTTAGTATAATTATTGGGGCCTAAGACCCCAGGCTGCTGGAACTTGATCAGCCTTGTGCACATGTTGGGAGGACCCAGTGAAGCCCCAAAATGGATGCAGGAAGGAAAATGGCAAAACAGCAAGGATGATATTTGAGATCCTCCACCTTCAACATGGACCAGAAAAACTTCACAATATAGCAACAGATCTTTTATTTTTTATTAAAGATTTATTTATTTATTTTAGAGAGAGAGAGACAGAGACAGCATGAGTGGGAGGGACAGAGGGCAAGGGAGAGAGGATCTCGAGCAGACTCCATACTGAGTGCAGAGCCTGATATGGGACTCAACATGGGGTTTGATACCAGGACCCTGAGATCATGACCTGGGCCAAAACCAAGAGTCAGATGCTTAACCAACTGTGCCACTCAGGCACTCCTAGCAACAGATCTTTTAAAAGCCATTCCTAGAGTCTCCCCTGGCCACACTGATTGGTCTGCTTTTTAAACATGTAAACAAAAGAAAGATGAACTTGGAACCCATCTGGAGGCTCTCTTTCTATAGCATTCCAGGTTCAACAAAATAAACATGGTCACCCAATAGCTATAGCTGCAATATTTGTAAATGGAGTATCTCCTCAGATTAGTAGAATGATAAAAAGGCAGAAAATAGGATGGGAAGCCACCAGTCTGACTGAACTTGTGACCACAGCTGAGCATTTTGGAAGGACTTTAGAGAAAAAAAAAACTCTGCCAAGCTATTGGCCTTACATCTACAACAGCTCCAAGGCCAGAGATCCAAAATAATACTTGCTCCTACCCTGCGACCTCCTAGGAATCCATAATCAAAACATGGACCCAGAAATTGATGCCTCAATTTTAATCAACTGGAACACTAGAAAAAGAAGTTGTCCTCACAGTCTTATGCAAATTCTCCTACACCAACACAAATATCCCCATATCTGCCCCTGAAGGAGGCTCTGAGATGGGTCCCTCCTGGAGTTGATAGGACTCCAAGGATAATCCCTACTGATTACAACAAGAATCCCCTTAAAGAGCCTATAACTAAAATTAAAATCACAATTCCTGATTTCAAGATATACTACAAAGCTACAGTAATCAAAACAGTATGATACTGGCACAAAAACAGATGCACAGATCAACGGAACAGGATAGAGAGCCCAGAAATAAACTCACATATATATGCCCAATTAATCTATGACAAAGGAGGCAAGAATATACAATGGGGAAAAGACAGTGTTTTCAATAAATGGTGCTGGGAAAACTAGACAGCTACTACATGCAAAAGAAGGAAACTATTTTCTTTTCTTTTTTTTTTTTTTAGGAAACTATTTTCTAACACCATATCCAAAAATAAACATAAAATGCATTAAAGATCTAAAGATGACACGTGAAGCCATAAAAATCCTAGACGAGATCACAGGCAGTATTTTCTCTGACATCAACATAGCAAACTTTTTCTAGATACATCTCCTAAGGCAAGGGAAACAAAAGCAAAAATAAATTACTGGGACCTCATCAAAACAAAAAACTTTTGCTCAGCCAAGGAAATCATCAACAAAACAAAAACACAACCTACTGAATGGGAGAAGATATTTACAAATGACATATCCAATAAGGGGCTAATACCCAAAATATATAAAGGATTCATACACTCGACATGAAAAAAAAAGATCCAATTAAAAAATGGGCAGAGGACCTAAATAGGCATTTTTTCCCAAAGACATACAAATGGCCAAGAAACATGAAAAGATGCTCAACATTACTCATCATCAGGGAAATGCAAATCAAAAGCACAATGAGATATCACCTCACCTCACACCTGTCAGGATGGCTAAAATCAAAAAGACAAGAAATAACAAGTGTTGGTGAGGATATAGAGAAAAAGGAACCATCATGCACCATATGGAGATTCCTCAAAAAATTAAAAACAGAAATACCGTATGACCCAATAATTTCACTACTGGGCATTTATTCAGGGAGAATGAAAACACTAATTTGAAAAAATAAATGCACCCCCTAGATTTACTTCAGCATTATTTACAATAGCCAAGACATGGAAACAACTTAAGTTGACAAATGGATCAGGAAATGAATGGATACAAGAAATGTGGTGTATACACACAACAGAATATTACACAGCCATAAAAAGGATGAAATCAGGCTATTTGAGACAACATGGATGGACCTGGAAGGTATTATGCTAAGTGAAAGAAGTCAGACTGAGAAAGACAAATACTGTATGATTCCTCTCATAAATGAAATCTAAAAAAAGGAATAAACAAAAAGCAGAATCAGAACTATAAATACAGAGAACAAACTGACGGTTGCTAGAAGGGAGGAGGTGGGAGGGGGTGGGCAAAATGGATGAAGAGGAGAGGTAGATACAGGATACATTCCAGTTATAGAATGAGTAAGTCACAAGAATAAAAAGCACAGCAAAAAGAACACAGTCAATGATATTGTAATAGTGATGTAACGGGACAGATGGTAGCTATATTTGTGGTAAACATAGCATAACGTATAAACCTGTCAAATCACGAAGCTGTACACTTGAAGCTAATGTAACACTGTGTGTCAACTACACTCAACTAAAAAGAAAAAAAATTAATGGGAAACCTTCCCAAATTCTGCCAGATACCAATGCTACGCTTCCTACTTTAAACCCCACTCTCATAGGATAACACATCCTCAAAGTGAAAAAGAAGTTCCATAGCCGGGCTACCTAACCAAATTCAGAGAGAATTTCCATCTCAACCAGTACATATGCTTCTGGGACCTTCACTGAAAAACATTCCTTTTTTGCTATGTTATCCTGCTCCAGTTAATCTAGTAGGTAGAGATCTCCTTCCTAAGTTAAAAGGGCTGATATGTTTTGCTTCCTGTGGAGACTTCACCCCTAGAGTTCCCTGGCCAACCTGAACCTGATCTTTCATGTTCCTTACAGTCTGTCCTTGACACAGAAAAAGGAGAATTTCAACAGAAGTCCCCAATTCAATCAAGGTGCCTGAAAATCTGTGAGCTACTTCTAATACTGACATTGGGATAATAAAAAGTACAGAGCATATAACTAAACCTCTTCCCAAACTGCCTCAATAACCATTAAAGCCTGAGGGCATACGAGGCTTCACAGCGTTAGCAGAAGACCTAATCGGCCAGGGGCTAATCACTCCTTGTACTAGCTCCTGCAACGCATGGCTCTTGCCAGTCCAGAAACCTAATGTGGACAGGGATGGTGATTTGTCCAGGGCTTGAGAGCTATTAACAAAATAGTTATTGCTGGTTTCCCAGCTGCTCCAAACCCCAATGCCCTTTTGTCACAAGTGCCAGCACACCTTGGTTCAGCCTTTTTCAACATCCCTATAGATCCCAACAGTCAATATTTGCCTTTACTTGGAACCATCAGCAATATGCCTGGAGCAGCTTGTCTCAAGGGTTCACTGAGGCCCTTTCTTATTTCTCCCCAGTATGTTACCAAGACTTAAGGACCATCCAATTCCCTGGGAAATTGGCCCTTTTACCATATGTAAACAATCTCTTGCTTTGCTGTTACCAAAGAAACGTCCATGAAGAATTCCATTTATTTGCCACAACAGTTAGCTGGAAGGGGACATGGACTCTCTAGGAAAGATTACAATGATCTCTGTTCATTACCTAGGTCATGATCTAAGCACTAAAGCAATCTAGCTATTTCCAAAAGGAATTAAGCTACTTCTAAATTCTGTAGGCCCACAACTAAGCAATAGCTTCATGGATTTCTAGGCCTCGTTGATTATTACAGACTATCGGTTCCTCACTTTTCTCTATTAGCTTCCCCACTCAAGAACTTATTAAAACTTCAGTCCTTGAACACTTTCTTTGGGAGGATAAACAGAAGCAGGCCTTTGTAATAGCACTAGGGCTACCTAACTATTCAAAGCCTTTCACTTTATCTGTGCATGAGAGAGATATCCAGCCCGGGGAATACTCATGCAAGAACATGGCAAAAAACACAGACCTATTCCCTATTATATAGCATATGACTTGATTCAGTTGCTCGTGCCTATCCCAACTGCCTTAGGCTATGGCTGCAGCTGCAAAGTTAGAAGCCCTAGCACGTTTAACGCTAGGGATGACATGTATTTGCAAACCCCACTCACTGTCCAAAATCTTCTTACCTCAACATTTGTCTGCAAACAGACTAACCTCCTAGGAGAGCCTTCAGCTTTTACCACCTAATCTCCATCTTAAATGCTTCAACATTCTTCATCCTCCTATGTTATGACCTCTACTTGATGAAGGTGAGCCTGATGATTT
Organism: Canis lupus familiaris; assembly: GCF_011100685.1. NCBI lineage: Eukaryota > Metazoa > Chordata > Mammalia > Carnivora > Canidae > Canis > Canis lupus. The sequence goes on along the minus strand of NC_049248.1, from coordinate 11,747,594 downwards.
TGAGGTAATAATGTCCCATTCTGGGACACCATGTCCTGATTTATGAGACATCCCTTTGACTAATCCTCATCTAATTTTGTTTCTTGATGGGTCATACTGTAAAAATGAGAAAGGGATTTTCCAGGCTGGTTATGCTATTACTACCCAACACGAACTTCTTGAAACTTCTCACAAGCTTGATCGATCCAACAAGCAAAGCTCTGTGCCCTTCCTTATCGGAGCATGCCAGTTACCAGAAGTACAGCTTGTCAACATTCATACTGACAGCTGTATGCCCTTGGGGTTGTCCATGATTTGGGGATGTTATGGAAACAAAGGGGTTCTTACATCCTTTGGGACCCTAATCAAAGATGGGCAACAAGTAAATGACTGTGGTGCTATTGAAATTGTTGTCATTGGGAATGTTATGGAAACAAAGGGGTTTTCCTTACAACCAGTGGGACTCCAATAAAAAACGGACCATAAGTAAATGACCTTACTGCTGTTTTCTTACCCTCTGAACCTGCTGTCATCAAAATTAAGGCTCATACTAAAACATCTTAACCTGAGTACCAGGAAAATGCTCTAGATGACTTGTAATGCAAAGGCAGCAGCAACAGAATCTGTAAAGATCTGTGGCATATGCAGGTGAAGTCCATTGCTGCTGCAAAAAATGACCCTTTATTGCCATCCTCTTGCCGTCCTGATATCCTTGCAACACGACAAGTCTGTTCCTGAATCAGAGAAATTGTGGTGGATAAACAGTGGTTGTAGATTAAATGAATAATCCAGGCTATGGGAAACCCAAAATCACCACTTGGTTCTTCCCAGCTCCCTGGCAAACCCCATTTTTCTTTTTTCTTTGCATTCTCTTACCCACCATGGAGCAATTAAGATGACTCAAATTACAAACAAACATTCCTGGGGTGACTTCTACAAAAAATGTGAAAACAGGTTACCACCAGTGCCTGATGGTAACTGGGAAAACTATTTTTGTTCCCAAGTTCCAAACCTCCTCCCTCTGGACCCTTTCAGTATCTGTAGTTGGACTTGATTCAACTACCACTTTTGAGTTACCAACGTGTGTCCTTGTTATCCTATGAATGTTTTCCAGGTGGGCTGAGCTTCAAGGGTGATGCCCTCACAGTGGCAAAGAAATTGTGAGAAAATGTGTTTCCCACTTGGGGTATACCCCCCATAGTCTCCAGTGATCCAGGCCCTGACTTCACTGCGTGAAATCATTCATGAAAACCTTACAAACTCTTTCCCTCACACTTAGCAGGCAAGGTTGAGAGAACTAATGGGGTCCTCAAACTTAAAATCTCTAAATTTGCTAAAACAATTGGACTCCCCCAGCCATAAGCATTGCCTCTGGCTTTGCTTACTGTCTGCAGTATCCACTCTGGGAAACATGAACTCACCCCACATGAAATAGTCATGGGTATACCAATATTTATTGATGTATGACCTCCTGCTTGTTGTTCCTTTTGTCTCATGCTAGTATAACTAGTTACTGTGTCTTTAATGTCTCATGCTAAAGCTTATCATCAACAGGTTACAGAAGCTTTCCTGGACCCAAATTCAAAGGATCCTGATGGCCAGTCTGGAGGCTAGCCACTGGATATCCTGGAAAACATCATCAGCAGAAGATAGTTCTTGAACTCTACTGGAGCTCCGCTGGAAGTACTCCTGACCACTGATAATACCATGACACTCTGGCACTGAGTCTAGGGTACACATCTCACAGCTAATGGAAGGTTCCACCTGACATCTGGTCCTGCACAGATGGTAGAGATCTCCAAAGCAGCTCATATCAAGGTGCACTGCTTCTATCCAACACTGATCAAGACGCCATACTTTAAACATGAAACTCTTTCTTTCATTTATTCTGGCATGGCTTGAAAAGATGAGGCCATCATCTGTATTTCCGAAGACATAGATGAGGGGAGTAACTTTTCAGACTTCTGGATTTGTCATCAAAGATTCCAATCTATCTATAATGCTAGAGACCCCCTAGTCCTCCCTGTGAACTTCTATTTCAATGTCACCATAGCTACAATGACTCCCTCCCTTAAGAGTCTCTTACTGTGGGGCAGCCTGGGTGGCTCAGCAGTTTAGGGCCACCTTCAGCCCAGGGCATAACCCTGGAGACCTGGGATGGAGTCCCATGTGGGGCTCCTTGCATGGAGCCGACTTCTCCCTCTGCTTCTCTCTCTCTACGTGTAAATTAAGGAAAAAAAAAAAGAGTCTCTTACTGAATTCAACCCTTAAGGCTAGAAATCCAGTGCCTATTTTTTACCTTTGTCCAATTAAACTGTATTTACTCAATTAGACACAAGTATCTACATAAATCTCATCACATGTGTATCCCAACTTTCTCATGATCATTTAAATCAAGTCTGTTCCTAATCACGAAAAGATCTCAGCAGCTGCATCCATCTTTGTAAGACACTGAGAATAACTCTTTATTTCAGGCTAGGAGATTTATTTCCTGAATGTACAGAACACCTAACTGACTCCTGGCTTGAACTGGCAAATGCAACTATCTCTATGAGTGAATCCATAAGCACTACCACCTTAATGGGAATAGTCTTGGCCCCAGTAGGGTTTAACTCTGTCTGTGGTGGTTATCATTCCCTTGGGCCTATGGATACCTAGATGGTGCATAACTGGGCAAGGCCTCTTGAAGTTATCTAACCATTCATAAATGAACTAAGATACCTCATTGGTCACCTCCCCTGAATTTACATTGTCAAGTCAGAAAGGAACTTTAGGAGGCTTTCAAGATTCAGTTTGTTTCAGTTTGGCAGGTCCCTACTTCACTGGCTAGGAGTAAATGTAAATGAGGATATGATCAGGAACCTTTCCCTAACTCTTAAAAATATTTCATAATCCATTGCTAAGACAATAGCTGCTCATGCCCTCCCAAATCCTTAGACGCTCTGGCCAAAGTTGTTCTCAACAATAAGATAGCCCTTAATTATTTTTTAGTAGAGCAAGGAGGTGTCTGCACTGTGGCCAGCACCACCTGCTACACCTAAATTAATACTTCTGGGGAAGCTGAAACTCAATTACATAAGATCACTGAGCAAGCCACATGGTTGTAAGAGGTAACTCCTTCAACAGGGTCTTTTTTTGACTTATTTGATTTTGATTGGTTTGGGTCTCAAGAGACCATGGCTCAGCAGTGTGCTCCAAACACTGTGAATGATCCAGGTTATAATAATCATTTAGCCTGTATTCTCTCAAAAGCTTTAAATGCATGTCTGTAGCTGCTAACCCACCAAGCAAATGATCTCCCTCTGGAATGTCAAAACAACGAAGTGAATGACCAACTAAAAGAATCTGAACCTGAACCTGTGACCTGGGAATATCACAGAGATTCAACAAAAAACATCCTGACCTGTGAAGATCACACAGAGGATCAGTAAAAGCTGCAAGAACTACAGAGAGGTAGCTAGAAGGGCACTTAATGCCTTAAATTTTGACCACACCTCTCAGGCTGAGAGTCTGACCAAAAGGGGAGGGAAATGTTTATTTTTTTACAAAAGGAACAACAGGGCCCCCAGTGGAGTCATTTGCCCCCTTGACAGCAAACCAGAACTTAAATGCAGTTTCAGCCTCTCCCAGGACTGTGACTTTTAACTGGTCCATCTGAAACTACCCGGTCAGCACCAGTGAGGCAATGTGCTTGACAGAACCCCCTACCTTCCCCCAAAGAAATGTAACCTTTCTGAAACACCCCATTCTTTGTTAGAAACTTTCTTTTTCTGCCCCCTTCTGGCTATAAAAGCCTTCCATTTGGTACAGTTCCTTAGAGTTCCTTTCTATCTGCTAGATGGGATGCTGTCCAACTCATGAATCACTGGATAAAGCCAATTTAATCTTTAAATTTACTCAGCTGAATTTTTTTTAACAGGTGCTATATACTCGTTAGTTGTTCTTCATTAAGTCTTTATTTTGCAGGTGTTATTTCTTTGCGTTAGTGGTGCTGCAATCCTGTGCCTGAGGCCTTATCCACTAACTATACAGGCTCTCCTTAAATGGAGTGGAAGATTTCTCCAGCCTTTCTTAAATCCAAGGAACAACATGCAACTCTGGATGGGCAGATTACAAGATGAAATCTTTTAAGGTCATGTTCAGGAGGATCTTTGTTTAAAGGAATCTGGGCTGGAATTATAGTTCTCCGCTCTGACTTGAAGAAAGTAAAAAGAGGGACCCGTGACAGAGAGAGGGAGGGGGAGGCAGGGAGGCAGAGTCATACCACACACCACTTGGCCACCAAGGACAGAGTTTCTGTGCTGTTTCATTAGAACATGAAACCTATTCTGTTGACTATGAGTCCACTGTGAGCTGAAAAGAAGTTAGTTCACTTCCTTAGCATCTGGGGTCCCATAATTCTGAGTCATGGCCACATTAACTCTGCTATGGAGAAAGCATGAGCTTTGGTAGCACAGCCAAGCCCACTGTTCACAGTGCCTGGCACCAGCCGGCAGGGAAGCACGTTTCCCTCAAATGCAGGAGAGCAGGACAGTGTGTCCTCGGAGGGGTGGGCTCAAAGAGGAAGGGAGGGAAGGGGACTTTCTTTTCAATGCTTGTCAGTTTCTTTGTAGAACTAAATTCTCAATCAGGAAGGAGAGAAAATTCTGATTCCTTGCACCACTTCTAAAACAATGACTCTCACCATCCTGGGAGGGCAGGTTAGCTGTGGTCATGGGCTCTGGCTGGAGAGAACTGCCTGGCTGAGTAGCCTCTCGGCAAAGGGAAGATGTTGACAGCAGTGGACTGACGGCATGGGCTCAGAGCCCAGTCCCCATGGGCTCCCAACCGGGCTTCCTGAGGCCCCCTGAATATCAGGGAGCCCCACTGCTCGCTCATTCGCTCACTCGGGTGGCAGGAAATCACTAAGCTATGAGGATAAAGACCAGTCGGGGTCCCCGTGCAGCTTTAGGGCAGATTTCTCTCTCCCCTTGTGGGAGAGAAGCAGATTCCAAACTGCATTCACACACAATACAGTCTCCAGCAAGAAGAAATGAAACCCTTTAAATCTTCAGTTCTTCACATTGTATCCTCCCCTGCTGCTTTCAAGCTCACAGAAGCCTTTTGTTACAGTCCCAGGAATGTGTACTTAATAGAGAAAGTGTGGTTTTGTGGTTGCTATGAAAGAATACTGAGCGGGGATGAACAGACCTGACTTCCAGAAGATTCTCTCCAGATGACAGGGAAATTCACCCAAAGACTGTGAACCCCCAATGGTCTCCCAAAAGTGTCAGAATGAGAGGCAGGAAATAATCCTGGGCAATCATTGCACGTATTTGAGTGAGGGAGTAGCAATGAAAGGAGGGGATTCAAGGGGCTTTGCTGCATTGGCTGCTGTGATCAGAGTGGGGGAGATAGCTGAGAATTATACCCATGTCATTCCCTAAGGGGACCTATGATCTAGTGTAAAAGCATGAGGCCAAAAGACTGCAAGGAATTAAGGGTGGAAGGAACCTCAGCATTGATCTTCACCAGCTTTCTGGTAATCACACAAGCCTAGTACGAGACTCACAGAGTCCATTTTTCTAAAAAGGGAAAAATCTATGATAATGAATAAAGAAATGATAAAAAGTATTTTGAACAAGCAGAGAAAGGTTCCTTGTAAACAAATACCTCATTACAAAATATTTTACTTTACAGGTTTTTTTTTTTTAAGATTTTTAATTTATTTATTCATGAGAGACACAGACAGAGGCAGAGACGTAGGTAGAGGGAGAAGCAGGCTCCCCATGGGGAGCCTGATGTGGGACTCGATCCTGGGACCCCGGGATCATGACCTGAGCCAAAGGCAGACGCTCAACCACTGAGCCACCCAGGTGCCTATTTTATAAGTTTTAAAATAAATTTTAGGTAGTAACTCCAAGGCTTACAATTACTTGGCATTGGGACATTTTTACTGCCACATGCATATGATTTCAAAGCAATGCTTTTAGACAGAGTTAGCCTTCTGCAGAATTCTGAAGTAGGCAAATGTCATCTCAGCATTCCAGCTCTTTGCACTCTTCCCTTTGATGATGGCACAGGTGTCATAAAATAATAAGAGAGCAAAGGCTTTGGATTAAGCAGCTCTGTTGTAAAGCCCAGTCCTGTCGCTGACTAGCATATGACCCAGATGGAACACTTCATCTCCTGCCTTCACTTCCTCATCTGTAGAAGGCAGATCTGAACTCACAGGGATTATGAAAATTATACATGTGAAAGTGCTGGGTCTTCAGCAAGCACTCAGAAATGTTACTCCTCTTTTCTTTTTTGTACCCAGAAACCTGTGTCTAGTGATCTATACTCCCTGTTTCCTCTCAGTAGCGCCCCCCCCACTACCACCCCAGTGCCATTAAAGCACACTTCTAGGAAGAGATATAAAAATGATTAATGTTTAAATATAATGACCACCCAGAACTTAATGAGTCATCTCTCTGGACTATGGGCATTTTTTAAAATAAAAATCCATATTGAAGGAATAAACTAAGGGTAGAAATCCAAGTACCAAAGGAAGGGCCTAGAAGTATTCTAAAGGCAGCTAGTCTTTTCTGAAAACTCTGAAGCCAGACAGATAAGCAGATAACTCCAGTGGTGAGGTCACCACGGAATGTTCCAAAAGACACTGCTTCTTGGAATTATCATCAGCCTCTGCTAAACCACCTTTCCTTTCCCTTCTGATTGCCACACTTCTTATTTGTAAAAACAGAGGGATTTCTCATTTTTTGTTAAGATTCTAAATGAATCCCATAATCTAGCTACAACCAGAGCATGAGGGAAAAGCAGAAAAACTGGCTGAGGCTAAGCTCCTGTTATAAAAAAAAAAGCCTGGGCAATAAGCAGAGCTGGAGAAGAAGAAATACAGGGTACCAATTATTTGTTGTCCCACAGTGATGGATGTTTTAATAAATGTCATGCATCTAAGAGTTTAAAGAACTTTCTGACAATTGGTGTTGTTTAAAGGTGGCAAAGTGGCCTGAAAGACAGTGAGGTCACATCTGTAGAAGTGTCTGGGGCAGAGGTGTATAGCTGTCACTCAGCGATGCCACAGGTAGAATGTCCACACCCGGCGGGGGTAGATGAGATGACCTGGAATGTCCATCTCACTGCAGGAGTACTAGTATGTATCTATGAAAGCAGCATCAAAGGAAAGAGAAAATAGTAACTTTTAATCTTCTAGGAGGTGTAGGTTATTATTAAAGATGGATTTCCATCTTTCTAGGTTAATCCCTAATCAGAAAGAGAAAGAAATATCTGAGGTATGGATCTAATAGTCATACATATTTTAGGTTGGACCTTACTAACAACTAGAATCTCAAGACACAACAGGTATTTTTGCTTTAGTGTGGCTTGTCTTACATTCAATAATTCTTATACTTTTCCTCTGTGATATTTAGAAACTCTGGACTGTGGCACACAGATACTTGGTCCTGAGCTGTACAATCGCCGATAAAGATGTGGCTGTTCACGCATGTAGCCTTCATCTCGAAGTGCCCCCAGCTCTTTCTAGGTTTTCAAAGCTGCACTGAATTACTGGTCTTCTGTGTGCTTCCTGAAGTAAAGCAATGTGTTCTTCATGAGTTTATGTGTAAGGGTTTTCGCCTGACACAAGTTAATTCCCTATTTTACTTGTTCATTTTCATTCCTCCCCTCTTACATCTTCTTTTCTCCTTTTTTCCTTCGCATCTCTTCAATATCTTTCCCATGTTCATTTTGTGTCTTTCCTTTGCATTACACGGTACGGTTTTCTTCCTTCTTATCCTCTCCTTCCTCCTTGCTGACTATTACATATTCTGTCATCTTTTTACCCTATGGCCTCTCTTTCACCCACTTCCTGTCATTTTTAAATAGGTCATCTAGCTATCAGTGATTCCCAGAAGTCACGTTTCTCTATTCACCCTTCCTCTTTCAAGTATGCCTTAATTTTTTGTGGGCACCCTGCTTTATTGGGTTCCATGACCCAACTCCAACCTGTGTGTTGGTGGAGTGGGGATGAGGGAGGTGCTTCTTACACAACACCAAACAAGTCTCCTGACACCAGCGGGGTATCTGAGAATTCAACTCAATCCTGGTACTGTTTACCCAGAGATAGCATCAGACTCCACAGGTTGAGGGCTCAGTCCTATAAGACTGTCCCCTAACCTCACTTCTGGACATGCATCACCAGCTTACATTACTACCTGTGCTTCTGACTAACTGGCTACAAACCATAGGCTCCCTCAACCCTCTTCTTCCCTGATACGATTATAATTTGCTAGAGTGGGTCACAGAACTCAGGAAAACATCTACTTCCTAGATCACTGGTTTATTATAAAAGGACGTAACTCAGGAACAGCCAGTTGGAAGAGATGCACACAGAACACAGCATGGGGAGAGCTGTCAAGAGCAACCATGGCCTCTCCAGGAGCATCATTCTCCAGCACCTCCATGTGTTCACCAACCTGGAAGCTCTCCAAACCCTCTTCTTCTAGGTTTTTATGGAGGGTTTATTACACAGGCATAATTTATTAAATCATTGGCCACTGGCAACTGATCTCACCAGGGTCAGGGGAAGAACTAAAAGTTCCAACCCTCTAATCGCATGGTTGGCTCCAGGGGCAACCAGCTCCCATCCTTCTGTGCTTCCAAAAGTTACCTCATTCACTTAACAAAAGAAACCTTCTTCGCTCTCATCATTTTCGAAATTCCAAGGGTTTCAGTTCTATGCCAGAAATGGGGACAAAGACCAAATATATATTTCTTATTATAAATCATAACATCACACCTACTCTCTCCTATGATTTTCTCTTAGTACCTTACTGCCTGCTATTATCCTCGTCAATGTGGCTTTCTAGTACTTTGTCAGATCCTTTTTTCTTCTAATGGTATCCTATGGGGGAAATGGGTGGTGAGGGTGGAGGTGGTATGATGGCAACTGTGGAGGAAAATATAAAACTCATGTTAAAGCTGCAGCTACTCATATGGCAACAGTGGTCTGTGGGGCCCAATTCCATTCCCCCTGCACCTGTCAGAGATGAGACTTTTTGACCACACTAAGTATACCATACTTGTTATCAAATGTTTGAGAACAATTATCTTTGCTGCCAAAAAAGTGATTTATATTGAAAATTCTAGGCATGCCTTATAGGTATTCTTTTTCAAGCAAATTTTATGTTTCTCTTTCATGATCCTTTCATTGATTTATGGGTGGGTATATCACTGATGATAATTGGGGAATGGGACTGCAGGGTGCAAAAGGAAAAATATATGCTCTTATTACTTTAGAAGAATGTGTTAAGGTACCAGAAAAATATAGGTCAAATAACTGGTTTCTCAAGTTCAAGAAGTAATTCCTATTTTCGCAAAACTTCTTAGGGCAAGAGAAAAGGTGATTTGATACCACCCACCATTATTTTTTCTAAAAAGGAAATAAAATCTGTCAGTCCAATAAAATATCCATTGCTCAGATAAATAAAGATCCCTCTAGACAGGTGCATCCTGTTTAATTGGGAAGGTAGTTAGTTTACATAGGTACACTTAGGTAAAGATACCCCTTTTTAAATATGATATGTTCCTGCCTGCCAGTGAGTAAAATCTAATGTGGGTTATTTGGTTAGTCTTTACATATTATTTGATTATGTGACTATCCTTTTCCTTCTCATCCACTTTCCAACAGGCTCCAACAATGAAAAACTTTTCATTTCTAAGGTTTCAAGGTATAGCTGTCAACCTAATAGCCTGGAGCTTCTCCTACTCATGCCTATTGAGCCCTGCAAATGCAGAAGCCCCACCTAAGAGCCACTGTTTCCTAACCGGAAGCCCAATCATGCACGTATTTATTGAAAGTCCACGTAAATCTGCCTGTACTTTTCTTCACTTCTACCAATTTTTTCTGCTACTACACATTCATGCATGTGCTTACTAAAAAGTAATGTTTGAAATAAGCTATCAAAATCCACCTACTCTCTAGTGTGTATTTATTTTCTTTGAAATCCTTTAAGATCAAAGCTAAGTAGATGCCTGCTTCTACTACAATTTCTGACTGCAAGTCATTTCTACGGAGCTATAAAAGGTAATACAATGACATCAACTACGTCAGTTGTATGTGAACCACACTGCCTATTTGTAGATAACATTAGAGCCTATTACCTGGCAATCTGATATTGGTGGGTTTCACAATCTGCCTACCTCATTAAAACTCAGAATAAATTCTAGAAACTTAAGACCTTTGCCAATGATAGTTCTGCCCATTGATTTGACTGGTGGGATACCATCAAGTGATTATTATACATCACTGCTTTCCTTTAAGAAATGTTCAGTGACCAGCGATATTAGCAATATCAGGTCATGAGATAAGGCTGATTCTCAGGCTCAAAGGGTGAACTCACAGAGCTGAGTTCATTGGCTTCTCTGGTCCTGGCTGGCAATAGGCCAGGAAGAGCACCAGCTACGCGTGTTAAGTTAGAGTCCTGACACTTGTTAATTTATCCCTGCACTGCAGATGTAACTCTCTGGCAATTCTTTAAAATAACAAATATATTACAACTAATGTGAAAATGTATTAAAGCTTAAAAGTTCCTTGATGACAAAAGCTTCCTCTTTCATATTTTAATATCTGTCATCTATAGTGTTTAGTACATTACCAAGCACAAGAAACTTTTTTATATGAAGACCAGATAACTGCTTCATTATCAACTTACCCGGCACGGGACAAATGTGTGTAGTGCTATCCACTACCTTTCTTTGTTGCCTGCATCCTCTATAGTCTCCACCTACCAACTGATGAGCTTCTAACCCAATCTCCATGCAGTATGAATTTTTCAGCACAGCTAGAATACTCCCAAGTTCTTATCTTTTAACCTTTGACCACCTTGCGAGTCTATCTTAGCCTAGAGTGTAGCTAATTGAAACTCTTCTGTTAACTGGGCTTTTGGGACCCAGAACAATACCACTCAGTTGGTTCCTACTTTATACCTTTCACTTAGTTGACTTCAAAGATTATTCCTCAACTTGACATTTTGATTTCACTGTTCTGCTGAGAGGCTACTGTGATTTGTCACATCTCGGAAGATCAAGTTCAGCAAACAAGTATGACAATTTTAATTCATGATGCCATTTAATGCCTGCCACTCTATGAGGTCGAGATTATGTATGTGCCTGGCTTACAAAAATAGAACCAAGATTCCGAGGCCCAAGTTGTACAGGGAATAGTCATGGCTGCCTGTGGTCCTAAGATTAAAGCCAAAATCCCTAATGTGATGATGCCTCAGTCTATCTCAGCATCTTTACCCCCTTGTAGTTCTGTAAGCTGACACTCTGGTTTTCCATAGCAAATTCACCAAATGTCATTTGGCTGGGCTTTCGGTTCTTTGAAGATCAAATCCTCTAGTGTCAGGGTTTTCACACCCTCTATTTTCCCCTTCATAAAAATAATCTTACCTCTTCTTTACCCAAATAACTCCTACTAAGCTTTTAAGCCTCCTCTTAAATGTATACCATAGACTAGACCAAGTTCCTGTGCTTTATGCTTTCAAAACACCCTGTAGTGCTGCATCAATGCACACACCCTCAAGTGTAACTATATAAATGAGTCATGTCTGTGTCTAACCTGGCTCCTATCCCAGGTCCCACTAAACCACAGCAGAGGAATAAAAAAGGTACAAACCCATAAGAAGGTAGAATGGGAGAAGAAACCATGGCAGTGGAGAGAGGTACACAACATTTTTGAGGATGGACAATTCCTATCAGATTTGGCAGCATGGAACAGCTGAACCCTACCTGCCTGCAGGGGGAGACACCAGTAAGACACAAGCTGGTTTTCCTCACAGAATCTCAAAAAACCTCAGAAACTAGATGCTCCAAGTTCCTCTGAAGGCAGGAAGAGAGCAGGAGAAACTACCAATAAAAGGATCCGTGGCATGACTGTATTCTGCTCTCCCCCAGCTCAGCAGCTGCTCCCTCTGGTAGATGAGAGAACATCTGCTTGCTTGAATCAGGTTGAGTCAGAGAGCACCAGGTCCAGCAGAGATCAAGGATTAGGAGAACACAGGGGAATTCAGTGGAAATTTGTGTAATGAATGATAAAAGCTCAAGTCCTTTCTCAGCTTGGCTCCTTACAAGCAGCAGACCACAAGATTTCTTTGGAGGCAAACTCACTTGTCCCAAAGACTTTAAGCATCTCCCATGACTGAGCCAAATTACCAATCAGCTGGACCACCATAGTTGGACTCACCAGGCATTAAGCCCCACCTGTGCACACAGGACTGCCAATTGCCTTTTTGAATAAACCCCTAAGAGCTGCCATCCAATTTTTCAAAAATCACAAGTCGAGTGGTGAAAAGTGCTATGAAGGAAAATAGTGCAAGGTAAAGGGGAAGGGGAATGAGGGAGGGCGCCATTTTGGAAAGAGCTATCAGAGAAGCTTCTCTAAGGACATGATATCTGAGCAGAGACCAAGATAAGGTAAGGAACATGGGAACATCTGAAGGAACAGTCTTACAGGGAGGAAGATAGCAAGTGCAGAGGACTGAGGTAGGAGCATAGTTAGAGAGTCCTAAGAATAGCAAGATCAGTGTGGCTAAAGAGGAATGAACAGAACAAAAGGTAATATAGGGTTAGAGAGGTTTACAGGGTCTGGATCATACAGGGCCTGGTCGTTCATACCGAGAATTCAGAGTATTTCTAAATGTGACTGGAAGCCAATGGAGGTTATAGCAGTGACATGACACAGTGATTTCTATTTCACAACAGACTACTCTCCTTGTTGTGTGGGAAATGGACTATATGGCTACTGTTAATTCCTGGTAAGCCTCAATCTCCCCTTACGTTGTAAGCAACATGAAGCCTGGGTCATATCCATCTTGGTCACTGATATATATACTTAGCACCTCACAGTATATAGCAGTCATACAATAAATTAACTGTTGAAAGAATGAAGAGAACAGCAAAAGTAGAACCAGAGATTAGTTATGATTCCAAAGCCCCTGGTCCTTCTAGTACACTAATTGGACTTCCAAAAAAGATAAGGATATCTAGCATAGAGTCCTGTAGTACTTTAATACAATTTTGATGAAGATCAGGATGTTCTTCTACTACTACTATTGATAATATTATCTTGGTTCCATCTATAGATATTACAACATCACTGTGATCTATTTTAAAGTAAGAACGGATTGAAAATGGCAATTACTCTTATGTAGACAAATGGTGCTAATTAGTGTTTATAATGACAGTCTCTCTATTTATAACACATTCCATTTAGTCTTATTCTATAATATAAAATCAAATAGAAAATCAAAAGTAAGTCATATTGCAAAAGTACTTAAACAGGCCCTATCCTTCTGACTGTCCCAAAGTAAATCACTGGTTTGCATTTCCATATGTAAAGCTTATTCTAAGGCATTTTTACAAAGATATCTTTCCTAACTTTTGTAAGTATATCACAGGCAGCGTCATTCATTATTGGTAATTCCTTATTTTTAAGATCAATATCCAATTCATGAGGACAGCTTATCCTTACAAATAAGCTGCAAAAATGTGCAACTTTTACACATTCCAGAAACAAAATAAATCTAAAAACCTCCTCCTTTTTGAATTTTAGGATTCATTCATTCAACAAACATGTACTGAGACTACATGCCAAAAATCTACAAAATATTGTGTATACAAAGATGAACAAATGCTCTGTGTCTTCTAGGAGTCTAGGAGGCAGGCTTCTTATCAGCCAACAAACTTCTTCCTGATTAACTGTATTTTCTTTCATGCTTCCCTAATTTGCAACACGGACCAAAAATACAACCACAATACCACACCTGAAAGTATGCTCAGTTCATTAATTTACTCTGATGCTGGAATGATTATTTCCTACCAAGAAAGAACACCAGCTTGTGGCAGAAGCTTGGGAAGGTGAGGCTAGGTAAAACTTCCATCGAATCTAGTGCACCTTAGAAATGAAGGCCACATTAGCACCTAAACCAGGAAAACAACACCTATTAAGAAACTTGTAGAGATATGGACTTCAGTTGGGGCAAATCCAATGATTAAGAGCCATCTTCCAAGTAACTGTCTACTGATATGAAAACCAAAAGAAGACAAGGGTCAGTTATTTTCATTGTATAACAAGGGCAGGATGAGTAGTAACGGCTCTACAGGTCGCCAGGGAAAAATCAGGCTAATTAGAAGACCAAACTTGAGTTTGGGCTATGAGAGCTGCTAAGGGAACCTGCAGAATTCCTAACATTGGAGATATTCAAAGCCAAGTTCAACCCCAAGAGATGATTAGGAATGATTACCTTTGCTCAAATGCTAGCAAACAATAAAATAATCCACTAGAGGTCCAGAGTATGTCAAACAAACATAAAGCTTACTGGATAATTTTGTGCTATGGCTCATGATTTGTCGTCCTGTGGTATACACCCCAGATGATTACACTGGTGTTAAGCAAACCAAAATATAGTCAACTGTGTCTGCCAATGACAAGGATTAATTAAAATTCTCATTCCCTAAGTGATAGCTGAAAATAGATGTTTGTAGTATTCATAAACATATAACATTGAAGAGTAATACAACTATGTTTTAAAGTGATATAGAAAAAAAAAATAAAGTGATATAGAAAGGATCAAATCCAGAATCTTGAGAAATCTTCCAGAATCCTCTTAATGCTTCCAGACAGAATGTCCCTGCAGGTACCAGTCTCATTAGAAACCTAAGCAGTCCACTGAACATGAGAGCTGATCTTTTAGGAGAACTTGCTGACCACAAATGTAGCTTTTACCTTCTGGAAAATGTTGCCCAAGCAAGACTCTTGAGGCTTCTGTACACTTACAGTTTCTTGCCCTCCTAGACTCTGAGAAAGTGGGGAAGGACCATCCCATCCTTCTCAGCAGCTGAGGTTTGGAGGTTTAAGTGGTTCATGTTATCAGCCCCCTGCAGTGTCCTAACCAACAGGAAGTTTCCCCAGAGTTTCCATCACAGGAAATTTCCTGTGAGGAAGCCCTGACTGCACAAACAAAGCGTTCCTTAGCTCCCCACAGAAACTGCAGAGGCGGCTAAGGCAGTATGGGCAGAAAGGGTGGGTGTGAATAGGGGTGGAAGGTGGCAGGGGGTTGAGGGGTGGATGGCATGGAAAGAAATGGAGGGGAACAAAGAAGTTATTTCACTTCCCTTGGCCTTGGACTTGCCAGAAAATTGCTAACTAACTGGCACATGTTGGTGTTCACCTTTTGGCAGTAGCTTCACCCCAGGCCAGACTGAACTTGGAGAGAAAAGACCTAACCTGAGTGCAGGTTCTGCTGGTGGACCTCCACCCCTACCTAGCCTCTCTGAATCTATTTCTTCATTTGTACAAAATGGGCCACTGTGATGATTAAGCAAGAGAGGTTACCATGGACATTAACACTAGTAAACTGTGAGGTTTCAGATAAATATAAGGTAGTACTAACTAGTTTAACCACAGCAATATTTTCACTCTGGCAAGTGCCTGACTGGTAGTAGGTTATCTACAGAACAGTGAGGTCTCTCCCTGGGAGGACCATTCAATTTCCCAGTCTTTGTCAAAGCAATCAGAATTAAAGAGAGCACCAGCTGTGGAAATGGAGCATTCTGATTACCTGAATTTTTTGGCTATATCAAGATTCATTAAACAAGGTTTTATTTTTCCTACCCTAGAAACATTTTCAAAATGTAGGAAACTGACTTAATTATGTCATAACCATAGAGTTTCCTCTTGAATTAAATCAGATATCTTTAAAAAAATTTTTTTTTGCCTTTTTCTTGTAAAGGTCATGGTCAGAGTTTTAAGAAGAAAGGTCAGTTAAGAGTTCTGTTTTGTTCTCTTGTAGTTAACTTATGTTTCCCTGCTGTCATATTTGTCATTCTAATGTGAGGAGTCTCCTCAGAATAATGTAAAACAAAATCAAATGGGATGAGGACAATTTTTCAGTGTATACAGCTCACTTTTATTTCACTTATATTTTTGCTTTTATCTTTAAAACTATGACGTAGTTGTACTGCTTCAGAGGATAGATTATATACACTTGGACAAGGTTGCCTCAAAACACTCTTGCTTTTTAATTTTTTTCTGGTAAACACTCAATCACCTACTCTGGAAGAACATTTTAAAATCTGAACCACATCTTCAGGATGATTCTGGGGGCTTACATTTTCAAAGGTCAATATCATTGCCTTTTGTTTCCAGGCCTGTATTTCCAGCTTCCAAAACAGAAAAGAAGCAAACCAAAAAATAAAAAAGAAGAAAACCCTCCACAATTTCTGAAGAAATGGGAGCCATGAAAATGGAAACTCAAAAATGTGACAGCAGAGGGACTCCTGGGTGACTCAGCTGGTTAAGCATCTGCTTTCAGCTCAGGTCACGTCCTAGGGTTCTGGGATCGAGTCCTGTATTGGGGGTCCCTACTCAGTGGGGAGCCTGCTTGTCTGTCTCCTCTGCCTCTCCCCCCACCCATGGTCTCTCTGTCATGCTCTTTTGTGCATGTGCTTGCTCTCAAATAAATAAAATCTTACCAAAAAAAGTGACAATGGAGCATGTAGGCCAAGTGACAGGGGAGAGCACTACATACATATAGTCAGTAGCGCACACAGACACATATTTTAATAACAGAACATTCAGGCTGGTTGGTGTAGTATTTTACAACATAATATCACACACATTTTTTAAGTCCCACGTTAAAGGCCTCCCGGGAACCATTCCCCTAAAATTGAGTGGATTCAATTTCACAAGCTTTTGTTGAGCACATGCTGCGCAGCAGACAAGGCCACTGTCCTCAAGGAGTCACCCTCTAGCGGGTGTCACAGACATGCAAGTACGACACAGTAATAACTTCATGTTCAGCAATCAGCCCTGTGTAGGATGGGGGCTGTGTGTGTTAGGGCAGGGCAAGAGGGATGGACAGTGACATAGGCAGTGCAGAGAATGACCCAGAGAATGGCGTGAGTCACCCCTGCTGGAGATCCCCAAGGACTAATCCACAGTCAGAGATAAGCTGCCACCAAGCTGTGGCTGATTCTGGAACTCCAACATAAGCACTGCTCTTCAGAGTGAACTCCCTAAAACGGTGAGCAGAGGCTGTAAGGAAGTAACCGGCACTTGGATACAAAGTAAAAGCTCTAGAAAAAACTTCCTTAAATACAAATCACAGGAGTGAAGGGTGAAAGGCCCCTCCAAACCTTTCCTCTTACTCTAGCCAGAACCACACCTAAGTAATTTCCAGTTTGTAATGATGATGGGCTCAAAGGAAAATGTATGTAAAACTCTCAGCGTCTGCTTTGGGTTAGGCGCTCTTCTATACGTTATTTGATTTAATCTTCACATCAATCATGAGAGGGGAATTTTTTTTTTTACTCTCCAGGTTAGACAAAGAAGCTGAGTGCAGAGAGATAAAATAACTTGCCCTCTACGCAGCTAGGGATTACACAGCTAGAAACAGCCTTGAAGCTCTGAGTCCTGACATTTACCTGCCTACCACAGGGTCCCAGAAACTTCCCTGAGGACCGGGATCCAGCTCTGCCGTGAGGCCTCAAAGAAGTCTGGCTATGGAGCATTAATCAGGACTTCATTCCTGAATGACACTGTAGAACGAGAATGCAGCGTTCTCCTGTTGGTTTTGATTTTTATTATAAACTGGATTTATTAACCCAGTCTTTCGTGATAGATGATTCAGCAACGTTTCTTTAATGTTCTCTGAGTCAAACAGAGGTAAGCCAAAGAGCCAAAGTTTTTCTTCTCTCTTCCATACCTAATTCAGGATGGAAAAAAAAAAATCACCAACTCCAAGGCCTGGACCCCAGTAGCCATGGGCGGTCCTGAGGATAATGAGGGTATTGCAATCAGTTGGTCCAGCTCACGAGGAGGTGGGCACTTCAAGCAGGCTTACCAGGGATGGAGGACACACAGGGCTGAGGCGACAGTGCTTGCTTTTAGGGGCCCCAAGGAAGCATCTGGGGCTGCTGTGAAGGATGGGTGGCCATAAAGGAGACTGGGCATTGGTGACCTCCTAGGGCATTAGACATTTAGTTCACTTAGAAAATTTTAACCCATTCTCTCCTCAGGCTACATGGATAAAACTGTCTGTGGGTAGCTGTCTCCTCTTCTTCCTCTCCCCTCACCCCCCATGCCTTTAGTTAATTGCAGCTGTGGTCAAAGGCTTGCAGCCAAGAGCCCCACAATGCACTCCTCCACAGGAAGTTCCCAAGATCTCTTCCTGAACAGGAAATTTCCTGTGGTCCAACAGACATTCCTCGCGGCGTTTATCACTCACATACATTTGTTTTGGCAGATACTAGGTCTTGGGTAAGAACAACAAGAAACGGTTGGAGGGAAAGCTAAGCTACCTCAGGAAAAAAAAAATGCAGTTATTGTCAGGAGAAGAAAGTGTGACCCGATTAACTCCCATCTCAAAGGAAAACAAATACTACCAGAATGGCCTGGAGAGATCGAGAGATCCGAAATGTGTGAGAATGTAAATACCACTCACACATACAGCTATGCAACATTTCCATTTTAACTGCAACTCCTCAAAAGTGAAGCTATGCAGGGGAGCCCCGGGGAGGGGGAGGGGCGAGGGAGGCAACTTCAAAGCACTCTGGCAATTTTACTCAGGGAAATTTTGGTTCTTATCGGCATCGTGGCCACAATGTGACTTTGATTTTAAGCTTTCCTGCAGTTTCCTTAGACATGCGCCCCACTAAACTTATTTCCTCACTACAGAATCCTTTCAAATGGCCTCAACGTCTAACCCTTTCCTGAGTGGCTCACAAGCCAATATTCCACATTTGTGTGGCTTCTCTAGAGTGGAGTCTACTTTTGGAAGCTACACCAGGTGATAGGAGAAAAACACAGGACTCAAGCATTACCAGCAGCATTTCTATTTTTTTTTTCTTTTTTTAATGTTTATTTATTTATTTGAGAGAGAGAGAGAGAGAAAAAAAACAAGCAGGAGGGAGGGGCAGAAGAAGAAGCAGACTCCCCACAGAGCAGGAAGCCTGACCAGGGGCTGGATCCCAGGACCCCAGGATCATGACCTGGGCTGAAGGCAGATGCTTAACCAACTGAGCCACCTGGGCACCCCACCAGCAGCATCTTCTTTCCTAACTGGCCTTTCTGACTCCTACCTTATAATCCACCCTTCACACAGTTCCCCAAGTATTCTTTCTAACCACAAAAAGGAATACAACCTTTCCCTGCCTAAAACCCTTCAATGGCTGCCCACAGATTTGGGGGTGAAATTGAATTCTTCAGCTTAGCACAGCAGGCCCTGCAGGCCTATCTCTCCAGTTTTATTTCCTACCACTCCAACCACCAGCTGCTGGTCATTTCTAGAACCAACTATGCATCCTCCTTTCTTTTGGCCTTCCTCAGACTCTTCTTTACTTTTACCTTCCTTCTCAAGCTAGCTTAAACACTTCTCCTTTCCCAAGTCAACTGCTTCTCCTCTGTGGGCCAATGACATGAAATGCAACTCCAATTACCCTGTATTTTGATTTGCTGCTTAGTTATCTGTCTTCTCCAAGAGACACGTGCCTTGAGAGCAAGACCTATTTTACTATCTTGTCTTTGGAATCACAGAGTAGATAGTTGATAGGTATTTTAAAAAACCCAATCTTCTGAAACCTTTGTGTGGCAAAAGTGATGGGAATGTTCTTTTGTTTCTATTCTAAATAAACAGATCATACAAAACTCTCTTGTATCGTGAACATTCTAGCAACCTCATAATGTAGTCTTTAAGACCCACAGAGCTGAAATCCTTCCTTTCCTTTAAATTATGCCAACTTGGAATGTCCACTGTCTCCTGTATGAGAGATCTGTGCACATTAGTCCTACTGATTTTACATGGGTGTTAGCGGTAGTGCAATACTTGGCTGGCTGCCCCTATGGCCCTATAACCTTTCCAGCTGGACTGACTGAAGCCCCTTTCTGTAAGTCCAGCTCCACCCAGACTGCAGACCCAATCCTCTCCTTTATCAGGAGGAAGCTTGGGACCAGTTGTTCAGGGAATCAGTAATGAGTCACCACAACTGCTGGCTTTACTGGGTCTTGCTCAGTCACCCGGAAAAAAGTCTTTGCTGTAATGGGGTCCCTTATCGAGGTTTCCCACCCAGCTCTATCTTCCAGTCCTTCTCTGTAACACAAGTGCTATGACTGAATTCCAGTTTCTATGGCTGGGTTTCTGCTATCTGCTCCTTAGGTTCACATTTCCAGAGTTAATGTGAGACACCTACCACCCCAACTACCAAAAGCTTGCCTTCCTACCACACTCACCAAAACCTGACGGTTGTGACCTTCCTCTCATTCTCTGCTACAGAAATTTCCCTAAATTGCCCCCACTCTGTGGGCACAGCTGAGGTTTGGAAACTGTGAATTTCTTAAAGGGATTATCCTTTCATTTCTCTGTTTCCAGTGCCTGGACTAGTGCTAAGCACACTCTATGAATAAAAATACCAGTGCTTGAAAGAATGAATGACCTGTCAAAAACGGAGCTTTATTTACGGCATGATTTGGATTTGCAGGGGACCAACACACTATTTCGAGGTTCTTACGGGAGAGAAAGTGTCTTTCATCAAAGAAAGGACATCTAAATTCCTCTCGAGTCTTCTTGAGAGATAAAGCCCTATTTCAAGAAATTATCCCTCAGCGCTATTCAATTTCTTAAGACAAAAGAAAGAGAAAAAGAAAGTTTGTAGAGAGGAAACGTGTCAGTGCACAGCTTTGACAGTTATGGTGTGGACAAAACACAATGAGGGCTCTGGTTTCAATGGCAGGTGAAGGAGAAGAATTAGTGCCACCTCGGAGATGGTGAGATGATTGAGACGGTTCTCAATGCCTGAGAACATTCTGGGAGGGTTGGACAGCTGTTTCCACTGTTTTATTCCTACATCACTGGGCTGGAAATCAGAAGGTCTGGGCTCAAATCCTTCTTCTACTATTAGTAAACAGTTCCCTCACTCCAGCATCTCAGTTTTCTCACCCTTCGACTGTGGATAACACCACCCAGCCTGTGGGTGTCGGGAGAGCTAACGGCAATGATAAATGTCACTGGGCTGGAGCTCAACAGGGCAAAGACGAAGATGGCACCTAATAGGTGAATGTGAGTCTTGGCTAGGGACCAGAAGATGATCGGGTGCAATGTGCTGTTCTCTTTTCCTTTCTGGTATGTGTGTAAAAGCCTACAACTCAGTCCATCCTCAGTATGTACTCAAAAGTATCATAACTAGTCTTTTTCATATGAGCTTCACACACAGTACACTTTCCTTCTTTACTGGATAGTATCTGAACTGGAGGCGAGGGATTTGCTGGGTAGAGAGGAGTCTTTATTTGGAGGCAAAGGGAAAAATCTGAAGAATGTGGCCGAGGCCATTTGATCACCATCAGTTGAGGGAATGCACTTGCTGTGGCTATGTGGATCAAATTCACCACATTATTTTTCTAGACTTTGTAAAGTTCAGCTAACAGATAAGGGTGGAAGTCTCTTTGCCTATTAGCTAACACTGAGTGAGGCCTTGCTATGCACCAGGCGCTATATATACCAAGTGAATGGATTTCAGGATATCCATTGTTAAAAAGCTCTAAATAACCCATAAAGGCTCCCGACTGTAACTCAAGATATTCACACTTTGGCTCTATGTCTCCAAGTGGTGGCCTGATTCCCTTGGAGTCACAACCAAGGCTGGAGCAGCTGGGATTCCTCTGCTAAGATGGTCCCAGTTCCAAGAACAGACAATTGGGGGTGAGATATTTTGTGAGGAAGGTCCTGTGCTGGGGTGCTCTGGCCACCAGTGAGCAAAGACAGTTCCTGCTCTTCAACTTGGGGCCTCCTCCAATATATCCATGTTTAAATTTACATTTTAAATATATTCTGCTTTAACTGCTCCTGCCTTACTTTTACAAATATTATACTCTGAGGCTCAATTTGGAGGAAGCAATCTTAGAAATTAAAAAAAAAAAAAGCATCAATGCAGCTCATATCCAACAAAACAATTAGAAACACACATACACTCTGATTACTCTTGGACCACCGACAAACATGGAACTGTAAAAACAACAGAAATTCCTCTCGAATTTCCATCTTCCAGAAGAGTACTCTGGACATTAAGGAAAAGTTGTTTGGGTCAGTTCAGTAGTCAGAAAACATGGTAAGGTTGTGTAAGACCATTTATTAATGTACTTATTTTTAAATTTTTTATTGATTCATTCAAGAGAGTGTACACAAGTGGTGGGGGAGGGCAAGGGGAAATGCAGAAGCAGACTCCCTGCTGAGCAGGGAACCCCATGCAGGGCTCCATCTCAGGACCCTTGAGATCATGACCTGAGCCAAAGGCAGATGCTTAATCAACTGAGCCATCCAGGCATCCCATGTAAGACCATTTATTAAGCTTTGTGGATGGTTACAATGAAAGTAGAGGACATGGTTCTTTTCTTTAAAGTATTTACTGCCAAATGGAAAAGAAAAAAACCCCAAAAATGTATGCATCCACAGAAAATACCACTGATGTCTGCATAGAAAGATAACTAGACACAATTTGTTTCTGGGAACCACCAAGCAAAAGAATGGCTTTCTCCTGCCAAATCCAGACTCCTAATGATACCAATGCCCGCAAATCTAAGATGACTGTTTTATCTTATAGAGCCACACAAAATGGGTGATGGTATAGCATAAAACTAAAATGACTTAAAGAGATTAAATACTTAGATGAGATGCAATGAAACCCATAAGTATGAGAATCAGGTGCCTGGAGCAAAGCTGACCTCTCTGCTCACTGAGTATCTCTCCTTCACTTCCATAGCTAGCACTGGGAGGCTATTTTTAATCCCCAGGCTTTAGGCAGCTGAGTCTGGTTAGAATAAGATATCTGAATATGGAGGCAGCAGTGAGGCAGCAAACGCCTGGAGCTCACACTAGAAAAGTTGCTTGTGCCCAAGCAGCTGTGCTGAGAATGAATGTGCTCCTGAGGTTCCCCACCAGAATCGTCAAAATAGTCCTGGGCTTAAGGTCAGGTAGGGGCTGCATTTACAGGTAGCATCTTCCTGTGTTTGAGCCTAGCCAGTGTCCAGTTCCAAGAGCTTTTTTTAGTGCACTCTTAAAGCTGCTTCTATCCTCACACCCACACTGAGGTCTAGGATGGAGAGAGAGAGAGAGAGAGAGAGAGAGAGAGAGAGAGAGAGAGAGAGAGAGAGAGAGAGAGAGAGAGAGAGAGAAGAGGGAGGGAGGGAGGAGGTCTGATTGATTGACTGGGCTTTACTGCTCCTTCCTTGATTTCTGTGGGTTCCCATTGTGCTTCTAAGAAAGCAGGATTCAGCGGGCGTCAGTGCTCTGGGCTATATTTATACCCATCCAGCTGCCCAGTTGCTGAGCTTTTCACAATTACAAACAGCAGGAGAACAAGATGCCTTCCAGAGGGACCATTTTCTCATGGTATTTATTCTAGATTTCTCTGGGATGATCTCAGCATTCATATCTTTTTGATGAAGGGAGGGGCAAAAAAAAAATAAAAGAAGAAAAAAACCCAGAGTTGGTTGGCACACTTCTCTGGTGCCAATGCAAAAGAGTGTTATTTCTTCCAGGCATAAAAGGGGAAAGCTTCCTTCCTCTCTGTGCTTTATTTGCCATTCAGCCAGGTTTATGCCTGGGAAATAGACTTAGGAGTCACACAGCACTACACAAGGTAACTGTGAGTAGAGGTACTTACTCATCCCTGGCTTTCTTCCCTCTACCACCCCTTGCCCTTGAGGCAAAATGGAGCAAAAGGTAATATTAAGAGAAGAAAGGAAGTATTCCACTGGCTTTGAAATCTAACTTGGGTTGAATTCTGGCTGTCACTGTCCATTCGTGTGATCTTGAGTAATTTATTTGACTTCTCGGAGCCTCACCTCACGTAATAGTCCCTTAAGAGAGTTACTGTTGGTTTTGAATTGAGGCAGCATATGGAAGGAAGAGGGAAGAGAAGGCATGTATTAGCTTCCTTTGGCTTATGTCTAAAACACCTTTGACAGCCCTGGCCAGCCCAGTCCGGAACATAACGTCCTCTGGGCCAAGCACCTGTGGTGAGCAACCCAAAGCAGTACAGCAGTGGTTAAGCGAACAGGGGAGCTCCACCACTTACTAGCGAGTTAGCCTCCTCTGCTTTCACTTTCTTCATCTTAACAGAACTTTCCCCATGGCCTTGATGAGGATTACATCAACTAGCAGACCTAAAAGTGCTCAGAACAGTGCACTGTGTGCACTGGCATACAGTTTGCACGCAGTAAGGGCTACTCTTGTTACATTCCCAATGGAAAGCTCTGATTATTCTCCACTGTTCCACTGTTATATGGGGTATAGAGAGAATCTAAAGATAAATGCTTTATAAATTATAAAGGAATATTCCTTACAATCAAGCATTAAAATTTGGATAATGTAAAGTATTAGTGGGTATGAATCTGGTCATGCTGCAATTTTGCATTTTTCATCACCCACCCCCCTCAGCCCCTCAACTGTGATTTCTATTAATTAATATATATTTATATAATACAGAATTCTATTATTCTATAAATTATTCTTCTAACACCACTATTTCAGTTAAACAAAGGACTGCTATTAATTCTCAAATAAAATCACCATTTAGAGCCTTTCAAGTCACTTACATGGAAATAAAATGAAGTGCTTTATTTATTTCCTCTCTTTCCTCTCCCTTAGCCACAAATAAAGGCTGTTTGGTTTTACAGTGGATGAATGAAAATTGAACCCTATTAGTAGATGACACCTGAGTCCGAACAAGGATTAATTTAAATGTAATCCGTCTCAGGACTGTATGAGTCCCATTTGGGAGCATGGATCTTTTTTTTGGGTGCGTGGATCTTGTCTAAAGTAAATGTTTAGCTGAATCTGGCTAACACTTCACAAACGTCTGCCTTTGGGAGAGCAGGAATAAATGCACATCCATCCACACAAACCCCTTTTGATAATTCTTCTATCCAGGTAAAATCTGTCTAAAGAAAAGAGAAAAACAGCATAAAGAAACAGGTAACATACTGCCTTAAAGTTCTGTACAGAAGGAGGGCCAAGTACAATGCCTTGGTTTCCAGCTGTGTGTGTGTGTGTGTATACTTACTTATTTGCTGTATATATATATATATTTTAATTTATTGTGTATATACATTTATATATATCATATATATGATATGTATACACACACACACACACACACATATATATACAACACACACGTACGTTTATTTATTTGCCATGTATACATATTTTGCTTTTTGTCTCAGCTCCCAGAGCTGGCTCCTTTGCAGTCTTCTTAAACTATCATCCACATAATTTCCATTAGTGATGTCACAACACCCCCCCCTTCGAGTGGTTCTTGAAATGTTTCGCTTATCTTTTTCCAGAAAATTGGAGCTGCATTTTGTTATGTACTTGGAAACCACCCCTGAAGATTCTGATTCAGTAGATTTGGGGTGGGAAATGTAATCTTTTTTTTTAAAAAGGACCATCAGGTGAATCTGTTGTGCAGCTGGGTTTGAGATCCATTGGGTATAACTCTTGGAAGGTTTGGAAGTACTATCAAGACAACAGCACATAATGACAATAAAAATTAACATATACATAGTGCTGTGTGCCAGCCAGGATTCTAAGAGCTTTACATATATTAACTAGTTTATTATTACTTCAATCATTGATTTATTAAATTAAAGGGTGTTCGTGTAAAAACAAAGACCTAACTAGGTTTTATCCAGATTCATCCAGTGATTTCTCATAACAAAGGAGACATTAAAACTTATTTCCCTCAAGAGGGCACAGGAATACAAAAATAAAGCTATCAGTCCTTTAGGTAGTGCCTTATGAGACTTCTACACTTGTGACACAAGCTATACTTGTCTAAGGGTAAAACAATTATCAGTAGTAATAATAATTTCAATTAACAAAAATCCTTCCTGAGAAAGTCTAGTTTGATATACACAAACACATATACTTTAGGCAATCTCCCTATGGCAGAGACACTGTCAAAATTCATCAGTCCTTGGAGAAGTTAATTTTAGCTCTGCTCTCTTTCCCTAAACTCCTCTAAAATAACAGCAAAAAGATTTTTAAGAAAGCACAAGGACTAAAACAGCAGGAGAGGAGATAAGGGCAAGAAGGAGAAGGGGAAGGGAGAGGAAAAAGAAGGGAAGAAAAAAGGAAAAACCAGAAACTTGAAAGCAGATGAACTGATGGCAATTTACTTAGCAGACCCAAGAAATTGGAATGCTAAGCTCCTAGTAAGGAAAGCTATGAAATATCCTGATTTTTAGGGCAGGAACCCTCAAAGGCATGGGCAATTGGTGACACTAGTTACATCTGAAAATCTAGACAGCTGAGTCCCTGTTCCTTCCCTCCCCTGGCAGAAGACTAGAAGTTGATGTGCTGGAGACAATAAAAGACAGTGATTTCAGACAGAACCCAATCTAAATGGCGAAGTGGGATTAACTGAAAATTTATATATGGAGGAGTAAAAGGATGTGTACATGATAACCACTGAGATTCCCCCTCAGCCCGTCTCCTCCTACTCTCTTAGGCTGGCAGCTAGACTTACACCCTCCAGGACAGCCATCTGAGGGGCTGTCCAGCTCTGGGGAATGGGAGCAGCCAAAGACAAAAGTCTTAGAGACATTCACAACAAAAGTATCCAAAGGAAATACCCAGACTTGTCACCCTCGTGGACAAGCCCACCTATGCAAGTTGAAGTTCTCATCAGTGTTCCATCACCTCTCCTATGAGCAGACAAGCAGAGATCACGAGGTGTTTGAGTATAAAAAAGAAAAGGCAGAGAACAAAACAAAAATACCACTCAGCTACACACACACACACACACACACATCAAAACAAAAGAAACAATCAGAAAAAGGCATCATGGAGAAGACAATGTAGGGAAAATAAATTTAAAAAATAATTATTATGATCCTTCCATAAGTAAGATGTTACAACTATGAAACAAGAATAAGATGCTATAATGAAACACATGTCCAGAACAACAACAAAAACCCCACCTGCATACTAAAGGTACGTGGCTCAGTTGGTTAAGCATCTGACTCTTGATTTCGGCTCAGGTCATCATCTCAGGGTCCTGAGATGCAGCCCTGCATCCAGCTCCATGCTGGGAGTGGAGCCTGTTAAGATTCTCTCCCTTTGCCCCTCTCCCACTCCTCTTAAAAAAAAAAAAAAAAAAAAAAGGCATAATCTCAGGAATAAAAACTCAATAGAAGGAGTAGAAAATCAAGTTAAGGAATCTCCCAAAGAGGAGCTTCAAGTATAAACAGGTGGAAAATAACTAAAAAGGATAAGAAAATCATAGGACCAACATCCACATAATAAGAGTTTCAAGGAAAGAATGGAGAAAACAGGGGAGAAAATAACCCAGAACTGAAGGAAATGAATGTCCAGACTGAAGTGGCCTGAATGGATGAACACAGATCCATACCAAGGCATGTGACAGGGAATTCAGAACCTGGAGGATAAAAATATTCCCAGAAGACAAATGAGCAAACAAAAAAAGTTACATACAAAGGATGAAGAATCAGAAAGGCATGGTCTTTGCTGCTGCAGCAGTGGAGCAATGCCTTCAAAACTCCGGGGGGGAATTCTTTCCTGCACAGAATTACATACATAGGCAACTTATTAAGGCAAATTATCAAGTATGGGGAGAAAATAAAGATTTTTTTAGACATGCAAGTTTTCAAAAATTTTACTTCCCCTCGAACAGCAGCCCACCGCCCATTCCTAGGAAGCCACTGGAAGTTGTCCTCCAGTAAAGCCAGAAAATAAGCTAAAACAAGAAAAAACCTGGAACTTGGGAAGTGGATTCAAACTCAAAGACAAAGTAAAGTGAAGAAAGATCTGGATGGCAGCTGAGCACCAAGCTAAAGCTGAGACCAGCGCAGGTGGAAGGCTCTGTGAGGCTCTGCTCCAGGATTTGCAACACCTTCTGCATCTGAGAAAGGTGAGTTAGCAAGAAGTACACAAAAAAGTAAGGAGTAAGTACATTAACACTGTAAGTACATGGTAAAACCACCACAGTTATTAACTCCAGGGAAAACCAGAAGTTACAGGAAAGCAAAAGCAAGCTTAATAGATTACACGGGTCAGATGTAATAGCACTTATATAATCACAGTATGTAAACACGGAATATTGCCCTGTCTTAAATTATGGTTACTGGGATGCTTCCATGGCAGGGCTGGGGCAGGGGCAAAAGGGAAAACTACTGGGGCACCCAGGTGGCCCAGTGGTTTGAGCATCTGCCTTTAGCTTGGGTCAGGATCCCAGGATCCTAGGATTGAGTCCTGTATTGGGCTCCCTACAGAGAACCTGCTTCTCCCTCTGCCTGTCTCTGCCTCTCTCTCTGTGTCTCTCATGAATAAATAAAATCTTAAAGAAAAACGGGACAAACTATCGAGTGCCAGCCTGGGATAAGAATAGTCAACATCTAGAACTGGAAAAGAAAGAAGTAGCAACATGAGTGTGTGATGTAAGAATTGGAGGTAAATGACAAAAGAATCAGTTAAGAGAGATGAAAGTGGTTGCCTCCAGCGAGCAGGAAATCATGAGTGGGGACACGGGCTGGGGGGCTACAAAAGACTCTGTAAGGCACCTTATAAACATTTTTAACTTCTTTAAACTTTGTATGTAAAATATGGATAATCATTAAAAAATACAGTTATCAGAGGAGAAGAGACCAAGGACCACATGCACTAGATGCTAAATTTCCATTCTATTCGATTATACAATTCCTCAAGTGATCATGAAGTTGCCATATTTCATAGTCTGCTTTTTATAATTCTTCTGAGGTAGAATTATTGGGTTTGTTTGGCTACACATTGTGGAGGAGGAGAGAAGTGCCCATTTGTGGGCAGAGTATTATAATTATTAGTCACATTATAGTCTTATTAGCTCAATACTCAAAAAATCTATTTTAAAGCTTTTGAGAATAATACTATGTAGTATTAACATAGCCTCATGCTAAGCACATACCACTGGGGTCCCTAATCCTGTGGAAGTGATGTCAAATGAACTGCCTGGGGACCATGAAACAATTTATTTTTGGTCAGCCTTAATCTCTTAATGAGGGATTCTTGCTGTGTTGAAGGGAAAAGCATGATGAATGAGGGCTGGACTCCTTGTCAATGTTTTCCTATTGTGGTTTTCTTCAGCAATTAATGTTCCAGGGTGCTGGGGTAAAAGGAAATCTGCTTAAGACTGAAAGCGGGGATTTCTCATTGGGTCCTTTAAGAGAAGGCCTTTTCTCTCTCCTTTGCTTCCTTCTTCTCTTTGTTTTTGGTTGGATTTGCTACTGGATGGATACAACTGCTAATAATCTATACAAGAACCTTGGCATTTCCTCAAAGAAGCAATTTTACAAAACCCTAGTAAAACACATCACCCTGATACTTAGGCTGTTTTCAGTAATGGCAAGTATACCCACCTAATCCTGGTTCAGCTACCAACTCACTGTGTGATCTTGAACAAGGAGTCTAACCTCTCTGATCTCACTTTGCAGGTCTACAAAATAAAGAATGAGTCCTAGCCTTTTCAGCACCCAGAACCCTTGCACAATAGACCAGTGCTCCAATAGAAGGTATAATGTGAGCCACGTGATGTAATTTAAAATGTTTTAGTACCTACAGTAAAAAGAAGTAAAAGGAAAGGGTTTACATTACTTTTAGTTAAATGTTTTATTTAACCCAATATATAAAATATTATCATTTAAACATGTAACCATTATAAAAATTAATGAGACACTTCACATTTTTCTACTAAGTTTTTGAAGTCTGGTGTGCATTTCACACTGACAACGCAGCTCAGGAGGGTTTAGCTATATTTTGAGGGCTCTGTATGTGGCCAATGGCTAATTGTACTAGACAACACAACTACAGACATTTGGTTTTTTAAAGCTTTTGCTTCCCTGAGAGCAGTTACTTGGACCTCACTGATTTGTTCACATATTGATAACTCCTGCCCAAAGCAGAGGAATGTCATGCTTCCCCTAGGCTGATTAAACTTATAATATCATCCTCAAACAGAGAATCATGATGGGGTATTTGGAAGACTAGAGTTGGCTCAGGGACCCACCCTCATTTCTCTTTTCAGACACATAGATGTCTGGGCCCATAATTGGGTTAGATGATACCTTAGGGTCTCTTCCAGCTCCTTCAGTTGGTAATTTCAGTGTTTGATCACTGGCAACAGTATCAATTATACAGGCATTTAGCAGTGACGAAAAGAGTCAGGGTTTCAAATAGGGAGTGGGTCATGTGGCCAGGAGAATACTGGAGGGGCTACAGCATCTGCTCTGTTGACGTCAGCTGGTTCCCTCTTAGGTTACAGTGTTCCTGGGAGCTCTGATTAACCCTGAAGGCTGCAAAGAGAGATAACAGGCATGGACCTATGTGAAAAATTACTGCACTTTCATGATAGAGGAGCCTTTAGAAATCACCTGGTTCAAAACTCTCAGGCATCTCTTCTCCAAGTGACTTGCCCATGACCACCTGTCTGTTGAGGGGCAGATCTACTGTCCCGAGTGCTTTTCGTCTACAACTTAAAATTCCACACACTGAAAACAAAACAAAGCACCATAAAGTCTCTCCTCTAGAAACCAGCCGAGGGTTCTCAAAAGGCATCATATTTGTTCGCTCACAAATATCAGGAATCCCACCATTGACCCACAGTGAGGGTGTGGAGACAAAATCTATAAATTCTCTGCTTTTGTTTTGGAACCGTGTCAATTACATATGCTACTTGCGGTTATTTCATACTTGGAAGTTCGGATAGCCATCTACAGATATATGTCTTTAATTAGGGAAAAGTGGAAAGACAAATTAAGTTGTACTTAATTGATACAGATTTTGTAGGAGAGAAAATATTGCAAAACACACGATTCAGGCATAAAAAAATATAATAAAACAGAGCCTTGCTATGAAAGGACCACAAACGAGAGCATCATCCTGTACTCCCCGGAGGAAGTAACACACCACGATGGTCGATGCAGAAGGCCGGGAATAATCCCAAGAGCATTGGAAAGGCAGGTATATTTTTAAAAACAAGAACCCTAGCCCATCCTCTGAATCCCTAGAACAGCTTCCATCTTGTGCCTCTAAATCCTCCTCCCCTCCCTGGATATATGGTCACTTTTCGTAGCCAATGGCTGAATTATGCAATCAAACCTGCTAAAACAAGTGCCAAAATGAGATGCCAAGCACATAAGGCATGCTACTGGCAGAATGCTTCATCTGGTTCTCAAGTTCCCAGCTAACTCCACTGTCCAGAATTACTCAAGAGTTTAAGCTAGAGGATTCTGAAGAGCGTGAGCGACGTGACTAAACACAGATGCAAAGACTGACACAAACCAAATGCAAGGCTGCTTGCTACACTAGGAGCCAAGAAATCGACTCCATGGCTTAGTGACATACTCGTACTCCACAGAGGAAGACAGATGAAGCCTGATGTATCACATCTTTACAAAAAGGGAGATTGAGTAAGGAAATTTAATATTAGCACTGCCACTACTCTTACTAATTGTAATGGTGGAGGTGGCACTGGTGATAATGGAGGTGGCTGACTCATTCCTAAATTGAGTCAACAAATATTTCTTGAGCATCTCCTCAGGGAAGGCATTGCTCTAGGTAGCAGGCACACAGCAGTGAACAAAACGGAGTGAAATCTCTGCTCTTAAAAGGCTTGCATTCTAGTCAGGAAAGACAGACAATAGATAAACAAGTAGAACGTATACCATGTCAAGTTGTGGCAAGTTTTAAAGAGAGAAAAAAAATGTCATGGAAAGGCTATGCTGCTGAGGGGGTAAGGGCTGCTACTAAAGCCTCACATTTGAGCAGACATCTAAAGGAGATGAGGGTGTGAGCCACAGGAATATCTGGAAGAAGAGTATCCCGGACACAGAGAATAGGAAGTGCAAAGGCCCTGAGGTAGCAACATGTGTGGTCTAACCTTCCATCATGTCTTGCCAGACTTATTGTGAACAGGCTCCTAAAAGGCTTCTCTGCTTTCAGGCTCCTCCCTCCCTCACCACACCCTTCCTTCTCTTATCCCTCCAGCAGCCAGAGTGATCCTTTAAAAATCAAAGTCGGGGGAGCACCTGGGTGGTCAGTGGTTGAACATCTGCTTTTGGCTCAGGGCATGATCCCTGGATCCCAGGATTGAGTCCTGCATTGGGCTCCCTGCATGGAGCCTCCCCTCTGCCTGTGTCTCTGCCTCTGTGTGTGTGTGTCTCATGAATAAATTAATAAAATCTTTTAAAAAATAAAAAATAAAAATGAAAATCAAAGTCGGACTGTGTCAGTCATCTGCTTAAAACTCTCATTGGCAAATTAAAAGCCAGACTCTCTATAATGACCTACAGGGTCTTCCCAAATCCTCCTGCTCCCAAACCCTGCTCTCATTCCTCACCCGCCAGACATCACTTCGACACACTTCCTTCCTTCCTTTCTAATATACCACACATATTCCCTTCTCAAAGCCTTCGCTGCTCTCCGTGCGTAGAATACATTTAACCCAGACAGCCACACAACGCGCTAACTCACTTCTCTGTTAGCCGCTGCCTCTCAGTGGTCCAGAAAACACACCTGGCATACAGCAAGCATTTAATGCTTCATGAAAGAATGAGGCTGACCGTCTCCTTTCTCCCTGGCTACATCACAGTGTTGGCCAGCCCAGGGGACAAGCACACAGACAGACAGACTTGGACTGACACAGATGTCCCATCTTCCACTGGGAGGTGACACCTGGTCCCCAACTTGCTAAGTAACCGGTCTCTGGCCTCATCAGCCACTCTTCCATGGTATCTCGTTTTCTCCAACTTTTGCAAGCCACAGTCCCATTGGTCACCCCTTACTTCTCCTCTATGCTCAGCTCTCAACTCTCACATAATTCTTCATGGCCAAATAAACAAAACCCTTCCTCTGCCCACCATTGCCCCCAGCACCTCTCTTATCTATTCTAATCCAAAGCCAACCAAAGAGACAAGCAACCGTCACTTCTTCCCCACATTCCAGGTTTCCAGGGCAGGCAGGTTTCCACCAGCCTCCCCACCTCAGAAATTGTTCTCAATCACTGACGACTTCCAGTCATCTTACCTAACTTCTCACAGCACTTGGTTGTTCGGGATCATTCTTTCCTTCCTGAAATTCACTCCCTCTAGTCTCTCCAGGATTTCCCTCCTCTTTCTTGGGGTGCTTTTTTATAGGCTTTTCCTTCTTATCTTGCCACCCTAGATAATGGGTGCTCCATGGAGCCATCTTTTCTGCTTCTTTCCCTTACCCTCCTCATCTGATCTGTCACTCAGCCTTGCCCATTGACTCTACTTCATGTCACCTGGATATTTTCCATTTGCTCCAGCCCCACTGGTTTTGGACTTGGGTTTTTTTCTCCTCTGGATCAATGCAACAGCTTTTTTACCTCATCCCATCTTCTTGTGCTGCTATCCATGAAAGCTTTTAAACAGAAATCCAATTGCTTCTCTTTCCTATTGAAATCCCCTTGAGTCACCCTACAATTTTCAGGGTAAAATCTAAACTCCTTAGTATGGCTACCCTAAGCCCCTCAAGAACTAGCTCCTACTTCCTTCTTCAGCCGTCACAGATTTGTAGTTATTGTTCTACATAGATATATGCCTCCCATATTTTTCTTACAGAAATAATTTAATTGTATTTCTGGGTCAACACACTTGAGGCTAACATATATAATTTTATACACATACAAACCAAGGCGACATATTCTTTTGATGCTATAGTTGTAAGGTTTTTTTTTTAGAATTTTCTGAAAAGGTATTTCCAGAGAAATAGCACGTAAGCAAGAAAAGCTATCCCCTTCTGAACTTGTTACCATGAACATCATATAATGGATTGAGTCCAAGCATTTCCCATCAATCTCCAAATCTCTTTCTATTACATTAGTGAACATTCCATAGAGTCCATTTTAAAATGAAAAATAAAATATAAAAAGCTATTATCATAAGTGTTCCCTGGGAGAAAACCCACATATATACACATACACATAGTGTAATGGTCAAAGAATAAAAGACACTCTCCCACTCAGTTGATTTCAGATAAATTTTAGCTGTTTTGCCAGGTTAAAAACTCTTCTCAGGCAAAACTACCATTCTCCTTTCTCTCTTCTGAAAGCACTGAAATATGTATATAAATTTATTAACCATCTGTTTACCACCACTGATCCAAGAAGACCTTTTCCAAAAGCCTAACTAGAAGGTTTTAGGTTCATCATGAGCAGATAAGCAAAGTGAAAGAGGGGAGCTGATAAAGATTTTTTCTGGATAGCCAAGGAGCACATCTTGATTTCAGCAAATTACCTGACAGTTTATCTTGACATTTTCTTATGGGTTAAATTGAAACGTAGTACTACTGTGCATATTTGCAAAAATGATGATGTGTCATTTATGGCATATATAATAAATGGGACATAAAAAGATTTATACATCATAGAACACTACATAACCACAACATACTTATAAAGATCAGTCTGAACCTACCTGGAAGATAGTCTCTAGTAGTATGCCACAGGGCTCTTTCACTGATCCTGTCCCATTCAATCTTTTCCTTCCAAATAATTAACATAAAGGCCTATAGGGAATACTCATCTAAGCTGACATAAAGTAGTAAAGATTCTCAAGAGGGATGAACATAAGATCAAACTGCCTCAGCCAACTTAAATGAAATTTAATAGGATTAAATATAAAGGCATCTATTTGACTTAAAAAAAAAAAAAAAAAACAACCCACAAAAGGACAAGGGAAGAGAATTCTAACTTTGGCTATAGTGCAAGTAGAAATGGTCAATGTTGAGTATAACATCAATACTGAAATGTTAACATAACCTTATGTCACGCTGATGAAATAATTCCTACTTATTCATTCAGCAATTAGTTTGCACCAACTGGAAGTCACAGTCCCATTCCCCCCAGCCCAGTCAGTATGAAGACCACATTTTCACACCAACATTAATAAATCTGGAAGAATCGGGACAGAAGGCCCTCAGGAGGAAGACCAGAATGGTAAATTATCCAGGAGGGGTTGTCTCAGGTAAGCTGAGGCTTAGCACGGAAAATGAAGAGAAACAAGATAGTCATCTTCAAATGTATGACGAGTAGTAAGGAGGACAGTTAGCATTTATTATGGATCTATACTATTGGCCAGGCACAGCGTATGGTACTCTCCATCATATCCTAATCCTTACCAAGCTGCTATTATTTCTCATTTTACCAAAAAGCAATACAAAAAAGATCACACAATGATTCTAAAATTCAATCAGTCAAATCCATATCTGACTCCAAAGTTTTGTTTGTCTCTAGAATTCAGGCAGAAGGACCAGATCCCATTTGGTCCCACATGACAAAATCAGAACCAACCAGCAAAGTGACAATGAACTGAATTTCAGAGAAGTATTATCACATCTGGAGACATCCAAGAATGAGATGGAAAATGGGGCGGTGAGGTGCTCCTCACTGACCACATCCAAGCAGGAGGTTGATGTTCTGCTGCATCTGGGATGCT
Source organism: Canis lupus familiaris (assembly GCF_011100685.1). Classification (NCBI taxonomy): domain Eukaryota; kingdom Metazoa; phylum Chordata; class Mammalia; order Carnivora; family Canidae; genus Canis; species Canis lupus. The sequence goes on along the minus strand of NC_049248.1, from coordinate 11,712,073 downwards.
GCTGAGACATTTGTAACTTGGGTGATAGGTCAAAAAATACTATATTTGAGGTCCTTTATAGCCCTTAGACTCATTGATATGTGCCAGATATTATTAAGAGCAATTTTTAAAAAAGTAAATAAATACTTCCAAGTAGTTGGATCCTGCACATGTTAAAAAGCCAGGTCCATCATTTTCTTGGGAGGAGGGCTTGGCCACTGTTTCATGGCATAGGGGGATTCTTAGCATGCTAAAGGAGTGTGGAAACAAAGCTCACTGTGCACAATTTGCTAACGCCTCATACATGAAAGTGGAACAAAGATGATAAGGGAAACAATCCACTGACACTCTGTGTGCTGACCTGGGGAACACAAATGTGGAACCACTTAACTTTGCCACGAATAAGGCTTCCCCAGGACATAAAAACAAAATGAAACCTGGTGCTGTGCAATAATTTAAAATCTTATGCTACACTTCCAGATCTCTGTCTGCTCAGCATCCACACAGCCCTTCTGCTGGGGGAATCCCAAGATTGGCAGGGCTTTCTTACCTGTTCCCTAGCTTGGAACCAGGGCCAATCAGATGCACCTGCCCTAGTGTTTGAATCTTAAGGGAGTTACAATTCCCCAGGGGTGTTGGGATATTATTCATGGCAGTGGCGTCAGCCTGGTAAATTGTGTGTCCACTGGCAACTATGCTGTGGTGGCATTCTAGGAGGATTGTCCCTGTGGCATGATCTTAGCTGAGCTCTGGCTGCTGAGCGTGCCTTGGCATCTGCTTTTTTTTTTTTTTTAATTGAGCCAATGAATTACTTAATATCTTTCCAATGAGACCTTTTCCTAAGCTATACATAACTTTTGTTTTTTGCAAGTAAGAACTGGCACACTACCAGCGTTACATCACAGAATAAGTTTGGGTGGATATCTGCTCTTATCCCAATGTAGTAAAAAGGGATATGGGCTACTGAACCTAAAAATTGCTTCTAATATAAGACCAAGATGTGTTTGTTCTTCTAAAAAGCTGAGCCAACTGACTGGGTGGCTCAGTCAGTTGGGCATCTGGCTCTTGATTTCAGCTCAGGTCATGATCTCAGGGTCATGGGATCACGCCTCAAGTCAGGCTCTGTGCTAAGTGGGGTGTCTGCTTATCCCTCTCTTCTCCTTCCCCTACTCTCATGTGCTCTCTCTCTCTCTCTCTCAAGTAAATAAATAAAATCTTTTTTTTTAAAAAAAAAGCTGGCCTCCCAGCAATAGAGATAATCTCAACTTAAAAAAATCTGCTATGTCTATTAAACTACAGGAGATAACAATTATAATTCTATTAATCAGCTGTGAGATAAATGATGATTCACAGACTGGTTCATTCATTCAGCAGGTACTATTGAAAGCCTCATCTGTACCAGGAAGAGAAAAAAATGAATGACTCCTAATGAAACCTTTCGTTTTCTGGCATGCATGTACTAAAAGCAGAGAAGTCGAAAGGTAGAACATTTATAATGTTATAGGCACAGAAAAAAAGAATATGTGCAAAACCTTTTTCAAAGTCACATCATTTATTTGATATTGCATAATACTTTACCTCATACAGACTCTACCCAATCACTTAATTACACTGCACACTAAGTAAGCACAGAGGGGAGCCCTGGTCACTTCTCAGCATTTCTCTTTACACTTTTTACCTCCAAGAAGGCTTCTCATAACTCCATTGAACAGCGGTGACTGCTTATACCAACCAATTTTTGAGTTAAAACCAGACTAATCTGGAAAAACCTTAGAAATGAAATGTTCTAAAGATCCAAGTTTTCAGGGTATCACACTAAGCACCAGAGGTTACTTCAGTGATTATTTTAACAACTCTGGGGAAATGTTTCTACATTATATTATATATTTTCCTTCTGGCAAAAAAGAAAAAAAAATAGTAGGCAGCTAAATGGTCACATCACTTGAACTACGCAATTTCTATCCTAGAAATGTTTCTATCTTGATTCCCTAGGTAGGAAAGTAAGTGGGTCTTAGTGGGGAGGTTATTTTTAGTACCTGACTTCTTTTTTGAGAAATTCGTTCCTTTCTTGATGTGACTGATTACCAAGACTAGCTTTCAACTACAGTTTTAGATTAAAAAAAGTGAGCACATCCCAGAGAAAAGTTAGAGGAATTTCAAATTTTTTAAGATGGGAACTCAGCAAATTTGGTACCAAGTTCTGGGGAAGGGCCTGTGTGCTAACTTCCTGCCAAATATATTTGCTGCAGTGATTCTCCAAGAACCATAAAGAGTACAAGCTATAAAACTGCAAATCAGTTCTCAGACGATGAAAGGCGGAGTTTTAAAAGAGGTCTGATTCCGGAAAGCACGCACACAGAAACATAGAGATGGGTGTGTGTATCCAGGCAGAAGGAAGTCAGCAGGCCCAATTTTCATGTTTGCTTGAAACCTGAACCTATGAAAATATACAGCAAAGTACTGAATCTAGTTGTGAACTATTCAGGGTCCAGATATAGGAAGAACAGCAGCCACCCTGTCTGCTTCCAAAATAAGTCCGGTTTCAGTTGTTTGAGAGGTAAATAACCACCAGCCCAAGTCTGACAGATGTGACAATGAGTTTGAAAAGCTACAATAAGGGGATAGTCCCCAGGGCTGGAGTACTTGAAAGATGTTACATAAAAGAATGACGTGTCTGAATCTTTGAGACCTTTTAGCTGAGATCACCCACATGTAGGGCTCCAACTTCAGAGAAAGAACTGGGCTTTCACAACCACACAATTCAAGCCTGGTGGACATAACTGGGCTGGTTCAATGGTGTTTGAAAGAAGAGTGGTTTTTAGAAAGGAAAAAATAAGAACTCTTTGACCTGTCAGGGAAGTTATCGTTCTCTTTCTCTAACCAGGTGTCAAACATTTCCAGGCAGAGTTCAGAATGATTTGCATCCACAAGAAGAAGGCAGCACATAGCTCTCACTCACTGCTCAGCCTGATTCCGGTCAATTCAGCACACATACACATCGAATGTCTGGCACTGTGCTGGGCCCCAGAAATCTAACACTGCCTTAGAGTTTATGATGAGTACTAACCAGACCTCATTTTCTGGGTAGGCGGGGGGTAGTTTCTTCTGGGCAAACCTCTCAAGTGACTTACAGCAGACAAGGTCATATTAAAAACAGGTGTATGCCAGGCCTGGCTGCGTAGACAGGCACCGAGGGCTGCCCAGGAAGACAGCATCATTTACTGAGTACCTGCCATATGCCAGATGCTCTACCAGGTACTTCATAAGCAATAACTCATGTAAACCTCACAAGAGTATATATGATAGATATGGTGATCCTCCTTTGGGAAAATGAGGAGACTTTTAGGACCATGGGGAGACACTGTGACCATTCCGGTACACAGGTCTCCAAAGACTATGCATTTCCTGCTATTGGACACAGTCTGCTCTGAGAAGATGTTTCAGTCCAATCAGATGAGATTCACTCATTCATCAGTACCGAAGAGCCATCTTATGGTGAGCTCAACCCTGTGCTGCATTCTGGGGTAAAGCAGTGGTGATGAACATGGCACAGTCTGGGCTTGCAGTTCAGTCTTGAGGACAGACTGGGAGCCCATGCTGAAAGAAGGGATTTTGAAAGTGTGTTGGAAGTACACTGGGGATACTGGTGAGTCCTCGGGCATAAGTGACTTCAACTGAGGTCTTCAAGTGCACAGGAATTATACTGAATGTATGGGGCTAAATCAGGGGGTACGTGGTAGAATGGGGAGAAGGGTTCAGCAGAGAGAAGAGTGTTGCAGCCTGAAGGAAGAGGAGAGAGAATGTGATCTGTATAGAAAATTGAAAAAGACCCAGTATGCCTAGAAAACAGAGAGCCAAGAGCTGAGTGTACAATTAAAGCTACAGAGGCGAGGGTGATCCAGAGCCAGCAGGACCTTGCGGGATGCCACATTTAACCTCTGCATAGTGGGAGGGCCCTGAGGGGTTTTAGGGTGGGGCAAGGGGACAATGGAAAACACAGGCCCACATTTACATTTCAATATAATAAATCCAGGTGCTAAGTGGCCAGCTGGGGACAGATGTGCTCACTATTTCCTAAAATGAAAAAAATCCTACACAATGCTAGAAAAAATTACAGTAGAGAAAGAGAAAAAGGAAAAAGAAAAAAACTCTCCCTCTAATCCTTTCCCCTAGAGACAGCCACCAGAAGAACTATTTTCCTGCATTTCTTTCTGGTCTATTTTAATGGATCTTTAAAAATGGGATTATTTTGAGGGGAGAGATTGTATCTCTTTTAGATTAACATTTCAAAAACATGATTTTTTAATGGCTGCATAATATTCCAGCATAATGATCTGCCTGGCCTAATTAATTTAACCAATTTCTTGTGGTTGGCTCCTCCTGCCTGCACACCTATGTGTAAGCATCTTTCGTCAGCATCTGTGTGATGTTTCCTAGTGATGGATTTTTAAAAGAGATTACTGAGCCAATGTGTTAAGCTGTTTTAAGTTTCTTTACCCACACCTGCCAAAGTGTTTCTCCAAAGGGCATGCTCAGTGAACTGTCTTTCTGTTCTCAGGTCGCTGTTGGCCTCTTTATCTCACTTACATATACGTACCTCTTGCACAAGCTGCTCTAAGACCGGAGTGCCTCCCGGTGCCAGACACAGATATGTGTGCCCACCTCCCACATCTCAATCTGAAGACTTAACATTCAAAAAACTGTCAGTTAAAAAACAAAATCTGGTACGTTATGTATTGTTATTTATTCTTTGGTGAGTCAATTTCAATGCTCCATCTAATGTAGAAGTCAGGTCCCCACAATGGGACTTCTCACTGCTGCTATGCTGGCAGGGTTTTGTCCTGACATGCTTGTCTTCACTTCACTGCAGCTTTACTTTATGAAATTGAGGGACGCCTGGGTGGCTCAGTGGTTGAGCATCTGCCTTCAGCTCAGGGCGTGATCGCGGGGTCCTGGGATCAAGTCCTACATCAGGCTCCCTGCAGGGAGCCTGCTTCTCCCTCTGCCTCTCTCTGTGTGTCTATCATGAATAAATAAAATCTTTTATATATATATATATTAAAATGATTTCTACTACCCCCTAACTTCCTGGGCATGCACATGAGCAGCTCCTTCTGCAGGATGATGAGTTCCCAGGCTGAGCCTTGACAGTTCTATCACTGGTAGACTGGGTCACAAACTCAGTCCTGGTAATGATTATCATCTTTGAGTGTCACCATCAAGCATGGTTAGTTAGCGGGCGTGGTGCCTGGTCTGGGGCAGATGGGGCAGAAAGCGGATTGAACAGAACTACAACTCCAGAAACATGAGTGGAAGATAGATCATACTAGCTGGGACAGATCTGAAAGACGACAGGCAAGAAAAGCAGACCAGCACAACAAAGCAATCAGTAACACAACTGGTGTACATGCATAAGAACATCATGTTCAGTGTAGGGAACTCCTGCCCCCACTAACTATTCACAAACCATTTCTTGGGTGCTAGGCCTGCCTGGTTTATCAGGTTCCTCTGTACTTTCAGTGGCTCCCACAACAGGGATATTTATAAATGTGGAAAGACTTGACCCAGGGAGTGACAGTGTCTTCTGTACATAGCTGATGGGGCAGATAAGAGTCCCCCTCTGGATGTCAATTCTACAGATGAACAAGGCAAATGTCTGCCTCTGTTCACCGTGGTTTCCACAGCGCCTAGCGTGCCAGGCACAGGATGGGTACTCAGTTAATATTTGCTAAAGAAGTGAATACAGGGATCCCTGGGTGGCGCAGCGGTTTGGCGCCTGCCTTTGGCCCAGGGCGCGATCCTGGAGACCCGGGATCGAATCCCATGTCGGGCTCCCGGTGCATGGAGCCTGCTTCTCCCTCTGCCTATGTCTCTGCCTCTCTCTCTCTCTCTCTCTGTGTGACTATCATAAATAAATAAAAAAAATTAAAAAAAAAAAAAAAAAAAAGAAGTGAATACAAACTTACATAGAGGCATTTTAATAAGTAATAAAGAAGAGTGTCTGCATTTTATTCAGCATATAACCCCACCCCTCATCACAGGGCCTGCCACAACATAAGTTTGGTAAATGTTTGTTGTGAACAGCTAAGCTTCCTTCCACAGTTAACTTCCCAGGATTAGAATCTGAGAGAAGGAGACTGCCACCCACTATCAGCCTCCCTGCTTCCGCCATTCACAGCTCGCAGTCCCACATTCATGGTCCTGGGAACGTCAGCCTTACCCTTCTAGACCTCCACATTTTCCTGTACTCTCAATCATTAACAGCCAAATTCTCAAACCATAGCTTTGATGAGAGAAAAAAAATTGCCCTCTGGTACAAGGTGTCATGCAAGGTCGACACAGCATGTGGATAGAGATACAGCATGCAGTGAAGGCATCTAGCCATGCCCAGATTGGCAGAGATCATGTTTTTATATGTCAAGTTCCTGACTAGACCCTCCGCAGTGACCCACTCACAGGAAGACAGATGGAGGATTCCCTGCCCGGCTCCCATGGGGCCACACAGTCCTCTCCTGTATCCTTCAGAATTCCTGGGGGCTGTCCACAGCACCACCCTCTCTCTGAATTCAGAGGCTATCAAGTTACTAGTTATTCATTTCCCCCCCCAAGTTCCTTCAAGGGACAGGGCAGTGGTTATGATGTGCTCCTTCTTGGTGAACCACATTTGGAATCTCCATGTGTTTTGCCAGGTAAATTATTACGCTGGGAAAGGTGGTTAGTTGAAACAGGTCTATCACAAAGACTGTATGTCAGACAGATTAGGAGTTATATATAGGCTTTCGTGAGGTACGTGGACATACAAACACCATTTGTTTACATTTATTTACTTATTGTAAAGGGAAAAACATGCTCCAGGGACTAATATTTTGGGACACACATTCTAGGATGCAGATTGACCTCGCAATTCCCCATCCCTGCAGGGCCTGGAGCCAGCTTGAAGAAGAGTCCATAAGCTGGACCCAAACCCAGCCCTTGACTCTTGGAGGTCTGTCTGCATGAGCCCCCACGTCCCATTTGTAAACCTCTCTTGGGTGGCTAAAGCACGGGATCTTATGGAGCTCCCCAGGCGGTGGGCCACACTTTGGGCCAAAATGAAACCCAGCCATTCTGCTGCTAGGAAGAACATCTCTCATCCCTGGACATGAAACTGCCCAGATACTTCCACCCTCTTTCCTCATTCAACCCTCCCTGTTTCATTGAAAGCAAAGCCCAAACAGATGAAACACCCCTCCTTTCTGAGATCAGCTAACTTTTTCTTCCATCGGCCCTGGGGCTGGGTGCTGCTCCACCAGTGAATACAAACTTACATAAACTACATCTTTCTGGGCTCCAGGTCTGTCCTCATTCCCATGACACATCTGCACATCCCCAATCTTTTCAAGCGATCTCTCGTTTCTCCGCAGCAGGGCCAGCAGGTGCAGCAGGTCACCTACAATCACATGTTCCCTTTCCCAGACTTTCAGGTCAAAGACGTCCCTCTGTACCCCCAGCAACAGTAGTGTCTGCAAGGCAAGCCATGGGGTGGCTGCTCCAGAGAAACCTCCCATGGATGGTTTTCCTTCCTACTCCCGGGATTTGGACTGGTTTGTGTTTTTTTTTTTTTTTTTTTCAGTTTATTTATTTGTGTTTTGAAGGGAATGAAGTATGCACTCTCCTTATAATTATGTTCTGTTTCCCTCAAATGCTCTCCTTTTTCCACTAAAACCTTATTTCTGAAAGCCAGAGCATAAGAAAAGTGCTTTGAATATCAGCTTAGTGGGACTCAGCCATCTATAGTCTCCTTTAAAAGCATTCATAGCTATCCATTATCTCTTCATTACAAGCCAAATAACAATTTAAACTAGCAGATAACAACAAAACAATGTATATTTACATTTGAACAGAGATGATGCTAATGTTCTGGAACTGGGACCGCACAGTAAGGAAACCAAGCTCTAAAATTCTCTCTATCATGTTCCTTCTGCTATCACTTCAATAATGTTTCCATTTTCAACTGAAACAGTCCCAACACTGTTGATTCTCAGGCAAAAAGATCTTTATTTAAAAAATTAAGGGACACCTGGGTGTCTCAGACGGTTAAATGTCTGCCTTCAGCTCAGGTCCTGATCTCAGGGTCCTGGGATTCAGTCCTGCAACCAGCTCCCTGGTCAGTAGGGAGCCTGCTTCTCCCTCTCCCTCTGTAGCTCCCCCTGCTTGTGCGTGCATTCTCTCTCTCTCTCTCTCTTTCTCTCTCGCTCTCTCTGTCAAATAAATAAAATCTTTAAAAATTTTTTAAAATATATATTGCCCTTTTAACTCTTGCTGGGCTAAACAAAAATTTTCTATGTCAACAAAGTAAACTGAAGACAAAGAAATGACAAAGGAAATAAGATCAAGATTTTTCAGACTCAAATCTTGATCAGGGACCATCCTAAAACCTGTCTCAGAAGCAGCATTATGATGCGGGCAATCTAAAGATCTTCCAACATGATGATTTTAAAATAAAAATCTTTAGACTTTTGTTGGTTAAAGACGGACCACAGGAAATTGCAAGACTTGAAGTTTAAATGGATCACTATCGTTATTAGTTCTTTTATTCTTGCAAAGTATGGTAAAGAAATATTCTAACGAGATAATAGAAAGAAGCTGCTGGTTTGTTTTAGTCAATATCAAGTTCATAGTTGCCTTTTATAGGAAATGTGCAATCAGTTACTTCCTTGACGCACAGTGGGTTTAACTCCCCCACAACCCTAGGAATAAATTCCTTAGAAAAGAAACTTCCCTTTGGGGGAGAGACTGGTCCCCTTTAAACGTATACAACAGAAACCATTACCCAAATCACCCAGTACCATTCACTCTGAGGGCTTGGTAATAAAGAATCTCACTCCTGAGCGTACCTAAGCCCAGCCAGGGGCACAGACCTGACCATGGAAAGCCATCTTCTCTACTCTGACACCTTTGATGGTTGAGTCATAAGATTCCCCAGGGAAGAGGCTCATGAAATTACCAAATTACATAATTGTTCTTCTGAATTCACAAATGTTCTCTTGTGGTTTAAGATAAACGAGTGCTGATTCTCCATATTAATAACCTTTTGTAACCAATGCTCCAGAAAAATGAACTCTTCTGCTGGCTGCCCAGCCTCCAGATTTTGGTTGTTATATTCACAGATTAATCTTTAATAGAGATGACTTCTACCTTCCACTTTTTAGGTGTTTGAAAGTCTGTACACGATCTCAACATTATCACACCTCAGACGGTGATGGGGATGGCACACTGTACTCTATTCAACTGGCTACCATTTTTACTGCCAATATATCATACTAGGGGCTTTCCATATAACTGGATAAATGATCATCAGAACTGGTGAGAAACAAAGAATCTGCAAAGTAGGGACCTCCAAAGCAGTGTAAGAGCTGGGTCTGAAGGCTAGGTTTCCTGACTCCAAGTCACATTCTTGTTCCACTGCAATATAGTTCTTTGCTATAAAAGTCTGTTTAAAGCTGGTAGGAGTTTAGTTGAAATTCAAGAGAACATCATTCATTCTCTGAAGAGCCTTGGTTTACAGAGGAACTCAAGTGGTTAAATAGGACATGTCACTGGGTATATGAATGGAAACTTCATGACCAGAACTCCACAAGGAAGGGGGGAGCACATCCATATTCCTTGATTTTTTTCCCCTCTCCTTGCTGTAAGAATTCACTTTCTCATGGGAACCTAAAGCTTGGAGTGTAGAGCTGTCACTGGCACCATGTTGATCTGTTACCATGGAGATCACTCTGGTAACATACAAACCTGCCACCAGTCCAGACACACAAGTATCTCATTCTGACTCCCAGAAGGATTGCTCTATACACCCCACTCCTACCAGTTTAAAGTTCGTCTCTGCTAGGATTTAGCTCTAAAGCGCCTGGCTTTTAAATGTCATTAAAAATATAAATACTCGTTGACAAGGAAGGAGGTAAAGAAAGAGGTATCTCAAGATTTTAAAGCAACAAAGTTCACAGGTAATAATTGCTCCCTATTTTGAGTTACGGGCTTAGCTATTCTATTATTTGACAAAGAACTAAATGTAAAATGTGGAATGGGGGACACCACTGGGGCTACTACTTAACACTTATTGATCAGCTATAATACACTGTTTACACAGTATCCAGCTCATTGCTGTAAGCTGTTAAATGTTAGAGCATTACTTGGTGTTAATCCCTACAAAGCCCTGCTACATCTCCAGAAACTGGAGTTCCTATAGGTGGCAGGCCGATGGCAATGCTGTCACAATCAGTCTCTAACCGGAGACAAATAGACCTGATGTTGGTCATCAGCTAAAGCATATCAGTGCCACTTTGGGTCTCATATAAATCCACTGGACCATCCAGAAGGTGCAACAAAGCCCTTAGTTATTCCTTATTCACAGAAGTCAAAAAGGCTTCTCTAATGCCAAAGCTACATTTGTAAGTGAAACCTCAGTTAGAGAAAGAAAGTCTATTTTAATTTCCCCTAGATCTTAAGATTATGAGAGGGCAGGTGGAAGGAGGAGGGACTTCGGGCTATCCATTAGGTTGACAGTGGCTAGGTATGGCTTTCCCCATTAGGAATTCCCAGGACTCACGGAAGGAAGGCTGGAACTACATGTTTATGTTCAGAAGTCTCAGGCTTCAGGCTGGGCCAAGATCACACGGAGACTTGGAGTTCTCAGGTTTCCTGTAAGACGGGCAGAGGCAGTGCCAGCATCCAGCAACTACCAGGTGAACAAAGAAGGCGGAACTTCCTTTCTCTGCATGCCCAGAGTTGAAGCTGGGCCACTGCCTCGATCACATGGGGTCTTGATGGTACAGTGCAAGGGAAGACACTGTCAACCCCCAACATCCAAAGCCTGGGGGTCTTAGGGATCTCAAGGCTCAGTGGGTTTCCCAACATCTTCTCGCTTACATTTAGTATATCATCAGCATCTCTGCCTAAGGAGCAGGGAATATTAAAAAAGAAGATACAACTCAAACTTACTAATTAGCAATTTCTCTTTTTAAAAATCTGAGTGGAAAGGATATTAAATTTCATCTATCTGTCAGTCACCCTTGCTCCCTTTGGCACCTCTTCAGCTCCTGCAACTCCTCTGCTAATAAGATCTTCATCCTCATGAATTCCTCCCCTTCCAATGCTGCCTGCGAGGGCCAGGTAAGAGAAATGGTCAGGGAATCACAGGACCAGGAGGCAGGAAAGTGCACGTTCACTCTTCTTCCAACCCTCCCCCCTACTTCTTCTCAATTCCAAACAAAATCAATAAGAAGTCAATCTCTTGAGGCACCTGGATGGATCAGTGGCTGAATGTCTGCCTTCAGCTCAGGTTGTGATCCCGGGGTTTGAGTCCCGCATTGGGCTCCCCACGCGGAGTCTGCTTCTCCCTCTGCCTGTGTCTCTGCCACTCTCTGTGTCTTTCATGAATAAATAAATAAAATCTTAAAAAAAAAAAAAAAGAAGTCAATCTTTTCCACATCGCCCCCACTTCCTCACCAAAGGAGGAAAGGAGCATCTTAAAGTGTAGATTTGGTCATAACATTGCAATAGTTCTTTCTTACCCCCACCTCCACTCCCCACTTTAAGTCCAAATGGGGAATATATTGAGTAATGAAGAAAAGGAATTTTTTCAAAGGACCCCACTGGCTGCTGGAGGCCAATGAAAACCTGAAATCAGAGATTACATTTCTCTACAGGAGGAATGGCCCCATTTCTCCCTACTCTGAACTCAAAACAACACCCACATAGTGTTTTTGCTACACATGCCCAAAGAACAACTTAGTACTTTGAATCTTTATTGAAAAATAATTTAAAGAATCTATATTCCTGGAGCACCTGGGTGACTCGGTCGGTGGAGTGTCTGATTCTTGGTTTTGGCTCAGGTCCTGATTTTGTGGCTCAAGGGACTGAGCCCTGAGATGGGCTCCATGCTCAGCAGGAGCCTGCTTGGATACTCTCTCCTTCTGCCGCTTGCCCCACTCATATGTGCTCTCTCTCTTGAATAAATAAATCTTTTTAAAAAATCTATATTCTTTGGGGAAGAAAAATGAAATTAACAATGAAAATTGAGAATTGAGAAATGAAATTAACAATGGAAATGAAGAGGAGCAATTCTGGAGCTATTTAGACTGTAGTCAAGTAAGTGAAAAATAATAAAATTTTGGACTTAAGAGGACACACTAAGCTTACTTATACAGAGGAGAGTTGATAAAAATTAAATGGAAATCAAGAAAAAACATCCCATACCTTCAGGGGAAAACGTATTCTGATAAATTTTTGAGATATTTATCACTTGTAGTTACTATTTTACTGGGCACAGTAGATTCTCAATAAATACTGGTTTTGTTGAATGATTACTGTTGAAAGCAGGTTTCTGCTTTCTAAGATTGAGTGCCCTATCTTACTCATCCTTGTATACCCAGCACTGAGCAGTGTTCAATCAATGCTTGAATTTTCTTCAGAACAAGGCCAGTCAGCCACAAATAATATTTCCAAGGAAGTTCACAAGGAAAAGGATGCAATCTGGTACCAGTCACCTTCCTTACCTACCTGAAACACAATCTGCACGTTTCTGTCCTAACTGATAAGGTGTGGCAAGAGCTGGCTACTGAGGTTCTAGGCCAACCTGACCCTAGGATGAACGAGAATGGACTCTCTTCTAGAGGTGAGGGGCACAGTTATGTTTGCTCATTTATGGCCCAGGTATATTATTTTCTGGAGGCTTATCTGCCTTTACAGGACTATGACATTAGTACTATTTCTTTTTAGGGGACTGGTATAGGTTTGACTTCATTTCTAAGCAATGAGGTCAATTTAAAGTAATTGACAAGCAGCCCCTGGGTGGCTCAGTTGGTTAAGCATCTGCCTTCGGTTCAAGTCATGATCTCTGGGTCCTGGGGATCGAGCCCCCCATCAGGCTCCCTGATCAACAAGGAGCCTACTTCTCCCTCTCCCTCTGCCTGCTGCTCCCCTTGCTTGTGCTCTCTCTCTCTCTCTCTAAGAAATAAACAAAACCTTTAAAAAATAAAATAAAAAAAAATAAAACAGTTGACAGCACTGATGAGCTGCAAAGAAGGGATAAAACACACAGGTTCTAGAACACATAGATCTGGATTCAAATTCTGACTCAAAACCAGTTCTGTGGCAAATTACTTAACAATTCAAAGCCCTAGTTTCTGTATCTGTAAAGTGAAGATAATATCCCTTACCTCTCAGACTTGTTGGGAGAATAAAATGAATGAGACAATCTATTTAGAGCACTAGGAACTCACCGCACACACCCAATAAACGGCAGCTGTTTACGCAATGCTCAGCTGGTCATCATTTTGCAACTGTGATTTTTATACATGGTATCACATTTTTCTAATACCTCAATTTTCTCAAATCGAAATGAGTGCCGAGAAAATATGCTTCATGGCAAAGTCACTCAGAGTCCTTTAGTCGTACAAACTAAAGCTAGAGGAAGAACAATGTGGCAGTCCTAAAATTACATGTCCGCACATACCAGAACCTGATTGGCAGGACCAGTCAACACTGTGGCCTCTGTCCTAGAAGCCTATTTGGACAAGGATAACCATGATGGGAATGGCTTCAGTGAACAACCATTTGGAAACATGCTGAGCATCCCCTGGAGCAGCTGAGAGAAGGTAAATCAAAATCCTGAGACAAGTTCTCTTGAGGAAACTGCCATATCCAATGCATGTTCCTAGTTATTAAGTCAGCATTTGCTCAGGAACACTCAAAACCAAATTGTAGCTGACCTAGCATGCACTAATCTTTTCCTGTTTTTATCAGATATACTAATAAAAAATATCTAGCTTTTTGATGCAAGTTTCTTCACCAGAAAGGCTGTTACATGGTGAATAGTTTCCTTGCTCTTTAGAATAAATCCTATGAACAACTGCAAGAGGTCAGGACCTCTTAAAATCGCTTATACAACGTCAGAATTGGACAGAGCTTACTAATGTCAGAGAGTCTGATTTCCCCCAGTTTTACAAATACACAACTAAGGCTCATCATGGTTAAACAGTTCTCCCCAAGCCACAGAGCTACTGAGTGACAGCCAGGATTGGACACTGGCCTCCTGGCCCTAAGTTCAAGATTCTTTCTGCGGCCGCTCTACACTCCCTACTTGTGTATATGTCTCCCCACAGAGCCCAAGCCCACTGCACTCAGAGAAAATCTGTAATAAATACTTGCCATATTGATCAACAAATTCTACAATTTTATTCTTTCAACCTAATATTGTATTTCAATCCCCAAAGAGCCCAATCATGGCTAAATAAACAAGTGCCACTTGGCTATGGCTTAGGAGGGGTTTAAAGAGATTTCAAAAATTCTGAAATCATAATCTAATTTCCTCACAGTGGTGTGAAAAGGGTTCTGCTGTACCCATTTCAGAGACAGGGAAACTGAGGCCAGAAGCGACGTGACTCGCCCAAGGTCACACTGCTCCTTGTACGTCGCTAGAGCTGGCACTTGAACTCGGGGACGTCTGGTCCTGAAACCTGTGCCATTTCCCTTCCTTCGCCTAAGACTCATGAATTCTGCCCCCAAACGACCCTGCCATCATTCTCTCTCCTCGTCTGTTCTGCTTAAAAAAAAAAAAAAAAAAAAAAAGAAAGTTACTTCAGAAGGCATCCCCGTGTCAACCGGAAAGGACACGGGCCGGCTGGACCGTAGAAGGTGGCACGTGCGGGTACAGGGACATCCTCTGTGCCCACGCGGACCCTCATGTCCTCGGAGACTGGGGACTCCGCTCCCGGGGCCTGCAGAGCTTGGCGGGCTTCGCAGGTCCGGCGTCCAGGCCCTGCAAGGCCAGCCTGAGGAGACGGCCTCTGCGTCCGAGGGGGAAGGAAAGGGGTCGTTTCTGTGAGTCCCAGCAGCTCGGGCCTCCATGTAGGTCAGGGATGGATGAAGCCAGGGAGCCAGGCAGCCGGAGACGCCCCGAGCCTCCTTGCCGGCGGCTCCGGGAACGGTTAAAGATAGAGATGGCGGCGGCTAATGGCGGGGGTGGCGGGAACGGCAGAGGAAGACGGCTGTGAAGGAAGGTGCGGGGGGACGGATATAATCCAGCATACAGAAACCTGTCAGGATGGGATTTATTTTTGTTCTGTGAGGGAGTATAATAGGGCTTTGCCTGCACTCTCAATAGCTGTTTTGAAGTGAACCCGGCTGGTATGTCTTTAATTTGTCATTTCATTATGAAACCGTTTCCCTTCCAAGAAGCCTTCAAGTCAGGAAGCGCTGTCTGCCCACACAGGAAATTCCTTTGCTTCAACTTCCCCAAAAAGGAAATTTCCCTCAGAAGTGAGCCCAGCATCTGCCTTTGAGCAGAGCTGTTTCAAGAAACTTTGGCAGCGGAGTCCTGAAAACACCCCTGGCTTTCTGCTGCTGCTGGGATGTGGGGATAAGCAGTGAGGCTCTCGCCCCGGGGGTGGGGACCCCACTGACACCAGCCCTAGGGCCACCCTTTCCTCCCCCTTCTTCGTCCTCTTGTGCCATTGCCCCCCTCGAGCCCGGGCAAGGGCAAGAGCTCCAACTCCACCAAGCACTGAGGACCTGCCGTTTTGCCCCAGAAACGGGCCCCCCTGTAGATTTACCTACGCAGCACCCACAAACACGCTCACAAATGGGCACCCTGCAGTCACCCGGAGGTGCTGCAACGCGAAAGCACCTATTCTTCTCTCAAGTTAAGATTGTATTAATTTGAAGAGACTCGGAAAATCGGGACAACTTGGTTTGTGTGTGGCGGGGGGGGGGGGGGGGGGAAGCAGAGAGGGAATCTGGTGTCATCTAAATGTTTTATTTTTATGTTTCCCACATCTGACCAGTTTTTTCATCAATCCCATTTGCTATCATGATGCTTACACAAAGAAGGCCCCAAACTGCTTTTCCCCAGCTGCTCTTACTAAATGAAGGCCTCGATTATTTTCCTTTGTGCGCCTACTATGTGCCTATTCTAGGTATCTGGGTTAAAAGTAAATAAAACAGGCAAAAATCCCTGTCTTTGTAGGATTTAACTATTAAAAAACAAAAACAAAATCATGGGGCTCCCGGGTGGCTCAGTGGTTGAGCATCTGCCTTCGGCTCAGGTCGTGATCCCAGGTCCTGTGATCCCTACTGGGAGTCTGCTTCTCCCTCTGCCTATGTCTCTGCCTCTCTGTGTCTCTCATGAATAAATAAATAAAATCTTTTTTAAAAAAATCAGATCTGGCCATTGAGATGAAGCTGTATTATTATGGCCTAATTTACCACCATTGCCTAAAATCAGAAGGGTGATTCTCTCACATATCTGACACCAAAATAGGAGGTTTACAACCACACTGGAGCAAAACACTCTTGTTCTCTCTTGGTCCCACACTGACTTGAGACCTGTCACAGAACCACTGCAGTATTTCAATGAAGAGGGTGCAAGAAAATAAAAGAGCCCACTAGTGCTTCTAAAGCACATATATTACCAAATTCCTTTTTATCAAGGGTGGTGGGTATTTTTTTTTTCTACACAAACTTCCCCAGTGAAGATTTCAAGTAAAACATGGACGGGAAACATATCTCCAACCACAGCCTTGTAAAACTAATCTCTCAGACATATTGTGAATCACTAAGTGGGTGAGCGCCCAGAGCAGCTGTGAAGTGAATAATAATATATAGTATTTTATGAAGCTTTTTAACAGAGAGGCATTAGCAGGAAACTATCAGAATCCTACTTAAGTTTTTAATTTTCCATTTCAAATCACTTCATTAAAAACAAAACAAAACAAAAAAATTGTGAAAAGGAAACAACACAGAGCCTAGAAGCACAAAAGGAGGGAGTGGTATTGAACTTCCAACTGTTGAGCAGCCAGTAGGACAAAGAGACCCGGACAGATGAGGAACTGAGACAGCCCTGGATTTTTGCCCTGCAATTAGATGGCACTAGAATGGCAGAGCAATAGAATCTGATCTTATTATGCTATTCGTGTGCCAGGACTCTGTAAGGGATATTGTTTACCAGGAAACAGAGCGATATTTAAGGGACTAGTGAGAATCATATAGCTCACTGAAATCTGAATATATTAACTCTGAGGTTTTGGGGTTATGGTAGATATTTTCCGTGGAGCAGATGCATAATTTTATTTCAGTGACTTACTCCATTTTTCTAAAATTTATGAGGTTTTAACCATGGCAGAATCTCAAAGGGGGACCCAACATCATTTTTCATGTTCTCAAAGACAATGGTCTAGGGAATAGGCCTTTGGATTACATTTGGGAGGGAGAATATAGAGCAGAGTCTGAGGAACCTGCTCTGCCAACTACAAGCTCTGCGACTCGGGGCAAGTTCCTCACCCTCTTTAAACCTGACTTTTCATCAGTGAAGTGGGGATAATAAAACTTGCCTTTAAGGGCTGTCATGAGGATTAAATGACATAATACATGTGAAAAGTGCCTTCCATAAGCATTTAGTAAATGTTAGTTATTAGTGCACACAGAGAGCTATGAAGGATCTTCCTCCTAAATTCCACACACCCACTCCTCAAATAAGCCACTCCCCTCTGGCTAGCCCCTTTTAAATTCTCCACAAGTCAAGATTTTCCTGACCACTTCAACTTGAGACTTGGATTAACAGGTCCCTTATAACCGCAGGATGGGCCTGGTATTACAATCAAACATTTCGTCACTTCGGAGGTAAAGGCATTCTGGTTAGGAATGGTTGAAAGGTTTAAGGATTCAGACTCAAAATTCTCTCCTCCTCTCAAGGCAATGAAGATGACTTGCACGTTTTCAAGCTGACCATGTGCCAGTGGAGGTCCGACTTTGTTCAGTCAGTACTGACACTGGCCACGTCTAGAGACCAACAGCCAGGCACAATAAATATGCGATTACTCATCTTGGTCTTAGAGGTGCAGGTTCACGATGTTTTGTCTAAATCAAGGGGCCTGGATTTTCTATCCAATTTTTATATCAGTCTTCTCCATGGAGGAGGCCAACCCTAAGCAAAATCATAGAGTTTTTTCCAACTCTACTCCCTCCCTTGGCTTCCATGTGGGCCACGGTTTTCCTATTTCAAAAGATTCAAGAGATTTGACAAACTAATTTTCATTAAGATATCAGGGACTTAATGTATTAATTATCACTCTCCAAGGTACTAGTTGTTGTCCTAACAACTTACTGTTAAAAAGTAGAGCTTGGTAGAAACAATGCCCAACCCAACAGGAATATATTTTAACAGTGGAGCTTCCAACATCATGGCAGTTCATTGTGTTCAGGGCACTCTCGAATCACTGCAACTGGGTGACCACATACCCTGCTGAAGCATAAGACTAGCCCTGTTCACAAACAACTCTAAACCCTCTGTCCTAGATCCATAGTAGCGTCATGTGGACAATAAAAGTTTAGAAGCCAGCCACTCTCTGAATCTCAATACTCCTTTTGCAAACGAGAAAGTACGAGAGAGGAGACTGCTACACAGCTAGATATACAATGCCAGCACTACAAAATCCAGTTGTATTTTCAAGTTCTTTCCCTGGATCACTTTGGCTAATAGGAATCACCACAGAAGCTTTGTGAAGCAGTTATCTGGAGTAATAGCCATGAAACAATATGAACCAAACACACGCACGCACACTCATTTGAATTCATCTGAAGTAAAATTTCTCTTTGCCTAAGAATCAAAAGAAATTTTTTTTCCTTTTACAAGCTCCAAACAAATTTTACATCTGTTTTGATTTTTGTGAGTCTCTGAAGTTCCTCTCAGCATGATCAGAGAATTCAAGTATAGCTTAGAAGGACATTTATAACTCACGGCTCTTGAGGGAGGAATATCTCTCTCAGGGAATCTCTGCTCTGGTACTTCTAAAAGGCCTTTCACTAAAATCTCAAATATCTGGGTGAGTATTTGATTTGTGGCCAGATTTTAAGGGCAGCAGGAGCACCACACAAAATGCCTGACACAGAGCTGCAAATAATAGGGGAAAGGGAGGGAAACTCTCCCTCCAGGGCGGGGATTTTGTGCAGTGGCTTCACCACTACCTCACACAAGAAGTGAAAAGATTAAGTGTGGGAGTCAGAACCATGAGAATGATGATGTGGAAGAAATCAGAATGAAAAAGAAAAGCAAGCATTTTCTCCTCCTCTTTGTTCACTTGTAGTAGAACAATCTGCCCAAGATAGAAGAACAACCCAAAACGGAAGAACTTTCCAACCCATCAGAACAACAGGTTTGTGAACTTGCACTGCCTTTGGGCTACTTCCCCAAGTAAGGCATCAGAGGAGGAAGAAGAAAGAGTGATTTTATTTCCTCTAGAGGGCTGGCACCAAGTCATCTGCTCATATTTATTTCTCTACAATGAGTTCCTGATGTTGGTGACCTGAGAGCTACTTAAGGAGGCAAATAAAACCACTCATCAGCTTTGTTCACGAATCACTGCTGCTTTGGGCAATTCTTGTCTCCTGAATCCTACACCCTTTCTTCACAGCCTGTGGCAATAAGTGAATGATCTGAGTAACTAGTTCAGGGCCCCTATTTAGAAATAGTTCCTTGGGTGTGAGTTTTCATGCCCATGGGATGGTATAAGTGTCACAGATTCTCTTTGCTGGCTGGGGCGGATGGAAATGTACTTTAAAGCTCAGCATCAAAGCCTTCACTTTAGAAGCTGAAAGCCTTCATTCCCTTGCCAACTGCGCTTTTTTCCCCCTATAATTAATTAATGCAGTATTAATTGTGCATGTGCTATGAGGCCGGCTGAAGGAGGATAGGGCGGCCCCATCCATGCAGATCAGCTGGCTTTGTGAAGCCGGAAACCCAGTGGGCATCTACAGAAGGAGCAAATTGTAGATTGTCTTGTTTACAGGTTACAGGAAAGGCAAACGTGCCTCAAGTTGCAGAGGGGATTCCCACAAATCATGCAGTTGGGGTCAAGTAGGTAGTTACCAGAAGCCACACCTGTGTGTAATGCACTGGGCAAAGAGCCAACTTGCAGTTCTCAGGGCTATGAGAAACAGGGAACAGGCCTGAGATCAGCGAGAAGGTTCCCGGGACCCCGTATAAGGTGTGAGTGGCTGTGAAAGCCTTCAGAAAACCTGCAAGGCTGAGGAACTACCTTATACCTCATCTTCACTATGGGCAGTGTCAGGAAGTGTCCAACAGTATCAGGTGCTGAATTTCCATATTTCCTCACAAGAGGTGCATCCTCACAAAACAGTCACAGTTAAAGTAGAGGACAACTTCCTGTGTCACCAAAATACCACCACCTGAACTAAAATTTGATGTTGAGTGCTAGAAGTGAGAATCATGATGTTTACAATTTATAGATAATGCTCCACTGCTAATATCCCTCGTATTTCTCTTCTGTAATTAGAGAACAAATAAAACGTAGGAGCTGTGAAGGACCCCAGGGAATCATATACCAAAGCTACTTTGCTTCACAAATGACCCTGGGAGAAATAACAGATTGTTTGGGATGACCCTCCAACCCCAGAACCCGAAACAAAGCACACTGGGCCAACGCTCAGAGAGGACCAGCCCCAGACAAGTACACTCCCTGCTCTATTACCCTGTGGCAGAATTTCCTGGAACATATGCCATGTTGGTAAACTGAGGCACTGAATGTCATACAACTTTTCTGAAACATGTCCGATGAACAGAAAGCATTAGGAAGTGAAGTGCTTCATTTTGTGAATTCATTACTATAATCTCCATGTGAGCACATCATCTTTCTTGCTGTTTTATAATCATCCGGGAGGTGGATCATCACTTTTGCATTTAATTTTGTTTCTAACATTATCCAGAATTTATAGAGGTACCCGAAAATACACTACCAATAACAGTCTGCATAGAGGACTGAACTTGAACATTTTTCTTACACTACTTCACAAGGTAATTTAGTTTATGTCACTCATTTTATCCCTTTTGGCCTTCCTGTCTGTTGTTTATAAAAATTTCACTTAAATTAAAAAAAGAAATCAAGCTGTTAAGCTGGGATTTCCTCCTTCTAACCAACAGCTTCCAATCACGACTTCTATCAGTTCCTAATGAAGAAGCAACACAGTGAAGTGACAGAAAGCCTAAGTTTTAGGATTCGACCTGGATTCAAATCATAGATCCTTCACCTGCTTCCGTGTGACCTCTGGTCAAGTGGTTTGTCACTCTGAGCCTCAGACACAATACAGATATAATATCTACTTCGCACTGTTAGAGATTATTCAGAATAATATATATAAAAGTCCTGGCACACAGAAAGTGCTCAGTAACAGCAGTGACAATGATTACTTATGCCACACATTATCAAAACAAAAATTTCTTTAGAGAAGCATCTTATACACAGCTGACCTCAGAATGGCTCCTAAGGAAGAAGCACAGTTCTGGCAAACTGGCAGGTGGGGTATGACAACAACAAAAAAGAAACTCATTTGCAAAAATAAGCCACTCCTGGAAAACAAATGGGTAATTAAATCCTAATATTGTGACTTCTAAGGTGGAACTATATAGACTGCCTGCTACTCCTGTAATTTTTCCTAAGATATTACTATTCCACGCCCTTCAAGACTCATCTAGGTACCTTCTTTTTCCCTTAATACTTGTTAGAAACCTTCCCCCTCCTCAGTGAACCACTTTAGTAAATGCTCCCACCCCAGAGTAGAGAGTTCAGCCTCAGCAGATTGGTGAAATCAAGTGTTCCCCGCACAGCCCTGCCTGGGTTAGACTTTTCCTTCCAGGCATCTAATCTGCATCCACCACACATCTACAGCTCTTTATCCAGTACCTATATCTGCAATCTGCATTTCTATTACTGAAATCTTGGAGCTCCATTTGAGGCTATTTCTATCCATGATCTAGAGGAAACAGAAATAGAGTCTAATTTCAAAGGAATGGAGTTTAATCCACCTACCCAAGATGGAAGCAGTAATATCAGGGCAGGGTAACTAATTATTCTTGGGAATTTACAGGCATGTGGCCAGAGCCAGGGACAGTTTCTATCTCTCAAATCCTGCTCTACCTTGCTTCAGAAAGGACCAGAAGGAAGAAGCCCCAAAACTCACAGGGTCAGTTCAGGCAACTGAACCAGAATCCTCCTCTGCCAACAGGGAAATCAGTAATATCCAAAGGTCTGTGGTCACTTTAACCTCCGGAAAAACGTAAAGATGAGGTGGTCAAAGTCATTCCAGTCAGAAATTCCAAGAGTCTGAGCTTGGATAAGATCTAACTTAGGCCTGAAGCAAAATGGAAGAAAATATCTGCTTGAGAATGGAAACTCTATCCTATTTGTATAGACTCGACCCAGTCAACGCCTGTGATAAGAGGACATGAGGAGGAACCTAGGAAAGCCATTTCAAGCCAACATCACCCTGACTCTTCATCATGCCTGTCAGCAAGGATTGTGTAGCTATATACGAAGTTGACCATGGAACTTATGGACAGGGGCCCTAATATGCCAAGAGAAAGACCACAGAGGTCCGGTCGGTTGTCAAGTCCAAGGGGAGACAGTTGAGAGGCAGTCTCTACTCAGAGAACTGACTGGTTCTCAATCAGCTCTTACTTTTTTTTTTTTTTTTTTTTTTAAGCTCTTACTTAGCTCTTAAATGGCTGCCCGGCGTAGTCTGTCAGAACTTTTCAATCCTGATCTAGAACAGTGTGCGGTGTCTCTGGGCTCACATAAATAACCCACAACACCAGGTAGGGACCATCAACTGCCAGAAGCTTCCAAACGCCAACTTCAGAATTCCAAGGACACTGAGAGCCCTGCCTCCTCCATCCCCCCAGATCACAGGCGCTTTGTCAGAGCTTCTGCTGGAGGAACTGCCTTAAATGTACACGGAGCGCGCGGCATGAAATGCAAAGTGAAAGAAAAGGTCAATAGACCTCTGGTTATATGTTTTTTTTTTTTTTTAAAGACATCTATAAATAGCTGCATTTATTGAAGCTGCTTCCTTATCAGGAAGCATGGAGCTAGGAATTAACGTCTGCCTGCATCGGAAATTCTTTCAGACTGCAAGCCCAAAAAGGAAATTTCCCTTCCAAAGCATCCTGGCTGTTCTGTTGCGGGCTGTTTTTTCTCTTCAGGCTGTGTGAAGCAGCTAAGCAGGGCCCTGAAACAGCCGCATGTGCTGCTGGAAACGCAGAAAGCTTTCAAGCATTTGAATGTGAAAAGTGGAGGCACCTGAAGGAAGGCTTAAGGGAAACAAGATCTAAAACACGGGTGGCTGGCCATCTCTGTGAGAAGTCCTCACCGCTTTGTCAGGTGCTGACTGAGAAGGAAATCTTCCCCATGTCCTTGCCTCAACTCTGCCGGTGACGTCACGACACGTCACAGGCAGCTGTGTGAGGAGAGGCCATTTTTGGAACGCTGATAACAGCAAAGGACAGGGGAGGACTTGCTGGGTTTTAGAAGAAGAGTAGGGAAGGCTGAGGAGGGAGGCTTACAGATTGGGGCCAGAAGAAAACCACTCCAGGCAGAGGTATGGAGAGCATGGGGTGGGAAAGTGCTCCAGAGCAGAACTGAGCTCCCAGAGATCGTAGCATTGTTAGAGAATAGAGCTCATTTCCAGTGTGACTTAGGGAAATCTGTCTCGGTGTAGGCAGACAAAACTCTAGGCCCCTTGTTTAGCGAAACACACAAGGACATACACGCTTCTCTTGGTCCTTGAAAATGAGGAAGCCCACTTATCAGGCTATTTATCAGCTCTGGAAACTGAAAGAGCTCCAGTGAGTTACTGGAGCCACTGTTTGCTGGGCACTGTGCTAGGTGCTACCCATAAGTTAGCTCTGATCCTTATAGGGCAGCCTCATAAGTAGATGTATTAGAAATTTGAGTTTCAGAGAGGTTAAATCGTCTAACAAGGGAGGCAGAGCCCTGGAATGTGAGCCCACTCAGGTCTTTCTGAACCCAAGTCCTTTCTACTACCATGCCTTTCCATTTGGAATCGCCAAAAAGAGCTGTGGGACCTGTTTCCAGGTCATTTCTGGTGAAATGCCAGAGAATGGGAGGACATGACTGAGCCCCACTCCTACAGCTGGACCTCTGAGGCTTTCATGGCCTGGTTCCTGGTGGAAGCTGACTGGTCAAGGTTCAGCACAAATCAATGGTCAAGTGCATGACCAGAACCAAAGTGCTCCCAGTCCCTGCACCCAAGGCCGCCCAGACTCCTACAGTCAACAGTGCTGCTACTTTCAAGTCCACAAGACCCTGTCATTATGTGTTCTCCCAAGAAGCCTACATGGTGACTTCTGAAATAGACATCACATTTGGCTCTTCACAGGCTGGTGTGAATCTAGACAATTCTGTGGACCTACAGGAGGCCCAGTCACGTCTTCAATAAGACAGACTTAGTAACACCTACTTCAAGGACGGCTCTGTGATTAAATGAGACAATATATGGGAGCACATGCTGTTGCTTATAACAATACAAAACATGAAAAATGATATTTAATTCCCATTTTTGCCTCTTCTGAGGGAACAAAATTAACTTGCAAGTATATACAATTGTGGGTTGCTCTAGCTCATTAGGAAAGCGAGGCACTACATCCCGTTTCACTATCCTGGTTCTAATATAGCCTTGCTTGCCATGTGACTGTCTTCAATTCCGTTACTTTGCAGAGAAGGCAAAAATCACCAAGTGGGTGAGCCGCGAGGTAACGTTTCCAAAGGAAGGCATTAAATTAAATTATTAAACACACACAAGTAGGAGTAGTAATGTAAGAATTCTGAAAGATTCACAAGGAAAGGAAGTAGAGCCAAGGGACTATTTCTGGTGTTCCGCTTCTAGAAAACTCTGAGCGGCTATTATGGCTATTTATTAACCCGCAACATCATAAACTGTAACCCTATTAAAAATGATGAATGAGTCCTAGGTTCTAATTTTTAAATATCAATTCACAAGGGTTTGAGTAGGCCCAACCAGCACTGCAAAATGTGGAGTCTTTGGGTAAACAGATAATGTCAACCTGTGATGGGATGTGATTGTATCAGCTAAATCCAAAACAATCAGGTGAAAAGAAATTTAAAATAAAGAAAAGACAGTTAGTGGGACGCTTGGGTGGCTCAGTGGTTGAGCATCTGCCTTTGGCTCAAGGCATAATCCCAGGACTTTGGGATCGAGTCCCACATCAGGCTTCCTGCATGAAGCCTGCTTCTCCCTCTGCCTATGTCTCTCTCTTTCTCTGTCTCTCATGAATAAATAAATAAAATCTTTAAAAAAAAAAAAAAAGACAAGACAGTTAGTGATTTCAATTCTGCCTGATAAGTCTGAAGTATACTTACTATAATCAGATGGGCAACCCTGAGCATAACTGTTTGAGGCTGAGTGTTTCACGGGGTTGGCACCACCTCCTGAGGCACCTATGGCTGCCCCCTTACCACCCACTCTTCTCCCCAGGAATTTATAAAAAGGTGGTCTTTGGGCAGACACAAGAGAAAAAGTCTCCCCCCAGGGGGGCCTGGGTGGCTCAGTTGGCTAGGTGTCTGCCTTCAGCTCAGGTCCTGGGATATCAAGCCTCCTCAGGTTCTAGGCTCAGCTGGGTGTCTGCTTCTCTCTCTGCCCCTCCCCCTGTTCATGCTTGCACTTTATCTCTCTAATAAAAAAAATATTAAAAAAAAAAAAAGAAAAGAAAGAAAAAAGAAAAAGTCTCCCCCTTACACCATTAGGCCCTGAGTGAGAATGAGACAATGGTCTTCAGTGGCTGGAGAATCAACAGTGAGCTCCTCTAGGCACTCTCAGGGGTCTCTGGTCCTTTAAGTGTTTTCAAGGTATGATGAGAGGCTAGTTCCCTTTAAGGACTAGAACTTTTTTGTATTTTTCACCTACCTGCTATAATTGTTGTATTTCACCACTTCTACCCTCAAGCTTCAAAAATAAGTCAGTACCCTTTGTGGAAAGAGGCAAAAAAAAAAAAAGCCCTTTCTGTCTGCTCAATAAACATACTTGTATTTGCTCTCCTAGTAACACAGGGAGGTTCCAGGAACCTGCGCACGACTGCTGACGGGCACCAGCCTACCCATGCAGGCAGTGAGGCGGCCAGGCCAGGATGGCACGGGGCTGGCACCGTCTCCCCTTGGCTCTCCTCCTTTCCTAGACCCCAGACTATCCCACCTGGCCCTATCAAGTCCTCTACAGTCACCACTTAACACTTTGCACCATTTATCACTTTGTTTTTATCACAGGCAAACAGAAGGAAAGGCATTTACTTTCTACTTCTCAATAGCTTGCTAATTTGTCTCACTGGGTCTTCAGATTGGATATCTGGTGTTGGCAGAACAAAATGGTGAGAAACTCTCTGTATGAGAATCTTTGATATCATGAGCCCTGCCTTCCCTCCAACCAGAAAAGGATATATTTTGACTTAAGAATGAAAAGAGAAAAAAGAGTTAAGAGAGAAGATTTATCTGGAGATCAAGGAGGACATGGACATCATGGTTCGAAAAGCAGCTACTTTGAGGCTCACCAGTCTGGTGAGTATCTCTTTAAAACAAGCAGCTAAAAATGCTTTCAACCTAGCAATACCATAAATGTCCTGCTGCTGTCTTGGCTTCCAGATTCTTCCCCGTACTTTCCATGAGCATTCCACTGGGAATTGTCTGGAATCCCAGATTAAAACAGCAATAACCCAATTCCCTTGTTAGAATATTTATTTTCTTTTAGGTTTGGA
Organism: Canis lupus familiaris; assembly: GCF_011100685.1. NCBI lineage: Eukaryota > Metazoa > Chordata > Mammalia > Carnivora > Canidae > Canis > Canis lupus. The sequence continues at coordinate 11,685,480 of NC_049248.1, read as the reverse complement.
AACCCAGCTGGGATGCATCTTCAAGTATATGGCACAGCCTCAACCATCCTAGGGGCTACATGAGTTGTTTCTCAAGCAGCTCGATGGGCAGCTGAATCCTGGAACAGGAGAGGGAGGAGGGCAGCTCAGCCTCATGTGGAAAGCCCCAGCTGAGGACAAACAGCAAGAGTCTGGGAGCCTCCATTTTCAGAGGATTCAGTCCAGATGTCAGGACCACAGGGCTCATGCAGATTACTCTGGATGTCTCCAAAGCCAGACGGCCAGAAAAAAGGCCACCTGATTATATTCTAAGGTCAGGAGTAATATCCTACAATCCTATATCTGATCATTATATATGTGGGGATCCATCCGTCCCATCTGAGGGACATAAGCAAACTATTCCACAATTCACTGACCAGTTACAAGATTCCAGCCATAAACCATTTCAGCCACTATAGCCACATCGGTGAATACTGGCTAAGCGTCAACCCTGAATTCATCCATCTTTCCAAAAAAGTATTTATTAAACACACTTACATAGTGGCATAATAGACTCAGGAGTCAGAACTGAGTTTGAATCCTGACTCTACCCCTTGCTAATTGTGTGACCTTGGCAGGTTACTTAAATTCTCTAAGCCCTAAATTCCTTATGTGTGACATGAATATTAAAAGAATATCTGTATCTACCTTACCAGTACTGCTGGGAAAATTAAATAAAATAATTTACATAAAGGACATCAAACAGTCCCTGGTCCAGGGCAATCCCACAACAAATATCAGCTATTAGAGTTGTGTGCTAGGTGCATGGCAGGGCCTGCAGAGCAGTGGTGGGCAGCCCAGCTGAGGCCCATGAGGAAACCGTTGACTCCAGCAACAGTGTTGGTATAGAAGAGACAGTTCCAAGTAGAGAAAATGACTCCCTAAGTGAAATCATATTTTAAACCTAAGAGGGCCAGGTGCCTGGGGGGCTCAGTTGATTAAGCATCTGCCTTTGGCTTAGGTCATGATCCTAGGGTCCTGAGATCGAGCCCCACATTGGGCTTCCTGCTCAGTAGGGAGTCTACTTCTCCCTCTGCCCTTCCCTCCTGCTCATGATCTTTCTCTCTCTCTCTCTCTCTCTCAAATAAATAAATAAATAAATAAATAAATAAATAAATAAATAAATAAATAAATAAAATATTAAAAAATAAATAAAGTTAAGAGGGCGATTAAATATTCTCTGGTTCCATCATAAATTTTCCTGGTAGGAAAACTGAGTATTATAATGACTGACTCATGGTCAACCAGCTAGTTCAACAGCAGAACTAATTAAGAATTAAGATCTTCAGGGCAGCCCAGGTGGCTCAGCGGTTTAGCACCCTTCAGACCAGGGCATGATCCTGGAGTCTCAGGATCAAGTCCCATGTCGGGCTCCCTCCATGGAGCCTGCTTCTCCCTCTGCCTATGTCTCTGCCTCACTCTCTCTGTGTCTCTCATGAATAAATAAAAATCTTAAAAAAAAAAAAAACCTTGCTTTTAAAAACAGAATTAAGGTCTTCTAACTAGCTAGTTTGGTGTGTACCTTAGTTTGTTCTACCATGGTAACTACTTACAGGGAGGCAAGTCCTGTGGTAAAAGAGCTTCCAAAAATAAAGGCAACCAGAGGCAAACCAAGAGTTAGGGCCTCCTCGGAGGGGATATCTCAAAATAAAGGGATGAAAAACTATAAGAGAAATCTTAGCTCACTTGGGGCAAGCATTCATACTTATTTTTTTCCCTCTGTACTCGACTTTAAACTCTGTAAGGGCAAGGAGTTTGGTCTGCTTTGTTCATTTGGTATCCCCAGTATCCAGAAGAGGGTCTGGCACAGCACAGATAATCAATAATATTTGTAGAACGAATGAATGAATGAGATTATTATTATTATTATTATTATTATTATTAATGAATGAGATTGGATAGTAGAAGTGTTTTGCCTACATGGCATGAGCATGTTCAAATTGCAGGTGAATATTCCTGAAGGGAATATACCGGTCACAGGACAGCTTCTGGAGGCAAAGATGCTATTACCCGAGTTCGGTGTCTTTTCCAGTCCTGCTGCTCCACTGGTACCATGACACTCCAGTTTTACCAAGGAACAACAGTGCCCACAGTCATGACCCTGACACAGGACCTCTACAGTCCCAATGTCAACTGTAAAAATTCACTGTGGAGAAGATGGGAGAGTGAAGTGATGCCCTTTACCTCCTGGCCCAAGTGAAGCCAGAATGTGCTGACTCTAACTTGCAGCAACTTTGTAAATACTGAGGGACACAGCAAGCTGGAGGAGGGGAAGGAAGGGTTCTCATGGCCCTCAACTCCTCCCCATGATCTTAGCAACCATCCTCACTGGAGGAGAAAAGATAAGCCAGCAGATATTCCCCTAGGGCTCCCCAGCATCCAGCATCATAGTCACCTGATTCCCTGAATTATCATGGGGTGAGAGCGAAGAGAAGCCTGCATCCTCTGTCTCTTTTTGTTCTCCACTTTCAGCAAGCAACCTTCTGGCTTCTGAAGAGGGGTGGAGTAAGAGGAGGAGAATATCCTGGGGAGCATTACCATGCCAGAAAGAGATGGCAAGCACAAATGTGCCACCACTGAAGCATCAGGAATCCGCTAGGGAAGGGCCAAGGTGACCCTCCTCCCATGTCGTCTACAGCCTGGAATTTGCGCCCTTGGGACAATATTCAAGCCAGAAAACCTGGCATTTCTTGGACACTGTGATCAGGGTGGGAATCAGGTGACTCATTCTCCCCAGCTGGCCCATCATGCTGTATCATCTAGGCTGGGTGGCAGCACGGGAAAGACAGACAAAAAGGAAACGACAGGTGTCGGCTGCTTTGGAGACTGGCCCCAACAGCACAAGTGCGTTGGCCCTGATCTCTGCCAAGCTGCAGTAGAGGATTCGGGCAGGGAGCTGGGAGAGGCAAGGGGCAGAGCCGGTCTCAGGCAGAAAGGTGAGAGACCTCAACCGACCTGAGCCAGAGGCAAGGCAGGCATGAGAGAACAGGACGGGGGAGAGGAGAGGATGGGATGAAGGCCGGATCTAGGCAGTAAAACGAATTAAGAAAAGCAGCCAACATGGGGAAAGAAAAAAAAAAAAAAAAAGAGAGGAGAGGCTCTGTAAAGAAAGGAAGAACATACAGCCTAAAAGCAAAGCAGGGACAGAGTCTAGCTCAGAAACTGCCCAAAATTTAGGACCTATGACAATACTAAAAAGAGGAGATAAGTGTGAAGTCAGGGAGACAAATGTTCCCAAGAAGTCCCCTTTGCCTCTTAGGAGATTGGCGGACTCTGCCGGGAGCGCGCAGCGCCAGAGGTCGGGGTAACATGTCTTGGGGGGACAGGAGTCTCGAGCTTTTCAAAGCCATTGGTGGGGGCGGCGAGGGGGAGACTGCAAAGCAGCTTCGCGCGCTCGCCGCGAGGGACAACAGGTCCAGAGCTTGCCCTCGCCGCCCGCCGCCCGCCCGCGCCCGCCCCCAGCCGCGCGGACACTCACGCAGGTGCGCGGGCAGGCGGATCGAGTCGTCCTCCATCCTGAGCGCTCGGGGCACTGGAACATGAAGTGGAGTCGAGGAAGCGTAACTCGGCACCGGGCTCTCGGGAGGCGTATATGAAATTCGTTCCTGCTGTTAAAAAGAAGGGCAGGAAGAGGGGAGGGGGAAGAAGACAATGAAAGCTTGGAACTGACTTGGGTGTGAAGTCGGGGCGGGGGCACCTGGGCCCTGGGGGAGCGGGCCTCGGCGCAGGCCCCCGCGGCCCCTCTGCAGACGCTCCACGCAGTTAGCTGGCCTCCCGGTCTCCAGCATTTAGGATTTATAACGAGCCTCTGGAAAGGCTGAATGTGGGGCTCCTCCTTTGGACTCGGGTCAGTAGGTGTCCGTTTTCTCCTCTCTGCACTAGTTGGTTTGTTCAAGGAAAGAGGCGAGACAAGGTGGAGGAAATGAAACAGCGTGTCCAAGAGAATGGCTCTAAAAGACTCCTCTTTCAAAAATTACTTGTCCAGGTCACATAACTAATGTCACCCATACATTAAAACCACGGTTCCTCTTCTCTGGCAATATCCCCAGCTTCTACTATAGATACGATTCTGTACTCAGGTCCCCTGAGAGGTAAGCTCAGAGTGATGGCTTCTAAGTTCTAGATTTAATTAATAAATCTACAAACAAGATTCTTCTGTGCTCTCCCTATCTCGTTATAAACCAAAAATATCCAGTGTTTAATTTTTTTCCTCCGTAGCAGGGTATTATCTGCAACATTAATGGCATCTCCTTGCCCTTTCTTTCTCCAACTCAGAATCGATACTTCCTTTCCTCCTGAAGTATTTCAGAGCTCATTCAAGAACTGTCTGCATTTAAGGCAAGTACTGTTTAATTGAAGATACTTATTTAACTGACAAGAAAAGGGGGAAGGCGACTTCTGCAGATTCACTGTTTAAATTCAAACAGTGTTTGTTAGATCAATTAAAATAACTGGATGGGATGGGAAGGATTATTACTAGCTTTAAGTTAAAACGCAGCAAATAATGGCAAGGAACCAACTATTATCAGCTAGAAGAGCAGTGCAATTTGCATCTTAGATCAACTACTTTGACTTAAAGTCCATACATAAATAAACATAACTTCCATTAGTTTCTCTAGTCCAAATGTGCAAAGTAAAGTGGAACATTACAAGGTACAAAAATTAGTTGGGGGGAGAAAGATTAGTAAAACGCCATCATGAAAACAAAGATCAGAAGCAAAAGAAAAATCACAGATGAAAATAAAGCAAAGGGGGTATTTATGTTTTGGAAAGATGGTTCTCTAACATTTTATATTTCATCAAATGTGAAAAGGGAAACGGGGGAGTCCCCCCAGCTCTATAACCAAATTAAAGCTGCTCTTCAGCTCAGAGCCTGGAAAGTTTGGTGGTTGTGGTAGGAAGTTTCGATTTTAAATGAATATATACATATTTCTGTAATTTCCGAATGGAATCGCTGTACCTTCCCTGAGGCATCCTCTACCAGCAAATAGGGCATTTGGAATATTTCTGTTTAAGCATACATCCTATACTTTCCTCGTGAACTTCTTAATTAAAGGCAGGCACACACATCCTAGATTTCATTTCTGTATCGATCAAGATGTCTGGTGAAAGGTCACCCAGGGGCAAAAGCTTCAATTCACTTTTCTTGAACCTTAGCAAACATCACTCCTATTTTGAGCAACCCTAGCTTAAGGCAAAGACATCAATGCACCTATGGTAAACATACAAAATCTGTTTAGGGGTTTTTCAAAGTGAGATAGGCTTTCTAAGCATTTTAAACACAGTCTGTTTTTCTAATTTAACAAATTCTCCACACACTTCAACCCTCAAAAAAAAAAAACAAAACAAAACAGAAAAAACAACATACCCAGTCCCAATATATGTCTAGATATCTTATCTGCCGTTAACTTTATTCCCAGAAATAGCTTTGTTTTGTTAGGGTTTTTGCAGAAGTGAAACTGTTGATGAAGAAAACACAGTGCAGCCAAAAGTTTTCAAATGGCATGGCACAAGTGCGAGAAAAAAAAAGAAGATGGCATTTCATAATATGATGACTGTCTCTTAATGCAAGGAGAGACTCACCAGATCCTGCAACTGGTCTCTGTGACAGGCCACATCATGCCAGCTCCTTCGCCCCTCACTAAATCCATCAAGGACAAAAATGAAGGAGACCCAGCCCCCAAAACGGATTTTGCTTTGTTTCTTGGGAAATCTACCTCCAGCCTACTGATAAGGGTCAAGCTAGGTATCAGCTTTAAAATTCATATATTCTGACTGCTAACTTGTCATTGCATGTACTTCTGTGTGGCTGCCTGTCCTTCTGCTACACTGAAATGCCACACTTCAGTGCTTGCCCTGGGATTTTATACCAGCACCCCCATGTCCAAACAATTCTAGACAGAGACAGATTCTAGATTCTTATTCCTGACAATGGTTTCTACTCAGCCATACTCCAACACCAAAAACTTGGGATGGGAAGCCCTTTTTAAAAGGTTCAAAGAAGCGATTTGTCAGTTATCAGAAGAGAGGATACCTTGACCAAGCAGGAGAAAAGCAAAAATGTGCTTCTAGGACTTTGAGCAATTTGCTAGCGGCCATTACACGTCTACCCTGACCCTGGATTCGGCAGCCAGCAGAGCATTCAGGGGACCCCAGAAAGGACACTGCCCAGTACGTGGGCTCCTCTCCTAAACAGAACAAAATACACGCTTGGGAATCCCACACCACAGGCTTCTTTCCCTTTGTCTCTTGTTTTTGTTAATTTCTAGAGCGACTCACAAGGTTCACATTTTTTCATCTATTCCTACAATCAGGCACTTAGTATCTACAGGGCACAACCTGTAGACTACTAGAAATTAGAAATAAGAATAAAATATTAGAAATGAGCAATTAGAAATAGGAAAAAGAAAAACACCACTATCTCAGATGGAGACATCTAGACAGTGAGGCTTAAGGAGACCAACATCCAATTTCTCAAATCACAGGAAATCTCTTGGTCCTCACAACTGCTTCTGTGGTCTGACCCCAACAAAAGGAAGGGGAGTACCTGCTTACAGCACATTCACCTCAAAAGCAAATTGTCAGTCCGATGAAAACCAGAGGTGTTTTATTTTAACATTTTACAGAGGAGATAACAATTTTCCCAAGAGGATTATAACCACTGCTCTAATTAAATTAAAATGCTACAGACAGTGATATTAATGCATTCAAGTGTTGTAGGGGGATAAACTGCTGGTGGAGGTCAATGATGTGACTGAAAAGGCCGTGATGTGGTTACATTATTGTTTAGATGCTAAAAAAATTAAACGTGCTGCTCTCAAATTTGCAGACACAATCTATCAAACCAACCTACAGAACAAAAGGGAGGCACTGCCATTTCTAAGACCAATTGTAATACCTAAGGAGGGGGGGCGGGGAGCAGCACACAAAGCTCTGAAAAGAAAAAATAAGGCTAAAAATAGTTTTAGGCAAGGGATGAAATGTAAATTTCACTAACCATTATAGAAGGCTTTTTTCTTTCTTTCTTTTTTTTTTTTTTAAATTTAAATGGAATATGGAGTAGAGTTGCTGCAAGCATTTAACTACCAGAACCAAAATGAAGTCTATTCCCTTGTCCTCCTTCCTCCCCCAAACCATGAAGGGCCAATGAAGGGTACCCATTGGATTCTGCTCATTTTTAAATCAAATAGTTAGGAACCTATGACTATCATGTAAAATAAACTTAAACTTATGATCCATAGGAGAATGGTATTTCCCTCCCCTCTCCTTCCCACCCCATGGCTGCATATTACAGACTAGAAGAGTAAAAAAAAAAAAAAAAAAAAAGACTATTCTTATTACCAAGAGTCTTCCCTTTTCAAAATTATTCAACATAGAGCTTCTATAAATCATCGGGATCCCCCTGATGCATTGACACATTTGTTTTTGCACCATTAGTTCTTTAAAGAAGCTGAAGGGTTGAGACACTTAGAACCTGTTGCTAATTATTAATTTTCTAGAAATAAAGATAACACGTTTCTGGAACTGAGAAAAACAGACACAAAGTTTGGTTGTACTTGCAAAAAGATGGTTCATAGGTAATCTTAAAGATTCCTCAAAAGCTGAGATATCCCCAATTTAGCAACTTTTCCCCAAAATAGGCCCCATCCCTCTCCTGAATGCCCAATGATGGTTTCTGAAGCCCGTGTATAGTCCTGAGGGGGAAGTGTGCCACTCGAACAGAGTGGTGACCATTTCTCAGGAAATGAGAGTGGAAATTCTACAGGTGCCCTTTTCATCCTGCTGCAGTCTGGTGTCCCTTCATTGCAATGAAACTAGCAACTCAACCAAGATGGAAAACAGCAGGCACCAGAGATACACTGGACACGCTGTGAATACTCAATCTTTTGAAGGAAGGGGCTCTTTTCCACCCTGCAGGTTTTTAGGAAAGCTGCCTGAGAAAGCGGAGGCTTGTACTCTACAGTTTGTCTTCCACAGACTGAAAAGAAGAAATGTCTCCTGTAGGAAGTAATTTACCGAGCTTCACTACACTGGAGGTCTGAATGCACAATTACTGAAGTACCCTCAGGTGTCTGCAAAATGATGCAAGGTGGTGGCTGGAGCTTTCATTAAATAAGCTTTCATTAACCAGAGTGATCCATACGTCACCCAAAAAGAGAGCAAGACAGAAAGTGGAGCTGCACAGTTTTAAAGATTCTTGGCACAGTGGATGCAAACAGACACGCACAAGAACCTGAACTAACATTCTCTCTTTCACTGGCAAAACTACATTGAATATTTTCTTCACCCCCAAGGTAGCAAGATCAACTTAAAGAACTTGGGAAAAGATACAAAAACACCAGTCTACTTTTCTCAATCCACACTGTACATGGAGCCACAGGCCATGCATGGCAGTTTTGACATCTCCCCAGAAGGAAGGAAGACTCCTTAGGATCTGGGATATACCTCGGGATCGGAGGTGTTCAAACATGAACTCTGAAGGAGAAAACTGGCTCCATCAAATCCCAGCAGTGACGTTGCGATGCTACCTTTCCATCCCCTAGAGGCTCGGGAAGACCCCTATCCCGGCGGCCCAAGTAGTCCCTCCTCTTAGCGTCCAGCTGCTCTGCTGAGAGAAACATCCCTCTGGGTGCCAAGTCATTATATTTGGACAGCTCATTCAGCCTTTGGCTTTTGATGTGCTTGCAGTAATTTTAGGAGGGAAAAAATGGGGATACTCTGTAAAAATTAGGATAGGTGGAGCTATACTCCTCGTCCCTCTGGGCTTCCGTCCTTGTCACCCAGATGCCCATTTAGCCCTTGGAAGGGGGCAGGGTGGGGTGCACCCAACAAACCACACACACACAGACACACACACACACATACCAATGAGGAGATCTTTTTAGGGGCCTGGCTTTACTGGTCTGAGATGGGCTCTTGCTTTGGACATTTGAACAGGTGGGTTTATGCAGATCCCTGTATATTTACAACTGAAACAGCACCTTTTCTTATCTTCCTGGCCTAAAACCAGAAGACAGGATATCGTGCCTGTCAATCAGACGCAATTAGTTACAGCATCTTAAGTCTTCCTCTTGCCCAGAACAGTTATCTGTGCACAGCAAAGTGAATAAAAAGAAGTGTGAGCAACAGGCCCTGTAGTCAAAGACCGCTGTAAAAGGTCACAAGGGCATTTTTCTCCTTACGGTTGTTATGAAAAATACTTCAGCATTCTTCAAGTGTCCACTACAAGCCAACACCTGCATGAGGTATTATGGGTACTGCCACTGTCAAGTCCTCGAATATCCAAGATGGTCTCAATATCTAAAATTCTGTGTCGCTTTACCCACACATACACACAGGCACTCATAATAATACTTACACACCTCAGAGCGTATGTGCTGCTCTTAGTTGGAAGCTGCTGTCACTGCAACCATCAGGAAGGGGCACATTTGGAATACACTTGCCATGAAGCCTTTACTTTAGACTCCCAATAACCCGGCAAGGAAGGCATGATAATCCCTGTTCCACATGAGGAACCCGACCTGAAGATCACAGGGGTTAAGTAATCTGTTCAAGTCTCCAGCTCACGAGATGGTATGGCTGGTATACACAGAAGAATAGGATACTACATTTAAGTAGCAGCAGCCCATTGGCAGTGGCTTCCTGACTGAGGGGGAAATCCCAAGAGATAAGTCCAAGCTCGTAAGAATCCTTGCAGCTCTGGAATATTTCATCACTTTGTGCCCTCATTCCTCACAGAGTTGTGTAGGGTTCCTGAGAGTCACTCAACAGAGCTACCTAGGCCAGGGTGCCAACTTTCTGAAGCCTGTTGCTTATCCTATTGGGAGCACAGATGGGAGGGAGTAACTGCATTTAGCTGAGGAAGGGACTAAACACAATGTATAAGAGAAGTTCTCCTGGCAAAACCTCTGCATGGAAATAGCCATTAGAATCCATCCAGGTATTTCCTGTGGGACACAAACCTTAGGTCCACCAGGGCCTTTGTAGATTACCTGTGCCTATGATGACTTCACCTGGTACCGAAATCTCACCTGAGATAATTTCTGAGTATAAATATGTTACTTTTATTTCTAGCAATTTTTTTTAACAAAAACCAAACACAATTCCCCTTAATCAACTACTTCCCATTTCTCTAGGGAACAGCAAATCTAAATGTACAGGTGAGGCACACAGGAGTGGTAAGGAGGACAGACCCTGTCAACATTTATTTGTACCTAGAGTGAGAAGATCTGTATACCAAGAAGGAGCTGAGTCTGCCTCCAGAAATCAGAGTGGCAATCCCCTGATGCTTCTCCAAGAATCTCAAGAGGCAGACTCCATGCTCTCAAATGAGGACTTGGTAAAGGTGCTAAGGATACACGTGGCCTGTGGGGAAGAAAAGATTGAAAGGATCCTTCTAGATGTCTTTGAATGTGGGAAGGATTAGTATAAGGTGAAGACAAGGCTCCCCTGTAGCACCTAAGAGGGCAGGGCCAGCAGCATATACCTGTGCACTAGTAAGTAATACGTATATGTTGTATCGTTCCCCTCAAGCTCGTTTAAGTTGAGGCTCGAAGGTGACTCTACGGGGGTTCCTACATGGGGAAGAGACTCAAATAGAACTTGAAGATGTCTTATGACTCCAAGATGCTGTTCTATGTGATCTTGTATCCCCTGGCAAGTCAGAGCTTATTAATTACAATGTGCGCAAAACAGACCTAAACAAACCTGATCATCACAGTCCTGCCCTCTCTCCATCAGAACTCCCCAAGTCCCCTCACAGGATTTAAGGGTTCTGCCAACTATTATTAGAAACTAATCCCTAGAGCTAGAAGTCAACCCTTTAAGACAAGCATCAAAGCAAAGCAAACAAAACTCAAATAGATTTCTTTATTGTTCCAATTTTTAAACATTTTACTTAAGATCCTTTCCAACCCAGAGATGGTATGAATTTCTTTCCTCCTTTTTTTTTTTTTTCCTGAATTTCTTAAGTATTTCTGACATGAATTGTAAGCAGAATCTCAAGCTGTGATTCCTTTGCATGCCAGGTTGTGGTTTCCAGGGAGGTCTATGCTTGAAGGATGCTCAGCTCACTCGGCTGGAACCCAGTGCTAACGCACTTTAGACCTGAATGGGAAAATTAAAGGCGTGCGCTCCGTGGTCCCGACTACACCCCTCATCCCTGCCATGATGCTTTTGCTCTGAGCAGAGATTAGGTGAGCTCACCAACATATACATCATCACTCTCGGAAACCCTGTGAAAGGGCATGTCCTACTGATAGTGGGTTGCTCCAAGGTAAGAAAGGTGGTATGAGTTTATTTATACACAAACCAGCAGGTGTTAGCTCTGTGAAAAATAAAGTCTTGCTGTGGGATTTATCCAGAAATGCCTCTAAGCTTTGGATCAACCTTTTGAAAGAGGGTCACTAATCCTTTCTTCCTAACTAATTCTCATCACAAAAGAAATAGGTACTTAAATTCACAGCAGCTTATATCCTGGGCACCACAAAGTGGCCAAGTTGGGCTCTTGATTAGCTGCTTTCTCCTCCATTAATGCCATTCCCCTTAATGATCTGGCTATTACAATTAGCCAGGATGCGGTGTCCCTGCCTGGGGCTAACAAGTAATGAACTGAGAGAGTTGCTATTGAGTTGTATCAAGGATGCCATTAGAGAGTGCTTCTCAATTTCTCCCCCCAAAGGAGAGGCACCTTCCCGTCATGTTCCACCTGTCCTGTGACCGCTCTCCAGAACACTCACAGTGCCCCTGGGGTGGGAATGAAGTTCCCAGGGGTCATGGGACCTTAATACCTAGGCCAAGAAAGATCGAGGGTCAGACTTCTGCAGAGCCCAGAGGCAGAATAAATGGTTAATGCACAGGCTCTTGCTTCAAACCTGAGCATGAACCATTTGTTCCCTCCTCCCCTTCCACCTGCTGCCTCATAAACCCTTCACCCCTCCCCCACACAGCTTTCTGTGTTACAGAACCACTCTGGGCTCTGCTCATCTTCATTTCTTCCTTGAGCGGCTGTATCCTGGAAGTCTTGTAAAAGGAAGAGAGAGAAAGAAAGAGAAGCTCTGGCATGAACCCACAACCCCCAGCTCTTTGCTGGGGGTGGCTGCAGGGGAGGCAACCCAGACCTCCTCTAAAAGGAAAAAGATACTTTTTTTACTGTGGAAATTTTAGGTTTTCAAGATCTGATACAGAGCAAGATTTACATTCTAATTCAGATGATGGTAATCCAGGAATACTGAATAAAACTGAATGAAGTCTCTAAAATGCAGTGAAGCTGTCTGCATGAAGTCCTACAAGTTCCTAACTGGACTCAGTCCATTTCCCGTGAACCAGGAGATATACCCCTCGCCCCCCACCATGCCTCAATCTGTAAAGCAGAAGTCTGGGTTATAGCCACTACCATGGTCAGATTGAACAAATTCCCTTGTTCTACATGTATCAGATCATTCCTGGGCTGCCTCAGGCAGAAAAATAAATATAAATAGAAAAAACCCTGTAAACTATACCTAGAGTAACAAGCGCAAACTAGATCTGGGTAAGATTTATATCTCTGGAAAATGTTGACTACCAAAATAATTTCAATGGCACCATGTAAGATCACTATACTTAAAAAGCAGCATAAAGGAAATAACCTCTCCTTAGCATTGCCATCTGAGAAACTGGCATACCAATACCCAACTTCTACTGTCATAGAATATTATTTTAAAGATAAATGAGGTGAAGCTTGTAAAATATTATGAGTTTCTTCATACAAAGGCTCTCTATAAATGCAAGGCTTTATTATGACAAGGAATTTGAGAAGTCCCAAATAAAGCATTACTTTTTTGTGTGTGCTTTAAGAATTAAACCTGTCTTTGTGATGTAAAATGAGAACTTAATTAAAACCAAGACATAATTGACATGACTTCACTATATACCTCACTGAGGAATTAGGGCAGAATTCTTCTCCCATCCCCCCAAGCCTCTACACCTCTAAAAAGTATCATACAAACAACCTTGAACACTGATTACCATCACCACACACCCGCATTCCTCTTTCAGAAAAACTTTTCCAGAAGTCATAACCATTGTGGCAAGAATCTTCAACCTCTACTACCGATGCTTTTCAAAAATCTTAGAAATTCCCCAATTCTTAGACACAGGACTTCTGATAGGAACTCAGAAAAGGCTTCTTCTCCTTCACTGTGGTCATGGTTACAAAGACTGTGGGGTTTTGTTTTTGACAATGGATTTCTGGGTGTGTCAGAGATGCCAGCAGTGCTTATCAGAATACCAACTGGCCTGAAATAAGGAAATTCCTATGCTACACTCTTGAAGCCCTGTTGTTAAGACTATTTTAATAAGATCTGTGCCTTCATTAAAACTATTAGGACTCCACAGTATAGGAAAAGTACGCTTGAATTTCCACATACCTTCAGGACTCAGGATCAGTTAACAATCAAGGAAACACACATTCTAATTCTTCATCAGGTATTCTGAATCTTGGCTGTACAGAAGAATCATTTGGAGAAGCTTTAAGAAGAATAAAAAATTCTGGGGCACCTGAGGCACCCTTTGGCTCAGGTCATGATCCCCGGGTCCTGGGATTGAGTCCTGGGTTGGGTTCCCTGCTCAATGGGGAGTATGGTTCTCCTTCTCCATCTGTGCTCTCTTTCTCAAATAAATAAATAAATAATCTTTAAAGAAGAAAAAAAATTTCTAGTATCCAAGTAAATCAGCCAGGCATCCGTATCTTTAAAGTTCTCCATACGATTTCAATACACAGAAGGGTAAGGCTGAGAATCACAACACAAATAAATCTAGTACATCAAGACACGTTAACTGATCATCTTTCACAACAGTTTTTCAGAAACCTTATTAACCAATCTTCTAATTGTCCTTCCCTCCTGACTGAGTTGCTACTGTTCTGCCTTTAATCATAAAATGGAGATTATCAGTTTAAGTCAGGAAGTTCCTGATTGATGACTACCTGACCTACTTGGGAACAACTTCCCCAGACAGGTGTGCCTGCACTGGTTCCTCTTTCCTCCCAACTGCCTCTGGAGTTTCTCCCTAAACCTGCCAGCAGGAAGGCTGGGCTGTTTTACTTTCTGGAGCTCCACGTGGAGCCTGTATTCTCAGCACTGATGACACTTGAAGTGTGCAGCAGGAGCAAGGCAAGGTTAATGAAGGAAAAGCAAGAATGAATGAAAACCCATCCCACTTCTGGCCTGCTGTACCTTCCCCCTCTCACACTCAGAAGGGTCTATCTGTTTTCATGTGCTTGGGCCCCAGGTACCCTTCTTGCTCAAGAATGAATCCGCATCAAATTGCTTAGAGACCGGGAAGCCTCTTTGGTGAGGGGCATGGTCCCCATGATGGTGGTCAGGGCTGCATCTGTGCCATTCTAAAGGGGTGAATGGGTCCCATGTGCCCCCAAAGTAACCCTGCTACTAGTGGTTAGGTCTTTATTTTTGCACACGAGCTATCAACCAATCATAATTTGAAGAAATAACTTGAACTCCCAGCAGCTAACTTCTTAATAAAATCTTAGAACCCTAAACTAGTAGAAATTTTCAGCCTGCTAAAGCTCTTTACCAAGATACCCTTCAATTACCAAAAGCCCTTCAATTACAGGCTGTTCTAGCCTCCTAGCATCCCTAGGAGTCATGTCACCACAACTAGTACAAAGCTTACTTGACAGATGTAGGAACTGACATTGAAGGGTTAACAAGATTCTTGAATGAAATCACATACTGTTCTGGATAAAGCTAGCAGCCCTAAGCTCAAAGATGTCATCTTTCTCCAGAGTTACCTTCTGCCTATAATGCTTTTTAAACTCTTGGTCATTGTGATAAAAATCTGGGTATAAAGTGGCCCATAAGGGGAAGGGCGGCTTACTTAAGAACCTTGCTGAATTACTTATTCATTCCTTGATAGAAACAAAACACAACAAAAAACAAAAACAAACCACCTTCGAAAAAAGCCACAGGAAACTTCAGTTCTTCCTCTAAAACAAAATTTTCAAGTTTCCAAGCAATCTTTGATGTTATTAGTATTTTATCGCCTCTTCCTTTAAGCAAAATACAATTCTAAAACAGCGATAGCATCATGGCAGGAATGTGACTTCAGCATCTGAAATTCACTCAGGTGTTGAAACTACTACAGCGGATAGTAATTCTCTTTACATCTTTAGAAAGCAACTTGCAAACCAAGCTGTGAAAGCACACTGCAGTATCACCACCAAGTCAAGCCTCACCAGTGGTGTCAACAACAGCTCGAACGCGGAGCTGCCAACAACTGAAATCTATAAATAGGAAGATCTGGAAAGTTTAACCAAAAAGTTGAAATAGGGACTCCGAAAACCACTTGGAGCTGGTAGGGTTCAAACAGAAGCTAGCAGAGGCTAATATTTCCTTTAATGCTATGGAATTCCCCTTTAGCTGTATTTCTTTAGGTTCCTTGCCATAAGCAAATTAAATCCATGCTGACGATCACCAAGGTTTCTCCCTGCAGAAAGAGCAGGGTCTGAACAGACACAAATGACAAAGCACTAATGTAGCTATGTGTTTTCATGAGAACCAGTGGTTTCTGCATGGGGTGAAAACGCATTAGAAAATCATCCTGAGGGCAGCCCTGGTGGCTTAGCGGTTTAGCGCCCCCTTTGGCCCAGGGCCTGATCCTGGAGACCCGGGAACGAGTCCCACATCGGGCTCCCTGCGTGGAGCCTGCTGTTCCCTCTGCCTGTGTCTCTGCCTCTCTCTCTCTCTCTGTGTCTCTCATGAATAAATAAAATCTTTTTTTAAAAAAAAAAGAGAGAAAATCATCCTGATTAACACAAGCAAAGCTACCTTTCTCAATTGACTTACTGTTAATAAGACCTGTTTTCCAATCCTCAGTTATCTTGAGCCCATCCATATAAAAAAAAAAAGCATAATGGGGCACCTGGGTGGCTCAGTGGCTGAGCATCTGCCTTTGGCTCAGGATGTGATCCCAGGGTCCTGCATCGGGCTCCCCACAGGGAGCCTGCTTCTTCTTCTGCCTGTCTGTGCCACTCTCTCTGTGTCTCTCATGAATAAATAAATAAAATCCTTATTTAAAAAAAAAAAAAGGCATAGTAACACAATGGGGAAAGCAGGTCTCTAGCTTTGGAAGTCCAGCAACTTTCTCTAAAGCAACACTAATAATGCTTCCAGTGGGTCCCATAGGACATTGTCTAGACCAACACGATTCAGCAGAAATACAATGCGAGCTACATGTGTAATTCAACATTTTCTAGTAGTCACATTTAAAAAAGGGACAAGTAAAATTAAATAACGTATGACATTTAACTCAATGTATCCAAACTAAAACCAATAAAACCAATAAAGTTATTGAGATACATTCTTTTTTTTTTTTTTCATACTAGGTCTTTGGAAGCTAGGGTCTAGTTTATATTACAGTGCAACCAGACACCAAATTTTCACTGGAAATACTTGATCTACATTTAGATTTCACAAAATTCACAGTTGAAAAGGTAAATTCACATATCCAAGCTGTTCCAAACACACTTAAAAGATTTTTTTAAGAAAAAAGTACATTTTTAAATGAAAATTAATTAAAATTAAATAAATTAAGAATTCAGTATCTGTTGCAGTGGCCATTTCCAGTGCTCATCAGCCACAGACAGCTACCAACAACTGTACTGCATATTGCGGATTAGATGCTCGGACAGTGAGTACCCCACAGGAATGAGTGGAGGTCACCAGGTATAATGCAATCCCATATCCTTTCAGAAACATCATGAACTCTGGGTAGACAATGACTACAGATGACCCATGTTCCTCTTCTTGCATTTCTTCAATTGCAATGATCAGTCATAAGAGTTCTCTAAACTGGAATCCATTTACAGAGAAGGACTAAGGGAATAGAGGTACTTCCTGCCCCTGTACTCGGTGACAATGAGCTTCTCAGCACTCAAAAGAATACAGAGGACTTTGGATTCCATCAAGAGAAGTTTTCTACTTTCTTCCTGTTATCAATATCTATCTTCCTCTCCAGCTCACTGGCTCACTCACCCTTTTTGACTACTTAACAAACTTCCCTGGGAGCTGAAACACAAGTTTGTTCAAGACGCCACTTTGCAGCTTCAGCTTTCCTCACCAACACAAATTATCACCACATTGCAACTTTCCCTCATTTGGATGCACTTGAACTTGGCCACAACCTTTCTTAGGTGATGCCTAGAAATATAATCCCCCCTGCAACTCCTAAAGACTTGGGCATTCTCCTTAAGACCAATCATTTCTCCCATTTACAATTCTGAACCATAAAACAGAGGTTTCAACTTCTAAGAAGACTCTTTGCACTCATCAGAGTGCAAAATAGGAGAAAATAGGACTAAAGTGGAAGGAAAGCCCTATGCAGAGTAAATGATATGATTCTAAGTTCCTCGAGAGCAAGGCTGGGTCTGACCCACGTTCATCTGCCTGGCTGCCTTGCTGCAGCAGGGGAAACAGTGGCTGAGAAGAAACATGGGTGCCCTGGCCTGGGACTGATGTTCTACGAAGGACATCCTTACATCCATCCCCCCCATAAACTCCATCTCTTACTAAGACTAATCTTACAGGGGTTTTCAGGTTGTTTGTTTTCTTAGATTTTTAAAATTTATTTATTCATGAGACACACAGAGAGAAAAAGGCAGAGACACAGGTAGAGGGAGAAGCAGGCTCCATGCAGGGAGCCCCATGGGGGACTCAATCCCAGGACCCTGGAATCATGCCCTGAGCCAAAGGCAGACAGACACTCAACTGCTGAGTTACCCAGGAGTCCCAATTGTTGGGAAGTTTAAATGAAATGATATATATGCGTGCTATGTAAGAGTTGACAATAAAATATTTCTCCTTAAGGTTTTTTTTTTCCTCCCCTAGACTTTAAGCTCTTTGAAGAAAATAAAACTTGTTTTTCTTACTCATCTTCATATTCTCAACACCTAGCAGTGTCAGGCATGTATTCATTGAGTCATATCTTTTAGGAAGATCTTCAGATCATTCACTTGCTCATTCATTAGTTACACACATACTGTGTGTCAGGCTCTGTGCTTCGGAGAGTGCGGTCAACAGCACAAACATAGTCTGCTGCCACTTTTTTAAGTCTTTGTGAGAGAGCAATGTCATGTAAATAATTAGAGTAATGAACAACTCTGGTTCTTGAGGCAGGATTTACATTTTGGAAACAGCCAAAATTACTTGGCTTCAAGTCTGATGAGTACTTGCAATTGCTTTTGGTCAAAGAATTGCAATAAATCATTATAACAGGTTCTGAAAGTTCTAAAGGAGGGGTTTCTACAGTATTTCTGGGGAAGGATGGTGTTACTGGAATAAGTATAACCACATTAAAAAGGCCTCTCTCATGAGGCAGCAGAATTGATGTGATGGGATCATAGTATAGGTAAGGTGTTCCAGGAACCTCCTGGATAAGTCCTAAAAACAAGTCAGATAACTGGATGAATGGGCAGTGAACATGTCCCCTGGAGGGGAGAAGTAAAAGGAGATGAAGCAGAGTTGGCAGCTTGTAGCAAGATTCTTATGTGGATAGTGGGACTTAAAACTTAACCAGTAAGTCACTAGGTAGCCCCAGGGGAAAACACAAGACAAAAGATGAGTTTGTTTTGGCACCAAGAAATGCTCTTGGTGAGATTACTGAATGAGGCTCATTCAATTCATGCATGCATGCATGCATCCATCCATCCATCCATTCAACAATGAGTGCCCAGTGCTAACCAACAGGCACTGCTCTAAGTGCAAGGGGAACAGACAGGCAAGTCCCTGCTCACATGCAGTTTCCTGCTAATGTCAGCCTTCCTTCCTGAGTGAGTAGGAGGGTCTGGGACTCCAGTGTGCTATTGGGGGGGTTGAAAAGCAGGTGAGGGTGAGCTGGGCCCCAGTATGGATGTAGACACGGGAAAATGGAAGCCCAAGCTCCCACAAGCCATCAATCCAGAAACAAGGGACTGTGAAGACAAAACCTAGACCCAGACTCAAGAGCAGATCTGCTGAGGAAAGCAGGCGTGTCCAGATTAGGGGGTGGGGGTGGGGGCTTGTTCTGAGACAGGAGGAGAAGCAGGACAGGAAGCCCTGAATGGGCAGTTGAGCCCATAGGGGAGGGAACTGCTTAAAGCTGTTGATGATAGAGCTAAAATGATAGATAGAGCTAAAAACCTGAAATCAGCTATAACAAGTTGTCTTAGCATCTTTCTTGAACCAGAAAGTGATTGACAGGTGATGTGAAATAACTGGGTTTTTATTTGGGTGTTAAGATACGCCAGGTCGTGTGGAGCTTTCTCCCTTACCCCTTCTTGTCCTGAAGTTTAGGTGTGACACCTAAACACTCAAGGCCAGCCTCTGACAATGAGACGGATTTCTTTTTCTAGTCTCAATCAAGGAAAACGCTGCCTATTCTTCTCTTCCCAGTGATCCATCATACACATAAAACGTTATAGGACAGGGCACCTGGTTAGCTCAGTGGTTGAGCATCTGCCTTCAGCTCAGGACATGAAGGTCCTGGGATCAAGTCTTGTGTTGGGTTCCCCACAAGGAGCCTGCTTCTCCCTTTGCCTATATCTCTGCCTCTCTGTGTCACTCTTGAATAAACAGATAAAATCTTTAAAAAAAATAAAATAAATTTTCCAGCAATCAAGTAAGTGTGACACTTTAATCTCCATTTTATTTTTTTGTAACTAATTATATGTATTGCTGTATGAGATGTCCTAGCCAGCACTGTAAGACAAGAATACGAATAAAAAATTTATAAGAACAAGAGAAAAGAAGTGTCATTTATTGATGGAGAATATGATTTTCTATATAGAAAATCCAAGTTAACTCAGAATTAATTGGAGAGTTTAACAATGTTGCTACAGATGAACCTCAAACACAAATTGAAAGTGCAATTAAAAAAAAAAATCAGTAGCTACAGTAGCAATTATAGACGTGACAATAATCTTTAAAACATTATTTGAGACCTTTATGGGAAAAATGTAAAACTCATAGACAGGGAGATTGATTACAATAGGGAGTTGTTGTGCAATCCATAGATTCAGTCCAACTTCAAACAAAACCCAACAGACTTCTTCCTTGAAACCGACAAGTTGGTGCTAAAATGATATAGAGAGTAAGAGCTCTAAATACTCCAAACAGGAAGAATGAGATGAGGGATAATTTCTGCTTCCAGCTGACGCAGACAAAGCAGTGTACGTGTAAATAGTGTTGGCATCGTGTGTTCCTCACAAGGCAGCACACGGATACACAGCACTGACAGCACCTGCCTTGCCACTCACATGCAGAACCACAGGACCAGATCAAATTGATGCAACTTGACTTATGCTCCTAGTATGTTCCTTCTATCTTATAGAACTGCCTTCGGGGTTTAAACCCATTTGAAAGACTAAAATATTGGGATTCAACAATGTTACATGACTTGCCTAAGATTAATAAGTGAAAAGGCAGTCTTTGAACCCAGAGCCTATGAACTGAGGATCTTTCTTCCATGACAAGTGAGGTGTGTACAGTTCACATAAACATGTTGTCTCTTAAGTGACTACTTTGTAACTCTAAAGGAAACAATGTGTAATGTGGATATCTGAGTGCTGGCACAAGCATTCCTTTTTTAGCCTTACCCCTACTGCTCTAGAAATCATGTTAGGTGGCACACCAATTCTGATTTCACTAAGAAATAAGTCCTCCAAAGACCAGCTTCCTTAGCCTTACTTCCACAGGCATCAAGAAGCCACACACTTATTCAACTGGAGATCCTAGACCCCCATCCTGTGCTGATGTTGGGGCTAAGGTACTTTTAAGCAGAAGTTGCCACGTGAATGTTGGTCAACCCAAAAACACCTACAGAGGAATGAACTGGCTTAAGCAGCAAATAAACACTGGTATACATGGCACTGGAAGGAAAAAGAGGGCTTGGACATGAGAATGGGAATCTCAGAAAGGGGCCATATGCCATGAAGTACCTAGATATTTTGCCCATTCTTATTAAGTAGAAGATGAAGAATGGAGCCTTTAAGTTTTCTTTTAATGAACTTTTAAAACTTATTTACTTATTTATTTAGTTGAGAGCATGAGCACATGCACATGCGCACAAGCGCAAGCAGGGGAGGGGCAGAGGGAGAGAGAGAGAGAATCTCAAGCAGATTCTGCACTGAGCACAGAGCCCAACAACATGAGGCTCAATCTCACATCCCCAAGATCATGATCTGAGCTGAAATCAAGTCAGATACTCAACTGACTGAGCCACCATGGCGCCCCGCAATGACATTTTAAAGAGAAAAGAGTTCATATTGTTATTACAGAAGACATTAGAATGTCGGTATCATGTTTCCTCTTCCTTAGATTTCTTCATTTAGTTCTAAAAATATTTTTTTTGCCAGTATAAAGTGGTAGTTAAGAGCTATGGTGTGGGAGCACCCCGGTATATTTTCAGCCTTGGCTCTGGCACTTACTGCATGACCTTGTACAACTTTGTACAAGTTACTTACACTCTAGAAGTCTCAGTTGCTTCGCCTACAAAATAGGGTTATAACAACACTCGTTTTACCTTAAAAGGCTGTGAGGACTGAAGGACATAATACACTAGAACTTACCATAGGACCTAGAACATAAAAAGCTCAATAAGTATCAATGACAGGATGCATAGGTGGCTCAGTGTTGAGCATCTGCCTTTGGCTCAGGTAGTGATCCCAGGATTCTGGGATCAAGTCCCGCATCAGGCTCCCTGCAGGGAGCCTGCTTCTACATCTATGTCTCTGCTTCTCTCTATGTGTTTCTCATGAATAAAAATAGATAGATAGATAGATAGATAGATAGATAGATAGATAGATAGATATCAATGACAAGTGTACATGGGCCAAAATTGTGGTAAATCATAAAGACGTATAGGCAAACACACATACAGATATGGTCATTTCTGAGATGGCTTAGTGGCTCTATCTGTGGTAGGTTCACAATATCACATAATTACACTTAATTATTACATCATTACATAAAGGACTGTTTGATGCTACTGTAAAACTATTATCTATTATAGGATTTAAGTCACTTTTAAATCATCTTTTTTTAAGCAAGGGAAAAAAAAAACAGGAGGAAAAAACCAACAGGAAAATGGAATCAAAAGAGCTAATTGCTATAAAGATGCTGCAACAGAAGTGTCCACTGCTAGGTCTACATGTCCTGGCATGATCAGATCATCCATCTACTGGATGTGATAGGTGCTCCTGGAGAGAGAGTTCAGGTAATTTCTTTAACACTATTTTCAATGCTCTACTCAAAGAGAAAACATGCTTTGATTCTTTTTTTTTTTTTTAAGATGTTATTTATTTATTTGAGAGAGAGCACATGAACAAAGGGAGCGGCAGAGGGAGAGGAAGAAGCAGACTCCCTGCTGAGCCAAGAGCCCAAGGAGGGGCTCAATCCCAGGACCCAAGGGATCATGGCCTGAGCTGAAGGCAGAAGCTTTACTGACTGAGCCACCCAGGCGCCCCAGTGCATTTGATTCTTTTGATTAACATGTTAGTGACTACAGCTGAAACATCCAGGGGCCTGCTCAATGGAGGTTTCCCACTGTGCCACAACGATCAGTTGTCAGCTTTACCTCCATTTATAGATCATCTTTTCAGTATCATTGAGCATGGGGGTGCTCAATTGTGCAAGGTGCCCAATTATGCACACATTTCATTTCTTACACTAAAGTGACTGGTTCTTTGCTAATGACATCTTTTCCCCACTTGGTTCCATAACCATTCAGGGGCACCGTGGCCTAGTACGAGTTGTTAGGAAGAAAGCTTGGTATAATTATTCAATTAGCACCCACTCACTGTGTACTTACTGGCCTTTACCTGTAACACCTTTCCTGTAATCTCTAAAAGTAACAGCAAAGAACAAAAACAAGGTGACATGTCAAGGAGCATGGTACAGGGGGAAGGGTTAGGAGAAAATAAAGGGCTAAAGTATATTCAACGCCTTCTATGTGCCAACAGTAAGATATGATACCCTTTGGTTTTATAAATGAAGAAATCCAGCCGCATCAAGCTTACAGACTGTGCTTGCCAATGCCGCACAACAAATGGTGCTAGAATTCGAACCAAGGTATGTTGGATTCTAAAGCTGTGATCCCTTTACATTTCCTCCCCAAAATGAGGAGTAAGGATCTTTGGCAAAAGGAAAGTGGCATTATGGGCTCATGTAAGACAGTAAAAAATATACTGGAAAGTTTTTGAAAGTTCTAGTGTTTCACAAGATGATCATATATCTGGAGCTGGACAGTTTGAGTAGAAGAGAGCATATTCTGACAGCCAGGGTAATGTACTTCAGCCCACTGCCAGGGTGCCCTAAGAGCAAGGGTTGTTCTAGGTCCTCTAAAGGCAGAGAAAGGAAAGGCCGTCTGTGTGTCGGGTCCACCTGGAGAAGCACGGCAGCCGCCCACTCCCTCCTCGGCACTGACAAAGCAGCACATTCAAACAACACAGCACAAGATGGTAGAAAAAGACGAGGTGGGAAATGACAGGTGGAAACGCCCTAAGTATGTCGAAAGATTCAGACTTAAAAGGAAAATGTTCTTCTTGTGAGTAGAGCTTATTAAAGGGGATGGAGTCCATTTTCTTGGTGACTACTCCTGCTTCCTACTTCCTGCCTCTTTCCTCATCATAACTTTGAGCAGAAAGGGGCCCTAGAAATCAAGACCAGCATCCTCATTTTTCAGATGAAAAAACCTGAGACCAACAGAAGTATGTGAAATCACACTTCTTGTTTCAGAAATTAGGCAGTTATCAGTTCTTGTTTTCGCTTTTCACCATACACCATAGTAAGGAGCCAAAGGGTAGACAGAAAACAGAAAAAACAAAACCAAAGAAAACCCCAAGTAACCAGAAATTTTACTTTGTACACACAAAGCTGTATCTACCCATCTCAAATTTGCCCTAAGTCCATGACTAGTGCTTTGAATCCTCTTCCAAGTGGCATCCAAGGTTCGCGTTGTGTCCTTCACACACGGAAGGGAAGAACCGTGGGGTGCAAGGATTTCTCTTCATTCGGGGCTACCTGCACTGATCACCTTCTTGGATGACCAACCATCCTGGTTCCCCTCCCCCCCAGGGGGCTCAGGGGTTTACTGGGGTGTGGGATTTTGGTGCTAAAATCAGAAAAGTCCCAGGGAAACCAGGACACATGGGTCCTCCTACCGCTGCAGTAGGGCCACATTCTCATCTGAGCTCATGAACCCAGACAGATAAAATGCATTTAGCTGGAAGCTGGTATGACACGAGCAAAATGGTTGCTAACATTTCAAATTTTTAAGAAAAGAAGCAGGATGAAGATTAATTACTATAAAGGGCTTTGAGCCCTTGGGGAGGAAGGTATTCTCAAAGTAGGAAGTGTTAAGTCCATAAAAGAAACAATATGAGAATGCAGTGGGGCTTTTTCATACCTAACAAGTATGACTAAACCTCTGAACACTTCCTGTTCCGTCCCATGTTTTTCTGAAATTCGCTTTTCCTTATCGGCCAAGAAGGTAGAAAAAAAAGAACTGTTCTCTCTTCTCTTCTTAAGAATAATGGTGGGGAATTTCAAAAAAAACCCTCCAAAGGCTTCTAAAGTTCAGCAAATACTCGCTTTCATATACAAATATTATGTAGAAACAAACAGCACTCTTTTTCCCTGTAAGCTTCCTAAATTCTTGCAACATGTAATCTGAGGTAAGCAGAAAACCATCTGATTAGAAAAGATCCATTCTTGCATGTAAGTAGCACCCATTCAGTCACCCATCTAGTGATATTTTCAATAAAAAATGTATTATTGTAGGTTGCCTGGGTGGCTCAGTAGATTAAGCATCTGCCTTCGGCTCAGGTCATGATCCCAAAGTCCTGGGATGGAGACCCACGTCAGGCTCCCTGATTAGCAAGGAGCCTGCTTCACCCTCTCCCGCTGCTCTTCCCCACCACTCATGCTCTGTTTCTCTCAAATAAATAAATAAAATCTTTAAAAAAAAAAAAAGTATTGTTAAACACCGTGCCAGGTGCTGAGAAGACAATGCTAACTGGGGAGAATATATTTTTATTTTATATAGCACAGTATCCTAAAAAGAAAAAAAATGCCTTTTTGGACTGATCCCTGACTATCCTTGTCACAGTGGAGGAAGAGAGCCACCCTAACATAAAACTTCACACCCAAATATTTCTCCTAGGCAGCAATTCCATCCCTAAGAGCAGTGCCACAGAAGGCTTGTCTCACTGCTGCTTTTTTTGGGTCACCAAACACACTGGAGGCACTCAGCCTAGAGAGGGCAAAAAGGATGTGAGCCAAGGAGGGAGCTACCCCAGGGAGCGTGTTGATGGGTGTCCCTACTCCCAAAAACAGCTTACACCTGCCTGTACACATATTTGGGAAAGGCAAATTCTCCCACCTTCCCTGATGTTCTAGAAGCATGACATGTACAAGATAAAGTACTTTCCCAGGGAAGGTGAAAGAGCAGCCCTTGGAGGGGCCCAGGACGCATGGGAGAGGCTTTCTCTCCTATTTCCACTTTAATGGGCTGACTGTTGTACCATCCCAGGCAAAAGAGAGAAATCAAATCAAGTGCACAAGTTCACCCTCATTCTTCAGTGGAGACAGGAGCCACCACCAATTGTCTGCACCTGTAGGATGAGTTGAAAGGACTGAGAAAAGAGGGTCATGGCAAAGCAGGGTGGGAACAACTGTTGGCCCAACTACATGGCCAGTGCAGGCAACAATGCCACCTCACCGAAGGATCCACAGTCACTGCTCTCAGCTTAGCCCCCCGGGCTGCGATGGACCTTCAGTCTTGGACTGAGAAGTTCAGGTCCTGCCTGTATACGGACCTCCTGGGAGGTACTGACTTGTGCCTTTGTACACACTACAATTGGCTTCTTTGAGCTTGACAATCACAGACCAGGAGTCTTACTGGACTTCCTCTGTTTATACAAGACTTGTCGAGCCGGTTATGCTGCTTTTCTGCCACCTTTCTTTCCAGATGCCTCTAAAATGCCAAGCTACCAGGAAGCAAGTGAGGAACAGGGTTTTCTCACCATGATCCCACAGACCTACAAAGACATGCGTAGGCCGTAGTCTTCGCTGAAGGCCTGCTGCTCTTCTCTTAAGTGGTAGGCCGTATTTTTAAGGACTGCAAGGAACAGTTGTCAAAAGTGAGGTCAAAGTCAAATGCACTGTGTTTCCATCATTACTGCTGGCCTCTGTCCAGATAAAGTAAAATGTACCCCTTGAAGCTAGCAGCAAGTCCTGTGGTTGCATCAATAATAATTTTCACTTGCACAGAAAAATCCCCCAGTAGCACATAAATGTTCATGAACTCCCCTCTCTTATTTTGCAGAGCTAGAAAAAGTGGTAGAGAGAAATTAAATGCCTCCGTGAATCAGCAAAAAAAATCTAGGGAGAGAACCCAGGACAGCTAGTCTTCCTGCTTTAACCCACACATCTGGTACACACGACTGGGAAAATGGTTATTATTTTTCACTACAAAGGAGATGACCTTCAACTTGAAGCATGTAAAGTTAAAAAAAAAAAAAAAGGACCTTAAAAGACACCAGTTATTTTGTGGAAGAAGAATCAATAAAATAGCAGCCTAGGGCACAGTTCTTTCCAGAAGTCAAGATGGTATCTAACCAAGGTCAAGATTGTATCAACCAAGAGTTCAAAGACCACTCTCTTCCCCATCGTACAAGTCATTCATATTGAGAGGGCCTCAAGATCAAGGAGGAAATCATCAAATTGCCAGCAGTCATACCAAATGGGATTGGAAACTGGCTCTTCCTGTTACATCTCCTTTTCCATTCAGAGTACAAAAGGTGAACCCAGGGAGCAATGCTCTGAGACCCCAGGAGAGCCCATTTATTAGGCATGAACCCACACCTACTGTTCTACAACCTGACCCCCACCTCTTCCCAGATAGCTGCCTAATGCTCTAAGGACCTTCAGAAAAGTTCTTCAGTTAAAGGTACAAAGCCTTTCAACAGGTCTCTGATCCTAATGTTTCCACCCACAGGAGTACACTCATGAATACACCCAGAAGATCAGATAAAATCCTGAAAACATGGGCAAAGTCTAACCAACAGCTGCCCCTTTTAAGTCATGAATGGGCACACCTGGCCATTTGGCAACTGTTCTTTCCTTCAGCAGATCTTACCTGCCTAAACAGGAAATGGTGATAAGACTAAAACTAGTTCGTGTTCCCTGCTATGGTTTCTCAAACTTGAGCAGAACTCAGTTTAGAAACAGAACCTTAAAAGAAAAAAAAAAAAGAAAAATATAAAAATCAAGTAAAATACAAAATAAAAAGAAACAGAAGCTGAGGGTGTCGTAGATCAGTTCAATGGAATGTCACGGAGCCATCAAAAATAACAGAGATAATGTCTGTCCAAGTGTTTTTTAAACTATAAAGCCTGGCATACAATATTACATATTATTACTATGATAATAAATAATGCTAAAAGGAGACTATGAAGTTGCAACAAAACATCAATAGCAACTATCAAATACCTATGGAAACGACTAAGAACTTAAAGAAGTCAGGTACAGGTCGTTGGTTACTGTGTAAAGAGGCTCAATTTTATAAACCTTTTAAAGGATTCAAACATTTAATAAACAATAAGTTTAAACGCTCTCCTGTAATTATAAATGTCTATGACCCAATTCTTTTTTTTTTTTTTTTTTTTTAAAGATTTTATTTATTTATTCATGATAGTCACAGAGAGAGAGAGAGGCTCAGAGACACAGGCAGAGGGAGAAGCAGGCTCCGTGCACCGGGAGCCCGACGTGGGATTCGATCCCGGGTCTCCAGGATCGCGCCCTGGGCCAAAGGCAGGCGCCAAACCGCTGCGCCACCCAGGGATCCCTATGACCCAATTCAACAGTAAAACTCATGTCATAAATCTTAACTCTGAAGGGGACCTCCAAGTAACCTCAAGGCCAGCCCCATCACTTCTATCACCGCAGAGTAAAGAGAATCTAATTTTCAAGGTGTAGACTCTTCTCTTCTGTGGCATACTAGTGCTTACTGGTGTATAATCCACTCCTAACTTACTCCAACCTGAACGAACATCTAGGTGGAAAGAAGAATGGACAGGCAAGAGAGGCCTTTATATAAGCCCCATTCACCGAAGTACAGATCACCAACTTACAACTGGAAATAGAGCTTTCCTGTGCCAGGTTCAACTCCTGTGGAGCTACTGAGGGGCACTCAGTGGTGGCACCCTGTGTGCACCCAGTGGACCACCAAGCCCTCAGGCCTCTTCCCCATGCATGTGATGCAGTCTAGATAGGACACGGGCCATAACGCTTTCTTCACTCTTCACAACGATGTAAAAATCAGGTTCAGTCCCCACACTTCTAATCAAGCCTCTTAACTGGAAAACCAGCTCCAAGTATGCTTGAGGCTGCATTTTCTTAGCTTTCTCTTATATTTTATTCTTGGAGTCTTTCTTTAGCATGATTATTCCTTTCAAGTGACTTCATGCATGACATGGATGAGGGAGATGAGGAACAAAGCAACGGGAAATGACCAAAGGGAACACGGTCGTCACAATAAAACAGGAAGCTCCCAGGTACACTGCCCCTACAAAGGAAAGGGCCCCTAAAAGGTGGTTTTCTCTGTGGGGCCTGTGTCACAAAAGCTACTTCTGTGAGGTGTGCAGCTGGCTGGTACATGAATACCAACAGCCTCTGTAGCCCATGGGATATGGGCATGTCTGTGTCATATAGGGTTTCTTCTGTGCCTCTCTCTCTTTTGGGAGAGTCAGGTAAACTCTGCATTCAACAGCCTGTCATGCAGGGTGCGGTGGGGAGGGGGGAGCAGACCACCCCCTCAGAACTACAAGGCAGGGCCTCTCTGCATATTGGTATTCTCCTCCCTCTCCCCCCACCCATAGTTCACTTACCCTCCATAATACAGACAATATCTCTTCCCTGACCACAAGTTCAAATCTTGGCATTGACATTTACTAGCTATGTGATATTGCACAAATGACCTGGTCCCTGAAATCCCAGTTTCCTCACCTGTAAACTGGAGATAAAGACGCCTATCTTCAAAGGCTGTGAAGATTGAATGAAGTCATGTTTTTGGGTGTGTGTCTAAGGCTCCTACCGCTGTATTATACAGTATTTGGCACACAGGAGGTATTGTTCTTCCTCTCTCTGATGTAAAGACTCACATACTTAATCTTGAACTGAATAATTGTGTTTATATATTATCTCCCCACCTAGGCTGTGAAGAATTTCTTCATTTTAATTTTCCCATCGAGTGTATTAGCTGAGCACATATGAGTGCCCAGTGTGCCAACTGTAGTCTAGGATATTGAGCAAGCAGATCATTTCCCCCATATCCAATAATATCTGGTAATGTTTCCTGAGGAAACTACTGCGAGTTCTGGATATAGCCAATCTCCCTTGGACTCCTCAGGCTACCTCATGCTCCCTCTTCCAGACATATCCCTCTGCCCTTTAGAACGCCCTTAAGAACTTTCATAACCCAAGTTATCTATTAATTTGATCACTTCTTGAATACATTTCTCTTGAGAACAGTTCTTGAGTAGATAAATATTTCCTGAGTACATACTATGTGCCAATGACAGGCACTGTGAATCCAACTTGGACACAGAAATGGTAAGACATGATTCTTGCCCATGAGGCAACTGGAAGGAGTCAGATGGGAACATAATAAACACTCAAAATAATACAGTATACATGAGGCTAAGAGAAGAGGAAGTCATAATTCAGCCTAAGAACATCACTCTTTAATTTTAAAAATACGTATTGCCTTCAATGCATTGAACTTTGTGGAAATAGTAGGCAAAAGGGAAACCCCATCCTGGACTATTACAAAATAGGTCAACACTTATTAAGGCAAATGTCATTCCAAAGAAAATCTCAGGACTGCCAAGTCCTTGTCAGTACCTTTCCTCATGTTAAGCCATGTATGATGCAAAACAAAAGAATTTTCCTGCAACTAAAATTTGGAATTCTGACCAATCCATTCACACACATATTCACAGCATAGCATGTAAGTAGTTAGCACCAGACTAGGTGCTGAATGGAGAAAAGAAAAAAAAAAAAAGAAGTGTAAGCCTTAAAAATTTCCTGTCAATTCCTGGCAGGGAACAGATCCTAGAGGAAAGATGTGCCCTGATGTAAGGTAAACTTGACAGGGAAAATGGGCAGGAGTAGGGGTGGTAGCCATATGATGATAGAAGACATACTGGGTCATAACACTCCACTCTTCCCAAATGGGAAGGTGGAGGACCAGGGGCAGGAGTATAAAAATTACCTGTGTGACACCAGAGTACCTCTACCAGAAACCTTGGTGTCATATAGTAAGAAAGGTCTACCCTATACAGGTTCAATACTAAGGTAGATGGCCCAGTCAAAAGCTATTTGGGAAGCCTGCAAAGGTCTCCTGCATGGACCACAGAGCCAGACAAATCCCACACCTAGATACCTATCTACTACAAATACCTCAATAAACTTTTTCTTAAAAAGTTTCCAAGTTAATACTTTATTCCCACTTCTTGAGGACTTACCATTCTTTCTTTTTTTTCTTTAAAGATTGTATCTATCCATGAGATACAGAGAGACAGAGGCAGAGACATAGGCAGAGGGAGAAGCAGGCTCCCTGCAGGTAGCCTGATACGGGATTTGATCCCACGACCCCGGGATCATGACCTGAGCCAAAGACAGATGCTCAACCACTTAGCCACCCAGGTGCCGGGCTTATCATTATTTCTCCATTCGCCCTCCCCTAAATCTTTATTCTTGTCACTAACTCAGCTCTCCGCTGATACACAGAGTGAAACAAAGGGTTCCCGAAGGCCCGATCTTACCCATCTTTGCATCCACCTGGTAGAGTAACTGGCACGTAGCAGGCTCTCAGTCAGTGTTTATATAATACCCAGTCATGGGGCAGGCAAAGAGTACAATGAAAACACGGACCCTTGGAATGTCACAGGGTTTACAGGCTCTCCCCTTAGTAAAAATTCTCCTGGTGCCGACTGGCACAGATCCACTCCACCTGACTAGCTCCAAACACTAACGATCAAGGAACATGCTTTGCATGGAAAGAAACTTCTTCCATACCCTCAGAACATATTGCCTCTCTAGGCGCTGCCTGCTAGGACAGCTGTACACAGAAATCTTAAACTTTGCCCCAAGACCTGGCCACATCAACTGTGCAAAACCAGCCCCTAGCAGGACCTGCCAGAGGGACACCTGAGCTGCAAGAGTAACCAGAGACGCAGGCAGCTGACCTGCTTGCAATGTGGAGGCAGTACTGGTTAGCTGCGAGCTTAAACCAACTAGAACTGGGCAATACCTGACAAATACCCTATGAGACCGAGAATCAGGTGAGCAGACACTGGCATCTCTTATGCTGCAGGCTGGGTTGGGAGGAGATGTTGTAGTTCCCTGGCTCAGGGAGCACGGGGTGGCTTCAGATGGCCTGGTCTCACTCCAAGGAGCCCAACCAGGGTCAGGTGCTTCCTGGGGGCTCTGAGCCAGGCTTTCTGGGGGCTCCTGTTTTTTGTTTTTGGGGGTTTTAAGATTTGTTTATTTGAGAAAGAGAGAGGCAGAGGGTAAGGGAGAGAATCCCAAGCAGAAGACACCACTGAGTGCAGAGCCCAACGCATAGATCAATCCCACGACTGTGAGATCATGACCTGAGCCCAAACCAAGAGTCAGGTGGTTGATCAACCTTGCTCAACTCACTGAGCCACTAAGGTGCTCCCAGGGCTCCTGATTTTAAAATGTTGACAAGTAGTCCAGGTAGCAGCCAGAGAAACAAAAGCTTTGTAGACAGATGGTGATTCCACCTTGCCTTGGTGAGTCTGTGCTGCAGCTGGAGGAAGAGCGAGCACAGGCTACCCTCACGAATGTGTTAGTCAAGGAGAAACCAGGACAGGATGAAGAACTGGAAGGGAACCCCAAGGTATAAATCCAGTTTGACTCCTAAGGATGACTGGCTTCATGCAATAAACGTCCACCCAACTCTACGGTTCGTACCACACCAGGATACAAAAGTGAAGATGTCATACTCCTGCAGGTCATGCTTTATGACAACAAATGCCTTTTTTATTTAGAATCTTACCAATTTCATTACCATATTGTTTATGAAGAGCAAGACAGAATGAGAGGGATGTAGGGAGGAAAGGACAGAAAAAAAAGGAAGTGAGAAGTAAAGCAGGAAGCAACAAAGAGGGAGAGCGTTGTGTGTATTAAATGTGACAATCCTTGTACAGGGCTCATTCTATTCATTATTATGGGGCCTGTCACTGCATCACACGAGTCCGTATTGAACACTGATGATACAGCAGACAATATTCTAAGGGCTTCTCACATATTAACTAATTTAATGCTCATAACCCTATAAAATATTAGTATTTCCCTTTAACAAGTGAGAACACTGGGTACCAAGAGATTAGGTCAGCCTTAAGTACCCACTCCACAGCTATCAGGTGAGAGATCTGGGATTCAGACCCAGATCAGGTAGTTTGATTTCAGGGCTCATCTTGTTATCCCTTACATGTGTGGCTCCCAAGGTACGGTCCTTAGAACCTGGGAACTTTCAGATGTGCAAATTCTTGGTCCCTACCCAGTCCTACTAAATCAAAAACTCCAGGGAAATGACCCAGCAAACTGTTTTTAAAAGCCCTCTAGTATTTCTGATGAACAGTCTGAGTGCCGCAAAATTAATTACAGTACAGTGCTTCTCCATATAGTGGCTCAATTAAGACAGATAATAAAATACCTCTCCCTCTTGCGGGGGGCGGAGAAGCCTTGCCTGGCAATGGGCAAAGGTCAAAATACCTGGATCATCCATTCTCTCTCTGTTTAGGGAGTGGCCTAGGGCTGAGGCTTGGCAGAGCAATCTCAATTTCCTTTATTTTCAGAGAAGTCGATTTGGCTTCTCTGACTCTAACTATACTTGGATGGGAGAGGGCGAGGAGCTGGTAAGAATCCTTGAATATTCTTACCCTGGTTTAACTTCTTCATAGCATCCCTACATCAGTCAGTGGATTTAAGAGGCCTCAGTGTCCCCAAATACCTATCACTAGATGACAAAGAAAGTTGAAAAGGAAAGCTTTGCTCTAAGTGTTAATTTGGCTTCCGACAATACATGGCAGGTAGATTTGTCTGTTCTTTCTGCTAAGTTAGTTCAATTATTCAAACTGGTTATCCAGTTGGTGGCTCCTCTGAGCCTGCTGCTTCTCCTCCCTGGAGCAGCTCACCCCTTGGCCATTTCACTGTTCATTAGCACCTCTACCGAGGGTAAGCAGGGAGGAATAAAAGGTGAGGAAACTCAAACCAGTCAATTTTTCTCCTTGTTAGCAGCTCTGGTAAAGACGTGGTGGGAGAAAAATTTGTTATTGGTTAAAACGAGACACTGGGATTATCCATGGGCTCCAATTGTCAATGTTCTCCCTGCTTTTAATTATCAGATAGAGTCAAGGCCAGCCTAACTTGACAGCATTAGCCCAGTCTACAAGTGAACAGAAGCATTACGTTCAAATTCTGGAATTTCTACAGAGGTAGCCTATGGTATCTTCTTACCTTAAATTAAACCCCTTAAAAATGCTACGGTCATGGACAATTTTGATCACAGGTGAAAAGTCTTAGATCCATCATACCTCACTGGACCCCATCTTAATTTTAATAATGGACTTTCCCTATCACTGCAACTTCCCATGACATCTTTACTGTCATAAGAAAAACAAGAACTCTAACAAGAAACAGGTACCTACTATAGTCTAGGATGCCAGACCATCTGCTGGATGTCTTCTAAACATTACCTTGCTTACTTCTAAAACAACTTGGCAAGAAATTTTTATTCTGATTTCATAGAAAAAGGGGTTTAGAGAATTTAAGTCTCAAGAGTTCTTAAGTACTAGAGCTAAGATATGAACCTAGAGCTATCTTCTCCCACCCTCACCTCAAAACCTATGCTCACTACACCCCACAACTCAGTAGGATTTCTTCCACCTTCTAAATCTCTCTGGGACAATGCTTTCAAGGCTCATTTGGCTGTGCAAATTGCTTTTTTTTTTTTTTTTAAGATTCTTTATCTATTTGAGAGAGCATGAGTGGGAGGGAGGGGCAGAGGGGAAGGAGGGTGAGAAGCAGACTCCCCGCTGAGCAGAGAGCCCAGACGTGGGGCTCGATCCCAGGACCCTTAAAATCATGACCTGAGCCGAAGGCAGAAGCTTAACCAACTGAGCCATCCAGGTGCCCCTGCTCTTTCTGACTTTTAAAGAGTAAGGCCATCCTGAACATGATTAGAACCACCTCACATCCTGGAGACCCTGGATCGAGTCCCATGTCAGGCTCTCTGTGTGATGCCTGCTTCTCCCTCTGCCTGTGTCTCTGCCTCTCTCTCTCTCTCTCTCTCTCTCACGAGTATATAAATAAAATCTAAAAAAAAATTAAAAAAAAGAACCACCTCACAGTTTCTTTACATATGTCCTCTTTCCTCTTCTATCAGCACTAATACAAATAACCAGCAGCTTCCACCCCTTTGCCAAATCTGTACAAATGGCCACTAGTTGTTCATAGCTTCTGATTAGTGGGAGACCAGACGTTTCCTGTATGGCAGAAGCCTGAGGCCTCGGTGGGAGAGGAGCTTGTAAAAGATGCCTTCACTTCCCAGATGAGTCAGAGCCAGCCAGGGTGCCAGGGTGTCTGCGTAGAAGTCCATGCCCTGGATGCCACCACACGATCACTTCCTATTTCAGTGAGGGAAGCAGCCAAATGGTCCAGCATGAAGGCACAAGGAAGAAAGGGAGAAGGAGGTCTGTCCGCTGTTCCACTCCCTTTTCTTCTCCTGCCCCTTTCTCCGGCCCCACCCTCACTGGATTTTAGTGTCTGAACCTGCCTCCCTCTTCCCCAAGCCTCACTGGCAGGGAAGCTCCCAGAGACCCACCTTAGCCCCCCCAAAGAAGCCACGGAACCTGGAGTCTCTCACCGCAAGAAACACCGAAGCCCTGTAAGGCTGATCAGAAATAAAGTCAGCCTCTGCAGTGTCCTGGGAGATTACAAATGGTCTTGCTCTCTCATTTGTCAGCCAGTCCTTCCATGCCATCCGTGCGGTGAGTGAAAGACAGGCTGGTGTGACCTTCTCTTGGTGCACAAAACACTACAGAAGCTTATTCTTCAAGAAAGAAGAGTCTCTTCAGTCCCCTACCCACAGCACCTAATGATGCCTCATCACACAGTGGACCTCAAAGATCAGTATATTTTAAGGGTATAAAGTTTGCAGGCATTTTTAATATGAGTTACATTGCCCAGAGAGATTATGAAATAATTTAGGGCAAAGACCCTATTTGTTTGCCAAAGAACATCAATATGATGTTGGGACACCAAGGCGATGCCTCCTAACTTGAGATGCAGGCCTCCTGCCTGGGGCAAATGGATCCCAGTCTCCAGGCACGTGGCTCCCCATGGCCCAGGCTTCCATCTCCCCTCCCTGTGGGCTTGCTGACAGGGTTGCAGCTTGGCCAGTCCTTGGGGAGCTTCTGTATCCTTCACTGAATCTCATCTGCTTCCACTTCTGGAGATGCCAGAAAAACTGCCCCAAATGATTACCCTAACAGATTGCATGAAACAGTAAACACATTCTGCACAGCCTCAATGATTTCAGGAAAGAGAGACAACCCAAACCCTGGTCAGCTTCCATCTGAATGACTCTGTGAATCACAGGTCAGGGATCCTCCACAGGCCCCTGCAGAGACTGGGCTTGAGAGTCAGGTAGCCCTAGAACCAACTACTGCTTATTCCAAAATACAATACAAATGTCAGGCTGGCTTTGTGCATGTGTGACCCATGCAGTTGCACAGGGCCCCATACTTGGGTGAGCTTGCCTCTGCTTGTTTTATGCTCTCCTGTGGCCGTCCCCAAATTCTTCATAATTTCTGAACATTTTCATTTTGCACTGGGCCCCACAAGTGATGCAGGAGGTCCTGCCAAGTACTTTAAATCCCACCCAAGAGTCACTCCAGTAATTCTGGGGAGCTGTGCCAATAGAAGCAGGGTGTGGTCAAGCAGGGTATAAGGTTCTGGGATGGCAGGGGTGAGACATGGAAGAATGACCACTCCCTAGAGAGGAGGGCACTGGTCAGGCAATGGGGAGCGCAGGGTACTCAGGATGGGGTGAGACCGCCAATGTGATGGCAGCATCAGAAACCGCTTCTCAAATACATACACCAAGTATTGCTCACTTTAGAGCCCTATTTTTGGGAAACTCCCCAAAGCTATCTCAAATCTTTGATTATGGGCCTCATTTTCTCGCTCTGATTTATACATAGTCTGACTTTTTCCCAATGTTTCCCAAGCTTGTTTTAAAAGTTGGCATTCTATTTGTTTGTTCTTTTCTTTTCAGCTTGGGAGAAATTTGCATGAGATGAGCGTTGTTGAGATTGAGAGAACTCCACTTCCAGGCTGTTAATAACTCTCTGCCGCAGGTCCAGGCTCTGTGGGCTACAGAATGAGTTGCTGCGGTAGTAATATCAGGTCAGACACCATGGATCAGCACCACAGGGGGGAATATGAGGGCCACTCACAGTCAGTCTGGAATCTGTCTGGGTGCAAACTTCCCCATGATTATCCACATCAGCAAACTATAGAAGGGCCCTGGTGATTCAAAAGGAACCAGAAAACAGAGACATGTCTCAATAGCGGTCTTGTGATCACTTCCAGGCATATGAGGTTGAACCTTTTATTAATGTTCTCAGACATGACAGAGATGGATGGACATTCCTTACTCTTCAGCGTGCATGCACACACGTGTGCACACACACACAGCAGCACAGTGCTATCCTATGGGGAGAGACCACCGTGTTCCTTTCAAAAGGACAGTTATTTTCTCTAGTAGGAGTAAATAGTCCATAGCACCCTGCTTGTTCCTCCAGCCTCTCCTAATCCCCATGCACAGCCTCCCCTCCAGAACCATGAAATCAGCAGGAAGCAGATATCCTTTCTGGGCTCTGTGTCACACAGCACTGCCTGCGCATCCTAATCAGTGATGAAACAAGGGAACCAAAGCAATTGCCATCAAAGCTGAAAACGTGGCACCCTTGGCTCCAGGTCTCTTCTCTCTTGGGAAGGCAGAGCTGGTCGCTTGCTTCTTGGCAAAAGGAAGAAAATGGAGCTGAGCAGACACTGCTGTATTTGGAGTAGAAGAATGACATTAATGCTCATGGTGCAAGGAAGGGCAACAACAGGCAAAATGAAGGTTTCTCCCTGTGGCTCAGGGGAAGCCATCCACCTGTGTGCACTGAAGGCAGAAGGACATGCTCAAATGAGTGCTTGCTGCTCACCACACTGGCCCTTGTACTCCCAGGAACAAAATTCACCTAATTATTTTTAGATCTAAGAGATGAGGAATCTGCACCTAACTCCTAGCCTGGGATAGGTGGCTGAGCAGCTGATGGACTGTGTACAACTGTTTGGAGGCCACTAAGGTGTCATCCAGTTTTAAGAACTGGATGACAGGAACATGTAGTTGAATACACAGATCTGGGAGGAAAAGTAAGCAACGCCTAACACAGCAGCTCAATGGCTATTTCAGCCACTGTATGAAAGAGAAATGATAGAGTTTTAGAGCTGGAAGAGTGATCAATAATCCTCCTGACTGGGCCCCTTATTTTACAGACAGAGGAATGGAGATCTCTAACGTAGTTTTAGCTGCTGGTCTGAGTCATGAGTCTTCCCGACCCACCTAGAGCATTCCTAGAGCAAAGGAAGAAAGAGAGAAACCAGTTCTGCTCTGCCCGAATCCCCCACCTTCAGCCAAAATTCGACCAGCTTCCACCAGATACTAATACAAATGTCAGTCTACACACTGAAGCAGTCTGAATGGATCCCATTCATTTTAGGTCAACGGAGTGGCATAAAGCAGTCCCAATACACCAGACCACAGCCCTGATTCATCACCTAAATGGGTCCAAATGGTCTTCAATGCAAGGGTAATATACAAGATGTTGCTTTCTTCAGCTTTTCAGGATCAGACCCAGAGTGCTCAGCAAACTCCCATTTACCAAGACTGCAGACTTGATACAGCTGGGTCAAAAGGTCACCGTTCTTCCCTGGCTCTTGTAGTTAACAAAGAAAGAACTGCTGAATATTTATTATTATAAGAAACCTAATAAAGAGATATGATAGAAATTCTCTTATTCGGATTCGTTTTCCTCTATTTCCTCTTACAATCTAGATTTTTTTTTTTTAAGGGAACTCAAAGCCTTTACTTCCAAAGGGTGATTTTGTGTAATTGTGTGACCAAAGTCACAGAGAAGAATCAGCTGCCACAAATCCCTAATTTATGATAATCATAGAAAACAAAACTGCTCAAAAACAAGACAAGCAGGGCAGCCCGGGTGGCTCAGCGATCTAGCACTGCCTTCAGCCCAGGGTGTGATCCTGGAGTCCTGGGATCGAGTCCCACATCGGGCTCCCTGCATGGAGCCTGCTTCTCCCTCTGCCTGTGTCTCTGCCTCTCTCTCTGGGTGCCTCTCATGAATATAATAATAAATAAAAATAAATAAAATCTTAAAAAAAATAAGACAAGCAGTGTCTGACCCTCCTTTATAAGGTCTACTCATTGTCAGCAACAAGAGAAAGTGCTGATTTCAGGAGAGAACAAGGCACAGCAGTGAGGACCATGGCTTACATGGGACAGACCTGCGTTCACAGGCCACATACGACACTTATTATTAGCTGTATGACCTTGGGTGAGTTACTCATCCCATGAGTCTTGGTTTTCCCATCCTTAAAATGAAAATATGTGAAGCAAGTCAGAGAAAGACATAGTATAGAATTGCACATATCTATGAATCTAAAAAAAAAACAAAAACAAAAACAAAAAAACCAACTCACAGAGAATAGACTGGTGGTTGCCAGAGGTGAGAGTGAGGCAGGTGGGGGTGGGGTCAAGAGGTACAAATGTCCAGTTATGAAAAAAATAGGTCCTTGGGATATAATATACAGAACAGTGGCTATGGTTAAGTGCTGTACCATATATCTGCATGTTGCTAAGAGACTACATCTTAAAAGTTCTCATCACAAGAAGAAAAAAGTTCACAACTATATGTGTTGATGGATGTTAACTGAATTTACTGTGATAAAGATTTCCCAGTGTATACATATAGCAAATCACTACACTGTACACTGAAAACTAACATCAATTCCATCTCAATTTCTTAAAAACTTAGAAATGAAAGAAAACAAAGATAGCATCACTGACTTATAGGACTGTTGTAGGGATTAAAGGAGATACAACCTTCCACATTCGAAAAACCCCTCAACACTGTCCCTACATTTCACGGGCTCCTGTCACACTGCCCAAGATCAGGGCCTCGTCAACTAATTGGGATAACATCTGTCATCATCTCCAAACTGGTTCTGATGCAGCCATGGTCTCCCTTCTCTGATTCACCATCCACAGCCATCACCTATGCTCCCCAAACAGAAGTAACATGCCCCACCGCCCTCACTGCCTCCTCCATGTCCCCCCTCCACTCCTGAGCACATATCACCTGCCCCAACTCACTGAGCCCAACTCAAATGCCCCTCCCCTCTCTACCAGGAAGTCTGTCCTGACCCCCAATCCTGAAATCAGTGTTTATTCCTGACCTTCCACCGCACCGATCACTTTTTGCCTCAAGTTATAATCATCCACCTACATGCCTGTCTTTACTGCTGGACTGTAAGTTGTGTCTTTTCCATCATGGGTTCTTTGCCTCTTGAGCTGTGTTAAGCCATGCATGTAGTAGGCAGTCTATAAGGTCTTACTAAATTATTACTTAATTAGCTAATTGGTTTCAGCAGGCCCCTAATAAAATGTATGCTTGAAAGGAAGAAGTAGGCCCGGGTAGTTAGGCAATTCATTATCACAATATCTTTGATTAGTCAGCGATCAACTTGGAAAGCACAATAGCTGGAGGCAAACTCGTGAGATGGTGGACATGAAGCTGGGTACATTTTCAGTGGCAGCAAGCAGCAGCCCTCCTTCTACCTGTGCCCAGGGAACGTGGGCAGGGCAAAGCAGTTTTCCTCTCAGTGTTTCCTTCTCTTTCTTTCTCTGTCCTCTTTCCCTTCCTCTGATCTTCCACTTTAATCCATCATTCATTCAGTAAATATTTAATGAGTGCTTACTATGTGCTGGATAGGCACTCTTCTGGCACCGAGAACAAAGTGAAACACCACCACAAGTTTACATTCTAATGCAGCGCATCTCAATCTTCAGCATCCTCTGACGCATCTGGGGATCTTGCCAAACAACAGAATCTGTCTCAGGGGGCCTGGGGTGTGGCCAGGCACCTGTATTTCTACTGAGATCCCAGGTGATGCTAGTGCTATCAGTCAACATTCTCATAGGAAGGTTCTAGACTAGAGAGCACCAGTTCTCTACCCTGGCTGCACGTGGGAATCACCTGGAAAGTCTTATAAAATACTAATGCCTGGGTCTCTCCCCCAGAGTCTTGATTGAATTGTTTTGGAGTGCCATTATGATTTCAAAAAGTTCCCATGATTATAATGAACATCCAAGGCTGAGAATCGCTATTTTAGCGGGAGGTGTGGATAGAAAATATATTTCAGATGAACACTATGAAGAAAAATAAAGCAAAGTTACTGCAACAGAGAGTGAAAGAATATATTATTTTATACAAGATAATCAGGGAAGGCCCTTCTGAGGAGGTGACATTTGAACAGATACCAGATGTGCAGGAATAAACCATGCAATTATTTCAGGTAAGAGCTCTATATGAACAAAACAGCACATGCAAAGGCCCTGAGGTAGGAGTGTGCTTGGAGTATTGGAGAGACCGCAAAGGAGACACAGACACAAGAACATTCACTAGGAGACTTTATCGAAATGATGGTTCACCATTATAGCAAAATAGTTAATCTGATCCTAATGGGAAGTCTAGGCACTCAAAGCCTGAAGGAGTTCAAAATGAATAATGCTTTAAACTTTAAAAACACTGATTTGGGGAAACATCTGGAAGTAAGGGAAATGCACATGATTATGTTAAATCATTTAATCATCATAAGAACTGTACCTGATAAATATCATTGCCCTCATTTCAGAAATCAGTGACCAAAGGCTCAGAGAGCTACATGCACTTGTGCATGACCACAGAAAGGGGAGATTAACTC
The DNA here is from genome assembly GCF_011100685.1 of Canis lupus familiaris. Lineage (NCBI taxonomy): Eukaryota > Metazoa > Chordata > Mammalia > Carnivora > Canidae > Canis > Canis lupus. The sequence goes on along the minus strand of NC_049248.1, from coordinate 11,644,288 downwards.
TGGTCGAAATGACATTAAGATCTGTTCTCTTTCTATTACACGTTAATCACCCACTAGGTTGTTCCCTCTTATTCTCACTTCACATATGTCCCCCATCTCAGGTGGAGCGGGTCAGAGAAGGAGGGCACACGTCAGAAGGAGGCGGCAAAGGGTAAAAAGGGAGGGAAGAAAAAAAAATTCAGGAGGTAAATAAAAGAGGCAGAGAGAGGGAAAAGACAAGAGAAGAACTAGCAGACAGCTGCCTCCCCCATCCAGGCCTTCAGCTCCCGACTCTTCATCGTAAAAGCCCCAGGAAATGGTGTGAGAGTTAATCTCACGTGTCAACGTGGCTGGGCCATGGAACCCAGATATCTGGTCACCAGTCTAGATGTTGCCATGAAGGTAATCCTTAGACGAGATGAACACTGTGGACTTTGAGTAAAGTAGACTGTCCCCCATAACACGGATGGGTCTCATGCAATCAATCAGTTGCAGGCCTAAAGAGAAAACACTGAGGTCGTCCCTCGAGAAAGAGAGAATTCTACTCCAGTCTTTTAGCCTCAAGCTACATCAGCTCTACCCTTCTGGCCAACCTCCACAATGGTGTGCACCAACCGTAAAATAAATCTCTGTGCACACTTACACACAGACACACACACACACACACACACACACACCAGATTCTGTTTTTCCAGAGAACCCTGACTGATGCAGATGGGCACCCCAAGTAATATCATCCCCAGCCATGCTGAGGTGATGCAGCTTGGTGGGGTTCACGTTTCTAGAAAGGGATGGGACCAGACTGGCTCCTGGGTCCTTCACTCCACGCAAGGCCTCTCTCTCAGAGCTGGCATGTCATCCAATGTCTCAGATGAGGTTAACATGCTAAAATGTGACCATCCAAGGAATGTTTCCAACAGCCCTTCTATCCCTTAAAACGAACTGGATGGATAAAAGAGGAAAGAGCACAAAGGCAAACAACACTTAGGAATACACAGCACTGATGTATTTCACTCTGCCAACAGCTGATGAGAACGCTATCCTTCCGGCTTCTGGGGCGCTCCGAAGGGCCCCTGTGTGCCAGGGTTCAAACCTCCACCTGAGGATCAAACAAAATGCTTTGTTTTTATGAGGCTTCCTTGATGGGCTGGGAAATAATGAGGGGAAATGAACACAACCGCAGATGCCACGCTAAAATTCCAGGACTAAAAAACACTGAATAAAAGGCTGGAGCTTTACTGGAGCCTTGACAAAACGGGAGACAGAAAGCGGAAAAAAATACAGAAAAGTAATTCAGTGATGCAGTTCCACCCACGGGTGAACGTTGGGAAATACCACACAATTCTTCCCCCAAGAAATGGTGATCAAAATACTGACTGGTTCAAAAATAAGGGTGTTGAAGAAAGCAAGGAAATGACGTATAAATCACGACTTCAGAGTATTCCTCCCTGTTTTATTCAAGTTTTTGAGTAATTAAGAGGATGTCCCTGAAATGACCCAGGAACCCTTGGTCCCTTGCACGATGGACATTTTGAAAATGCTTTTGGGTGAAATGTTTGGAGAGCAGAGGGAAGAGCATGGATCATCCCCCCAGAAAACAATGTCACAGTCTTGTTCCTTCGAGAAGGAACTCGGGTCCAGAAATAATCTCTACACACCAGTGTCCACGTGAGAGGACAGGAGAGGGAGAAGCAGGATCTCCGAAGAGAAAGGAAGCAGGGTCTTTGAAAAAGCAAGTTTCTACATTCAAATGAAATAAATTCTGCTCCCTCCTCGGTGGCGAGAAATGAACCTCCCCGTGGGACACTTGTAGGGGGGCTGGTGCGGGGTGACCCTATCCATGCACCACCCCTTCCCCCAAAACCTGAACTGTCTCCGTGAGAAGAGGATGATTCTCATTCCTGGAGATTCAGCTCTGGAAACTGAGATTCAGAGCACCCGTTTCACTCCGTAACCAGACAGGAAAAGGAGTTAAAAACACTGAAGAAAACAAAAATAGCAGGCAGAGTCGGTGTTGGAATCCAGGGGAACGGAGGTTGAGGAAAACAGAAGGGAGACAGGAGAGGCAAGAGTAAAGCCAGGCTCGGTTCTCTGGGGAAACCCAGATCTCTGCAAGAATGGCCAAAGACCTTCCATGCTCTTTGCACAATTCAATCGGTCAGTAGTGGTTATTCTGCACAGTGCTATGACGATTTAACATTTGCTAAGGCCCTGCATTGGCAAAGGAGTCCCAAAGATCCGCCATGCCTGCTGAGGCCTCCCACCCTCCAAGCCAATGGAGTCACTTTGTCTCAGTGGGCTACACTGTAGTCTCCAGGACCCATGTAAACACCAAGGAGGTGGCAGTTTTCTTGGTGTGACCTGAGGGGAGGCTCTTGACCCCACTCACAACTAACTGGCATGTCCTAAGGGCCCCCTTTAGAACTTGTCCCCGGTGCTCAGGAACTGTGACCGCCAGGCTTCTGTTAAAGAACCAGAGCTTTCCAGGAAGGGCAATACATTCCTACCAGTGACCTCATTAGCTTGGATCAGCTCCTCAAATGCCCTCGTTATCAACTAGCAGAGCACAGGGCCCCAAGGCAACCGAGTATTTTAATAATAGCTGTATCTTATAGTTGTGGAGTACTTTTCAGTTTATAATACATTTTAAGAAGTGTTAGGGAGCAGGGTCTCTGGGGGTCACACCACCTGGATTCAAATCCCATTTCTATAACCTTCTTGCCAGTTTCTCACTGCAAAATCATCATGATGAGAGCAGCTACCACCCCGACTTGTTACAAGGATAAACATGGAATCAACAGGCAAAGTACCTTGATCAGTATCTGAAACATGGCTACACACAATACAAACTGATTCCCCCCAACCCTGAGGCAGATATGAGAAGAGGAGCTCAAAGAGGTGAAAGGTCTTTCCTGGTAACGAGGAGAGCTAGGTTCCAGAAAGGAGGTACAGAAACACACACAGGGAGGCATATACCTGCACACCTGCTGCTCAGAAGGGATGGGTGTACTGGAGTGGACGGTGGGTACGAGAGGGTATCTGAGTGATCAGCAAAAGCTGCAGGACTTTGGAAGGGGATAGAGTGCCACCACGGAGCAAACAGTCCTCCAAAAAGAGAGAGCTGGCTTTGCTTCTACAGAAAATCAAGATTTCCCTTCCACGGCCTAGGCCAGAATCAACCAAATGCTTTCCTAGCATGTGATTAATATACTGCGTATCCTGACAAAAGAATACTCTGCAAATCAGTTCTGTAATGCTACCCACATGGCATGCAGGGAACTATGCTATGCTGTATTAGTCAGGATTTTCCAGAGAAACACAACCAATATGACGTGCGTGTGCACACGTGTGTATGTATGAAGAGATTTATTTTAAAGAATTGGCTCCTAACACTTATGGATGCTGGCAAGCACAGGATCTGCAGGGTGGGCTGGCAGGCTGGGAACCCAGGCAAGAGGTAATGCTACAGTTCAAGTGGGAAGGCTGTCTGCTGCAGCACTGCCTGTTGCTCAGGGCAACAGGTGGGGTGGGGGCGGGGGTGGTGGTCAGTCTTTTGTTCTATTCAGGCCTTCAACTGATTGGATAAGACCCACCCTCATTATGAAGGGCAACCTGCTTTATTCAAAGTCTACCAATTTTAATGTTAATCTCATCCACAAACTCCTTCACAGAAACATTCAAAATAATGTTTGACTACATAGCTGAGCAAGATGGCCCAGCCAAGTAGATATAGGTATCACCCCTACTTTTCAAAATTTTGTTACACCACTTCATTTTTACAAAAGACCTCTGTTAGGACCTGTATTCACTAACCAAATAAAATCTGAAGAGGATTTTCCCTTGTATGAAAAAAATGAGAAAAGTGGAAATAGTATTCAGTGTTTTGTTTTGCAGCGAGCCATTACAGAGGCAGAGCACCCCAAGCACCAACAGTGGCCCTGCCAGCTCCTCCCCCAGGAGCCATATTCAGCATCTCAGCATCAAGCTACCACAGCTTTGAACTGTGTCTGTGAACATCTGTGTTTCACCTCAATTTATTTTGGGGGTCTGTGAGCAAGATGTGCCTGTGTCCTAAGACATCAGAAAAGCCCAAAAGATGTTGTTTTGGGTTTGGGAATACTCAACAATTTTTCCATATAAATTAATGGTAACTACCTCTTCGTATTACACCATTTCAACTTGAGAACCTTTTCATAGGAACACTCTGCTTTTGGATAGTGGGGGAACCTGTTCATAAAACTGACCATCACATATGCCTCAGGTGTTTGCCTTCAGAGATCCCACAGCACAGAAAATTATGAGGTCACCCAAAAACATAGGAGTTCTACAAAGACTTTCAAACAAGCAAAAACAAAAGCAAGGGGGTAAATCTCACGAAATTCAAGCCAGTGGTTACCTGGGGTGGGAAGGCAGGGGTGGAAAGGGAGAGGGGCACACAGGCAGGGCAGTAGTATTGGTAATGTCCTAGTTCCTAAGTTAGGGGGTAGGTTCAGAGGTTTTCATTTTACTGTTACATTTTGTAACTCATATAGCTTCTTTTAAATATATATAAACATATATAAACATATATACCTATATATATATGTGTTGGTATATATATAATATATGTCAGGTGTTATAAAATAAAGGGAAGAAAATCAAGCTTTCAGACTATGTAGTGAGATGACCACCTCAGTACAGCCTCCTGAATAGAAATCTCTCCTTCCCTGATCATACCGTCTACTCCATCTGTGAACCAATACCACTAGATGACTTTTCACAAACTTATGCCTTCTCTTCTCAAGTGGATTTTAAGTCCCTCACATTCTGGGGAAGTTTCTTACAACAGTTTTCATCCTGCCTCCTCAACTGCCCCAGAGTCTGGCTGAATGTCTGAGTAACTTAAAAAAATAAAACTAAATTCACTGATGGCTGAAGAACAAGGTAGGTGGGGACAAAGGTAACAAAAATCTATCAGCAAGAAAGTAGAGTTGCTTGAGGAGCACCAGGTTTCAGCACCACAGAAGGCCTTAAGGACTCTAAAAGTTGGCCTGAGAGATGAGAAGCCAGGTGGGGCCACATGTTTGATTTTTACATGCCTGGAGCGCAACAATGCCCGTCCCACCTGGTAGGGTGGTATAAGTGGTCCTCATCTTAATAAAAATGACACAGCAAGACCTGTAGAGGGGATGCACACCAGACAGGTGAAAATCTCAATCATCTGTCACGTCCAGATTGTGAGCAGCCGGTGGAAAGCACCTCCTAAAGAAAACACAGTATGGCACCATGGTACTTCTAGCAAACTGCCAATCTTTCAGCAAGCTTCTGGCCAGTCAAGACAATAGCTAGGAAGACAATAGCTAGGACTCCCCAAAATGGCCAACAGTGAGGAGTGCTTTAGGTGTCTGAGTCTCTCATCCACACTGTCAATTTTCCTCATCAGGACTTCTGAACCCTAACCTTGAGAAGCTTTCATTTGTCCCATGCACCCCAGCTCTGACTTATTCCAATTTTGGTTCAATGAGATCAAGGTTGTGTGTGAGAGCTCTCCCTCACTGGATGGAGACAGAAGTTAGCCTGGAGAATAAGTAGAACTTTTGATGTACCCTCACCACAGAGCTGAGGATGACAAATAATGGACGGGATAACTTCTCTACTTGCCAAACTTCATGGAGTTAGGCTGGGAGAATCACAAGTACAACTACTGCGAGAAGACTGGATAGACTTCAAATAGCTTATAAATGACTCCTATGTAAGAGTCACTTTATAAGATCTAATCTAGAAAGAGAGAAGGCTGAGATTAGAATTACTGTAACCATGTTCTAGCCCAGCCTCATCAATAACAGGTGAATATGGCCCTGTAAAGTGACACGACCAACTCAGTGACATTTCAGGTCACAAGCAGGTCACTGGCAGAATTAGATCCAGGTCTCCCCATTCCATGGTCAATGCTGTTTCCACCATGCTTTCTAGGACAGATCATCTTACCCACCTGCCACATCCATGGCTTGGAATTTGTATAAGTTGGCACTAAATCAAAGAAAGGCCCAGATCAGACTATATAAATCCACAGGAAGGAGTTTGGAGAGCAGCTAATTCAGGGGGAAATAATTGTCTCCTTACACTAGGAGACGGAAAATCATCAGGGGCTAAACCAAACTGAGAACACACTCGGAGCCACACACTGGTTCCGACAATTCCGAAATTTCTCACATGGAGGAGAAACTGCTCCTTCCTGATAAGAGCATTCTCAACGGCAGCCTCCAGGTTGGCATTAGAGGGAACAAACGAGAACATGAAATGATCGGTGGAAATGCAGTGCACAACTAGGTTACAAAGTCTATGTGCAGCTCACATGGAGGAATCCTGCGATCCACTTAGGGTGTGGTTCTCACCCAGGCCTGCTCTGGCTCTGGGCTGAGGAGACCACCTCTACACGGGTACGACTGCCAGCCACGTCAATCTTGGTAATGGCAAATGAGCCCTTGCCTCGGGATTTATCCTTAAGACTACCTATCTGAGAAGCAGGGAATGAAAAAAAAAATTCTTTCCCCCTTCACCAACACATTTTTTTTTGTCTTCAGCCTCTTTCACATGCCTGCGCTTCTTCTAGAATCTGAAACGGAGTACTTTTGTTTACTTTCATATGAGTTCCCTGAGGTTTGATTGTTGATGTCTGTACAAGTCAGTGATTAGCATTCTGACTTCAATTCCTTCTTCAGAGTCAGCCAAGGAGCCCAAGAAGTTGGCTACAACCACTCCCCCTGGGAACAATAGGCCCTTTCTACAGAATACAGGTTTGTCTTCCTTTCTAAACACCCAAGAGTTGGTCCTCTGGCGGTAAGATCTACCTGACTGTACAAAATGTTCACTGTGGAGCAGAGGGCTCCCCCAACAAGAGAAACCAACTTGTAGGTCCTACGTCCAGCAAAGTCAAGGCTTCACCCCTGATTCCATTTACAGAACTCAAAAGGTAAATTATATGCCCCATCAAATAGCAAATAGATACAGCCATGGAAGCAAGCATCCTGGAACGAGGCCTGGAAGAGCAGCTGCGCTGCCAGAAGCAAGCCTTACAGGGACTCTTCCTGCCTGTCAATTTAAGAATTCCTTAGTGTTTGGTTAATACTTAAGACTTCATTTCTTACCCACCCTGCTCTCAAGTCTGGTTGGCCCTATGTCTCTCTAACACTTGAAGTTGGGGTCATTAGGACATGGAGTGCCTCGCAGTGAAGCCTAGAAGGTAAGGAAGGTTCTCTACCACAGATGCTCGGAGCATGTTGACAATTTTACTGGGGCAAAATTTCAAAAGCTAAAGTGCACAACATCCGGGCCCTCTCCTCTTTTATTTTTCTTCAGGACTACTCCACAAGAGACGATCTGCACTTGTGCTTGCTTTCACAGTGAGAAGACACGGTGTCCAGTCCCTGCTCTGCCTGTTATTGAATACTTTGTGCATCAGTTTCTCTGCCTGTCTATGAGATGGTAAGAACACACTCTGCTTTTCTCACACGCTTATTATCAGGATGGAACGAGATAACAAAAGCAAATATTTTAAGAGCTGCTTCATAAATGCAAGGCATTGTTATTTTCATTCCTTTCACCAATGTGGTCATTGGGTCTGAGGACATCAAGAGCTCAGACAAAGGGATGTTGGCAGAAGGAAAATTCGGTTCTTTTCATCCCTGGCCCAAAGAAGTCCCCCAAAGGATCTGCAAAACCAAGGAAGCTGAGTGGGTGAGACTCCCACCACTACAGTATATCCCTCAAGACTATTCTGGAAAAGTCCACAGGTTCAAGGCTGTTGCTTTCATTTTCCCGTGTGCTTCCATGGTATTAAAAGCACTTCAACAGCAGCAGCTGGACTGGCTCCCAGCCTGCCTTCTTCTCTGGCGAGACAGCTTGGTGGGCTGACGAGAGTTAGGGTGGTCTTCACTGCCCTCCTTTCTTCCTCCTAGAATATTCTTCAGGGGGGAGAATGTTATGAGGGAACCCTATGGTTCTAAACCAATTTCCTTGAAAAGCTCCACTGGCATGGGATGGTTTGGAAGGTCAAATTATTTGGATTTGGGGAGGACTGCTTGTTTGGGAAGAGGTGATTTTCTTTTTAAACTTTCTTTTACCCTTTTGTTGATATTATCATGGTTTAGGTTAATTATGCTAGGGTCTGGGACTTCATGTCCTTAAGTCAGACTACAACAGACCAGACCAGACTAAATCAAGATTTTCTTTCTCTTTTCTTTTTCTTTCCTCCTTTTTTTTTTTTTTTTTTTTTTTTTTTGCTATTCAGGCCAAGAAGAATTGAATAGTCCAAAGCACGGAGGCAGTTCACTGCAAAATTGCTCCATTATCCCAATGCAGATAATCTAATCCAAAGCTGCTCAAAAAATATCTGAAGACCAGGCAGAGAATATAAATAAAAGAATCAAATGCTTGAAACACACACACACACACACACACACACACACACTCCACCACCACTACCAAAACCTCCAAATGACTGACATACCAGAAAAATTGGGTTTTTAGAGAGCCTTTGGTTGTTTTAGAAAACATGAACAAACTTCACCAGGCAGTAAGTCCCTGTGAACTGTTTCCCAGAGCTGGTGTGTCTGGGCACCAGCCCATGCTGCTTCCCGTTTCTTACATGACCCTCTATGTCTATCATTTCTAGCACTTTCTTCCCTAACATAACCACCACCAATATAACAACAGGAGAAAAGGCCCGTGAATTCACTCCCCTTCCCCTTCTCCTGCTCTCTGCCTCTCCTCCTTCCCTGTTTAACCCCCAAATTAGTGTCCCTTTGAGGCTGTCAACATCCACTGACTGGTCTTCATAACACCTGTCCCCCTTCCTCACTCTTTTTCTTTAAAGATTTTATTTATTTATTTATTTATGAGAAACACAGAAAAGAAGCAGACATAGGCAGAGGGAGAAGCAGGCTCCCTGTGGAGAGCCTGATGTGGGACTCGATCCCAGGACCCCAGGATCATGACCTGAGCCAAAGGCAGATGCTCAACCACTGAGTCACCCAGCTGCCCCTCCCTTCCCCATTCTTGAACGATGGTTCCTTCATTAAACCAGTATCTCTTGAGTACCTACTGTGTGTCAGCACAGTGCCTTATGCCAGAAATACAATAAAGAACTAAACATAGTCCCTGCTCTCACGGTGCCTACCTTGTGATAGCGAGACAGACAAAATAAAGAACAAACAGATAAAATATCCACAAGTTGTAGTAACTGCTAAGAAAGGAACAAACAAGAGTCAGATTAAAAACAACAGGAGGGGCACCTGAAAATGCTTTGGAGCGACCAAGTCAGCTTTTCTTTTTTTATTTTCAAAACCTTAGAAATATACACATATCTTAGGTGTTGACTCTTATACTCATGGGGCAATTACCTAGCTCTTCCTACAGTTTCCTTTGAATCTCAAAATGAAAAGGAACAACACAGTTGACATCATTCAGTCCAGATTTCTTCAGGAAGCTCTCCTGCTCAGCCCTCTGGACCTCCAGGAAGGACACTCATCTCCCAGTGGGCAGTTAGTTACAAGGCGTTCCACTAGCCTCTGAGAATCATCTGAAATATCTCCCACAACTTCACATGCATTTTCTTCTACTCAGGGCTCTTGGGAAATCAGGGAAAAAAACAACAACCAACAACTGATCCCTGTTTCAACTATACAGTGAAAACCTGGACAGTATGATCAAAGCCCCATGAGGGAACAGAGTGTGTTTTAAACTTTTTGGTGTCACTCACATTGGCTCGCCCATCAAAAGTCTTCTGATTTTTTTTATTTCAAGATAACAACGTTGGCCATTCTCATCCCCAAATTTCTCTAAACTTTTCTTTTTAAACCCGTGTTCTACACCTTCAATTATTTTTATCACACTTCTCTTCAACTTCTATATTTATACAAACTCTTATAAAGAATGACTAAAACAGGAAAAAATACTCTAATAAGGAACTGACTAATGCAAAGGTTAGCAAAAGGGTTATTTTCCTTGAAACTCGTATTATTTTTAGTATATTTCAACACTTTTACCCAATACATGTACCAAATAGTGTTTTCCCTTTCTGTCTCTGAAAGGTTGGGGCCCTCCTTACATTATCAGTCTTTTTTTTTTAAGATTTTATTTTTATTCATGATGAGAGAGAGAGAGAATTATCAGTTTTTAAGAACTACATTCATTTTTTTCTAATTTTCAGAGTAATTTCTGACATCTCACAACTTAGAATATAAACTGCATACAGGCAGAGGCTACTGTCTTTTCCTGGTGAGCTTCCTATCAGAGTTCATGAAGAACCAAGTTCTTTATGGATCACTTAGGTAGGCTCTGATGGCCATGCTGATGATGGTTTTTGAGGCCAACTCAGCCTTTGTTCCTCAAAGTATAACTTTTTACCCTATGAAAGTCCTGTTTGAGTTCTGCTGCTACCAAGAGGCCACAGGCAGAGCCCCTGACACACAGCAGGCACTCTCCTGTGTTACACTGACCTGAACTGCCTCAGTTTTGCTACTTAGCTCCCTCAAAAAAAAAAAAAAAAATACACCACTCAGGAAGTCAGGGCATGCCTTTGGAAATTTCCTCTCACGAAAAAGCCAAGGATAGGTCTGGAAGAAAAATCTACTTCTGACTATAAAAACTAAAGACACTGAAAACTCTTGAGTCCTCACAGGCAATGGATGGCATCAAAAAGAATGAAATTCTGACACATGCTAAAACACGGATGAACCACAAAATACAGGCGAAGTGAACCAGGCCAATCACACAAAGGCAAATACTGTAGGACTCCATTCATGTGAGATACCCAGAAGAGTCAAATTCATAGAGACAGAAAGGAGAATGGTGGTTGCCATAGACTAGTGGAGAGAAGGGTGAAGTGTGGCCTTTGCTTAATGAATAGGGTTTTAGCTGGGGAAGATGAAAAAGTTCTGGACACTGATGGTGGACACAGTTGTGCAACAGTGTGAGTATACTTAGTGACACTCAATTGTACATATTTGCACATGGTTAGAAATGGTAAATTTTATGTTATTTTGCCATAATTTTTACGTGGAAAAAAAAAGACAGTGGCTGAGAAAAAAAAATTAAGGACAAACAGAACAAAAAACATAGGAACATGAAGGACAGTTGGACTTGATTTTGTTCACCAACTCTCAGATTCCTGGAATGAGAGGATCTCCCTCAAAAACTTAAAATGGAAGTTTCAGAATTAATGGTTTTAAGCCCTGCAGTCCACAGTGCATACTGAGAACCTCCAATGTCCCAGACCTCATGCTAGGTACTGGAAGGAGATTAAAGTTGATTATAAATAGACCAAGGAATCCTCAGGAAAATGAGACATATACTCAAATAACTATGCACTGGGCCGATCTGAATTGAGGTTTATAAAAAGAAATTCAAATGTAGTATAGGAGAAAGGGCAATAAGCTCAAGAAAGGTTTCCAACAAGAGTTCAGAGAAGGCAAGTTCATAAGCATTTAATGAAGGAAGTTGGACACATGACCTTGACCTACTTGCACCTTTGCATCCCTTCTAGCAAATGAAGTGGGGCCCTCAGTATGTTCTAAGGTCGTTCCAGCTGGAGAACCTGCCAATCTACATGTTACATAATATGGAGGACGGCCACACCACTTTTGGATGTTTGGCTGGATCTCACCCAATACATTTTTCCATTCTCTTGACCTCTATCTGTTGCTATTCGTGAAAAGGTTTAGTAATCAACAAATCCTCTCTGTATTTTATTTTTTCTATTTATATATTTTAAAGAATCTTGCAGGATAACCCTCCAGGTTTCCAGAAATATACCAGAAACACACACAACTAGATTATTTTACTCTAAAATTTCAGTTTCTAATGCTCAAATCAAACTTTGCACATGTCTCAACAAGATCTACCTACATAAATGGTTTCACAGAATGGAAAAATAGACCTATTCTGTCTTTTCCAGGTTGCTGGTGTTTTATGAGAATAACGAAATGCATAATGCTTAATTGAGAATGAATATTTTAAAAGAATTAAAATGAACAAGCTGTATTCTATCAACTTTGAGGACTTTGTAAGTTTCATTTTTTGGATGTGTATGCAGCAAAAGTGTTATTATTTTATTTTTATTTTTATTTATTTATGATAGTCACACAGAGAGAGAGAGAGAGGCAGAGACATAGGCAGAGGGAGAAGCAGGCTCCATGCACCGGGAGCCCGATGTGGGATTCGATCCCGGGTCTCCAGGATCGCGCCCTGGGCCAAAGGCAGGTGCTAAACTGCTGCGCCACCTAGGGATCCCCAAAAGTGTTATTAATACACACAAATCCCACTAAATTCTAGTTTCCTTCAATTTGTCCCATATGTCTTGAGAAAAAAAATGAGAAAGTCTAGCTCAAGTAGAAAAGAAAGAACACTGTCCCTCCATTTTATTGATGCACTTTTTAAAGGAGCAATCTATTACAACAATCCCTTTGCAATACTGCACTGAATTAAGTACCTGACAAAGGAGAGGAATAATTCTGAATACAGGTCGCACTACATTCTAACGGAAAGATTTTCAGAGTAGGATGGTAGTGTTTTCTGGAATCTGCCTGCTTGAGTTTAAACTCCAGCACTTTCTGTCTACAAACCCTGGGAAGGTTACATAATCTCTTCAACTCTCAATTTCCCCACCCATTAAATACTTTAGTTATACTAGTACCTAGCTCAGAGCATAGTATAGAGAGCTGAATGAGCATGCAGTGACATAAATCTCTTCACACAGTGTCTGGTGTGTAGTATTTAGGAAATGTCAGTTTTTGTTATTAACCTACTTGTATTCTTATTCTAATGCAACCACTGGCTGCTTGCAACCTTAGACATTTCACTTAGCCTTTGGAGGGAGGGGTGTTGTACTTTTCATCTCTATTTTATAACTGGAAGTTTGTACTCTTCATCTGCTTTGCCCATCCCCCTACCTCCCTCTCCTCTGGCAACCAGCAGTGTGTTCTCTCTCTATTTTTTAGTCTGTTTGTTTTGTTTGTGTATTCATTTGTTTTGTTTTTTTTAAGATTCCACATATAAGTGAAGCCATGTGGCATTTATCTCTGTCTGACTTAACTGCACTTAGTGTAATACCCTCTAGGTCCACCTATGTTGTCACAAATGACAAAATCTCATTCTTTTTTATGGCTGAGTAATATTCTGTTGCATATATACATGGATCAATGGACACTTAGGTTGCTTCCATATCTTGGCTATTGTAAATAATGCTGCAATGAACACAGGGGCACATGCATCTTTTTTACTTAGTAGGGTTTTTTTGTTTTGTTTTGTTTTGTTTTCTTTGGGTAAATACCCAAGCAATGGAATTACTAGATCACATGGTATTTCTATTCTTAATTTTTCATTTAGTTTTTTTGAAGTTTCTTGGTTCTCCCTACTTCTATCTTACCTTATAAGGATAACAGAGAAAAAACTGAAGTCACATCTATAAAGTTGAGCTACAGGAAAACATTTAAATCCCTCACTGGTTTTGAAGGAACAAGCTGCCATGTGTAAAGTGCCTAGGCTGGGAGGCACACATGATAAAGAACTGATGGCTACCTCTAGCCAAGAGCTAACAATTCTCTGTCCACAACTACTAAGTACTAATTTGCCAACAAAAGTAGATTCTTCCCCAGGCATCCCTCAGATGAGACCACAGCCCTAGCTAATACACATTAATTGCAGCCTTGTGAGACCCTAAGTGAACCACCCAAATGTTCAGATTCCTGACCCCTAGAAACTATAAGAATGTAAACATGTGTCATTTTAAACCACTAAGTTTGTGGTGATTTGCTACACAGCCATAGAAAGCCAATATTAATGTGGAGATCGGGAATGCAGGTAGATACACATGGTACAAAATATACACAACACACACACAGATTCCTAGGATTTAATATCATTGCTGATTGCTGTAGTGATTTAGCCTTACTAGAGCACTATGGCAGGAAAGGACTGTAAACCAAGGAGAGATATTTAGGGGCAAGTGGTAACAATCTTCTCCACAGTAATGGAGTATGAGGGAAAAAAATATAGCTTTCTGTGGCATTTCATCAAACAAGTAACAACCAAAGGTTTTGTTTTGTTTTCAATTTATTTTCAAATTAGGAAAGTCAGCCTTTCTGGAAACCAAATTGGGCAAGAGATTCTGTCAAGGTCCAAATCCTCTTGCCAAATTGCATTACCTTATGGGCATGATTGGAAACCTCCTGGGACTTAGTTATGGGAAAGTTTCACAAATCAGACGCCCAGATTGGACAGCTAACATGCAACTTAGTTCACGTTAAATAAACTGACCCAAACGAGGAGATCAGAAAAGCCTTTTGTTAATATGTGGGTTCTGAGTTCATTTTCTATTTAAGTGCTACAATTTTCCAGGTCCTCTCACAGACACTCAATGCCATTTAGCCACTTGTCCAGGGCTCCTGCAGCCACACCCTCTTCCATTTTATCAGTGTCTCCACTCAAATCTCTACCCTTAAGTTCTTCATCAGTCTAGGACTTTCTTCAACATTTTTCTTAGAATTCGGAAATTTTAAAAGTAAGGAGGATCCTTCAAGATCTTCTAATCCCATTCTCTAATTTTACCATAAAAACTTCAAGGTCCATGGAATTCAAATGACTGACTCTAGTTTCGAAGCAGGATCTTTTTACAACCTTTCAACTATTTCTTGAGAACAGAGGATACTATGTTTCCCACTAAATCTCCTCTTTCCCGCAGGTCTGCTCTGATGCCTGCCGCCTCTGTAAGCACCCCCTTTACCAGGGAAGCATTTCAGGGAAGTTATCAACTATGAATGGAAGAGATCTCAAGTAACCGTCGTGTATCTTAGAAGCCGGGGTGATATCCATCACCCACAAAGCCTCTGCCACTGCTCTCAATCCCCAAGGAATTTCAGCCAAGTCATGGCAACAAAATAAATTACTGTCCCCCCCTGCTTAAGTGATGAGCTATGGCACAATATAATCATACTATTCCATGAAGATTCACCAACTGCAGCTTGGAAAAAAAGACAGGAAGGAAAATTATTCATTTAAATTTAACAAATATTTACAGAGGTACTGCCTACAATTTTTCCACAATTTATTTATCTATTTAACAAATGCTGACTACCAATCATGTGTTAGCCACATCACTACCAGGAATAAAAAGATGATGTAAGAAACAGTCTCTGCCCTCAGGGAGTTTACAGTCTAGTAAGGAAGTCAAATATTTAACAATGATTATAATAGTAATAATCAACCTTTATTGGGCATTTACTATGTGCCAGGCTGGTTTCAAGTGCTTTGGATGGAAGAACTCCTCTAGTTGTTGCTGCCACTCCATGAGGCAGGCTCTATTTTTTTTGTTATTGAAATATAGTTGATACACAACGTTACATTAGTTTTGGGTGTGCAACAGAGTGATTCAACATCTCTATACCTTATGCTATGCTTGTCATTAAGTATAGCTACCATCTGTCCCCATACAGTGCTATGACAATACCACTGACTACATTCCCTTTCATCCAGATGACTTATCCACTCCATAACTGGAAGCCTCGAAGTAGGCTCTATGTTTAATCCATATTTTTACTATCAACAAAAGTAAGGCACAGAAAGATTGGGTTACTTGCCCAAAGTTCCATTCACGGTTTCAAGAAATACTTGTTTACTGTGTTCTATTTTTTTGAAAAGATTTTATTTATTTATTTATTTATTTATTTATTTGAGATACCGAGAGAGAGAGGCAGAGACACAGGCAGAGGGAGAAGCAGGCTCCCTGCAGGGAGCCCGATGTGGGACTCGATCCCGAGTCTCCAGGATCCCACCCTGGACCGAAGGCGGCCCTAAACCGCTGAGCCACCCGGTCTGCCTGCTTACCGTGTTCTAGGCACGATACTGGGGATATGGCAGTGAACAAAAGGGACAGAACTCCCCACTCCGGTGGGGCTTACTTACTAGTGGAAGAGGAAATCATTTAAGAAAAAGATAACTAGAATCAATGTCAGAGAGTGACAAGTGCCCTACAAAAAAACAAAGCAGTGAAGGAGACATAAAGGGTTATTTAGAGCCAGTTGGGTAGTTGCTATTTTAAAAAAGTGGACTACGAAGGCCTCTTGGATAAGGTGCCACCTCCTCAGAGATCCGAGATATCTGTAAGCACCAGAGTGGGGATTTTTAGGCAGGTGGCCTGCTGCAGAGCCCATGGCCCAACCACTTTGTTCACCACCTCTCTGCCGTTAATACAGTGCAAAAGGAGCGGGATGAGTGAAGCCTTGCCTTTCCTACAGGGATCCCAAGAGTCTGACTCTTAACCAACTGAGTCACCCAAGCGCCCCTCCTACCACAGTAATTCTTTTAAGAGTCCTCTGAACCCAAGCTCAATTTGATAACAACATGAAAAGGAAAGATGACGGACTTTCAGTTCATGACTGATCAGTTTGATATATGCATTTCAAGTATGAAAATGCCAGAAAATTCAGCGTTTCAATGAGGCCTATCTTCGGTATCTTTTGACAGATTTCAGCGAGATTTGGTACACAGGAGTTACAGATGACATATGCTAAGGGACATAACCATCTTTGCATGACCATTTCCCCATTTATTTTTTTAACTACATGGCGGGCTAAGGGAAGAGAGGTATAGTGACGTGCAGACACATAATGAATATAGAGCTGAATTTGCTCCTAGCTCCTTGAGGAGAGGGAAAATAGTATTTCCATGGAGAAGGAAAGAACATGTCATTCCATGCACCAGCAGGGATATGTCTTCTAAAGGGAGAGACGGGACAAACACACATAAAAGGACATGTGGATAAATGATTACAATTCTGCAGAGCTAAATATGTGAAAGCAGAGAGAAGGCTGCAGCAAACGGAGACAGTGACCAGGTGGAAAAGAGTTTTCACTGGAAATGTTTCTAGAGAAGATTTTTAAAGCACTATTTTAAAAATGAGGAGGAGAACAACATTTAAGCAGAGGTGCTCACTTTGCATATGATCATCCTCCTATATAACCTAACCTCTGCACTGAATGGAATGATATTAAAAATCTATTAAACCTCACAGCAGATAGCCCATTTGGTTTCATTACAGCCAGCTGACTGACAAAGCTTACAGGATGAACTGAATCCTTTTTATAAAAGCAACACACAAGTCCAACATTCAAATAATTCCATAGAAAGCCACTGTAGAATATTTTATTTCATTTTTTTAAAGATTTGTTTATTTATCCATGAGACACACAGACTGAGAGAGAGAGGCAGGGACACAGGCAGAGGGAGAAGCAGGCTCCTCACAGGGAGCTCAATGCGGGACTCAATACAGGACCCCAAGATCACGACCTGAGCCAAAGGCAGGAGCCCAACCACGGAGCCACCCAGGCATCCCTAGAATATTTTAAACACATTATAGATCACGCAACCTTCAGAAGAATCCAGTGTGGGAGCTAACAATCGGTGGCCCATTGCTCAGCTGAGAAAATGAAGCCTCAGAGGTTAAATAACGTGCCAAAAGTCACACAGCAAAAAAGTAACAGAGGCTGTGCTCAAACACAGCCAGATCTACCCAACTATAAAGGCTGCATTCTTAACCACTGCACTAGGTAGGTAAAAGAATACAAAGAAATTAGATCTCCAATAAGATGAACCTAAAATAAAGACTTCCCAAAAGTCATCCAAAATATAACACTGTATTATCCTGTGGCATAAGAAAATGTGTCTCTCTACTACCATCCACTCCAATAAAAATGCTATTTGATAGAGATCCATCTGATCTTCCCAAGTGCATGTGCTGATGTGTGCAGTGGCTATATAATCTCTCCTTAGAAGGACAATTGGTCAGAGGACTAGTTGTCTTCTCTGAGGAGAGAGATGCCTGCTGTCCACCAGCCCTCTCTGGTCCTCTTCCCTGAAATCATCACCCTTCCTGCTAGCCATGGAGTCTCTAAGAACAGATGGTCAGGGAGGGGTGCCAATGAAGCCATCACCCCTGTGGCTTCCCCAGAGCTTCATCACTAGAAAGCAAACATGTGAAAGCAGCTAGGGGCACAGATATGACAGAGGAAGAGTACTGGGGCTGAAAGCCACCTGAAGGAGAAGGCAAGCTTTCCCTCAGCATGGACTTTTGCCACCCCAAGAATGGAGCTTGGTCTAGTCCTTGGAGAGAAAAGCAGTATTCCATGGCCGAAGACTGTTCTTTAATCCTAACTTCGGTGAACTCCATTGTCCAAGCAACAGGCTCACGAGGACCAGAGGTAATTAGGATTTTCCCTCTAGGTGTATGGTCAGGTGGATGTGCCAAACGGATGTGCCGCAAGGGGAATGGTGAGTGACGTCACTAAGTACCAGAGACCCAGATGCCTAGTAGT
Organism: Canis lupus familiaris; assembly: GCF_011100685.1. Classification (NCBI taxonomy): domain Eukaryota; kingdom Metazoa; phylum Chordata; class Mammalia; order Carnivora; family Canidae; genus Canis; species Canis lupus. The sequence goes on along the minus strand of NC_049248.1, from coordinate 11,625,962 downwards.
GGGACTAAGTTAAAATGATTTTGGTCTTTCTACAATCCTCAAAAATGAAGAGACTCACAAAAACACAAGCACATCTGACTTCTCATCTGCTTACACACATGTTCCAGTCAAAACCAACCGCTTCCCAGGCACCTGAGTGTGCCATGTGTTCCCATGCTTCTAAGTTCCCTGAAAGAGTCCATTCTAACTACCTTCCTCATCTATCTTGTGAACTCTTACTGGTGCTCTGATGATCAGATCCAATATATTCTCCCCTCCAACCGAAGAAGGTCTTCTTTCCCAGGGAAAGGTAAGCACCCTTTCTCTATGACCTATATATATCACAATGCATTAGAATTCGCCCCACTAGGTGGGAAGTTATTTAAGGCCAAAAACTTTGCCTTCTTAAGATGCTGTCTGTCTGGTTTGTGATAGGTGCTCAATAACATAACACACACACAAAAACTAACCCAGTTAGACACTTGGAAGCACAAAGATGATTGATCTCATAAGAACATGGCTTTACCTTCAAAGTTTAAAGGCAGATAAAATCAACAAGCACCAACTGTATAGAACCCATGTATAAAGAAAGCATCTTTTCCCAAGCACTGAGTGGGACTGGGATGACAGTGGAAGAAGCAAAGGGAAACTAAGATGGTGTCTTGTCTCATACGAAGTTTATGTGCTACTTTTTCACATCAACTGAAATAAAAAGCACTGAGGAGTTATCTTCATGATGCTTCTCACAAATGTTCCTCCGGTTTGTAATCCTACTGCTAGTTTCCAAAAAGTGAAGTCACATACACAGAGTCATCTCTCACATATGGACAACTGATTATGTGTACAAGAATATTTAGAGCAGATATGTTCACAGGCGCCAAAATCCTAGCACCAACCTGACTGCCCATCAATGGGAGAGTGAATGAATAAACTGAGTAGAATCCCACCGGAACATTATAGAGCAGACGAGGCAAATGAACGACTGTGACATGTAGCAATCAATATAGAGGACAGCATTGGCAATATTAAGTAAAAAAGATTACACACCGTCTGATGCCCTTTTCATGTGTGTACATTTTATGCTTTAATGTAGTCCATTTTAGGACCACATACGGGTTGAAAGCAGGCATACAGAAAGGACAGTAAGGAAGGAAAGGTACACACAGGGTTCAGATGATGGTTACCCTGGGTAGGATCAAGTGTGAGGAAGGAGGATCAGATGTGAGGAGGACCATCACCTGGTCAGATGTAGAGTATTTTCAAGGTCCCAGCTTTGGTTTCAGGGAATGGGGTTGGGTTGCTCACTAGACTACTTTAAATAGGTAAAAATATGAAGATAATACGTCATGAGGGAAGGATTATGACTAATCTAGCTCTTTGCATATAAAGACCAATACCAAAACAAAAGAATAAAATTACAGGAATATTAGAAGATGGTGCCTGATTGTGTACAAAATGAACAGGTGTCCCTGCAAGGGAGTGAGGGGGGCACAGAGAGGACAGCTCCTGCCACATTCTGCCGCTAATTGATTTCCACCAGCCAGCCTGTGTCTAGATCACCAATTGAAAAGAGGCAAGATATATGCATCCACACGTCCCAGTGTCAATCCATGGAGCCCTCTTTTTCCTTTTGGCATCTGCTGGAGGAACTCAAACTCCAAAGAACACCAGATACCCTTCATTTACCTCAGCACCACAGAGCACTAGTGGACCAGCATTAATTTCATCTTTGAATATTCTGACCCTTTTCAAAGTGCATCATAAATTCATGCATGTGACACTGAGTACATGGAGCTTCTGGCAAGAGCATCGCTATATTTGCACATGAAAATCAATCAGTTCTATCTTCTTCCACAAGTTATACTAAGCAGACAAAGCTCTCTCTGGATGGTTTGGACTGCATGCCCTGGAGAAAGTGTGCAGCAGATGTCTGAGAAATAGACAAAGGGGAGGGAGGGAAGAGTCTCCCAGTGGGAGACAAATGATTCTAGAGACAACGTGCCCCTGGGGGGAAACATGGTCAGCCAGGACACTGAAACACATCCAATGTCTGCAAAAAAATATGGCAAAGGACTCCCAAATCTCCAAATACCTTCAAACCAAGCCCCTAACCTGAAATTTCAGTTGATGGCAGTTTATTTTTTGTCTTATAAGAAGCAAGGTAGTGAAACGTTGGAACCTGAAAGGCAAATTTTCTTTGCTTACCTAAACCCGCCCGTTAGCACAACTGTGGACGTTTTTATGCCAGGATGACTGCAAACAATCAGGTTTTCTTCCTGGAGAAGACTAGGGGAAGACTGGAGAAGAGCTAGCCATGGTTTAAAATAAAATAAAATGAAGTTAAAAGTATTTGTGTCTTCAAATATTCCAAACCTGCCTAATAAGCAGAGTGAATGTTTGGGCCTTACCATTCTCCACCACAGCGGGGTCTCTAAATTTTGGGGCGGGGGTGCCTTCCTCTACTTATTTTGGCTTTTGCAGGGATCCTTTAAGAACAGAAAACTGTATTATAGTTCTCTGTCCTGCTCCAGACACAGGCGTTCACTCTACTTCCATACTTTAGAATGTTCTTCCACAACTCCAGCAAACACCCCACATTTTCCTGCCTGGCTGAGTCCTGGGCCTCCTTCCCAGTAAATAATCTTGGTGAGATCTTGCCAAAACATTTCTTAATCACATATTTTCTTTGTCTAAAAAGAGTTATAAATGTAGTAAGTAACCTTTGTTCCCAGGCCTTCCCACATTTTCAGGAGCCCCATGTCATTTAATGTTAAGCTTGGTTTGCTTCTTTGAGCTACCACCACTTACGCTTTATTTTAGAGCCTGTATTTAAATCCTAGATTAATCAGCATGGAGTAGAAAATTGTGGTTACTCCCTTCGACCTTGCTGTCTAAATATACACAGTCTTGACCAGGTGATCACAAAGGATTCTTCTAATTAGCCCCTAGGGACGCAGAGGCAGGCCTAGAGGGGCAGCTGGTCCTGCATTTATTCTAGAAGGGCCTCTGCGTGCCACCACTCTCCTCCTAAAGTTCCAAGTTGCCCTGAAATGTGCTTCTGCATTCTTTGGCCCCAGGTCCAGAGGGGAGTTGAGGGGGGTGACGCCACTTCGTTTTACCTTTTGCTGTCTAGGCAGGCAGGTTCCACACAGCACACAAGCCTTGTGGGAAAGACCAGTGGGGGCTGTGAGCTCATACCGCCTGGTGGCTGAGATTCTGTAGTTATCGATTGATCTCTCCAGGCCAAGGGAGAAAGGGCTGATGGAAAGCCAAACAAGTCATTGGACAGCCATAAGACTGAAGCAGAAATGATTAGAAAGTCCAAACTTGAACCGTAGTGGTTGCCCAGCAACCCAGCTGACGATCCATCCTCCCGGGTGTCAGGTGATCACGTTATTTTCTTGGTCAGATCATTTATTGGCTCTCCAACTGCTTTCATCATCAAGTTCAAAGGCCTTTAACCCACACTGAAGGGCTTTTAAAAATGTCCCTGAAACCTTACTGTCACTCTTTCACCATATACCAGCTGCTTCTGTGACAGGGGCTGCTTCCTTTGCCCAAAAGGTCCCGCCTTGATGCAACTTTCCCTAGCCTACCTGGTATGGATGAGACTGTGGTCTGGGGAGTCTGGCAGCCCAGAACCTAACGAAGGCACTACCACTTCCTTGTCATGTGAGCCTGAGCACCTATGTCACATGGTGGCCATGAATACCTGTAAATACTTGAAAAGTGCCCAGTCCATGATACATACTCCATACCTGCTGGCTGCTGTCATTATCAGTATTCAAGCTTGCAATGAACTTTCTCCCTCTTTTAAATCCTTCATATACATCTGCATTTGGCATTGATTACATACTGCTTTCAGATACTATTTTTCTTCTATGTATGTTTTATCTCAATTAGGCCATAAGTTCCTTAAAGGTAAAGACTACAGTCCACGTGCTTTTCTTCCTCTGTGATGCTTGGAGGTATCTTAAATGCAGGAACACAGAAAATGCTTGAAGACTTTCTTGTAAAAAAAAAAAAGGAAATATGTGAATCAACATATTTCTCCACTGTAGACTTGGTGAAATGTCTACCAATGTTTAGTCTGACTGTGGCTGGCTATGTTTGAAGAAAGACTGACAAACTCTTTGTATGTATATGGAAAGACTGTTTCTTTCAAAATCTTCTTTTAACGGTTGAGAAGGAAAATGCTGGAATCATCCACTTTCGTTCAATCATCTGAACATAATGCCTCATTTTATCTTTGTTACAGAAAAGATTAAGACAAGAATGTACTCTGATTTGCTAGTACATTTTTTTAAAGATTTTATTTATTTATTTGAGAGAGAGAGAACATGAGCTGAGCGAGAGGCAGATGGAGAGGAAGAGGCAGACTGCCCGCTGAACAGTGAGCCCTATGTGGGGCTCGATCCCAGGACCCTGGGATTATGACCTGAGCCGAAGGCAGACATTTAATCGACTGAGCCAAGTAGGCACCCTTGCTATTACATTTAAATCAAATTTAACAGATGCCATCTTCCCTATGCATTCTTTCCCTCCTCCCTATTTCATTCTACATATTCATATGTACATGAAAATACATGTGTGTATATTGTTGGTTTCTATACATTGATTTTCCACTTCTTGGTTTTAACCCAAAGAAGAAGGAGAAGTATTAAAAAGTCACAAGGGGAAAAAAAAAAAAAAAAAAGAAGTTGTCACTTTTATTTTACCCAGAAAGAATCAGGAAGTGTCCAAAATCTCAAGAGGGAACCTACCCTGAGAAATTAGAGCTCTATTATTACAGAGAAATAAGGGTCTGTGCCCTGAGGGGTTTATATATTTCAAGGGGTCTTTAAGCAGCCTGAATTTTCAGTTTCATTTTTTTTTCTGGAATGTTCAGAAGTAATTAAGCATAACTGATAAACAAATCAACCAAAAATGATCACAAAGTTCACTATCCGTGTATTATGGATGGTTCTCTCTATTCACTCTGCCAAATCAGTTAGACACACCAAAAAGTTATACATTACAAATGATTGCAACTCAAGTCAGCATTAACAATGGTTGAGTCTGACTGGAGAGATGGCAACACCTGGCAGGCTCACCAAAAATCACAAATCTCCTTCCCCCACCCCCTCAGGAAGCTGCTCCCAGGTCCTTCTCTTCATCCAGTCTCTCAACTCTCCTGCCACCTTTTCATGGGGTCCCTGACTGCCCTGCCTGGAAGAGCCCCACCATGGGCCTGGGTTATTCTTTCATACTGTCCATTATGTTTGCTTCAGAGTACTCAACACAATTAGCTTGTTTTTATCTTATTTTTATCAGTCTCCTCACACTAGAATTTTGGCCCTTGGGTATTAAAACCTTAAAGACCTTAATTTTAGAGGCTGGCCTCAGGCCTATAACACTAGATATCCTATTTGAATGCTACATATTAATTAAATGACATGAAGGAATTACTGTTAGCCTTTCTGATGTAATGACATTTTCTTTCTTTCTTTTTTTTGAAGTCTGTTAAAGACACATACTTAAGTACTTATACATGAAATTATGTGAGGGATTTATACTTCAAAATACCAGGGTGGAAATGGGGTGAGGAGTGCAGGAAGATATAGATAGAGCAAGATTAGTCATGTATTAAGAATTGTTGAAATTAAGTGGGGAGTCCATGGCGTTCATTACACTGCTCTCTACTTTGGAATATGTGTGCAAATTTCTCTAATAAAATCTTAAACCTATATAGAAAATGGGACAGGTAACAGTTCATATACATAATTGAATATTTATTTGATCTTGGGGTAGAGAAAGCTTTCTAAGTAAAATATCAAAGGGGAAAAAAAACATCAAGAATTATTTTCAAAGCTAAATAAAATGAGATGTTCATTTAGTTTATCAAATCAGTGATGCTGCAAAGCAGGCCACAGATGAGAATCCATCTAACACACTGGTTTACCTACCATAAAGAAAAAAAAAGTTTTATCATTTGTAATTGTTTTGTACTTATTAAAAGAACTTTTAGATGTCTGCATGATGCTTACACTCATCTCGTGCAAATATTAAGAGGAAATAAGTACAATGATTTGCTCATGGCGCTCCTAAACCTTCGTACCTGCAGGCCCAATTCCCTTGAGTCACTCTGACTCAAAGTGTGTGACAAATGACCACCTTTATCTTCCACTCATGTATCAGTATGCATCTGTGGAATTCATTATCAATTAATTGTATAACACAGTGTTTAGGAAGGTCAGGCTTTTCATCTTTACACTGTTCACAGAGTATTAAAGAAAAACCTCTTCTATAAGAAGAGCTCAGCAAGAAGTTTGGGAGGAACTCTACAAAGTACATACCACTAAATGGAATCCCACAAGAACAGCGGTAACACGATAAAAAAAGGAACAATAATTCTTTAGAGCATTTTTCTTTGCGCGGTCTGCTTCTGAATTTACAGCCTGATAACATTTCTAGGAAAACCAACTTTAAACTCAGGCTCACAGTTTGCCTTCAGTTTCTTCAGACATGAGAGTTACAGAAACTAACAGACTTAAAAAGTAGTCTTAAAAGAAAGCTGATATCCTTCCCCCTTCCTCTTTCCAGTCCTACTTTTCTGAACCTATATATAAATTAGCAAGTAATAGAGTCTAGTGGTTTATATATACCATGGCTAAAAATGGAGCGAATAAATGAATAAATAAATTTCTCAGGAAGGAATGAGTAGATTCATTTCTTAGAGTTCTTTTTATTTTTATTTTTACCTTAGTTGCATTGTAATTTAAATATTTTATCTATACGGGAGGCATGAGTATGAAAAGTATGGCTAACTCCAGTGTTATCTGTGAAATGTGATATTAAAACAGTCTTGTGGAAATTCAAACATATTTCATGAGTTTTTGTCTACAAGGGATTACTGAATCCAATCAAGGTATAATTTTAAAATTAAACCTTGACAATCAAGGTGTAAACAAAATATACCATATAGATTTACTCATTGAATGATGGTCTGAAGCCTTTAGCTAGTGGTGAGAATGAGCATTATATCCTAGTCAGGATCTTTCATTCCTAACTTCAGTCTTACCTCGTGATTTTCTACATCACAGGACTTTGTGGTTTATGATATGCGAAAGCAAAAAAAAAAAAAAAAATACATGAAGCCCCTCAGAAAGGGGCATTAAATCTCCCAAAAAGTATTAATAGCTAACGTGAGCTATGTAAATGACTGTCTAAGGCCACGGAACCCAAATTTTTAGCAAATTATATCAAAAAGAAAAGGTGGGGCTGTGTCTGCTACACAGTATATGAGCCGAACAAAAATTATCCTGAAAAACAAAGAAACCCAGTGGACTTGATGGTGTTCCAGCTGCTATGCAACGCAGATCCACGTGGCTTATAGCTGCCAAGGCACGACAAAGATCATCCTTATTCTCTAGCCGTGGGGTAAGTACGTGCCATATTAGAAAGAAGTCTAAACTCAGTGGGATGCAGAGAAGAGAAGCTAGCCTAGCAGGCTTCCATAGAAGAGGTCAGCTTCATCCCTGTGCCACCAACAAATGTGGACCAGACCTGGGGGACCCTCGAGTCTCCTAATTACCTATAAATAGTATTCAAGACTTTGAAAAGCAGAAAAGCAAGGAGTATCATGGAAGAGCATCACCTCCTCAAATATCAGTCCTAAAATAAAATGTATGAATTCAGTGGAAGGAGTGAATCTTCACATCCTTCTAGGTGAGGGACACAGGCTAGAGAAATGTAGATATGGCTCTAATAGCTAGTAATAGTAGATAGCTCCTTTATGGTCAGGTCTTGACACATGGCACAACAGTCTAAGAGACTACATTATGTTCAAATTATAGCCAGGAGGAGAAGTAGATCATCAACACCGTTGGGGAAATGCTCTAATTAGTTTCCAAGCAGATCACTTTGCTGCCAGAAGGCAAAATAAGGACAGTCCATCATCTTAACAAACACTTTGCTATCTGTTCTTCCCCTCACATGAGTCTTCAATGGAGGGAGTTACTCCCTAGTTGCAAGAAAATCAATGTGTTCAGGCTGAGTCAAATTATATGAGAGACACTTGCCTGGTGCAGTCCCTGTCCTAGCTGGACATGTAATATGGATCTTTTTGGATGAGGTTAGCTAGAACACCATCACTAAAGGGCAAAGGGTTCACAATCAAAAACAAAGGAAGCAAATACTCTGCCATCAAAAGTAGTTTTGAAAGAAGAAAAACTTATACCTTAATGATATTAAATAATATGCACAGGTCAACTTTGCAATTTGGTTTCTACTTATTGATATGCCTGAAATAAACTGACTGCCCCCCAACAACTGTAGGGTTATTTCTAGCAACTACCATCTAAGGGACCAGCATATGTCCCTTTGCTTCTCATAGGAACACAGTATTTTTTGAATCATCACTCACATAGCTGACCAAAATGCTCCCAGAAAGCATAAGCTATGAAAGATTGAAATCCCACCTGCATCCTTTCAGCATTCAGAGGTCAAAATGCCCTTAGAGCCAGAGAACTATCAAATTGGATGTCTCGACTTTTACAGAGGCAAAAACAACAAACCTGGAGAGCTGAGTGTCTTATCCAAGGGCATAGCTAGTCCTAATTCCCAGCCAAGGGCTAGTCCCACTAAATCATGATGCCAACCTCAAATGAAACCAATGAAAAGAGATTTGTAAACTCGAGAAGAGTAATATGATGAGATGTGTGAAGCCCAGAAGATGTCAAAGTGATGAATGCCAAAGGGATGTAGTCCCTGTCCTAGACCATTCACAGACCCTAGAACAAGCATGTCGGCAAGTAAGGACAGTCCATTTCCCTAACTCTGACACCAAGAGAGAGACATGATCTACGAAAGGTACAAGTCATCCAATGTATCAATGAGGGAAATTCTTTGTAAATACGCCATTTCCCTGGGAGAAAAATGAGAGTGTGACAAAAATAAATACAGCCAAATCCCATAATAGCTCCATTAAAAAATGTATTTATTTATACACTAGAAAACATCAAGACAATCTAACATGCCCCAAGTAAACTCTATGGTAGGCCCACAAGGAGGGAGAAAGAGATCACTCTATAGCTGCAGTCTACAGAAACCAGGGAAGAGATAAAAGGAGACACAGTGGGGAGGATTACCAAGCTTTACTCAGGAAGGAATGCTGTTGTTGTTCAAGTTGTTGTTGTTTTTCTCAAAAATGCATCCATCCATCTATCCAGCACTGAGAACTAACCCTACCTAGAACACTGTCCATAATTGCTTAGAGTGGCTCTTTCTTCTCAACCAACCATCCGACCTTTGATTGCAATGCTGACAGCCAAAGAGGTGAGTAAAGGGAAAAAATAATCCTTCAAGGCATAATCTTTTCCAAAAGTGCTCACCCCTATCTCCCACACACCGAGACTGTGTTGAAGATTTTACACACACACACACCCCACAATGGACAAGAACATTCTCTTTTCAACTCAAATGTTACCAATAACTCATATTAATTCTCTTGTCTATATAGACAACAAGAACAAAAAAGATATGGTCAGAGCATGAAAACAAGGCCACTCCAAGAAGAGAAGAAACAGACTTCTTTCTGCAAGAGGAGATGAAAGCAGCAAGAAGGTGCTGCCATATTAGGTGTGATGAACAGAGCACAGAACAGCCAAAATGAGCGTCTCACTGTCAACCATCTAGGTCGGCTAGTTTTGTTAGCTAATGAAACTATGTACTAACTTTTACATGAAACATATGGTAGACTTCCACCCTAGACTCAAGAGGTTTCTTTACCTTGTTGTGTGGTCAAGCACAGTTGGGCCTGTTAATCAGCATCCACGGTAAAGGTGGCACACATTTATAACTTTAAAATACGACCTGGACATGCTGTGTTTTCCTTCAATCTCCAGAGTCTCAAAGCACTCTGTCTTTTCATTCCACTTTCTTGCCCAAAGTTCTTACAATAATAACATGGCATGTATGGTAACTGATCATTCATAAACCTTGTCCTTTATTTAGCAGCAAACACATATCAAGCACTGCATCTAGATACCATGCCAGGCATTGGGATTATAGAGATGGGCACACTGCAGCTCTTCATCCACAAGAGTGTGGCAGGAGTGCAGGCACCAAAGCAAACAATGCTTATGGGGTGGGGTGCCAGTGCAGACTGCACGAGGAACTGTGGGATGCTGAGGCACAAATCTGTGCCAGAGGAGGCCAGGAAGGCCTGAGGTGACCACACTGAGAATTCTACATGAAGGATGAACAGGTGTTTTTCAGGTTGCACCTGACAGACATTAACACCTAAGTGCTCTTAACAGGCCTGTAAAGTAGGTGTTACTATCCTTGCAGCAACTCTAAGTAGGTGTTACTACCCTCATTTTATATGAAGAAACAGGAAGTTTAAAGAGGTTAAATGATTTGCCCCCTAAAATTGCAAAGTAAATGGCACTAGCATGACCCCATTACACAGCAAACCTCTTGAATCAGAAGCCTTGTCTTCTCTACCATGGTGATTCTGTTATATCTAGAGTATCTTAGGTGCTCAGTAAGTATTTGTTAAATTAATCCAAGTCACCAGACTCTATATCCCATGTTATTTTGGCTACTCCTCAGCAAATTAACCAAAAAAGCTTCAGATAAACATAATATAGCTGTCCATCTGCTTAAGAAATAAAACAGGTCATGTAGGGCCATCATTTCAGGCCAAAAGCAGAGTATATGAGTGTATGCGTGTATATATGTATGTAAGCATGTTTCCAGAAAGTGGAGATGTGTATGTTACCTTACTCAGAGCCAGGAAAGAACCTGGATTTTCAGGAGCAGTTCAGTTTAGCTTTGCAATTACTGGCAGAGAGAGAGAGGAGGGCGAAGGAGAGAAAGGGAAGGTTTCTCACAAAGCCAGACCCATCTATCTTCTTTCAAAGGCAGCAACTAGAATTGATCCGTGATAGCTTTTCCTGTCTTACAGAAACATTCAGAGAGCCACAGAGCCTCCTGTAGGGAGTAGCGTATGTTAAGGGAGACCTCCTTTTAGTTCATTTTGTTTTGGATTTAAGTTTAAGCAAAAACTCAATTTAAAAACCAAACCACTGCAACTCATGTGTAACTTAAGATTCTGAATTCACAACTAAAAATAAAAAACTCCATGTTGTTCCCTGCATAAGCACACTTCTAACAACCTGACTACATCTGACAATACTGCAGATATGCAGCACCCTCAGAGTCCTGCAGCATCGTATGAACTGATAAGAAAGATCTGTGGAGTATCAGACAATGAGCCAAACACAGAATCAAAGACCATATTCTGTTTTCTACATGTTCCTTCATTCAACAATGATTTATTATGGAACACCAACTCTATACCCAACCCTGTGGTCACAGGCGCAAAATCAAGATGGGGCCCTGACCTAATGGGTTTATCGTCAAGTGACAGATATGAAGAGGCAATCTCAAGATAATGGGATGAAAGTTTCAAAATGGGTCTTACGAGGGTACAAGAGAAAGATATCTCATCCAGATCCAGGGAGTCCAGGAAAAGACTCCTGGGGAGTGAGACCTGAGGATGAGTAGTTAGTTGGGAGAAGAAAGACCCAGGAGTGTCTCTGGAAGAGGACACGGCATGTGCAAAGACCAGGAGAGGGAAGTATGGCACCTTCTTGGGATGCTGCAGAGCAGATGTGGATAAATGGAGTGCCAGGGAAGGAGATAAGGGACAGGACCAGAGAAGTAAGCAGGGCCAGATCACACAGGGCATCATGGCCTAGTCAGGGTAGCTGGGCCTTCAGCTGAGGGCAGCAGGGAGCTATGGGAGCCATCTGGAAAAGCATGATGACACCACCTGGGAAAGCATGACGACAGGAGGCTAGGGGAAGGACAGGCAGACAGAGCAGTGCCTCTACAGCTCTCGCAGCTCAGGCTGAGGATAACTGGGAAGGGCATTACGCTTGTGTACTGCTCATATCGCCTTAACTAATGACAGCCTGTAGTCACCCCCAAGCTATCACCCAGCCTGGGCCCACTCCAAACTAACAAGGAAAGTAACACAAACAAGCAGTGAGTGGCCAGAGACTGTGGTGAGAGACACAGGGCAAGGAGAGAGATAGGAACCTTCCACTTGCCTTTTACAGTACTATATATATCATTTAACCATTTCTAGGTACACCTAGCTCCTCCTCAACTACTTTTTTCTAGGGGAAAAAAAAAAAGCCCCATGTCCTAGCTTCAAATTAACATTTCCCTTGAATGTATAATCCGTGCTAACCAACTTTAGAGGGTTATATCGTGATGGTTGGAAGAGTGCATTTTTCAAAGGACTGAAATGTAAAGATGCCCCTGATCAGTGATATGTAATACTTTTCAAATATATATCACTACAATGAAAGGACTTCCAAGGGCCCTTTGTGTTTGTTTGTTTGCTTTATTTTTGCCCTTTGTAGCACAAGTACAAATGGCTGTCTTCTACAATGTCCCCTCTGAATGCCTCTGGGTAGTTCTGGGATCAATGTAAAAACACCTGGGAGCTGCAGGTACTTTGTGGCAACAAAATATCTTAAAAACAGATCCCAGTGTTCCTGCTTCCTGTGGTAAATAAACTTTTACAGGTTGAAGAACTAGGCTCACCACTGTGGCTGCTGCTAGGTCTCTATAAATAAATGTGTGCAGGCAAAGAGGCAAGGGCTGCCCAGGGAGCTGAAGAGGGCCTGCTGTTACCTACACAGCCCATAACACATCTGATGCCTTCAGCAGAAGCTGCACCTTCCCTCTGACATTAGGAGGGCAGAGGCCCTCTGTCAGATTACCACCAGCTCCCTCCCATTCTGAGCAAGGCAGGGACACAGCCCCAGGCCTCCTGAGCACCAGCCTGGTTCCTGGCTGCTGGAGAACAGTGGGGAGAAGGGGGGGGGAGAGGAGGCCGAGCTGTCTCCCTCCGCCCCCGCCCATCTCCATCTCCATCATCAAATCACTCCAGGAGATGGACATTCATGCTCTCCTGGAAAAGAGCAGCAGGAAGCAGCTGGCTTCCAAATGCAGGGTTGCACAACCAGATCATCATGGGGAAAACACCAAAAACAAACCTAAAAAAATCCCCTAAGCCCAGAGCCATGGAGCACATTTTAGCAGGACCACAGAAGGTGCTGGACAAAGGGTGTTTCCATTTTCTCTGACCGTCTTCTGCATATCTTCATTACATTAAAAAGACCATCTCCTCTTTGGATCATCAACCCTGAAGGGAAGGCACTCTATGACCACTTCTGGAATTCTCCAACTTGGAGATCTGGTACTACTTGACAAAAATCCCTCATTTAAAAAAAAAAAAAAAAAAAGAAGAAGAAGAAGAAAAACCAACTGTTTTTTCACTTTAAAAACCTGAGCTTCCCTTCCTAGGTCACCAGCCGGCCATCTGCTCTCTGGCCCAGAATTCCGGCTTTCCTTCTTCCTCCACACACCCTTTTGAGCATCCTCTGGCATTCTGTATAGCTACGTCCCCTGGCTTATGGAACTAACAAGCAAGGAGTTCCCAAAATCCCAAAAATCGAGGTGAGAAAGGAAGGAAACTAACCATCCGGCCACGCGAGCACACACTCTATTGTTTTGCTAGATTCCACACACTGTGCTTGCTGGGGTGGCCTGCCGGTCCCCGAGGCCGACAAACACCTCAAACAGGCATTGCGGTGACCTTGTCCCTTTTAGAGCAAGGTGGTGCAGAGGGCCATTCTTTGTAAGGACAAGTTCTCTGGGACAGATTTGCATTGGCAGAAGAATCAAAACACCACCTGCCTCAACCAAATTCCAGAACATGGCCCTTCCATGCCTGAGTTTTATTACTGAACTGTACTCAGGACAGTCGTGAATCACTGCCAAATCCCAGTTTAGAAGACCACGGGCCACCGTCTGACCAGGCAGGGAAAGGAAAAAGATCACTCTAACAATAGTCGCTGGCAACATCTGGCCAGGATCAAACGCAGGCCCATTAGGGAAGAGACCAGTGGAAAGTGGAATACAGCAGTAGAATGCAACAAGCTCTCTTATGTAAGAGAGAAGCCCAAGTATCTGGGACAACCACGACTATACTGTGTGGACGGTTTGGGAGGAGAAACGCTGATTTGTGAAGGAATGTGTTCACTCATTCACACGCCGTAATGTTCCCTCAGACACCTTGTTGCTTGAACCTGCATGACTACGAAGTCCTACAAGGTTCACAACCCTGGTTCTACTGCCTTTTCGCACGTAGAGCTGACTCTTCCAAGTCTCCCCTCAGCTACTTAGGTGGCCAAAGGTTTTACTCTGCAAGCAGCGGTTTCCTTTTGATGCCAAGGCATCCTTTCTTTCATTCCGGGCGGCGATCGGAGCCTCGCCTCCCACGCCAGCCCACGGCCCTGCACGTGCCCACCTGCCCCACCTGCCCCACCTGCTCGGACGGCCTCCTCTCGGGCACACACCTGGAGCGCTAGGCCTGCCCCCAGCAGAGCCACCGACGGCCTGCTGAGAGACGGCAGCCACGCAGACACCCGGCCCCAGCAGCTGAAACACACTCTCGTCCCCTCTGTCACTGAGTGTTCCAAGTTCAAGGCTGGTGAGCAACGTCAGATCTGGGCGTCCGCGAAGTCCTCCAGTCGGTTCTAAGGCCAAGGGAACCGGGGGGGCTGTCTCATCACACGGGATCCCACAGCAGTAGGGTGGCGATAACGTTTGTCCCTGGCTAAGGCAGGGTTTCCCACAAAACATCTACCGTGGGTTCTCCCCGTGCTCTGAGCCATCACCACCTTCTTCCCTCATCTTGAGGACATCTTAGGGCCACTCTCAAGCTCAGTACTAAGGAGTGGCCCTTTCCTTAAGGCCACGGTAACTCTGCAATAGCAAGCGTTTCATGCCAGTGACCTCACCGTTAATACATGATAAGGGTCAGTGAGATTTCAATAAGGCAGCCGTCTGCTATAGGGAGCATGGTTTATGGGCTCCACTGTGGATTCCCCCTTAAACTCTCCTCTAGCTGCATTTTGGTGAGCAACGCTGTGTACTATATGCAAGCTTTGTTTCACCCCATTAACGGAGGACAATTGTATTAGCCATATGAGTCTGAGTTCCCATGTTACTTAATTGCTACACTGCTGTGTTAACGAAGTTAAGAGGGGGTTTGGCAAGAGCGTAGATCACCTTCATGTTCAGATATTTGTGGTTTTATTTTTTCTTTTGCCAGCTTGCCTCTCTGTTTCAATTGCCTACCATCTGCCTTTGAACAATCTAAGTGCGAGCAGATAGATTTTATTTGGAGGATGAAATGCTTTGAGCTCATCCCAGAAAAGCATTTTCATATAGTGGTGTTCAGGGCATTCGCTGTTTAATAGGATCTCGAAGGCAATTCGGTTTGGGGTGGGAGTTGGTTCCTTCCCATAGTCAAAGTGCACTGTGAAATAAAAACCTTGTGATCATATTTTTCAGCAAAAGGAAACAGGGTGGTCAAGAGGTGAGCACAAACCTCTTACCTTAAAATGAGCCCTGAAACACCCACCCAATGGGAGTGCGGATGGCAGGACAGGGGAGTGGATACTGTGTTATATATGGTCTATTTCCTGCTCTACTGTCTGTAATTCGCTCTAAATTAAAAAAAAAAAAAAATTCCAAACATGAAGCATTCAAGAGCTTCTGAGTTTGTGGTTTTCTTTATATGACCAGAAAATACCCAAATGAAAATACTCAAATGAAAAGGAGATATGTTCACTTAGCTCACCTGGTTGATAAAAAATAAAAACAAAAGCAAAAACAAAAACATTCCCCACTAATTAGAGTGATTTGACTTGAATCTGTTATTTTGAAAATAAAGCCAGAAATAAAACCAACGACTGAATTAAAAATCAGTAAGCTGGCTTGTAGTCAGCAAACCAAGGTTCTAGTTTGAGCCTAAATTCCTAAAAACTATAGTTTCTAAATGTCTGTCTACATTCTATTATTACAAGTGCTTAGCAGTCAAAACTAATTGAATAGACATCAGGACACTGCTTGTTCCCATCCTTTCATTGTGACAGCCAGCCCAAAGCACCATAACAGCACACCTAGGTTTAATGAAAGAGTCAAAGAAACAAGGCTTCCACCTCGAGCCCTCTTAAATATCTCTCAGACTACAGCAGCAGCCTGAAGAAAGAATCCTCATTTTTCTACCCCCATCACTAAACCCCACTGGCTCCTAAGTCTTAACTGGTGAGTCCTCATGGTTTTAGAATTGCTATGGAGTTCTGAAAAAAATCACCAGCTCTGTTCTCCTTTTCAGGACCACTGAGATATAAGCTGGGGGTGAGAGGGAAGGGGCGGTGCTTGTCCTGGGAAGCAGAAATCTGCAATAACCTTTATGGTTTGGGTTATTCCCATCACTTCTGAGAAGCAAGGCAGATAAGGAAAAGCAAGAAAAACCCACAATCCCTGCTCTCTCACCTACCCTCTCCAAAAGGTATACATGATTTTAATAAAATGCACGTGACTCTTTTATTATACACAATTAAAACCCTGAAAAGAACATTTGGGTTTTTTTGTTTAAAGATGTTATTTTTAAGTAATTCTCTACACCCAACATGGGGCTTGAACTTACAACCCTGAGATAAAGAGTCGCAGGCTCTACCGACTGAGCCAGCTGGGCACCCCATGAAGAGAACATTTTAAAAACCTGACAAGGCAAGTTTCAAAGTGCAACACTTATGGAAGCGTCAAGCTTTAAGTGGAATAAAAATCTCACTTACCCACCTAGCCATATAAAAGCCATTAAAGGCCACTTCTCATTTACAAAGAGGGAATTAGCATACATGTCTGACCTGGTCTTAAAACTGATCCTATAAGCTACCTCCCTAAATCTTCTCCCCATTATTTTTAGAAGAGTGAGAACTTCTCCGCTTTCATTCCTAAAATGATGTTGCTCTTTGATGGAGTATGACTCAAACAGAATTCCCTCAATTCCTTCTATCTATTCCCAGAACAGGGTATGTTGCAAACAGGATGAAACTATCCTTATAGCAAGAAATCTTACGAAGGGGTAGTGATAAAGCGTCAGAGGATATGGCTACCTCAGTAAAAGTCTGAATAGGAAAGCCTATTTAAAGAAACGCAGTTTCGCTACTTAAATACAGCATGGCACACATTATAAACTCTGCTATAAAACCAGAAAATTATAATTCCCAATAGGCTAAAACTGCAAAGTAATATATCACAAGCACTAAAACTCTTAACATACAAGAATTAATTATTAGTTGTTGAAATTAAAGCAATAATTATCATAATTTCTAAGTCCACTATTTGAAAAAGTTTTACATTTAAACTAAGTTTCTCACCCAAACTGAGACCTACATAAATTACAAAGAGAGTAACTGTTAGGCTTTTCCTCCATTAGAACCTCATGAACTATTTCTCTCCATAAAGCTGGAGTTATTGTTATACCAAGAGCTACCCCAAACCTACTTTTCTTCTCCGATTTCCAAAGGGCATGCTTGATGTAAGTGCCAAAGACTCACTATCATGTCCATTTAGCAAATTTCGGTAATGAAAACTGGTGTAATCTCTAATTAACAGGAATATCAGTGTTCCCCAAAGAACAAGAAAAACTTACAGGAAAAAAAAGGGCAAACAATATACTACAAAATGAGCAAACCAAGGTGAACCATTAAGTACTAAAATAGTAATCTGAGGAAGGAACGTGATTGGGGTTGAATTGTGAAACAGCAGAAGGGAGGGCACACGATGGTGTGAAGGAGAGAGGGAGTGGCCACTGGATCCTCAGAGCCCACGGTCCTGGGGGTACAGTGAACCTGCTTTGGGGGAGGTCATCTCAGCACCTCCTGGTTTAAAGGTTCACAAGCCAGACATTATGTGTGGGAGGGCTATGCTTTCTATTTGGGGAATATGAATGAAGAACACATGATGAAATGAGGGTGGAACAGATGAATTTCATTGTAATACAGAAAAAGAAGATTCACATCTGAAGAGGACAAGGGAAGTGCTCCCCAAGATAACTTTACAGAGGTGAAGGGAAAACAGAGACCCAAGAAGATGAGGAGGGAGCCAGGGAGAGGTGGGGAAGTGAATGGTAGAGCTGAGTAGGCTAATAATAGAGACAGAAGGAAGTAGTGCACCACAGGAGATAGAGACGCAGAGGAAGAAGAGCGGGCGGGTGAGCCTGGGAATCAGTGGTAATTATCCTACTGCGCAAGAGGCAGCACAGACAGGGCCTTAAAAAAGAAAGAAAAGTCCATCCCCCCACCGCTCCACACCTCCTCTTAGCACCCCCCTCCAACAACACACACACACACACACACACACACACACACACACTTCTTTTGGTTCATACTTCAAAGCTACCCCACAAGGGAGGCCTGAGATCATCAACGATGGGCCCAATGTTCAAGAATTCTATTAGTTGTGAACAGTACTGCAATGTTCTGGGAACGCATATGGGTTTGCCGTGGTTTCAGAACTGAAGTAACGCCCAGGGAAGCGAGTTTACAGAAAACTCTTTAAAGATGTGTGTGCATGAGTACATGGGTGTGTATGTACTTAGACCCAACTTCCCATCTCCCACAATGAGGCAGAGAATCCTGAAGATCTGAAGACGTGGCCCCTGAGTTCAGTCCAGGAAGCCAGGGGAAGGCCAAGGGCAGGAGCAGGTGGGGCAGCTGCCTCCCATCTTTGAGTGAGGGACCTGCCAAAGGAATTAGACTGCTGGCCCGCAAGGCCCAACAGCCTGCCTTGAAGATAGTGAGGGGGTGTGCGCTTGTGTGTGTTTGTTTTAAGAGGTAGCACACCTGGCTAGGCAATTGTGCAATTTGATACCACTGGGGGAGAATTTCTTCCTGACCTCAGCTGTGATCAGATTCTGCCCCGAAGCAAAAGGCTTAAGTGTCCTTGCGACTTTTATCCAGAAAAAAGACAAACATACTAACCAATCCTTCTCAATCCCAGCGGGGTGAGACCCACAGTGTGGTTGGTGCCTCTGGTCACTGGGTGTCACCTTCACCACACGGGGAAGACTGGCTGGAAGTCAGGCCGTTCCTCAACAGCCCTGGTCTCACGTGATTTTATTTTCTGTAAAAGTAATTTGTTAGGGCAACCCGGGTGGCTCAGCGATTTAGTGCCGCCTTCAGCCCAGGGCGTGATCCTGGAGATCCAGGGATCGAGTCCCACGTTGGGCTCCCTGCCTGGCGCCTGCTTTCCCTCTGCCTGTCTCTCTCTCTCTCTCTGTCTCTCATGAATAAATAAAATCTTTAAAATAAAAAAAAAAAAAGGTAATTTGTTAAAATAGAACAGCATACCCTTTTGTCAGGCTTGCCACATAAATGAAAAACAGTGAGAAATCCCCTTATCAGATCACATATCACCATGTAGGGTTTGGAAAATATGGTAACTTCTGGGGGGGGGTGCCCCTCCCACACAATTGTACACGCACTCGTTATTTCACTCCTGTTTCTATTTCAACAGCTCATTAAGAGAAGCGTCCTGAGATTTTCTCCCAGGCAGGTCAATTTCTAAAGAACTTCGAGTGAAAGCAAAGACTGATGGCCCTAATACAGCTGTGGAGGTGCAAAAGTTTTATCTTCAGCAGGTTGCCAGAACAAGGATAGTAATTCCTCACAGAGCCAAATGGGGGACAGGACCAAGATCAGACTAGGACACGTTAGTTATCGGAACCCTCAGGGGCTCATCACGCCAAGCCCCAGGTTCCCCTGCGCCCTGAGCAGTAAGCCTGCCACTGGGTCTGCCACTGAGGCTGGAAGGAAAGGGGAGGAAGTAGACAGGAAGGAAATGGCCTCTACATCAACAGCCTTGGTCACGGAGATGGCGAGCAAGGACAGCAGTGGTGGAAGGCCGATAGCACCCCTCTGTCCTGGACAGCATGAGGTTTACAAGCCGGGTGTTCCTGGGGGTACCCTCAGTGCCTACCCCCCACTTGGCAGCTTCATAAATGTGTTTGCATGGAGACCTGTGCCTTGCTGTTCCCCAATGTGGCTGTAATAACTTGGAACTTGCACACAACCCCTCTTGGATTCCATCTGGGAGAGGCAAGGAAAATCTTGGGCTGCCAGCAGGGACAGAAAGGCCTAGAAAAAAAAGCAGCAATGAGATACGTCCCCTGCAGCTGAGATGAGATCAAGACCAAGAGTGTTGGCCGGCAGCTGCCGTGTGGATCTGGAGAAGACCGCCTCCGGCAGGTAGCCAAAAAAACCTGGCATGTGACAGTTTAGGGAGCCATAAAAGAACCCTTGCTTGGGGTGTGGCTGGGTTCAGAAAGTTGAAACTTTTCACATATCCCAATGCCCCAAATCCCAGCTGTTGGTAATGGCAACAAGAATAAAGAGAAAATAAGCTATTTGGGCTTGTGAGGAAGGTCGAGGTGTGTCTGCAAATACCTGACTTCTCCCGGTTGGTCCATTTCACACACACGCCAGATTGTTCATAATCCTAACACAACCTCCCAAGAGCCTCTGAGTTGTCCACTGTAAACAGAAATGGTGAAGCTGTCATACCGTCCATAAGACACGGCTTTGAGTTGTTTTTCTAGTCCTGTGGAACATGCACTTGTTCTCTCTGGTTTAGGCCCCCCAGGCAACATGTTGGGAGTAAAATAAGAGCTCCAAGGAGATCGGCTGCTCAGATAAGTGGAGAAGAGAACATGGGATCAGGAGGAGAAGGATGAAAAGAACTGACCCAAGTACAGGGTCAGATTCCTCCCTTTCCTTGGCAAGGCAATCACAGACTTCGCAGAAGACTCAGGAAGCCGGGCTGCTCTTTCAGGCCAGAGGAGGAATGAGGTGTGGGGAAACAGGCAGCCCCATGCAGTGGTGGATCAGTCATTGGTTCCCAGAGAACCACAGCCAATGACGACAAGACTACACACACATGGCTGCAGCACACAGTCAGTGGCTCTCTCTCTCTCTCCCGGGCCCAGGAGCATCCTGAACCAAGCAAAAAGAGGGCATATCGGTGAATGAGTTTACTTGTTTGAGGGTGTCCATGCTTTTCCCTCCACATCTGACTTACAGGTTCTCCAGCCTTTTCTCCAGCTATCTGTGCTCCTCTCTGGAAGGTGGGCAATCAAGAGGGAAAGAGAAAGTAGGTCCTGCATGTGTGTCTCTCCAGTGTGTTAAGTCTCTTGGGAGTGGCAGTGCGGTTAGCAACAAAAGTGCAACAGAAGTGAGGTCTCTGTCTTTCTTCCTTCCTCTTCCCTCCAGGAGTATTTGCTCAGGATTTCAACTTAGCAAGATGTCCATCTTACATTTACATATGTATCACAGAGACTAGCACCCACTAAGCCCATAACAGAAGCTTAATAAGTAACTTGCCAACTTAAAAAATTCTATTCAGCTAACAAACACTGGACTTTCTCTGCACCAAGCCCTGTGTGTGACACTTGGAGATATAAGAAAACGAATCCATTGGACTCCTGTTCCCCATGGGCTTTCACAGAGGATGACAAGCAAACTTTAACAGGGTCATGGCAAAAAACAGTCATGTTCAATGACCTGTAGGATGCAGTGTCTGTCAGCAAGTGGGAAGGCTTCAGAAATGGGCTTCAGACGATATGTTGGCTACCAGGAGGAAAAAGAAGGCAGTGAAGACTCGAGCCATTAAGTTC
Source organism: Canis lupus familiaris (assembly GCF_011100685.1). Lineage (NCBI taxonomy): Eukaryota > Metazoa > Chordata > Mammalia > Carnivora > Canidae > Canis > Canis lupus. Next base: position 11,604,394 of record NC_049248.1, on the reverse strand, counting down.
ATTATGTGTTCTGGGAGAAGTGTTTTTGGGAGAACAGGTCTCAGTTGGAAGAGAGTACAGAGAGGGAGGATGAAGAATGATTCTAGAAAGGCAGACTCCCCAGGGTCTTCCATGATGAAGGACTTGGGTTCCATCCTGAGCTACGTGTTCAAAAAGGGAACTGATATGATTTTTACTTGCAAACAATCATTCTGGGTTGGACTGGGAAGAGCAGGGAATGGAGGCAGGAAGGTGAGATGGCAGAAAGTGAGAAATCTGGGGCCAGAGGGAAGACAGTGCCAGTGAATGCAGAGAAGAAAAGAACACAATGAGAAAGATGAGGTATGCAGCAGGATACCAGCGTGCCTTGCAGGCCTCAGAAGACAAAATATCTACCCTCCAGAAGCTTGGGATCCAGCAGCCTTAAGAAACAACAGTGGATGAATCTGTTAGTGTGCCCTGGACCAGAGAAGAAGGGTCATCACTCACACCCCTTAGTCCTGGATGGCATTTGTGGCAGCACTGGCTTTAAGGTGGCCTTTGAAGAATGACAGAGAGGTTATTTGGCAGAACTATTCATTTACTATTCCTCTTTTGGCTGTTCTCCCCTATGATCCATATCCCAAACAGTTATTTAGCCCTGTCTTTATGGTACACGATCTCGGATGGATCCTTTTAACAGAAACCTCCACCAAGAAAAGCTACCATCTTCTCTCACGTGAATCCTGCTCATCAACAGCTCCTGGCAGTCTCTGACCTATGTGGGACACAGATAAATAAATAAAAACAATACTAATAAGGCTTTGCCAGGCTAGCAAACTGATCCAGTCAGAGGATTATAAGAGACACCTGTTTTTTAACACAGCAGCTGTGAACACAGTAGAAGCATGGCATCCTAGTAACAAGAAAGAGTTCTCATTAAAATCCAATAGTGGCAGAAACTGGCACGGACCAATGTTCAGCTCTGACACCTGAATGTAAAAAGAAGTTCAAATAAGATTAGACAGCTAATAGGAATCGTGCCTTGCTAAACTTGGAAACCGGAATGCCAGTTTCCTTATGGGGAGGTGATGTACCCATCCATCCAAGTACTCTAAATCTTTAAAGCAGCTATTATACACATAAGATATTTTCAAAAACATACTGTAGCTTTTTGAAGTTTGGCTGTCCAAATACATCTTCATTTAAGCCAGCTTAAAAAACAAACCAGAACACAGCCCACTGTGGAAGGTGGATGCTGATGTAGGAGGAAATAACATGTAAAATTATATGTTCGATTCATTCACCACAGAAGATACACTCATACACACACACACACACACACACACAAACACACACACACTACCAACATATAAACACCACAGGCAAACTATCTCATAGCTCTAATACGTACACATTACCTTTTCAGACCAGACCAGGGAGTTGCTCCTAGAAACAGCTTGTTAACAGCCCCTCACATTGCTGTTTAACAATCCGTTTATAGCCCATCAGAAAGCCAACCCTCCAAGGAGATATATTTTACATCTATATGTAAGGTCTTCTTGCCACAAGGCTGGGTTTTGTGTAATCTTTCACTCTATAAGCTAGAAAGCAGATTATACCATCATTTCCGTGACTTATGATCCTTGAGCATGCACAAACGTGCATGTACACAGGGTCGCAAGAACAAACCCTTGGAATAAAAGCAGACTGACGCCCAAGGAAGCACAAGCCATGCCATATAGTCCTGACTAGAACTAAAAATAGCATCCTAAGGCATGGTGTCAGCTACCCTCTCTCACTCTTCTCCCCAGCACGTATTCATTCTAACCTCCAGTGAGCATTCCTAAGCAGACCAGGCCCCCCACCCCATAACTTTACCTAGGAACCTCTCCCTGGTCCAAAGAAGCTTCTTTCTAGGCTTTGGAGTACAGATCCATCTTTCAACATACTTCAACTACAATGCCATACGTGCACATATATGAAAACAAAGAGAGAACATAAAATCGTAAATTTTCCTCTAAAGTCTAACATTTGTGCCCTGGGGACACTCGAACCAGCTGAAAGACTGCCTTTCTGGCAACTGGTATACCAGAAACTCAGAAGTGCCAAGCATGGCCAACTGCCCAAAAGGCAGCCAGCTGGATTAACACTTGCTTCACTCTACTTGGGGAAGTATGTGGCCAGAATTTCCCCCAAAGCAGCATAATCTTTGTCAACATGGGCCCCACTTGGAGTCCCAAAAGGACTAAGAGAAGAGAACCTTACTACAAGACCCCAAGGAGAATCCCAGACACTAATTTGGGGGCCAGATCTGTGAAGCAAATTCTTTCCAATAATCCACTTGACACTTAACCTGGCAGTCCACAAATATGAACACCAAGGTAGAAAAACTGGATCTGCCCTAGGCTATGCAAGCCTAAAAATGTACCCAAATAAGAAAGTGGATGTGTTGTGAACTTCCTTTCACCTGTAACCTAGATATAACTGAATCAAGAGGCAACAGGACTATCTTCTCATTCACCCACACCTCCTCCATGGTAAGCCTTAAAATACCACAACTGAAATGGAAATGTACACAGAACCATCTTTCCCTTAAATCAGACTGCTCAACACAAGAGCTAACCACAAAAGCACACATAGGCATTCCCCCTCGTTTAGAAAAGCTCCATTTGGTCATTTTACCAAAATTTTCAAGACAGACAAATTCTCAGAAGAGCTAGCTAAAGTTAACAGTGACTTAGGCTCTTGGGCCCACCTCTGCCCTCTCTGCAGGAATGACAAGACCTTTCAAGGGATCTGCATGGCTCTCTGCCTTGTTCCCTTTGTGCATTTTTAAGGTTCTTTTCTTTTCCCTCTGATGTCTTGTCCCACCTATCTCACCGTGTATCCAAAAGGCGATCAGTAAATATCCTGCCACTGATACCAGGCCGTCCCTGTTCGTTTTCTAAGGTAGGTAGCACAGAGAAACCAAACTGCCAGGAAGAGTGGAAATAAATAAGATGGATATTCTAAAAAGGGCCCTACTTGAGATGTAAACAAATGCCGAGGTCCCTTTGCCCATCTCCCTGCCCATCCGGGTGAAGGTTAAAGATACCCTTATAGCATGCTGAAAAGGTTACAGGATCACCACTCCAACCTTCCTGTGTCCTCCAACATCCCCCCTGGATTCCACTGTGTTCAAAGGCTGCCTCTGGAGGGTGCCTGGATGGCTCAGTCAGTTAAGCAACTGGATTCTTGATTTTGGCTCAGGTCATGATCTCAGGGTCCTGGAATCAAGCCCCACATCAGGTTCCTTGCTCAGCAGGGAGACCTACCTGTCCCTCTCCCTGCACCCCTCCCCTTGCTCTCCCACCACCCTAAAATAGATAAGTAAATCTTTTTTTAAAAGATTATATTTGTTTATTCATGAGAGACACAGAGAGAGACAGGAAGAGGCACAGGCAGAGCGAGAAGCAGGTTCCATGTAGGGAGCCCGACACAGGACTCAATCCCAGAACCCCAGGATCACAACCTCAGCCAAAGGCAGACACTCAACCACTGAGCCACCCAGGTGCCCCTAAGTAAATCTTTTTTTTTTTTTTTTTTTTTTTTTAAAAAAAAGCTCCCCCTAACCTACAGGTGACTTCTGCTGGCAAATAAGTGGACCCTCACCACCCAACTCACAGCCAGATGCACAGAGCCTCGAAGACACAAAAAAAGGCACAATAACGCAAAATTCAGAAAGCGAGCCTCTGTTTCTCTGGCTTTCTGAGGGTAAAAGACTCTTACCTTTCCAACTCGTACGGTTCCTCCTTCCACCTCATCCTAAAGTATTCAAGTCAGCAGACTAACAGAAGGACTACATGGCACAAAGTCAAATAAGGAGCTGGCAGCTTTCCAGGGGATCTGGGATGTAGCTGGCCACATGGGGTCACTCAGGCCTCCCAGTCAGGGAGAAGTGGCCACTCCAGGACCAAAGGTCTACATGACTCCTATTTCAGACAGCTCTCCCACCCCGGTTAGCCTCACTTCGAATACAGACCACATCAAAAGCCACAAAGTGAGAGCAACTCCTGACCTGTTGTCCCCACCCATCGCTGGCCTCAACCATCAAGACCCGTGAGTGAGGAGAGCCATGGGTCTCAGCAGTGCAAAGCACCAGTCAAGTGACCTCATGACAATGGATTTCTAAAATCTCCCAGATCTCGGGTCAAAAGGAGGATATGGTGAACACAAAATGCAGTCCAATCCTTCAGATCTTGCATCTCCCCAAACGAGGTGTGCCAACTCTGTGGCAAGAAGTTGGGTACAAGGACACAAACAGACCCAAAGAAAAGAGAACTCACTTCCCCCTCCCCTTGGTGGCCCCACCTGTGTCACAAATCTACACGTGAAAGGATGGACCTGGACCATTTGGTGAGTCAGAAGACTCTTGTATGTGGTCTCCTCTGGCAGGACTCAGATTCCACAGTCAAGGACAGTGTGGGAAAGACAGTCTAGAAGCAACAATGAATAATGAAGGAACTAAGGTCTCCTTCCCTTGGCTGAGCTCCTCAGAGCGGTCCACAAAAGGGCTTAGCAAACTCCTGCTCCCCTTTCTATCAAGTCTTTATTACAGTTCCTCTTGCCCACCCCAGTGTGGAAGTATTGATCTGAGTATTAATTAGTAGGCTTCGGACGATACAATCTCTAAATTGTCTCCTGACCTGGATTCTTCATCAGGGAGCCCAGCGCTGCTCTGGCCACACCCGCAGCCAGGCGGGCAGATCTGAACCCTCCCCTTTCTCTCCCGTCTCCCAGCACTGCCACCAGCGTGCCGCACCCAGACCCACACTTTCACTAGGGAACAAGGGGAAGTGTCAGGAAAACGGGTAACTTCAGAAACAAACAGGCTGTTCTTTGGGACTTGATTTTTTTTTTTTTTTAATGACCAGGCTGATTTCTATCTGCAGCTCATTTCTTCCAGGAAATAGTCTAGAGTCAGCATCTCATCTTTGGTTACTGTGTCCTCACATAAAGGGGATGTGAGGGGAGCAGGGGTGACTGCTGTTACACCCATAGGTCTTCAGAAAGATCCAGCTACATGACCCATCATAAGCCACTGGGCAGGGGACCAGGCAGCTGAGAAGAAAAATCACAAACTTTCACTTGTGTTTTCCAAGGAGGAGGGCAGAAGAATGGTTTCTCCCCAGACCTATGCTCTTTCTCCAAAAGTCCAAAAGCACCCACACCTGCTACTGGTGTGTGTGTGGGGGGGGGGGGGGGGAGTCAGCAGAAGAGGCAGCCAAAGCTCTCTCTCCACTCAGCCTCAGAAAGGGTCATCTTCCAGCCTCGATGTCATCTTCTCATCTAACATGGACACAGAGAGGAAAACTCAGGAATGCATTTCGAGTCCACAGCTAAGAGAACAGAGCTACTGAAAATGGATACTTCAGTCCCTTAACATCTAAAAACAAAGGTTCCCTCAGGCCCCAAAGTCACACATTTGGCTTTCTCCAACTCTTCTGTATAAACTTCCAACCGAGAGCCATCGACTCCCTCTCTTGAAACTGGAAATCCACCCTCCACCCCCACCCCACAGCAAACAGTGTCTGCTCTGTGGTCAGACAGACGTGGAACTGCCTGTTCAACAAAAGCAGACTTAAGAAATGAAGCCCTCGCTCAAGTCGCGCCCCGGCCGCAAATAATAAGAAACTGTGTGAACAAGCGGATCCCTGAATAGGTTCGAATACTTGAGTGCTGAGTAATAATGCTAGCTAGAGTCACTGTACAGTACTTCCAGGCTTAGGGGTTTTTTCCTTTTATCTTTGAAACTTATTCAGAAGTGTCCCAGCTATTCCCTCAAAACTTCACTGTGAGATGCAAAAGGCCTTGGTTATTGCCATGTAACTGCAGCTGGCTCTTCTCTCCTATTGTTGAGATTTGCATAAAATTAGTTAAACAGAGAGCTTTGCTCAATACGACTAAGTGACCCGGCCTCTCCGAAGAAACTCAGTGGGATAGCAGCAAGCCTGCTTGCTGGGAATCGGCCAACTTGGGAGGCCTAGACTTGGGTTCAGGAGGTGCCACCGACCAGCCACGTGAGCTGGAGCAAACCATCAACATCTCGGGGCACCATACCAACCATATACTGTAGGCATGGACCTAGAACATCTCTAGATCGCTCTAGATCTAGATATTATGTAGGATACATAGCGGGGGGTGGGAACTAACATTTTTTTTAAAAGATTTTATTTATTTATTCATGAGAGACACAGAGAGAGAGAGAGAGGCAGAGACACAGGCAGAGGGAGAAGCAGGCTCCATGCAGGAAGCCTGATGTGGGACTCGATCCTGGGTCTCCAGGATCAGGCCCTGGGCTGAAGGCAGCGCTAAACCGCTGAGCCACCAGGGCTGCCCAACATTTTTTTTTTTTTAACAGAGTAAGTCACTGGATTATGAAATTTACCTATCCTGAAAGAGGTATTTTTATTACCACTTCAGATGGGTTAACAGGTTGAAGGTTAAGATTAATAATAACTTTAAGTTCAAGAACCAGATTCACACTCAGGCCTGTCTACGTTCTGTCTAGGTTCTTCCCCTAGAAGGGCTCCACAGCATGGCAATGACTGGTCCCCTCTTCCCTGCAACTTACAATCCTCTTGAGGGAAATCGCCTTCACAGATAAGAACCAAAGAACACCAGACAGAATAAAATGCGAATCAAAATCTCAAGGAGAGGTGACTGGAACTACATCGTGGCAGCACTTCCATTACTGAACACATTCACCCATGGTGCTCATGCCGACAGGGCTATGCGTCCTTTTCAGGTCATTCAGGAAATGAGATCTTTTCCGTATGTCTGACTCCCACACACAAAGGGAAAATACCCCCAAGGAGTACACAGGTCTGGTGAGTGTACAGATTTATTGGATAGCTCCTTCCTGTCTTCACTGGGGAGTAACAGATTTTTCATAAGTCATTCATCCAGATAACTGAAACGTAGCCTTTTAAAACTTCACATTATTTTTATGCCAAACATTTTTGTTGGATAGCTTTCCAAAATGCATTACATTTTCTCACTTCCTAAATCTCGTAACTTAAAGCTTGTCTTTAACTTTGGAAGTCATAATTATGATCATTAATACAATCAGTCATCGTGTGGTGCCATACAAATGGGTTTAACTCTATGAGAGTCCTCGCAACGAAGCCACACTTTCTGAATTCTTGTCTGCTCTGCTGCAGTGTTAGAGGGACATGGCCCTAGGACACAACACCTGATTCTGACTCTGGCTCAGCCACAACGTAATCTCAGGCATGCTATTTAAATGCCAAAGGACTTAGTTTCCTCATCTGCTTCATAAGAAATTTGGGTTGTGCGCTCGGATTCCCTCATATTACCTCTACATATCTCTCCTCTTCCTTGCCCACATCAGCTCCGAAGAAAGGCTTCATTAAAGCTGTTCAAATGCCAAATGTTATAACTCAGATGGCCAAAATTCTCTCTTCACTCAAGTAAGGTAGAACGAGGCCAGTGTGGTCTAGCTACCAGGAAAGAGGGGGAAAAGATTATACCTTTGGTTCTGTGGGACAAGCAGAGAATACCTGAAAAGATCTCAGATTCCTAGAAATCACAGAGTATTGAGGATGTACATGAGGGATGGTTTAAGAAAAACTTTGTGTTTGTGGATTGTGTAAGTCTTAAGAGGGGGAAAAAAAAGCCGTGGAAGGACACAGCACAGCCTGTCACCCATAAAATGAAGGAGTAATCAGGTGCCAATGAAAGAAGAAAAAGGCCGAGAGGGAAAAGAAAGCTTTCTGAGAACACAGAGGGCCCCAAATAAAACCCATCAAAAGACAAAATATCACTAGAGAGCACCAGAGACTAGAAGAAAGATGGAAGATCTGGACATTTGTTTGAAGGTAGGTTACACGGTATGGCCACCTGGCTCTCCCCACTGTGAGAGGAATAACCAGGAACAACCCACCTTCAGGGGGACTCAGAATAGGAAGGAAACATCTCTGCTGCCCTATTCCTGCCTCTCACCCTAGCTCATGGAAGGCTCCACCATTGTCCATCACAATCAGTTGCCTGATGTTCCTCACAAAGACGGCCATCCCTGAGAACAGTGTCATGGAGAATGCCTTGGAACAGTAGGCCCTAGCCTTGGCATGTGAGATCTTAGGTCAGTATATCGCTTAAACACTCCAGGCTTCAGGATCCTCATGTATAAAATGGGGAGAAAAACTACATCCCTGAGAATGCTGTGAAGAGTAAGTGAGATCATGTAGATCAAAGACTTATTAGCACACGAACCAGCATGCAGTTATACTCCACACATGATGGTGGTGATGGAAGAGGAGGAAGAAGAGGAGGAAGCAGAGGAAGGGGAGAAAATGTAAGAGCAATGACCACTAAAACAGCTGACAATCCCCTTTAATTACCCAGAATCGGGAAAGCTCCAAAATGCAAGCATTGCAGTTTTCCCATAAGCATGGTCCACAGGACCCAGAAGCAGCTCGCTCATCGAGGAGTCCACACGTAACAAACTCGGGCGAATGCCTTCCTTCATCAACCCCTTCCACTGTTCCCCCACACACACCCGGGTCTGAAAATTCCAGATCATTTAGACAAAGACCAGGCCAAACTGTTCATTTTCCCTATCTAAGAAGAAAGGCTTATCGAGCAAATTAATAGAGCAAATAATAAATTTGTGGTAATATTTCCACGCTGAAGTACGAGTTTCGAGCAGACAGTAGCACTCATTTCTAACCAACAGATGATGTGGGACACAAGTCATCTCTGCCTATTCACTGGGGCTCATCCTGAGACGCCCCAGCAAGCAACACCTCATCAGTCTGGTTCCTGTATGCTCAGAAACAAATCAAAATGTGTTTGTTGTTTAACAGGCTGTAATTCTAATTTCTCACTCATGCAGTCTAGTCCTTCTCTCCCCAAATACTAGGTTTGGCAGGGAACAGTCTTTAAGCGGGGCCCCTCCTGGCGTGGGAACCCTGAGTACACTCACACTCATTCTATTCAACAAATACACACAGGGGTTGGTTTCTTACACACGTGTAACAACAAATACAGCGGTGCCCGACTCTGCCTGAAAACAAACTCCAGTGCTTTTTCTAAAGTCGCATTCACAGAGAAAAATATACTGTTTGTACACCCCACACCCTAGGGGGCTTCATTCAACACTGAGCCACTCAGCTTGGGAGAACCACACTAAAGAGCAACTTTTAAATATGGGCCATAAAACGAAACTGCTCTTCCAGTTACTCCCAATAACCCCATGCCTCCTTGCCCCTTTACCTTCCTCGGTGTGCGTAAACACAGCTCAACTGAGATTTACAGAATTCCTTTTAGTTCCACCTTTCTCTGGTACCCACACTTGGGCTACTTTTTCCCCCTCGAGTGACCCACGGGAAGGAAGGAAGCTAGTTTTCTAGGAGCAAGCTGCCGTGTTTTTACCTGATGCTGTTTGAAACAGGAAGCACACGACACACAAATTAAGGTATATGTTTGGCCACCCCTGGATAAAAAGAGCTCAGGGCCCACTCAAGCTTTCCTGGGAAAAGGGCCCCGATTACAGGCCCAGTACCCTCGGCCCACAGCCCGAGTACCAGACTTCTCACACACTGTCTTTAAAAAATAAACGTTCTAGACATCTGTTGCACAAGAATGTGAATATACTTATCACTGCTGAACTGCGTGCTTGACCATGGTTAAGACATTTTTTACCAAAAAAAAAAAAAAAAAAAATACTGTTGCTGCAAACAGTGGTACAAATACAAATCCATCAAGCCCTTCTTCCCTGATCCCCTACTCCTACTACTTCCTCTTCTCAGATCTAACAATATACCCTCTGGGCCCAGTGCTCCCCCACACACACATCTTCCTTGGCACATACCTCTGTGCCCTCATACCAGCTGGCTTGGGATTAAAATGGACCAAGCTAGGGAAGTGCCAGAGAGAGTGCAGCCTATTGTATCGAATTTCCTTGGCCTTTTATAGGGATGCACAGCGAACCCAGCAAATGCAGTGCAGGGGCCTGAGAATGAGGCCTGTGTTGCTCTAACCCTGGCTCAGCCACCAATTAGCTGGAGCAAGCCATTTAGTTCTCCGGACCTCCTCTCTATAAAAATAGGAGGCTGGCTCAGGTGATCTCTAAGGTCTTCCAGCTCTGAAAGCCTAAAAGTTCGCTGGTTCAAACGTCCAAGAAACCAGGGAAAACAGAGAAGTCTGCGAATCACTAAAGTGATTCTTCAAGCCCTTTTATCATCTTTTACTCAATTCCTTTGTCTGTTTGGATACACAGTGGTTTTTAATTTTATCAAAATAATTAAAATAGTATTGTTGTACTGTAATTCCACTGATAATCATTTTTGGACAGATACCCAGAGAATGTTCTAGGCCTCCCTGAGACAGCAGTGAAGGATGAAAATACTTCACACAAGCTAATGGATGAAACTGTTAAGTCACCCTCTGGTACACAGGGACAACCAGAGGAAAGGAGGCTGACCTCCTCCATGCCTCACTTCAAATCAACAAACACATTACCAAAGAACATTTCTGTGCCAGGTGCCAACCCAGGTACTAGGACACAAAGATAACCATCGCCAAACCCAAGTTGCTAAGGGTCCATTAGGGGAAACCCAGAGTGTCCCAGTTAGTAGCAAAATAAAAAAGATTTCGGGCAGCCCAGGTGGCTCAATGGTTTAGCCTTTGGCCCAGGGCATGATCCTGGGGACCCGGGATCGAGTCCTGCATCGGGCTCCCTGCATGGAGCCTGCTTCTCCCTCTGCCTGTGTCTCTGCCTCTCTCTCTCTCTCTGTGTCTCTCTCATGAATAATTTTTTTTTTTTTTTGAGCCATGCATACTGGAGAGTAGGGCACGGGGAGGGCAGGGGAAAGAGGAAGGGGAAGTCAGGGCACTAGTTTTGGCAACCTGGATGGCCCTCACAACTAAAGCACCTTGCCAAGACTCGAAGGACTATGTCTGGTGGGCCAGGAGCACTTTCCACAGCAAGTCAGCTGAACTTAAAACTGAACAGGTGACTTGAAGGAGAAGGCTGATGATGGAAAGGACAGCCTTTTCCTTTCTCCCATAACCGGCACAGTTGGCCACTCAAGCCTCTGGAAAAAACTGTTTGATTTTTTTATATAGTTAGTTGACCCTGTCCTTACATTGAAACAACCCCACTCACTGGTCAGCAAAGGAAGCATTTAAACTCTTGGATGAGAGTGTCACGACACGCATAAGGCAGCCCAGTGCAGAGAAACGGTGGGGCTCGGTGACAGTTTGGGTGACCTTGGGCTTGTCGACCTGTCTTCTACAGTACAACATGTGTCTGACATCCACTTCCCTAGGTGATGGAAAGCTGTCTATAAAACGCAAAAGAAATACAAAACATGCTTATCAGGCATTCGATGTCAACCACTACCGTGTGAGCGATATACACAAAGGTATCACTGATTGATTTAAAAACTTTCACCTTGGAAATTCCACCTAAATTGTATACTACTCTCTTCTAGTAGAACAGACAATGCTCAGGAGTAAATAGAGTACTTCCCTCTGTGGTTGCCTCTGGTCGGGCTCCTCTGTGTTCCACCACACCAGCTGCTAAGGAATTTACTGCCTGCTGACCAGCTGCTTGCAAGGAATGGGAGCAAGTGAGGAAGGTTTCAGGAGGGGAGCAGAGGAGTGAAGGGAAATCTCTCCACAGAGAGGGAGCCTTCCGTGTCACATGTCTTCAATACATCGGATTCATCAGCTCATCCTTGAAAGCTTCTAACATTCCTCCTCTGCTCCGCAGAAAAGTTATTGTTTACTGGACTCTAAAAGCAATCCTCGTACTTGCTTGTGGGTTACCAGCAAACATCTTTTATTATGCAGTCACTGTACCACATCCCAAGGACTGAATGAACACATCACCAGAACATTTTCAGATGACCCAGAATAATCCCAAGTCCTTGATCTGCAGCACTTATTATTGGAACACTGTGAATTAAGCACACTTCTCGGAAAAAATACACTTCACAATACATGCACCGAAACATATGCACAGTCTCAGCAAACAGTCATATAATGGTTCCAAGAAGAACCATCCAAATAAAAGTGATACTCTCATTCCTAGGGAAGAGGATTCAATCAATCAATTTTAATTACATGGAGATACACAATCATGAAAAGAGGCACCTAAAAACTACTGAAAGGATAAGCAATAAGGAAAAAAAAAATGATTATGCAAACTATGGCTGCAATTTTTATGTCACATTTAAGACGGCGTTCTGCCCAGGTTTGGGATTGGTTCTGTATGTCTGAGTAAGGAAAGGGGGCTGTTGTACTCTTCCCACTAGAGTGGGATAAAACGAGCTACTCAGTAGCACTTCTGCCTACAGCACACAAACATAAATAAGCCCATCAGAACAGTGGGGATATGCAGTCTCTTTAAGAGAGGTATCAACAAAAGTCACAGAAGGATTGCTTTTTGTTGTTTTCACCCTAAAATTACTGCCCCATAGCTGGTCCAGGTTTTCCTGATGTCAGATTTATTGCCATTGAGCTAAATACAATTTACTGATTTAATACCCTATTATTTAGTTACCTCTGTTTGTGTTATGAAGTGTCAAATTAGATTATCTATACCGTGCTCACTGTAGAATCTAATTAATACAGCAAAAGAAACTAGTTTTGAAGTATCAAAGTACCTTAAATTATTTACAGTGACTCCGCCTCCACCAAAGACACTCTGCTACCCCCAGGTATATGCAAACACAGAAGCCCTAAAGTGCCACTGGGCATTTTTGTGAGGCAAAAAATAAAACTAAAAATAAAAAAACACAAAGAAACCCAACCCACTTTTTTAGTTCACATTAGCCCTACATTAAAATCCATGAAAATCTCACCTGATGAGAAACACTAAGATCTGAGTATAATCATGAAAACCTAGTAAGCAAATATAATAAAATACTGTTTCCTTTAAAAAGATCCTATTGGAACAGCAGTGTTGAAACAGGAAAGGTTTGTCTAATTCCCCACAGATGAGGAAAACAGGTTATTTGTTCATTGTTTCTGCAGCGTCCACTCAATGAGCACATATTAAGTGGGCCAAGCAGAAAACAAACTTCAGTGGCTTCAACCTTTCACAGAAGCAGAAGGTTTTTCCACCTGGGGACTGATGGAATAGTAAAATAAATAACAGCGCACAATAAATGCAAGCGACGGGAAAAATAATTGGGGGAAATGGACAAATCATCCTGCCTCCTCCCGGTGGCAAACTTTGCAACTTTTTAGAAGCAACAAACCACAGCACCACCAGCTCTATAGATACAGATATATATACATGTACACACACGACTACTTGGAAGCCAAATACTGTGTTTGCAAACATCCACCATCCTGCATTTACAATTCCTGCAAAACACGGGCAGAAAGCGGGGCGATTTCTACTTAGATATCCTCTCTGCACTGTCAAACGGGGAAGGTCACTTTGGTCACTTAGATCCTTCTCTCTCTCTCTCCCTGCATCACAGGAGTTTTCGACTTTGGGATTACTCCACTTTTACACGCATCGGAGTAAAATAACCATTCGGCAACTTTATTTACCTCGGTTTAAAAAAAAAAAGAAAGCGAGAAACTCATTGTGCAAATGCCCAGGAAAAGCTGACACCAGGGCTGTCTCTCCAACAGCGCTTGCAATTACCATCAGAGGAGGGAGAAAAAAAAAAAAAAAATCCAGTCTGATCTGACCCAAGCAGTCATTTCAAGGGATAATAAAAAAAATTTTAAATTTAAAAAAAAAAAAAAAAGGATTGCATCCCCAACTGGGGCTGAAGAACTTTTTGTTTCCCCCCCCTAAGGAGACCACCCCTCGGGAACAAAAGTTACATTTCAGTCATATGTTGGCAGCAGGAGTAGGAGCAGGTTTTGTTGTTGTTGTTGTTGTTATTTATTTATTTATTTTACAAAAGCGCACTAATTACGGGGGTGTTTTACAGTTCTGGAGACCACTCGGGTTCCTCCTGGCCAATTGCGACGGGCATTTAATTGTCAAAAAGAAAAGGGGGGGTGGGGCGGGGCGGGGGGCTCGGAGCCGAGGGGGGCTCGGCGGGGGGAGCCGCAAGGTTACACGAAAGGGTACGGCCGCCGCCGCCGCCGCCGCCGCCGCCGCCGCCGCCGCGGGGCTGCATCTCCTCCCCGGCGCCCCCAAATCATCCACTGCGACCGGGGCCACTGCGACGGCCCCCTCCGGGGCGAGGAGCCCCGCACCACTGCCCCGGCCGGCGCAGCTCGCAGCTCGCAGCTCGAGGTCTCCGAGCCCGGGGAGGGAGGCGGGGGGGGGGGGGGGGGGGATCTTTACCTTAATGCTACACTGAGCAGGAGTCTCAGACATGTCTCACAGCGAGAGAGATCAGGAAGTTCTCAGTTTTTTTCCACTTTCCTTTCCTCTCCCCAACCCAGAAGCGCTCCACGGCCGGCCGGACGCGGTCATTTAAGAAGTTTCTTGCAGCATCGCTCCCGGCAGCCGGCCCGGGGGTCCGCGAGCGCGCGGGGCGGGGCGGGGCGGCCCGGCCGGCGGAGTCGGGCGCGCGGGGCGGCGGGGGCGTGGGAGCCGGGCCCGGAGCGCGGCGGCGGGGTCTGCAGGTCGCGGCGCGGCGCGGCGACCCGGGGCGCAGCCCGGCCGGCCTCGCGCTCTCTCCTCCCACCCGCGGCCGGCGCCCCCGCCCCCCGCCTCCCGCCGCTCTCCGCGCCCGCTCTCCGCGCCCGCTCGCTCGCTCGCTCGCTCGAATGTTTTCCTTCCTGGAAGAGAGAAACTGAAAGGCAGAACTGAGAAGGCTCTTCGCTCATTGATCTTGAGAGTTTCAGTGCAGAAACTGACGTGAATTCCCAGCACTGAGCTCTGCCTCTTAAAGGAGCCACCAGGAAATAAAAGCTCGGGTTACAGCCCGGCATCGGGGAAATAAAAGCCGGGCGGGGGGAGGGGGGCGGCGGCGGCGGAGGGAGCCGGGACCGGGCCGCGCCGCACAGCCCCCCGCAGCGCGGCCCACGCGCGCCCGCCGCCGGCCCCGGGGAGACGCGGCCCTGGGGCCCCAGAGACCGCGACACAGGTTGTTGGGGTTTTTTTTTCTTTTCTTTCTTTCTTTTTTTTTTTTTTTTTGGAACGCCTCCCACCTTCCCCAGCTCCTTCTCGGAGACACCCTGAAATGCAGCAGGGCGCCTTCCCCGCACCCCGCAGCCCGCACCCCGCGCCGGAGCGCCGGGAGGCCGGGAGGCCGGGAGGCCGGGAGGCCCGGGGACTAATCCTAGAGGAAGGGGCATTCCGGGAAGGACGCGGAACCCGGAGGAGGAAATAAAACAATAGCCTTTGTTCTGCTTCTCGGCCGCGGCCTCTTTAAGAGAATCCACCAGGAAATGGGAGCTCGGGTTACAGGCTGCTCACGGGGAAACGTGGGAGCGCGAGCGCCGGAGCGCGACGCCGCCGGAGACAAAGCGGGGGGCCGGCGGGCTGGGGGGATTCCCCGCGCGGGTGGGCGCCCCGGAGCCGGCGGGCGTCGGTGCGCGCGCGCGCCCGCGGGGGGGGCGGCGGCCGGGGGGGCGGGGGCGGGGGGATGCGGCCGCCGCGGGCGCTTCCCCAGCCGAGCGCGCCGCCGGGGAGGGGAGGGAGGGGAGGCTGCCGGGCAGTTATCAAAGGCCGTTGGGCTCCTTTTCCTGACCCCCTTCCTGCCCTGGCGAAATCCGCTGCGCATTTAAAGAAATAGCAGCCGCCACCAACCGACCTAGGTGACGCGACTGCAAAGTTGACAGGACGAGCTCCCGCGCAGCACGCCCCGCCCCGGCACCGCTTCTCCGCGCCGGTCCCGGGCCGCCTGGTGACCCGGGGCTCCTGCCGCCGCGGGCGGACTCGTCGGCCGCGGGAACAAGCGCGGGGCGGGGGGGGGGGGGGGGTAGGAGCCGGCGCCGAGGGTGGGTGCCGGCCGGGGCGCGTGCCGCGGGGCGCTCTGTTCTCGGTATCGTGGTCCGTGGCCTCTTCGAATGCTCTCAAGCGTCGGCTGCAAAACGCAGAGCGGGATTTATGCTTTACAGTCTGGCCCCTGCTGATGACACACACACAAGGGTCTTAGTGTCAGGATGTGTGTTACACTACAAATATATGATAATGATACGATACGTGTAAATATGTATCCCGTTTGCGTCTGTCTACATATAAAACGGATTTCCCAGATGCCCACCCTACAAGGTGTACCCCACTCGCTTATCTCCAATGCTCTACATCATAATATGCCTTCAGACCTCCGCGCGCTCATCAGAAGGACGTTGGGAACCAGAACTGATTAAAGGGATTGGGGTGAAAAAGAGTTCTGTTGATGGAAAGGTGGGAATTATGGGTTTTTCCGAGCCTTCAGGGATCTTACCAGTTTGGGTCACATTTTACTCCTATGGTCCGCAGGAGGTCTCCTGTCCACACCAGCTCCTCTGCCTTGGGCCACCTGCTATCCATCTCTATCCCACATCCCCCACCCCCAAAATGATCTAGCTGCCTTTGATCCCTTTACTTTAAGTTGCAGGCATTGATTCTGATGTCCTATTCCTCGGTTAAATCCTATAAACCTCTATATCATTTACCTACCGATAAGATCCTCGACAACTGTCAGCTTCTAAAAGGTGGGGAATAGTACCCATCTCATAAGATTCTTGTATTCAATGAGCAAATATGTACAAAGAGCTTAATTACCTGAGTACTTGCTATGTATAATCTGTGCTCGATGGTAGCTACAATTATTTAACCTCAGGACTGAATTAACTCTCGACTTACATTTCTTTTTATTTTTTAAGGTTTTATTTATTTATTTGATAGAGAGAGAGAAAGAGCAGGAGCAGTGGTGAGGGCCAGAAAAAGAAGCAGATTCCCTGTTGAGCAGGGAGCCAAAAGTGGGGCTGGATCCTGGGTTCCAGGAAGTGGGTTCATGACCTGAGCCAAAGGCAGACACTTTGAGCCACCCAGTTGCCCCTCAACTTCCATTTCTATCTCCTCTTTACCTTCTCCAACTGACTCATGGAAGTAGCAATTTGAATTAGAAAGTATGTGATTCCAAAGCAAAGCAACAGTTGTGGAAAACTGTGCATTTAGATCGGAGGTTGGCAATCTCTTTCTTTTTTTTTTTAATTTTTATTTATTTATGATAGTCACACACAGAGAGAGAGAGAGAGAGGCAGAGAGACATAAGCAGAGGGAGAAGCAGGCTCCATGCACCAGGAGCCCGACGTGGGATTCGATCCCGGGTCTCCAGGATCACGTCCTGGGCCAAAGGCAGGCGCTAAACCGCTGGGCCACCCAGGATTCCCTGGCAATCTCTTTCTGTAAAGGGCCAAATACAAAATATTTTAGAGTTTGTGTGCAAAGAGGCAAAAATGAGGATATTATGCAGATGCTTACATAACAAGAGAGAAAATATCCATATTATTAGTGTAATAATAATAATTGTAATCAGGTCTAATAATGAGAGGAATGGGATTCCTTTTGGGGGAGGATAACATTTTTACATATTTGAGCACCAGTTCGGAGTAAGGGTTCTCTATCATCAAAACTAATTGTTTGTCTGTTAATGCTGATCTGTAATGAAATTGTACATATTTCGTTTTTGAAAATATCTTCTCACCCAGATGCATACTGACAACCCATGAGCATATGGTTTTACTTAAGCATATTCATTGCTTAGAAGGCATTTATACAATGCTGTTTGAACTCTATTAAGTCCTCTTGATATTTCCCCATAGCATGCCATTACACTGTAGGTTAATCACTTTCAATGGAAAATCAGGTGGAAGTGCCTCAGTTAGTTGGACAGTTAAGTGGATTTTAAATATGGAAATTTCCCTTTTGGTTGCATCATAATCCAAAAACCACTACTGGAATAGTAGTTTGAGTTGAGAAAAATGTAACTGCTGGAAATCTATGTTGGAATGGAGATCTTGCTTCTTGTTTGAACTTTTGATGACATGGGAAGTTTATAAAGCAGCTCGATATTATTTGGGATTGCAACAATGTTAGTCACGTCAAAATTATTTAACTGTAGCATACACTTCACACAGCTCTCTCTGTCTTGTCTTGTCCTTAGATTGAATTCATGAGAAACATCAAGTCTGTAGCAAAAGCTAATATCCAAAGACATTCAGTGTTCAATAATTGTGGTTGGGGGAAGTTTTCATTTATTCATTCCCATTTGTCAATTCTTTCTCTATTCCTTGTTTCCTGAATCTTTGGTAAATTGGGTATTTTTTTATATTCCATTAAGATTCCTACATTGTCTTTGTAGCTTTTCTCCTGTATGTTAAATATAGCAGCCCTCTAAAAATTGCATTTTGTATCTTTATAACAGTCTATCTTCAAATAATATTATTCTATTTTAAGACCGTATAAGAAAATTACAACGGCATAATTCCATTTATCTGATTCCCATCCTTTATGATACAGGCATATATTTTACTTCTATGTGTTATAAAACCCACACATCCATATATGTGTCTTTTTATTTGTCCTTTCTGGTACTTTTTTATTTCTTCCTGCAGATACGGTTTCATTTTTCTCTGGCCTCAAGAACTTTTGGCATTTCTTGCAGTGCAGTTTGTTGGTGATAAAGTCTCTCAGTTTTTGTCTGTGTGAGGATGTCTTTATTTCACATTTGTTTTTAGAGGATAATTTTCACTGTATATAAAATTTTAGGTTGACAGATTCTTTTTCCTTTTGGCACTTTAAATACATCATTCCATCTCTGTCTCCATTATTCTTGATTAAAAGTCATTTGTAGTTCATATTTTAACTCCCTGTGTATAGTAGCTTTTACTCCTCTAGCTGCTTTTAAGGTCTCTCTAAATTTGGTTTTCAAAATTTTGACTATGATGTGCCTAAGTGTAGTTTCCTTAGTATTGATTCTTCTTGTTGTTGGCTGCAATTCTTGGACTATAAGTTGATATCTGTCATTAGCTTGGGGAAAATTCTCATCTATTACATCTCAATATTGTTTTTGCCCATTCCCCTTCTCCTCTCCTTTTATTACCCCAATGATACAAATATTAGACCACATGACATTGTTCCATAGATCTAAAATACTGTTTAATTTTTCTTTTTTTTTTCTGTCTTTCAATTTGGATGCCTTCCTTCTATCTATCTTTTTTGAATTTCCTTCTTCTGTATTGTCCACTTACTGCTAAACCAGCCCATCCAACTAATGCTTTACTTGTGGTAGTAGTTTTTTATTTTTAGCATTTCCATTTTTTATACTGTGTCACTTTTCTGAAGTTACCCATATCTTCATACATGGCTTCTAACTTTTCTTTTGAGTCCTTTAGCATTTTTGTCATACTGTGATAATTCTAAAATCGGAACTATTTCTTGGTTAACTTTTATTGATATTTTCCTTTCTTTTTTTAAAAAAATATTTTTTTTAAATTTATTTGAGAGAGAGAGGAAAAGCACAAGCGGGGCAGGAGTGGCAGAAGGAGAGGGAGAAGCAGACTCATTACTGAGCAGGGAGCCCAATGAGGGGCTCAAGCTCAGGACCCCGAGATCATGACCTGAGCTGAAGGCAGATGCCCAACCGAACATGCCCAACAGAACAATTAGGCGTGACCCATTTAGCCATACAGTTGTTATTCCTGGGAAAAGATTTTGGAAATCTCTGTTTTAAAGCAGAGTTACAATGTCTGATACCTTGCATGTTACAATAACCAAAACCTTGGAAGTTTCTGGTCAGCATTCACTTTTTTTAGTGCCACTTGATCTATCAATTATTGAGAGAAGGGTGGTGAAATCTGCAACCATAATTGTGGGTTTGTTTATTTCATCTTGTAGATCTATCAGCTTTGGCTTCCTATATTTTGCAGCTCTTTTATTAGATGTATAAATGTCTAGGATTGATATATTCTCAGGTGCCCCAATGTTTTCCTTTCTTGACCATAGGTTACATTTTCTTGTTTTTTGTTTTTTGTTTTTTATGTGTCTTGATATTAGTATGTGCTGGGTACTTTATGTAAAAATACAGTAGACAAAGAATTAAATTATGTTTTCTTCCAAAAAGGACTATACACCTTCTCCTTTCTTCCAAAAAGGACTATACACCTTCTCTATGATGCCACTAGAATTTAGGCTGAGTCTATGATCTATTGTTAGGCAGAATTTGGGTTTTATTATAAATTTTTAGTTTGATTCAATTCACCACTGGCTTCAAAGATTTTTAAAGCAGGACCAGGACTTTTCCTGCAAGCCAGTATTGTTTTACAGCTCTTATTCTCAGCTTTTCTGCTCTGCTTGATGTCTTCCTTAGCTTTAAGCCTTGGGGGAGGATCTCAGTTCTCTCCTGCTCCCACTCCCAGTCTTTTTAGCTGAATGCCTAGAGGGCCAGGGGTCCTCTCTCAGCTCCTCTACCCTCTCTACAAGACTTTCTTAGCTGAAAGCCTAATATATCTCTGAGAGTTTCTCCCAGCTCTTCTTCACCACCCTTGTTTTTGTGGTCCTACCTGTTAGTGAACATCACAGAAAAAACTGTGAGGTAGTATATCTTCTTCTATGCCTGTGGCTCCTCTGGAGTCTAACCTATGTGCTACTCGCGCACTGCCATCAAAATTTGTTCAAAGCTAGGCTGATTTCCCCTTACCATCATCTGTGCTGGATTACTCTTCCCTCCACTTCAGTCAGGGGTGAGAACCACTGTGTATCTTTTCTCTCATCTGAAGGATTGTCATTTTCTAAAATTTAGTTCACTTAGATTTCTTTGTACTCTCATTTATCTGATTAAAAAAAACTATAATTATGTGGATGATTTGGTCTGTACCGGGTGTGAATTATGGTCTCTTATGACTTTCTACATACAAACTTGAAGAGGACCCTGAATGTCTAACTTTTATCCTCCAGGAGTGATGGGGAGGGGCAAGAACAGGAGAAGAATGAACAATGAAGAATATGTGGATGTGGTTGTGTTTAACCTAAAAACCAGAGCCATTATCATAGTATAATATTATATGTTTTAAATGAAAATAACATTTTAAAAAATACAGACTGCCATAAGAAATACCATCCATATATCTCTGAAAACTAGAATTCCTTAACCTAATAGACATGCTTCTCTAAGAGGGGTCTATTACAACTGGTGGGGTGGGAAAGAAGAAGAGAAATGTTTATACTTATGCAAATAAGACATAGATTTTGAAATCTTGAGAATCACTGCCTAAACTATTATTTCCTTTATTATATCAGCCAGGGTACAATCAGAGAAGCAGAATTGTGTGTGTGTGTGTGTGTCTGTGTGTGGTGTGTATAATATATATGGTGATCCTGCTTCTCTGATTGCATGCTGACTAATATAGTAAAGGAAATATATATATGGCACAAAGTTGGAAAGAGCAGATGGAGGTAAAGTGGGTGAAATTAAGAGCAAGCTAGAATTCAAAAACATGAGCCCATGAAGATGTACTGAAACCCATGTCATTGTCTCTGACCTTGAGGCCTGGATGTCCTATACAAGCTGGGGTCCTTTGTCATGGAACTTAGCACACACACACACACACACACACACACACACACACACCTTGGCCTAGGAGTTGCAGAAGATAAAAGAGGATCTTGGCAAAAGTTGATCAGTCACAGGCTCAGCCACTGCCACAAACCAATGAGGTCGGGCAACAGATAAACGACAACGTGTGGGAGCCTCAAAATTTCTACTGCTTCATTTCTACCCTCTGAATCACACAAGACTCTCTCGTGGACCATCTACCTGAACACATACAGAGAAGTGAATTCTGGGAATTCATGTAAACCTAGCCAAGTGTTCACAGCACAGTGACTGCATATAATAGCTTCCCATAAGCCTCCTCTAACAGTTATAGTTCTAGAATTTTTCAGTGCTCTGTCATTTCTTTTCCCATCTAACCTTCAAACTATTCTCTTCCACATACCTTCTCTCTATGGTTTCCCCATCTTTCTTATTAATACCACAATATTATCAACCTCTAATTTAATGAGCCTCAAAATAATTTTTGACATGTTGCTCTCTTTTATGTCCTGTATATTACCTATTCTCAAACCTCTCTGTTTCATTTACAGAGTCCCCTCTATCTTTCCAGCCATCTTCCCAGAAGCAGCAACTCTTCGGTTTGGATTATTGCCACTTCTCTTTTTCCTCCATCAAACGTCTATGGTTCATCAATAATCTACTGAATTTTTTATGTCTGCTCAAATCTCATACTTCATTATAGTAGTTTCCCCTTATCTGCAGGGGATACTAAGATGCCCAGTGGATGCCTAAAACTGCAAACAGTATTGAACCCTACATATACTATGTTTTTTCCTATATATGCATATGTACCCATGATTAACTGTAATTTATAAATTAGGCACAGTAAGAGATTAGCAACAGTAACTAATAATAAAATAGAATAATTGTAATAATGTACTGTAATAAAAGTTATGTGAATATGGTCTCTCTTAAAATATCTTATTGTACTATACTCATCCTTCTTCTTGTGATGATGTGAGATGATAAAATGCTTGCATGATGAGATGAATTGAGATGAGTTACATAGGCATTGTGAATTAGCATTAGGCTACCATTAACCTTCTGGTGATATGTCAGAAGGAGGATCATCTGCTTCCAGACCACGGTTGACAGAGGGTGGCTGAAATCATGGAAAACAAAACCATAGATGGGGGGTGGGGGGACTAGTGTACTCGCATGTCTATCTTTATCTCTTGTTCTTTATTATTCATATTTACACCCATACATGTAAACTGTGAAACTATTTGTCTACTGCCAGATGGTACCTGAAACTCACCTCTTTCACAAATCAATCTCACACTGTATAAATGGAAGGTATCCAAAAGATAAAGGAGTTGGAATACTGACATGGATGTATTATGTAAGAACTGCTCAGCCATCTCCTAATTATGACCTAGGAGGTTCAGAAGACACTCCCTTCGACAAAGCTTTAAGAAATGCGTTGTTGAGCAAACACCAACATCTTTGTACAGTTTTATATTGCCATTCTCTACAAGTCATTAATTCTATCGTTAAACAAGGCTCCCTGAATTCATTGGGATTGGTGAGATAGTGGGGTGACAGGCACCAAGTGACATGACTTAACTATCTTAACTGCTAGAGACAAGGGAAACATGGTTGCGATCATGGACAGAGCTATCAGAATGATAGAATTTTTTGTGAACTACGTAGGATTCAAATATATAGACACTGTACTAGTGTCTTACTTGATTTGTATATACAAGAAAACTCTAGGTCTGGAGCAAAGAATTCTGACTTGAATCTCAGAACATAGTCCTGGATCTTCCAATGATTCCCAGGCTTGATTTGGTCTGGATCAAGCAGATGCAGAGCCCATTTAAATTATGTGGCAAGTCTCCTTGCAGAAGAATCCTGCTACATGGCAAAATGTATACCGTAAATCTTCCACCTACCCTTCCCCAAAGATACTTGTGGCAATTCACCAGTATTATTGTACATTAGGGGAGGGGAAATGACCAGAATTTGGGGTATTACTGCTTACTGGCTCTGAATCAATACTGATTCCTAGAACCCAAAATGTCACTGTAGTGTGAGTAGGGCCTAAGAAGTCAGGAAATAAGTGGAGTTTTGGTTTGAGCCCAATTCGTAGTGGACCTGGTGAAACCCAAACCCAATCCATGATTATTTTTTCAGTTCTGAAATGCAGAGTTGGAATTTATATATTCAGCAAAGACAAAATCACCATACTATTCCCCAAATTATGGAGTGAGGGCTTTATGATAGAAAAGGCCAGGAGGAAGTCACTAAAACTAACTTTTACTTGCCAAAATAGTAAACAAAAGGCAATATAGCATTCTCAGAATAGTGCCACCTTGAAAAGCATGGACAAGTGGCGATTTCTTCTACGTTCTCATTTATTTCACCTATTTGGCCTGTGAAGAAAAGCTAGATTTGGGGGAGTGATGCTAGATTATAGTGAATGTAATCAGGTCATAATTCTAATGACATTGGCTCTTCCAAATGAGGTTTCCATATCGGAGCAACCCAATACAATCCTTGGTACTTAGTATGCCACTCTTGATATGATTAATACTTTTTCTCTTATCTCTCATAAGAAAGACTACAAAAAGAAGTTTGCTTTCCACTGGTGGGGCTCTCAATGCACTTCACTGTCCTATCTCAAGTTTTCATTAACTCTACAGCCTTCTCTCATAACCCAGTCTGAAAATATCTTTATAGCCTCTCCATTCCACAAAATATCATCTTAGTCCATTATAGCAATGTTAGCATGTTGATTGGACCTGATGAACAGGAAGCAGCAAATATCTGAAGAGTGAGAAATCAATTTCATAAAAATATCAGAGCTCCCACCTTAGTGACTGCCTCCTCTGATCTGCAGCATGGTCTGATGTCTCTTCTAAGGTGAAAAATAAATTGCTGCACCTAGCCCTTCCTACTCCACAGACAAAAGTACAGCATTTAGTGGGTTTCCAATTTTCAGTAGGGCTCAGTGACAGAAGGCTCTGCAACAGGTGCAAGTTGTGCACTAACCCCTCTGGCACTTGAGCCCTTTGACCTGGAAGACCCACCTATATTTGAAATTTCTGTGACAGCTGGGGATGTTGTATGGGGCCCTTGGCAGAATCCTAGGTGAATTACAGTGAAGACATGTAGGATTTGAAGCAATGCTGTGCTATCTTCTAAAGATAACTGTTGTCCTTTGAAGAAATAGCTTCTGATTTAACTGGACTCTGGAAGAGACTGAATGCTTGACTCTGGTCTACTAAGTTGTCATGGAACCTGAACTGCTCATTTTGAAGGAGGTATTGTTTGACACACTAAGCCATTACATTGGGTATGAGTAGCAGCACTGTAGCATGGGTGGAAGTAATGTATAGAAGACCAGGCTCAGGGCACCTGGGTGGCTCAGTGGTTGAGCGCCTGCCTTTGGCTCAGGTCATGATCCCAGAGTCCTGGGATCCAGTCCCAGATTGGGCTCCCAGCAGGGAGCCTGCTTCTCTCTCTGCCTATGTCTCTGCCACTCTCCGTGTGTCTTTCATGAATAAATAAATGAAATCTTTTTAAAAAGACCAAAAAAACAAAAACAAAAACAAAAACAAAACCAGGTTCAGGCAGGTCCTGAAGGTAAAAGTAAGTTGCGTGAGCAATTGACTCAGATTACTATGGCCTTTATTCCTGTTAATTGTCTCCTCTGTCTCTACCCATACCTCTGAACTTTTGTGTTCTTTGTGTCTGCTACACTAAAGAAGACAAAATTCAGACCTAATTGCAGATGGGTTTTCAGGGTATGCCAGCAGCCCCCGAAAGTGGACACCTGCAGCCCCCCACCCCACTCAGCAGAGGCCCTAACAACAGTGGTTATGGAAAATCCTCTCTGGGGGTCTGAACTGGATATAGATTTGCCTTTCCTGCCTGCAATGTTTCTGGCAAAATTACCTGCTGTGAACCACAAAATGTCTCATTCATCCTCACAGTATTCCACACAGCATTGCTTTCTGAGCAGAAAACTGATTTTATATCACATGAATGACAGCAATAGGCTCAAGCTCATGGAATTTACTGGGCTTATCATGTTCTCCATCATTTTGAAGCAGCTGGCCTGATAGGATAGGGGGATGGCCTTTTGAAGGCTTCGTTGTGGTGCCAGCTGGGTGGCAACACTTTTCAGGGCAAGAATAATGTCTTACAGGATACAATATATACACTGAGTAAGTAACCACCATATGTGCTTTTTATCTCAGTTCCCAGAATTAAGGGATGGAAATGAGATTGCTTCTCTTATTAATAACTCTAATAGCCCACTAACAAAAACTCTGCTTCCCATTCCCTCAACTTTGGGTGCTGTTGGTTTAGAGGTCCCAGTTCCAAAGAAGAGTGCTTTCATTAGGGATACAAAAATTATTCCATCAAACTGGAAGCTGAGACTGTAACCTGGCCATTGGAGTCTTCTTTCATGCCACTGAACCAACCAGGGGGGAAAAAGTGGCTTACTATATTAGCTACTTGATTGATCCTACTCCTCAGGGAGAAATTGGGTTGCCACTACACACTGGGGGCAGAAGGGGTTATCTCTGGAGTTCAACAGATCCACTGGGGACACATATTCCCGTGTACTATGAAAAAAGTTGACAGAAAGCCACAACAACCCAGTATAGCAGAACAGCAATTGATACAGATCCCTCAGGAATGAATGTTTGGGTCAGACTCTAGGAAAGCTGACTCTTGAGTCCAGAGAATACTAACCGGATAGTGGCGAAAGGAGATTGTAAATACCAGCTATGACCATGTGAGCAATTGCATAAATGAAGACTGCAGTACTCATGAATGTATTTTTTCTTCGGTATGAATATATTCATACATGCATGTAGATACACAAACACACCATTCTTCCACTATCTAACATAAAATATTAACTTTACACCTTAGTGTTTAAGTTACAAGATATCAAAACAGGAGTGAGATCCAGCTATGAGACAAATGAACATCATCTAAAGATGGATCTCATTTGTGTATTCTTTGGGAAAGATCAGTGCTTCTTCAGTTGTATGAGGGGTAGTTTCATCTTCTTAAGTGGAAGCATGATTTTGTTATTGTCTTCATTTGGAAGTGGTTACAAGAAGAGTATAGTTGCCAAATTGAAAAAAAAAAAAAAAGTAGACTATTTGAATTGTGCTATTTTCCAGAAGTCCCTTTCTATTATGGCTCTGAGTTAGAGTTGACCAAAAGGAGAGCCTACATGAAATATGGAAGGTAGAAGTGAAGCAGCAGACACTGCTTTCAGAAGTTTGTTGCAGTCAGATGTGTTGATGGATAGATGCAGAAGTGCCCCCCTGGGTCCAAGCTTGGCCTCACTCTCCTTAAATTCCATGATCAGCCTGAGGAGACCACAGCTTTCCATAGGCCTCTTGAAAAGTCCCTTTTTGGTGGCCTCACTTGGGCATCTGAATGTGATTGGCCTCTTGGGTTTCCCCCAAAAGTTTCCACTTGTCCACTTGTGCCATTGTTTCTAGTTTCTTGGTTATTGATGTTACAGTCCATGCCGGAAGGGCATGATAAATGTGTGATTTTAGGAATGATTCTCTATTATCTTCCCAAAGTGACCTCTTAGTCTTCCCCCCCCACCAAGTATCTAAACTCATGGATTTAAACACATTTGATCTGCTTTAATGCCTTGCAATTACTGCCCTTAGTGATGTTTGAATTGTCCATCCTTGGCCATCTATTAAGTTCTCATATATTTTTTCATTTGCATTTGCTACATAGTATTCTAAGATTCCCATTATTATTTCTTCTTTCACCCGTGCATTACTTTAAAATATGGTTTCCTTTTAAATATTCACGAGTGTGGAATTTTTTAACTTATTTTAATTTATTTTTTAATCAACATCTTACTTGGTTGCATTATGCTTCAAAGATTACTATTGTTTGAAACCATATTTTGAAACTTGTTGAGATGCCTTAAATATCCATGTCTAGGGGCCTGCAAATGTATTCTGTAAAAGGCCAGATAGTAGATATTTTAAGTTTTGTGACTGATATTTTGTTCTCCACCTTATCAATTTTTACTTTATATAATTGGATATTATTTTATTAGGTATTTGTAAGTTTAGGATATTTGTATCTTCTTGTTGAACAGAGCTTTTAAAAAACTATTACGAGTATCTCGCTTTATGGTCAATAATTTTTAGTCTTAACATCTATTACTTCTGATAAAAATATAGCCACATCAGCTTTCTTTTGGTTCATATTTACCTGATCTATCCTTCTTTGTCTTTTTATTTTCAAGCTTTCCTTGTTTTAATATTTTTGGTGTTCTCTTAATTGTTGAATAATTAGGTTCAAAAAATTCTTTCTGACATCATCTACTTTTTTTTACTTAGGAGCATACTTGATTTATCTATTGTGGTTACAGATTTATCTGGATTGGTTTACACGATGTCATTGTAAATTTCTATCTGTCTCACTTTTTCTGTTTCTTTTTTTTTTTTTCCTTTTATAGCAGACACAGTAATGACCAGTAAATATTCCATATGCTGTCCTATCTGAACATACATTTAGGGAGGCAACATAAACAATTCTAGGCAATGAAAATGAAAGTGGCATATGCCGGTTTTGGTCCAAAGCTGGGAAGGGGGAGTTTGGGTTCTCTACATGTTTTTTTACTGCTTACAACATGCTGCAGGGCAAAACCTTCATCAGTCAAGTCCTTCAATGACTGTGCAGAGCAGACTCTCCTACCAACCTATATTGGTGTGCTGTGAGAGCGAGACGCCAACTTTGTGTTATGCCAGTGAGAATAAATAAATAAAATCTTTTAAAAAAAAGAAAAACAAAGGAACTGAATAAAGTAAATAAAGCATTTATTGGTTATCAGAAAAAATAAAGAAGTCTGATTTCAAAAGCATTGCCCACTGAATCAAATCCTGGTCCTCAGTGAACTCTGGAAAAAAATATCTATGAGTATAGACATGTATGAATATATAGGAACATAACCAGTAAAATTGCAGGAATTTTTGAGGGACAATTCCAGATACTAATGTAATTATATTATCATCACTGTTGGAATTTTGTCCTAAAAATTAATGATCATTGTTTGTTAATGGTCTAATTGTCATTTTCTTTTTTTGAATTTTTTTCTTTATGGTATCAAGAGGTTTGAAAAAAATTTTTATTTATTCATGAGAGACACACAGAGAGAGGCAGAGACACAGACAGGCAGAGGGAGAAGTAGGCTCCCTGCGGGGAGCCCGATGTGAGACTCAATCCCAGGATCCTAGGATCATGATCTGAGCTGAAGGCAGATACTCAACCACGGAGCCACCCAGATGCCCCTGTTATCAAGAGTTTTGACAATGAGTACATATGACTATTATAATGAGGAAAAATTCCCTTCCCACCCCTTTCCCCTCACCCCAAAAATTCTGAGTAGGATAATATTTAAAAATTTGATCTCTTGTGGTAGAAATATGA
The DNA here is from genome assembly GCF_011100685.1 of Canis lupus familiaris. Classification (NCBI taxonomy): domain Eukaryota; kingdom Metazoa; phylum Chordata; class Mammalia; order Carnivora; family Canidae; genus Canis; species Canis lupus. The sequence continues at coordinate 11,575,466 of NC_049248.1, read as the reverse complement.
AAAATTTCATCCCATGTATTCAAATCACTCCTAAGATGATCCTAGGGAATTAGACTATTCAAAAGAGCATCACATCCAGTCTCTTAAAATTAGAACCTAGAGGATAGCAGCTGTAGTTGTTTTTAATAACTCCTTTCTGGGCAGAGGTAAACTCTCAATTTCGTTACTTGACAATAAGTAAACAAATATGGATAAGAGATTTTTATTTTGATTTCTTCATTGACTATTTTATTTTTATTTATTTATTTTGATTTCCTTGTCTGAAGGCATAGAAACTAATTCAGGTAGCCGGATTTTTAAAAGGTGGGTCTAGGGACACCTGGGTGGTTCAGTGGCTGAATATGTGCCTTCTGCTCAGGGTGTGATCTCAGGGTCCTGGGATCGAGTCTCACATTGGTTTCCCCGCAGGGAGCCTGCTTCCACTCCTACCTATGTCTCTGTGTATCTCATGAATAAATAAATAAAATCTAAAAAAGTAGCTCTATTTTTAAGGACAGAGAGAACTCATGAAAACACTGTTGAATCCAGCCTTGGTGGGAGCTAAGGATGGGAATGGGTGAGCTGTCAGGCTGGGGACAGAGCTCCATGTGTCTTGGAGCCATGCGGCCTCTGTTCTTTGGTATTTTTTGAATATCTGCTCCATTCTTATCTCTGCACACCAGATCCTTTCACATATTCAAAATTTCTGCTGTTCTCTGATTTGGGCCTGCACATGGCTTTTTTCTGGGCCATATAGCTGACTCCAGGCATGATGCTATGTAACAGATGAGCTTCTAACACCTAACACAAACTCTCAGAGAGTAGATTCCACATTGGTTCTGAGAGAAGCTGCCAGTGGTCTCAGTGTGGGTGAGGTGGACACCCCTGTTCCGATCAGCCATGGTAGGGGAGCCGGATGCCCTGCATCAGGCTAGGGCCACCTAGGCTCACCTCTTCAACAGAGCCTTTTCTGGGGTCCTTTGCAGAGAAGGGACTTGATGCTAACTCTCTGAAATATATTTATTACCTTTTACTAAACAACTTTGGATGAATCATTATATTTAGCAATGAGATGAAAATGTTATTGTATATTTCATCCTTGCCTCTTCTGCCCCTCTTACCAAGTATCTTGTTGTTCCTTTTTTGGCTGCCAAGAGCCCTAAGCCCAGGCCTTCATTTGCAAGTAACAACCCAACTCCAAATGCATCTACACCCTTTTTCCCCATCCAGTTGTATTCCTAGCAGCTGGTCTTTTCCTGGCTAAAATAGATCAACTAATTTATAGTAAAGTACTTATGACTGGTAAAGTGATTTCATGGCAAGCCGTTCAGTCTCTCTGGGACTTAGTTTACTCATTCCTAAAGTGACAGGACTTGGACTGATTGACTCTTAGGATGTTTTCTGGTATAATGTTCTAAATTCCAGAGATAAAAGTGAAAGATCACCCCTCCAAGGCTATTTTTAAAGACCATTCTAAATCATAAGAATAGCTAACATCCCCTTAATGCTTGTTAGATGTCAGACGCTTCTCTAAGAGCTTTACATTGAATACTTTCTCTGATCCTTAGAACAATGCAGATAAGAGAGTATGTTACTTAGGATCATACTAACTGTGGTAACAAATAAATGCTGACAACATATCCCTTAAATAAAATCAAAGTTTAGGGACACCTGGGTGGCTCAGCCATTGAGTGGTCTGCCTTTGGCCCAGGACGTGATCCCGCAGTCCTGGGATCAAGTCCCACATCGGGCTCCCTGCATTGAGCCTGCTTCTCCCTCTGCCTATGTCTCTGTCTCTCTCTCTCTGTGTCTCTCATGAATAAATAAATACAATCTTTTTAAAAAAATCAAAGTTTATTTCCCGTTGACATCACAGGTCAAAATGGGTGTTCCTGGTGCTTGGAAGCTTTCTTCCATTTGGTGATTCAGAAACCCAGGCTCCCCCTCACTCCCTTGGTGGCTTTGCCACCTCCTAGATCTCTCTGTCATCTGCTTGCAGCTACAGAGGGAGAAAAAGAGTAGAGAAAAGAGTTATGAAGTGTTAGACCTTCCAGAAACTGAAGGGTCTCATCTCCTCTAAAGGTCACAAACTGGCAACTCGGGCCAAATCTGGCTCGAGGACGGGATGTGCTTTGTTTGGTTCATTATTTTAATTAGTTGTCTACAGTTTAAAAAGGAGAGCTCATATTTTTAAAAAATCTAGATTCACTCTTGGAAAACGAGAAGACCTGGCAACTCTGCATGGCCAGCATTTCCTTGCAGACGTAACAAGAGCTAGCAGTAGTAATGCCCTTTGGACATTGCCTATAGCCCCCAGCTCCCCCAGCCCTGCTTCAGTTCGTTTACATAACCTGCCCAGGCTCTGTTGGCAGCCTGGGAGTTGGCAACTCTGGCTAGATCGACCTGTTCGGGTTTCACAGCTGGGGAAGTGAGAAGTGGAGAAGCCAAGTGACTCACCGCTCCACACCACTTTTTCTAACACAACAGGGCTAATATAGCTGATATAATGGTGCTCTGTCCATACATTCCTTTCTCCGTCTCATACTTTCTCCCGAAGAGATTTGGAAAGGAAGCACACAATCTGAGGAAATTATGTTTCTAGCAGGAAGAGACAAAGATGATGTCAACCAGTGGATAAGCTAGAGAGGCCCACTGACTGGAACTCAAGAGACGTGAATAGGAAATTATTAATGGGAGGAAGTGGCAGGAAGAGAGAGATTCCATGCATAATAAAGGCACAGGAGAGAGGCACACATGGAGAGCTAGGGTAAGGTGAGGAGAAAGAGCAAGTGAGGAGGCACCCAGTCGCTCTGCTCCTCTAGAGATGATAGCCTTGCTGGAAAGCAGGAGTAGACAGATAAAAAAAGGAGGCTGCCGAATAGAAGCTGAAATCAATACTGATCAGAAAAAAATACTTAGACATGGTAAGAGATTTCTTCTTCAGCTTTATTTCTTTTGAACAACAACAACAGAAGCTGTGTAAAGGAAGGCAGAGATTTCTCAAGGTTGCCTGAGAACTTATTAACAGGAGATCAGAACAATGATCTGAAACAAACTCTGCAAGAAAAAACAAAAAAACAAAAAAAGAAATAAAGGAAGAGAGAAGGAAAAGAAACTTCCTGAAAGCAAAATGCAGCCTGGAGAATTTTACCAAGAATTTGCTGTTTAAGCGTTCAGCAAAAGTTTCTCCTGAAAGAAAAATGAATCAAGACTAAGGCATGGGACTTTTTCTTAGGGAGGGGTGGAGAATCACAGGACTGGTTCGGCTGCAAGGCTCTAGAATTTACACCGAATGCTGCTGTGTGATTTCACTAGAATTAATGGAGAAAAGCAGCAAAATGATTTTGGGATCCTGACCAGTGCCAAAACAATAGAGAGGGAATAATGTAGACAGTTGATATACATTAAAAAAAAAAAAAAAGAAGTCTCAAAAAACAAAACAAAAATAAATAAATAAAATACATAAAAATAAAAAAAGAAGTCCTGTGTAGTTAGGAAATGGAAGTCAGAAGGCCTAAGTGCTCGTCTTGGCCCTGCCTCTAATGCACTGGGTCACTTTGAGCCAATCATTTGAATTCTCTAAGACTCCGTTTCCTCAGCTATGAAGCGAGGTGCTTCAGCTAATTTTTCAAGGTGTTATTCCCTGATTATCAGCAGCAACACAGGAGAACTTGTTAGAAATACAAATTCTTAGGCCTCATCCCTGACCTATTGATGCCCTGCAATCTGTATTGTAATCAGTCCTGTGAGTGAGAAACCTACAAAGTTCAAGAGCCCCTGAACAGAGGATGTTCTCCACCTATTACTGTAAGTACTAGAATTCTAAGTGAGAGAGGAAAGAGAGCTAGGTTCCTAGCAGCTGGCACTAAAGAGTTTTTAAAAGATATTCAGTGTGATAAGACATGTTTATTTGTTTCAAGTGATGCAAGTGTTTGGTTAACCATTCGATTTTATGAAACATGAGAACAGCCCTGCATAGACAAGGAGCATTCTAACAGTGAAACGAACCACACTGAAGCTAAGTTAAGAATCACAGATGGCTGGACAGGGACAGTCACATATGCATCGGCAGTGATCTTCCTAAGAGGGTATGTACAAATTAGGATGGGTTCCGTGTGCTGACGGGAGAGAGAAGAAAGATCCATCCCTTTCATTATTTAAGTTCTACAGTTAAAAAAAAAATACACTGACTGCTCAGTAAGTGAACCGCCTTAAAATTAGCTGCCTTATACTAAAAAAAAAATCTTCATGGCTCATTGAAAGTTTTAGTGGTGTCATAGAGTTCAAAGGTTGAGCTCTAATACTGAAAGAGAACACAAGCAAAGAAACAAAATAAATGAGATCAACTTCATAATCAGTATCTTTCTGTCCAGGACTAGTTGAAGATGAAAATGACTGCAAAACTGAGGGATTTTAGTTTGCTTTCCATAGGACCCTCTTGCTGGCCTTCCCTCTTTGCTTTAAGAGGCATGCTCATTTATTTCTTTTCCTTGTCACTCATTTATGCTTGTTCATTCATTGACTCTTAACACCTGAGTATGAATAAACTTTACGATGTGCTATGGCGACCGGGCATTTTCATGTTGATTTTCATAATGAATTCTGGAGTGAAAGGTCCTGTCATCTGTGAAAGGAGCTAAGGTAGCACTTAATAGGTAGAGAAATTTTTGAATGGAGCAGAAAAGCTTCCAAGGTCAGTAAGGAGAGTTTTAAAAGCCCATATGACTTAGTGATCTTCTTAGCAACCTTCCTAAGGCAATTGGGAACAGTGGCAGTAAAGGAAGTAGAGTAGCAGGGGAGGTGGAGTAGCAGGGGAGGTGCAGCTGGGAGCAGTCCAGAAGTCTGCGGTAAAATGAATAGAGACTATACTGCCCTTTCTGCTAAAAGAATTTTCTCCTGCAGGTAAAACAATCTATGGGTTGGCTAGGCAAGACAGTATCTAGTAGTTGTTACAAAAATCTCTTCCAGGACTGAAGTCTTCCTACCTTATAGGTCAGCTCTCTCCCATCCTTCCTTCTTCTTGGCCCCATCTTCTTGTACATGCCTACAGATCAGCCCATCTCCCTTCCCCCAGTTGTAATAGATCTTCTGCCCCAGGAGCCGGGCTGCTGTGTTGGTTATGTAGGTTGTACCCTACATAAAAGGCTCACCTAAGTGGCACCATGCAGAGGGGGTGAATGGAGGCTGAGATTTAACCCATACCTCCCTCATTAAACCCTGTATTGGGAGAGTGCCTTTTCCTACCTCACACAAAGAAACCCTGAGAGCAAGCCACAATCATGCCAGTAACCCCTCCATTGTATTTTTTGGGGCATCTGACACTATAGTAGTTTTCTTAAAGAAACTCCTCTTTGAATACTCTCTAGATTAATCCATGCTTCTCATTCCCTCTGTATACTAACAAGAGCCCATGGCATACTCATGCTAGCCGTCAGTAGACACTCTAGTATGCTCTCGGCACGTCTACTCCCTCCAGTTAGAATCTCTCTATATCAAGCACTCCTATTTGTTTCCAGACTGGTTTCTACCAGTCATACTTGTTGTTTTAAGTATCTATATTAATTAAATATTGAATAAACTGTTGACACTGTGAAAAAAAAGAGAAAGAGTTGTGGTTTCTGTGAAAACTAAGTTTAGCATATGCAAAGGCTAGAAAGGGGTGAGTACTAGAAATAGCTGTTGATTTGGTGTGAGGAGGCAACTATAAAAGGTTGAAAAGCAAAAATGCAAAGTCTAGGATTCTGCACTTGAATCACTTCGTATGTGATTTGAAATCCTTGATTCACTTTAAAGAAACTCAAGAAATCGCAGACCAGGAATTATGGGTGTAGTTGATGAAAGAAAGATGTGCCACTGTAATCCACAAACCCATGTTTAAAAACAAAAAATAATGAAAGATTTTAAAATAAGAAACATTGGCCCTATAGCAAAATACATGTACAGTATATATGTTTTTTTTTTTAGTATATATGTTTTTTAAAGTAAAATACATGCTTCAGAAATGTGTGTGCCATTTTAGCAGTTTTTCCAATTAATTAATTGTCACCAATACCCAATCCAGGTCATGTTATATAAGAAGGCGTCTATATAATTTTATTGGTGCTTAATGAGATTTGTGTATAGTAGCTCTCATCCTTTGTGATGCCTTTCTGTGCAATTTTAAGTATATTATGGTATATCTGCCTTTACTAACAATATTATTTATTTTTAAATCTTTTTTAAAAGATTTATTTATTTTTATTTGAGAGAGAACACACAGAGGGAGAGGGAGAAGGAGATGCCCCCACTAATCAGGAAGCCCAATGCAGGACTCAATCCCAGGACCTCGGGATCATGACCTGAGCTGAAGGCAGATGCTTAACTGACTGAGCTACCCAGGTGCCCCTAAATATTTTTGTATTTTTAAATTGCTAACAGTATTTTTGACAACAAAGCAATAATGTATCACATGAGAAAAGAGTCATCCTCACATCTATACCAATTCAAAATATAAAAAATGTTCTCTTGAATCCAATTTGACTTTATGAAACATACTTCACTACAGAATAGAACAGGACACACATTCTATCTGGCAACCACAAATCAATATTTGGCACCTCCGCTGGAAATTTTGTAAAAATTGCCTTTTAAAAAGTTCACACTGACTAAAAGACAGCTGGATATAACGAACTCAGAACTTTTCTTAGGAAGGATGATTTAACGTGAGGTTAATGATTCATTAGGGGAAGAAGAAAGAGCTGGAAAAGAAGTTTTGTTTCATCATTTCCCAACCATTTAGAATCAAAGAATCAAACAGTTTTGGAAATGGGGAGAAACTCAGAGGTCAGCATGCCTTTCTCTCATGGCAGAAAGTTCTTCAGATCAAATGGTCCCCTACTCTGCTACATCCCTGATACAAATAAGATATTCTCCACACTGGAAAGGGGTATGCTTCATTATTTAAAAACTTAATTTGGAAAATTCTTTCTTATTGTGAGTTTTACTCCATAATTTTATCACCTCCACTTCTGGATATCAGTTCTGAAACTTGTAATTTGAACATTTCTGTTCTTGCATATTTTGAGAGAACTGGGTATAGTTGTCCTGGAGAAAACAGTGTGTGTGTGTGTGTGTGTGTGTGTGTGTGTGTGTGTGTGTGTGTGTCCTAGATGGATTGTGGGTAAGAATAAGAAGCTTCTCAGTATATGGGAAAAAACTACCTATTAGTTTAGCAATTAAATAATGTGGAGGCTTGCCTTAAAAAGTAGTAAGCTCACTTGTTCCAGAACAGAGCAGTGATGATTTACTGAGACGACTTCAGGATAGGATTCTTACATTGGACAGAAGGTCAGGATAAGGAGACTCCAAAGTTCCTTCGAAAATTCTAAAAGTTCTTAATATACCTAATAGTCTCCATGATTTTCTACTCTATAATTTATTTGGTTTCTTCAATTATGCTTTATATGCTGTAGCTTCCAGAACTTTTCACTATTTCAGCTGACCTGGTATGAAAGCATGTTGATATAATAAATATCCTTAAAATTTTGTATCCCAAATTTAAATTTATAATCAGTAAAAATTATGCTGAAATAGGGTCACCAAGAAATAGCCTCCATTTGGTGATTTTGATATTACTAGTAAAAGACAATATGAAAGGGCGCCTGGGTGACAAAGTCGATTAAGCGATTGACTCTTGGTTTAGGCTCAGGTCCTGATCTCAGAGTCATGGGATCCAGTTCTGTGTTGGGCTCTAGGCTTATGTTTCTCTCTCCCTCTCCATCTGCTCCTCCCCACCCTCCTCCATCTCTAAAATACATAAATAAATCTTTAAAAATAAGACAATATGAAACGCATTGTTGCTAAAGAGCCTTGAAAAACACTAATGTCAACAAAGTGACCAGAACTGATTCTTAGAACTAGAATATCACTAATAAGTGAGTAACTTAGTTAATTACTTTGCAGCCTATTTCAAGAAACACAGGTCAAGAATCCCTTATTCATAATCCAAAAAACTTGGAAAACAAAATTTTCCGTAACTAATTTGGTGGCAGAAACTGATGTGAATCACCGGAGGCTATTTAATTATCTGTACTTATCCTATTTATTCTGAATCCTCACATGTTTGGCTGCTGAATTTTTTAAATATTTGACTCGGAGATGCACTCTATTACTTTTCTAAAACCAAAGTATTTGAATTCAGAAACACATCTGGCCAACAACAGCCAGTTTGCTAACACATCTGGCCAACAACAGCCAGTTTGCTAAACCTGTGCTCCTGGAGACTGGTGGTGGGCGCCTGTGTATTTGCAAGAAAAAGGAGAAGTAATTCTACTTGTAGTATTGTGTGCTCCAGATACTCAGAAGGATCTGGCTATATAAACAAAAACAATGAGATCCTAAAGAAAACATACTTTTAATGCTATGTTAGGTTCCCAAACAATAATGGAAATCTACACACACACACACACACACACACACACACACACCATAAATGCACTAAACACATACTTAACATGAAATAAATAAGAACAGACCAAATACAAACTAAGGGGAGAGAGGAATGAAAAAGGGAAAAAAATGAACTCAATCATTCCAAAGATTTGAAGAGAATATGTTGGTCACAATAGGCTACTTTATGCTATGATGATAAATTAACTTTACTTTCATGAGAGACACAGGGAGAGAGGTAGAGACACAGGCAGAGGGAGAAGCAGACTCCCTGTGGGGAGCCTGATGTGGGACTCAGTCCTGGGACCTTGGGATCACGACCTGAGTCGAAGGCAGTCACTCAACCACTGAGCCACCCAGGCATCCGGTATTTACCATGTTTTTAAAATGAATTATCCTGGTCCCTTGTTACTTGCTCCTCACACCAAGGATTTCTTATTTTAGGAAAATCCTATTCTTCTTATAATCAAGGTAGGAATATAGCTATGAGCTATGAATGCTTTGTTTACTTCCACATATGTGATTGTTACCTTTAGCCATACTTGTCTCTGTTTTCTGTGAATAAAAGGGATACAGTCGAAATGGTAAATTTTCTAAAATCTAATGATCCTCTACCATGGCTTTCTGAGTACTTTCCAAACTTTTTTCAAGGGGCCCTTTTAGGAAGACAACATTCTCTTTAAAAAAAATTTTTTTTTATTTATTTATTCATGAGAGACATACAGAGAGAGGCAGAGACACAGGCAGAGGGAGAAGCAGGCTCCCGGTGGGGAGCCCAATGCAGGATCACACCCTGAGCCAAAGGCAGACGCACAGCCACTGAGCCACCCAGGCGTCCCAACAACATTCTCTTGATTGGCTGCCAGCAGCTTATGTTTCCAATCTGCTTAATCATTATCATCTTTTTTAACCAGGACTCAGTTTACATGTTATGTGAACATTTGGCTAACGTTTTGCTGAGGGACTTAAGCATCACCTACTTAATCTGATTACACTTGACCAGCAAGCATCAAACTGAATTTCAGAACTTTCAGCTACTCTCAGTGACCGGGGGTGTGTGGAATATAAGAAAACCTTTCAGGGGCACCTGGGTGGCTCAGCGGTTGAGGGTCTGCCTCTGTCGTGATCCCAGGATCTGGGATTGAGCCCTGCATAGGGTTCCCTGCAGGAAGCCTGTTTCTCCCTCTGCTTGTGCCTCTGTCTCTCTCTGTGTGTCTCTCATGAATGGATAAATAACATCTTTTTAAAAAGAAAGAAAGAAAGCCTTCAATATTCTCTGAACAGCTATATCCCAAACTTTATGTACTGGGTATGGTTCACCTATGAATAAGATGGACATGACCCCTGCTCTCTGGGGGACTCATGGCCTCGTGGGAAAGATGGACAGATGTGTTGCGATGTGGGGTGTTATCATCTGTGACAGGCAAGCCCAGCATTGGAGGAGCACAGACCAGGTGGGGCATGACAGGGGAGAGATAGGTGTGCTAAGACTTGAGAGACTAGAAAAGGTAGGCAAAGAAGAGGGGATGCCAGGTAAAGAAAAGAATTGATAAAGAGTTACAGAGGCATGATAATGGGTGTTTAGGGAATTCCCCAGATTTGATATAACTGGTGATGGCATCTGCGCCTTGGGGTGTGTATGGTTGGGGAGATACGAGAGAACATGCCATCCAATTAGAAATGGTCTGTGTGCTATGCTAAAGAGTTTGCACATTATCCTGGAGATGCTGAGAATTCCTGAAGAATGTTAAGCAGACGTGCAATGATCTGATTTGTGATCTGATGGGGTGCTCTGACAGCGGGGCACACTGACGAAGTGGCTCAGGAGGTCGGCTTGCACCCATCTGGAGGAGGGGATAAGCCTACCTCCAGGGAAAGTCAGACCGGCCAGCACCGCCCACCAACACCTGACCGCCTCTCTCTTTTTCTCCTTCTCTGCTCTTCTTCCTATCCCCTCATTCTCCTCCTCTAAAACATTCCATTAAGAAGCTCTGAAAACTTAAATGGATGGCAAATAGTCTCTTTAAAATGTCAGTAAAAGCTTCCTGATTCAGTTGTGAACACCTTGTCTTTTCTCTATGGTTAATGTTAAATTACTTAGTAGCTGAATTACCTTTCATGGATGTTTAAAGCTCCTACTTTCCCTTTTGCCACCTGAAATAATCTAAAAAATTACATTTTTAAAAATAAAAAATGGATAAAAAATTTGAAAAACATTGCCTAAGGTCAACATTTTTTCTACTCTGAAGATGGAAAAAACTGAGAAACAGAGAAGCTGACTTATCCAATTCCATGATTTAGTGTCTACTGCAATATTTGAACTCAGGTCTTCAGACAGTCTAATAGGTCTTTTGACAGTCTCTGAACAAAAGTTGATTAACTAACTGCCTACTGTGAGGACTAGAGATGGAGGATTTCATTTACTTAATTTACCCTTGAGACCACATTGTGAAAGATAATCAAGTGTTCATAGTGCTTTCCTATCTCAGTATTTACAAGGAAATACCATGGGATTTTTTCAGTTTTTTGATTTTGTTTTTTTTTTTTTCACTTTGTAGTATTAATGAGCACTAGACTTTGATAGGTTGTCAGTTTATGCCTTCATATTCTTTTTAAAATTCTTTTTTGTGGATGACTATGACATATAAATTCATCTTTATGTATCAAATAAAGAGAATCTAATTCTTACTGTTTCTCAGCTGAACGGGTGAATAGTTCTTTTCTTTCACATTCCATAACCACCTTGAAAATAAACATTTCAGGATATTTAGAGGCATTTTTCACCTAAAATCAGGGAAATGTTACCTCAAGTCTCCTCTAGCCTTGTGATTCTACTGCTTTAACCTTTCTAATGAATTTGTATAGATTTTCTCTTCTTTTTTCCAAGAAATTAAACTCTTCTTTTTTCTTCACATAGTATTCTATGACTTAATTTCAGGAACACATTGAAGCACAGCAAAGAATGCTGAATTAGGAATCCAGAGACCTGAGTCCTGGTTCTTCTTGTCAAACAATTTATCATTTGAATTTTAGCAGATCCCATGTCTATGGGCCTTGGTTTCTTCATTTCAAGGTGAGTCTAGATTATCTGTGAGGTGCTGTAATCACTTAGTATTTCCTAATCATGTGGAAGTTATGGATTTATTTCCAAATGTAAGAGAAACTATTGCCCTAAGAATTTGCACATGAATATAAAGAGACATGTTTTTGTGTAAAACTGTATGAAGTTCCTGGATTTTTATAATCCACTTATAGATTCACAGTTTCAAAAATCTTTAAATAACTTCCTGTATGTCATACAATGTGCTCGGTTCTCTACATTTCCTTTTTCGAATGTCCTAAGGAATTTCTGATTTTGCTTCCTTCCTGTTTCCTTAAGGATATTCTCCAGAGTTCAAGGACTTCTAAGGCTGGCATGTGAGCAAGCTAGACCATTTGTCTCATTTTCTCACCATCGATTGCCTTCACTCATCAGCACTTCTCATTTGTCCACTTAGTAAGTCAATAGTGTTTTTTGAACAGTGATGTGAACAATAGCACGTTAAAATCCGTTTCCCATCTAGGAATCCTTTATTCATTCATTCTACAAATATTTATTGAACATCTTCTTGAGTCAGTTACCGGGTTCCATGTTGAGGATATAATGGTAAGTAAGATAGACAAATGCCATTTCCTCAAGAGGCTTACATTCTACTGGAGAGACTGACCAAAAAAACAAAAACAAAACAAACAAACAAAAACTATCAAAGAAATTTTAAAAATCACCTCAATTCGGGATCCCTGGGTGGTGCAGCGGTTTGGCGCCTGCCTTTGGCCCAGGGCGCGATCCTGGACACCCGGGATCGAATCCCACGTCGGGCTCCCAGTGCATGGAGCCTGCTTCTCGCTCTGCCTGTGTCTCTGCCTCATTCTCTCTCTCTCTCTGTGACTATCACAAATAAATAAAAATTAAAAAAAAAATCACCTCAATTCAATGAAATGTGTGGACTTTGAGGTCAGGCTGTCAGAGCTTGAGACTCACTTTATTACATAATATTTGTATGCATCGGCCACCATTTGTGCACTACTTCAGATCCCCTAGCCTCACTCATCTTGAGGGTCCTTGGCTATGAAGGGAAGGAAAACGTTTTTCCTCTACCTTTCTGAATTTGCTTCACCAAGCCCTCCACTTAAACTGATAAGAACAGATTAGCAAGAGAAAAAGAAAAAAATGTTGTTATATACATATGCATGGAGACTCACAACAAAATGAAACCTCAAGGAGTCAGATAGATGATTGAGGTTAGGCTACACAAAGGAAAAGAGGTTTGAACTTCTAGGTAGGGGAGGCACGTTATGGAACAGGGGAAGGGAGAAAACATACAGTAAGTAAAGGCTTGTTATAAGTCTCTAAGGTGAGTTGTCTCTGGGTGTAGCTCTCTCCCTGGTAAGAGACCTCTTTACAAATGGAAATTTCCTTTTTAAACGTAAATTTCCTTTACAAAAGGGGAAACTTGTACTCTATTTTTAGGTAGTTAGGGGTAAGTAAAGAGCTTTTTTTTATATATGCTGATCCTCAATTGCCTTTAGCTCAAAATAATCCATATGACAAACAGGCATACTTTGGGGTGGCATATCCTGATACCTTTCATTCTGCCCATTGAAACTTATCTTTTCAGGAAGGGTCATTTCTATGGAAAAAAAGAAAAAGGAAAACAAAAGTAAATGAATGAAACAAATTATAAACCTAGCTTTTAGGGACCAGACAGGAAGTCAGTCAAAAAGATTTCCAGAATTTGAGCTCAGAGCTTCTTTAGATGGTAGGGTGAGGATGGCTGTAATCATCCAACTTCCAGTTTTTCTGGTTTGCAGTTTGCAGCATGAAGGTCTTTAGTGATGGCATATACATCAGTGTCACAAACATGGTTATTGTTCAGGGCAGAGCATGGACGTATCCATCATTTTCTTGTAGAGCCCTTGTAGATGGTCTTAATAAGGCTCTTGGAAGTCAGATTTTAGTTCTCAGTGGCACCAAGTCAGAAGGGTGAGAGAAAAATTGGAAATGTTAATTACTGACAAAATGCACAAAACAGCAGGAGCCAATTTACAAAGAGGTGAAAAAGCTCAATGGGAGCAAACATAGCTAGAATTCAACAACCCACAAGGATGTGCTATATTTTTTCATTGAAACATAGAATTTTCTCTCTACAATCACTCTAATTTCCATCAAAGATAATCAAAGTAAGACTAATTTGCAAAATAAATCTAGTCTCATTAAACTTGGCCTAATTATTTGCACAAGCACAGCAAAAATAGTAATTGATCATTTACGCTTTTTTAAGTTTGCTTTGCTGGAATGTTAAATAAGGGAACTCAAATTCTACTTTTAAAAGCCTCTTGAGGGTAGGAAGCCAAGTCCAAAAGTTGCCATCAGTCTTCACCTACTATTCCTATAGGTTTGGGTGAATTTCTTCTTTCTTGAGGTTTCCAATATATTTTAAGGTACTTGGGTCTGTTAGAAAGTGATCTTCCTTACTTATAAAGCTAAGAACTCTCTATAAGCCAGGTATCAGGTGGATATTCCAAGGGGACCTTGTAAGCATTGATGGACCTATAGTCAAACTTAGTTCCTTAAAACTGTCTGGTCATATCTGACTTTATGTGCACCATTCTCAAATATGACATTCTGGTCAAAGCCTTGGTAATAATAACCAAAGTTTCAAATTGTGTCACGTTTACAAGGAGAATGGATTCTTATTAAACTTTTACAAATAATTATGTAACCATGAGAATAAGAGTATTCAAAAAGAGTTTCCAAATTCTGGAGGAATAAGTAGGAAGAAAAACTAATGTTTCACGAAGGTATACTTTAACAAGTTGCTGTAAGTTATTGATACCTTAAGGGAAAAGGGATTCTTTAAATCTGGAAAATGAAACATTAAAAAAGCAGTGATATTTCAAACAAAAGGGCCCTAAGAATTATAATCATCCTTATCAGTTTATTCAGTTTGATGAAAGTAATTCTTGTTTTGCTTGATTTGGGATTAGCAATTTTATGAATTCATCACTTTCTCCATTGGAATTTTGTGAATTTTTTAAAAAGAGTTTATTTATTTATTCCTGAGAGATACAGAGAAAGAGGCAGAGGGAGAAGCAGGCTCCCTGTGGGGAGCCTGATGCAGGACTAGATCACAGCCCCCCCCATCCCCCCCATCATGACCTGAGCCAAAGCCAGATGCTCAAACACTGAGCCACCCAGGTGCCCTGTAGTTTTGTGAATCTTTCCCCAGTTCAGTGGCATGCTATTAAAGTTATCAGAAACCTGTACTTCAGACTACTTGCCAGTGTTTTTCCCATAAATATCCTTGAAGATGAGTATTTTCACTTTTAGTTGATTACACATGCTTTCAGAAAGACTAAGAATAAAAGATTGATTGTATGTGAATGACAAAAAAATGTAAAATGACCATGGTTAAAGATCTGATGAAAGTTCATTACGGTACAATTGACAAATAAATTTGGTTATTTCTGTGGCATACATTTTACAACAACTGGAATTATGACTAATAACATTATACAAAGACATATATGGATAGCAAAGATACTGGAAAATTTCTAGAAACTTTACACAATTTCTGAACAATTTCTATTAATAGTATATATATGTATCCACACAAATATAACTAAAGAAGGTTAAGAATCACTTCTTTTTTTTTTTAAGATTCTATTTATTTATTTGAAAGAGAGAGAGAGAGCACATATGTGAGCACAAGTGGGAGGGAGAGGCAAAAGGAGAAGGAGAAACAGACTCCTTCTGAGTAGGGAGCCTGATGAGGGGTTCAATGCTAAGACCCTGAGATTATGACCTGAGCCATAGGCAGACGCTTCATGGACTGAGCTGCCCAGGAGCCCCAGGAACCACTTATTTGACAGTACTTCCCATGTAGTTTACCATGCCACATAAGCCTAATTGGTTTAACATCTTTCTTTTATAAAGTAAGAGAACAAATCCTTTGAAATTTTCCAAGTACCCTCTGGGGAGTCTCAAAGTTAACTTCAGGTTTAAAAAAACGCTCCATCTAGAATCTTGGGAAATATGACTTGGAGAAATTTATCTAAAACATTAAAAGATTTGAACACCTGATTGAACCCAATCACAGATCACTATGAAACTATACTTAGTTATCTATTTAACCAAAGCGACAATAAGAGATTTCAAAGCAAATATGGAAGGTCATGTGACTATAAAAAAACCGTAGCACTTTCGATGTTAAGGAGTCTCAGTTTTCTTACGTAATCAAAGGCATAACAAGGACAATATAAGGCATCGGAAATCTTTGCAATGAGACAGAATCTGTTCCTTAGGCAGATTCTTCAATAGGTAAAGTAAAACCCTTTACAAAATCTTATTAAGAACAGACCAGTAATATGGACTCCAGTTTTGTATCAGCACACTGTGGATCTTAAAACTCATTTTAAGACCTTATGATAATACATTTAATTTTGGATAGCTTGACCACATGAGACAAGATTTTTCTCTTTCCTTTTACAACTTCCTTTATCTGTCTACATTTATGTCCTTTATTTCCCTGCCTCATCTGACACAAACGTTAAATTACCTTAAACTACTTGAGGACAAGATTACTCCCCTTCTTCTCACAAAAGGGCATCTTTCATCTTTCCTATCTTTGCTAACCAAAAACACCTTATTTTCTTTGCACAATTTGCATAGAGAATCTTTTCCTCCATCCTTATTATTTCTAGTAGTTTATTTCCATATACTGATTGGCATTGTTAATCCTTGGTAAGCTTAATTTCCAGTGAAAACAAGGAAGTAATTGTGAATTGTGTGTATTATATATTATCAGTGTTCTGTAGCAAATTAGCAAATTTATGAACACATAAATTGTATAATTTTTAGAAGCCTATGTTTCCTTGTAGTACAATTTTTCAAAGTAATAAAAGAATGTGTTTACTAAAAGACCCAAATATCTGTAGTCTGTCTGTAACAAGAGTCCAAAAGTAGATAAATTGATGTTTAGTGATTAATGTTTCGGTACTTTATCTTATTCCAAAATGATCTAGATAGTCAATGAATAGATATCATTTAATTTAACTTAGTATTACATTAAGGTTTTAAATTACTAACAAGATATGGAAAACTATTTTTAAGCAGAACAGCTCATTTATAAATTTTATTCCACTTCAATTTAACTCACGTGTTCTTAACAATTATATTTGGACTGTTCATGAAAATTTCATGAAAATTTCATGAGATGTTAAACAAGTCAGCCATCATCTAAAGTTATTTTTTGTTAAGAAATTTTGTAACATATGCATGTTAGGCAAATATTAAAAACTCACAGAAGTAAAGGAACGAAGAGTTAAACATATGCCTTAGAATGGATTTATGATTTTATAATTTTAAATAACTAGTAAAGATAACTTAAGCTTATTTGACAATAATGCTGACAACTCTTAGGACATAATAATTTTTATTTAATCAACAATATTAAAGTAGCCTAATTTATCAAAGACTATCCAAGATCACAGGAGCTTGGGAAAAAAAAAAAAAACACATGTGGGTTAATTCCCATTTTTCTGGAAGTTTTGGGGATAATTTATATAAGTGCTTATTACTTTCAAAATCACTTAAAGCAGAGCTCTTTTATGAATTTTCATTAATACTATCCAGAGGTAGAAAACTACCACATACCGAAAACATACATAGGCATGCATAAACATTCAGACAGGTACAAATAGGGATCTTGTAGCATTCATTTAAAAATTTTACCCATGAGTCAGATACACTAAAACAAAACTCACTAGTGTATATAAAGGAGTTGAATCCAAATTATGTTTCTGGTAGATGAATCAAGTTGCAGTTACGGCTAAAACTTTTTACCAATATTTATGAAGAAGACATTTAAGATTTTCACCTGTCCTTAATGAGTAATCTTATAAAGGTTGCATACAAAATTATGGGAAAGCAATCCTTTAAAAACATCAAGTAGCAGTTTGTTTCAAAAAAGCCTTTTTGTTTGTTTGTTTGTTTTATTTTCTTTATCAGCCCTAGGAGGTTGTAGGTGATTGGCTTTAACTGAAAGTTATCTTCTTGGATGTTTACATTTTAAGTACATAAGATTTCCATCTCCAAGGGACAAAGGAAGGATGTAAGTTTTTCTCTCAGAAGGAGTTTAAAGGCATATTTCGTCAAATCTCAGGCATTTATTCTTTAAGTTTTAATATTTTATTTTAAGCATAGGACAGTCCAATGAATTATTGTGGTAGAAGTCCAAATACATTCATGTAGGGCATTGAATGGGAAGGCCCATTCAGAGCTGATGTCATCTGATTACAGAGAAAAGAACAGTAAAATGGCCTTGCCATGTGTTCTTGGGGCCTTTAATCAAGCTATTTCTCAGCTCTCATAGGTCTCAAATACAAAAAGTGTATTTTGCAATTCTTCACTTTTGTTTTAAGCCTGATCTCCATCTTCTCATCTTGTTAAGGGAGTTTGTGTGTTTGTTTTTATAGGCCAACGAAGCCACTTTTTTCCTTTCAACCTGTTCTTTCCAAAGATACTAACTGAATGTTTTAGGGTAAGATCTCTCTTTAAAAAAAATTCTAAAGGCAGGGGCACCTGGGTGGCTCAGTCATTTCAGTGTCTGACTCTTGATTTTGGCTCAGGTCATGATTTCAGATCATGATCTCAGGGTCATGCCCTGCATGGAGTGTGTGTCAAGCTCTGCACTGAGTGCAAGTCTGCCTGACAGATTCTCTCTCTCCCTCTCTCTTGCTCCTCACTCCCTTTCTTGCTCTCTCTCAAATAAATAAATAAATCCTTTAAAAAAATCCTAAAGGCCTTATGTGACAAATTCACACCTAACACTGTACTAAATGATGAAAAACTAAAAGGTTTCCCTCTAGGATCAGGAACAAGACAAAGTAACGCTGCTTGCTCAACAAGTAGAACTCAAACAAGGATCAGGAACTCAACAACTAGAGTTGCTTACTCCAGTAACTTTTATTCAACATAGTAATGGAAGTCCTAACAAGTGCAATTAGACAAGAAAAAGAAAGAAAAAAGCATAGTGATTGGAAAAGAAGCAGATGGCATGGTATTATACATAACCCTAAAGACTGCAGCAAAGAACTATTAGAGCTAATAAATAAACTCAAAAACATTGCAGGATATAAAACCAACAAACAGAAATCAATTGGGTTTCTTTACACTAATAATGAACAATCAGAAAGAAAAATTCAAAAAACAATCCCAATTACAATTGCATCAAAAGAAAGAAAATCCTAGGAATAAATTTAATCAAAGAGTTGAAAGACTTATTAACTGAAAAGTATTAAGACATTGCTGAAATTGAAGATACAAATAACTGGAAGGATATTCTCTGTTAATGGATTGGAAGAATTAATATTGTTAAAATGTCCATATCACTCAAAGCAATATACAGATTCAATGTAATCTCTATCAAAATTCCAATGGCATTTTTTTATTGAAATGGAACAAACAGTCCTAAAATATGGAACCACTAAAACATCTGAATAGCCAATGCAATCCTGAGGAAGAAATAACAAAGCTGGCGACATGTAACTTTTGATTTCAAACTATATTACAAAGTGATAGCAGTCAAAACAGGGTGGTATAGGCATAAAAATAGATACGTAGGTCAAGGGAACAGAATAAAGAGCTCAAAACTGAACTCATGGATATACAGTCAATCCATTTATGACAAAGAAGCCAAGAGCATACAGTGCAGAAAGAACAGTCTCTTCAATAAATGCTGTTGGGAAAATTGGAACAAAAGAATGAAATTGGGGCAGCCTGGGTGGCTCAGTGGTTTAGCGCCGCCTTCAGCCCAGGGTGAGATCCTGGAGACCCAGAATCGAGTCCCGCGTTGGGCTCCCTGCGTGGGGCCTGCTTCTCTTTCTGCCTGTGTCTCTGCCCCTCTGTCTCTCATGAATAAATAAATAAAATATTTTTTTAAAAAAGAATGAAATTGAACCACTATCTTACACCATGCATAAAAGTTAGCTCAAAATGTAAGTCAAGAAACTATAAAATTCCTAAAGAAAACCTAGGTGGTAAACTCCTTGACATTGGTTTTGTCAATGATTATTTGTATTTGATGCCAAAAGCAAAAAAGAACAAAAGCAAAAATAAGCAGATGTGACTCTCTCAAGCTAAAAAGCTCTGCATAACAAAGGAAACCACAAACAAAATGAAAAGGCAACCTACTGATGGGAGAAAATATTTTCAAATTATATCCTTTAAGAGACTAATATCCAAAATATAAAAGAATTCATACAACTCAATAGCAAAAAACCCAAACAATCTAATTAAAAATGGGCAGAGCAGCTGGATACACATTTTCCAAAGATGTACAAAAGACCAACAGCTACATGAAAAGGCGCTCAATATCATTAATTATCACATAAATGCAAATCAAAACCTCAATGAAGTATCACCTCACACCTGTTACAACAGCTATTATTAAAAAGATAACAAGTGTTGGTGAGGCTAGGAGAAAAGGAAACACTTGTGCTCTGTTGGTGGGAGTGTATGTTGGTGAAATCACTGTGGAAAACAGTATGAAAAGTCTTCAAAAATTAAAAATAGAACTACCATATGATCCAGCAATACTGTTTCTGAGTACTTATCTGAAGGAAACAAAATCACTGTCTTGAAGAGATGTATTCACCTCTATGTTCATTGGAGCATTATTTATGATAACCAAGACATAGAAACAGCCTAAGTGTCCAATGACAGATGAATAGACAAAGAAAATGTATAAAATATATACATAATGGAATGTTATTCCACCATTAAAAAGGAGGAAATTCTATTTGCAACAACATGGATGGGACTTCAAGACATTATGCTAAGTGAAGTAAGGCTGAATAAAGAAAGATAAATAATTTATGATCTTACTTAAATGTAGAACTAAAGAAAAAAACAACAAAAATGACCTCATAGTTACAGAGAGTAGATTGGTGGTTCCAGAGGTGGAGGTGGGTAAGTAAAATAAATGAAAGTGGTCAAAAGGTACAAATTTCCAGTTATAAGATAAATAAGTCCTGCAGATGTAGCATGTTGTTTATAGTTAATAATACTATATTGTATATTTGAAACTCGCTAATAGAAAAATCCTGAAAATTCTTATAATAAGAAAATAAGTCAATTAGATCTCAAATAGAAAAATAAATACCAAAAAAAATTCCTTTAGATATGAAGCCCACATTGCTAAAGGTATACCTATTGCAATGTGACACTAAACCAGTAAGTCTTTTCTGTCTTTAATCATGGACACCAAAGGCATTCCCAAAGAGTGCAAAAGACTGAGGATACTTCCCACCCCTCCACTCCTCAGGGTCCAGAGTTATTTCCAAAGATAGCTTTTGGCTTTGCTTGTTTTTTGTTTATTTTTTGGATTTTAGCTTTTTTTATTGTTGTTTTTAACAGGGAAGGGCAGAAGGAGAGGGAAAGAATCTTAAATAGGCTTCATGCCCACCACAGAGCCATGGGGGGGGGGGGTGTGGGGGGGCTCAATCTCACAACCCTGAGATTATGACCTGAACCAAGATCATGACACTTAAGTGACTGAACCACCCACGCATCCCCCAAAGACAGCTTTTGAATCAAAGACCTTCATTATCACAAGTAGTAAGGAAACTGGTCTTCTATAAAGTTGAGATGCCTTTTTTTTTTTTTTATTAGAGAGCAGGGGGGAGGGGCAGAGGGAGAGATAAAATTTTAAGCAAGTTACATGCTTAGCGCAGAGACTGTTGAGGGGCTTAATCTCACAACCCTGAGATCACAACCTGAGCTGAAATCAAGAATCAGATGCTTAACTGACTGAGCCACTTAGGCACCCCAGTAAAGTCGAGATGCCTCTAATCACAGGCATGCTAATCTGTCACACTTAATAAGCTATACTGGGATGGAATTTTTTCCTAGACAAACAAGGAAATGAAAGGAAAAGATGAAAATGTCTTCATGTAGGCTGTGACCTCTCATTAAGACAAACTCCCCTGAAAGCTGTTGTGGTTGGACAGGCAGTGTTACTTGTGCACTTCATATATTGGGTTTCCTAGCTACCAGATGCAGACCTGACAACCTGCACAACACCCCCAACCCCCAAGCTGTAAGAGGCCAAGAGGAGTACCACAAACACTCAACACACAAAGCAAAATGGAAGGAGAGTCTCATAATTTTCCTCTTCTGACAAAAGATATACAAGACAGGGGATCCCTGGGTGGTTCAGTGGTTTGGCGCCTGCCTTTGGCCCAGGGTGGGGTCCTGGGGTCCCGGGATTGAGTCCCACATTGGGCTCCTGGCGTGGAGCCTGCTTCTCCTTCTGCCTATGTCTCTGTCTCTCTCTCTCTCTCTCTCTCTCTCTCATGAATAAATAAATAAAAACTTAAAAAAAAGATACACAAGACAGAGGAGGCTAAGGATCAATAAGCAATGAGTACTCAAAATTAAACTGACAAGAGTCATAATCCAAAGAATTAACTCTTACAACTGTTTTTTTCTCCTAATTTAAATTTGGAAAGGAAAAGACAAAGAGACTTGTACTACCCTCATTCAATCAGACTTTGCAGACAGAAACCAGGGAGGCTGACTTTGGTAAGAATTTTTACCTTATGCTAGCTCTATCAGAGGTCCTGGATCCCATCTGCAGCCTCTGGAGCAACTAGGGTTTCCCAGACATCCCTTCATGGTTGCCAAAACTGTAGAAGAGGAAAATTTTCCCTTCTATCTTCCTAGGTTCACTGGCTAGATCCCCAAATCAAACTAATAAGAAATGGATTAGCAAGAGGAAAAATAATCCAAATATATAAAGTATTCACTGAGTATGCACAAGTGTTCACTGAGAAATGAAAACTCAAGGAGGTAGTCATATAACTGAAACTTACACACCATCCTAGGCTAAGCAAAGGGAAAGGGGTTTTGGCCTGCTGGGCAGGAAGGACAAGTTACAGGAAGGTGGGGAGAACAAATGTCTCATAAATAAGGGTTGTCTTATTATGCAGGTAATAATTTTCTCTGTAAATATCTCTGTTCCTACCATGTGACATTTTTACAAATAGGAATTTCCTTAATGGGGGCCCTGAGTGGTGTAGTTGGCTAAGTATCCGACTCCTGATTTCAGCTCAGGTCATGATTTCAGGGTCACGAGTCAAGTCCTGAGTCAGGCTCTGAGCTCAGCAAGGAGTCTGCTAAAGTTTCTGTCTCCCTCTCCCTCTGGTCCTCCCCACTCTCTCTCTCTCACTCTCTCTCTCTTTATAAAATAAATGATCTTCAAAAAAATTAATTTCCTTAAAAATAAATTTTCTTTATAAATGTAAATTTCCTTTATAAGTTGGCCAGTTAGGGGAAGTAAAAAGATTTTCTGCATCTGCTGCTTCTCAATTGCCTTTAGTTCAAACTAATCCATGTGCCAAAGAGGCATATGTTGGGGTGGTATATTCCGGTGCCCTCCAGCTACTTGTTCTGCTCTAGACACCAGTGTGACAGACACCTCTGCTAGGTGCTCGTAGACTTCATGTGGACCAATCCAGTAGTATCTTGCTTGTGCTCACACTGTGCACCTGCCATCTTGTGATTAGGTGCATTCCCACTGGTGGTAAGACTTGCTTGTGTGTTGGGGAGCCTGGGTGGCTCAATCTGTTAAGGATCCAACTCTGGATTTTGGCTCAGGGCATGATCTCAGGGTTATGAGATCAAGCCCTACATGGGGCTCTGTCCTGGGTGGAGCCTACTTAAGATTCTCTCCTTCTACCCCTCCCACCTCTCTGTCTAATAAAAACACAAAAAGAAATAGCTTTAATCCCTCCTTTGAAATCTGGATTCCTTTCAAAAAAAAAAAAAAAAAAAAAAAAAGACTTTCTTGTGTGTTGGTGTGCCTCTGTGGCTTAGCTGGTTAAATGTTCGACTCTTGATTTCAGCTCACATTATGATCTTAGGGTCATAAGATCAAGCCCTACCTACATCAGGCTCTGCGATCAGCAGGGAGTCTGCTTGAGACTCTCATCCTTTCCATCTGTCCTCCACTCCCTGCTTACATGCACTCTCTCTCTCTCTCTCTCTCTCAAATAAATAAATAAATAAATCTTTAAAAAAAAAAAAAAGACTTGCTTGTGTGCACAAACACAAGGGAGCTAATGCCCCATAGGGTAAACCTCTGATGAAAGAGATAGAGGTGTCGTTGAAAAAGCTCTTCCCTCATTCCATCCAGATGGAGTGTCCTGAGATACATTTATTCACTCAGCTTCTCAGAGATGGTCAGGCAAGGTCAAGCAATCAGTTGTCCTTGATAACCATGCAGTGGCCCTCACTGAGAGCATATGTCCTTCTGTATCAGCTGTCCCTCCTTACCTGACTCACTCATGCCATCCTGAGATTGTACTCCCTAATTCTGTAGTGATGCATATGTTTTCCTGTTCTGCTTCTCAGAAAGCCAGGTTAAGACAGGCCTCTTAACATATTACCCCTCAATGCCTCAGTTTCCTCATTTGATAGATATAAGTTATAATAACAGTGCCTGCCTCCTAGGGCTAAACATTGAGCAAATTAATACATGTAATGCTCTTAGTAAGGTGCCTGGCACCCAGGATGTGTCACAGATGTGCTAGTTTTATGATGATTTATTCTCAGTGCAATGATGAGCCACTGAAGAATTTTAAGACTATCATGATCTTATTGACATTTTAATAAGTTCCTTGCATCTATGTGGGAAATAGATCAGAGGGAGGCAAGAAAATACATGGAGAGACATCTATTAGGCTATTGCAATAGTAATGAGAAGAGATTTTAGTAATGTAGAATAGAGTATTAGAGGAAACCAATAGAAGTGAACAGATCCAAGAAATAGAATCTAATCCAGAATCAGAATCTGCAGAACTCTAAAAATAGATTGGATGCGGAAGTGAGCAAAAAGAAGGACCACCTAAAAACTGTATTGCTCTTCATGCCACATGGTTGATATGTTGTAAAGCCAGCCCTTTCCCCCTCCTTATACCGTGGATTTAGTGTTCTCTTCTTCCTGAAATTGTCTTTGCTGAAAATCTTGCCTGCTCTTCACTTGCACATCCAATGACTGTCACCAAAATGGGACTGTCTACCATTTAGTTTTATCCTGCTACGACTTCCTATGGCCCCCGAGATGGAATCTTAACAAACAGAGAGACATGGTCTTCATTTTGTGCCACCTCAAATTCCTGACTACTCTTCCCAAGTCCTCAGCTCATTCACCTCAACTCATGTACCTATAGCCTCAACTACTCCTAAACTGCCATTTCATTCCAGTTGGCTCTATTCTTTCTCCACCTCTACTTATTCAGCCCTAACTTCCTCACTTAATGCCCTCAGCAATAGAAAAATTATCCCTGACTTCTCAAGCCAATCCCATTCATCCCTAGTAACCTTCATTTCGGTAAAAGTCAGTTGACCCTTCTGATTGTTCTGGCTGAAAATTTTGGAGTCTTTCTATATACTTTCCTTTCTCTTACAGTCCACATTCAATTTGTCAGTAAGTCCTGTTAGTTTTACCTTCAAAATACCCCAAGTTCAACCACTTCTTGCCACCACTGCTCCTAGCCTAGTCCAAGTCACTGTGTCTTTCCTCTGGATTATTTTAATAGTTTTTCACTGATTTCCCTGCTTCTAGTCTTGCTCCATGTAATCTGTACTCAAGATCGTGCCCTGGGTGATCCTGTCAGAACATTCAGATCATGTTACTATTCAGCTCAACATCCTTCACAGGTTTACCATCTCACCCAAAGTAAAATCTAGTGTCTTTAACCCCTCCTAACATCTGGTTCAGTTCCCGCTGATCCTACCTCTTATTAGACCCCATTCATTCCACTGCAGCCTCATGAAAACCCTTTGCTATCTCTCAAGCACACTAGACATATCCCCAACCCAGGACCTTCCCCTCACTCTTCCTTTGGCCAGACATATGATTGCCCTAGATTTCTATGTGGATGATTCTTTCACTTCCTTTATGCCTTGGCTCAGACTCCACCTTCTCAGTGAAGTCTTCCTGACCATCCTCCATCGTCACTGACCATGACTCACCCTATTCCCTTCCTTAAGTTACTTTTCTCCAGGACACATCCTATCATATTATGTATATTAACCCCAGATGAAAGGCACCTGGCTTCCATCCTCTGCCCATCCTCTCTGTTCTCACTTCTCAATCAGCTAAATTTCCTGAGGGCAAGAGTAGAGCGGAGGTGGTGGGTCGTTTGCAAATGACTCTCTCCTAATAATTTGGGGTTTTCTCAGTTCAGTGTCTCTCAGTCACGTGTATAGTTTGTTTTATTACTTATATACTATCAACTGAAAAATAACATTCCACACTAACTTCACAATAACATGACCCCGAATTTTACACAAGTGAATATTTATAGCCCTCCTTTGTTTTTACTAGTTTGCTTGCTATCTGTATCCTGCCCATAAGGACAAGATTTTTTATCTCTAGGGACTCCTGGGTGGCTCAATGGTTGACTGTCCGCCTTTGGCTCAGGGCATGATTCCAGAGTCCTGGGATTGAGTCTCACATTGGGCTCCCCATGGGGAGCCTGCTTCTCCCTCTGCCTATGTCTCTGCCTCTCTCTGTGTGTCTCATGAATAAATGGATAAAATCTTTGAAAATAAAATAATTTTTATCTCCAGCATTTAAAACACATCTGGCACATAGTAGGCCATCAATAAGCATGTGAATTAGTGTTGAATTAGTGAACAGCTCATCCTGCCAACATATACTGTACATAAGTCCCCTACTCTCAGAAACTATTAGAAACCATTTCTTAATCATAATGTTAACAAGACTATAACCTAAAATTCATACCTTACATTTACTTAACCCTTTGCAGACTGTAAAATATCTTCACACACATTGTTTCATTTAATTTTCACAATAACTTTTTATTCCAATTTTTCACAGGACCCAAAACTGAGAGAAATAGAGTGTTTTATTCAAAAGTCACAGGAAAAGGAATTGTAGAGACATTGAATGATTTGCTCAAAGTCCACACAAGGGAACCAAGACTCAAACTTATATTATCCTGACCACAAATCTGAGGCAATTTACACTCCAGTAGCCCAACACTTTGAATCTGTATTGGATCAGTTGCCTACATATTCTTCAACTCTATCAGTAATATCTGTCTACTCTCCTTGGCCAACTAGGCTCAGGACTCGAAATCCAGTTGATCAGGTTTGCATCAGTTCTTAATAACCTTGCTACCCAGCAAAAGTGGGACTGGCTGAATGGCTCTGCCTGGTTGAAGAACCAGAATTAGGTAGTCTGAAAACACATGCTTTCAATACAGCTCATGTGCAAAAATATGGATAAAGATTCAGGCTGTAAATACCTGCACCCAAAGACTACAAATCTCAGTTTATATAGAATTGCAAGAGGAGAGGGACTTAACCAAGTTCCAGTCAAACCGTTTAAATACATCCTCTGGTAGCCTTGAAGTTAACATGGCCCTTTCAAGGAATAGTTTTCCTCATTTCCTCTCAATTCTGAGAAAGAAATTTGTATCTTTTAAGCACTGTCCAAATCTTTATATAAATGGCTATTGAGTACATACTACATAAAAAGCACAATGCTATTTCTTGTCTTCCTGTTCATCCATAAGCAAGTATTTAGCTTTCTTGTAAACTTTCATTTTTCTTAGTCATCTATTTACCCTCATTCTTCTTCTCCCCCATCTTCCATAGCTCACTCCCACTCACAGAAAATTCATTATTATTAGGGGTTCATTCAGGTTTTTCTTCCATTGTGTCTTCCCCCACTTCTACTATAGACTGCTTAGAGTTTGAAATCCATTTCTTTATACTATCACAGACTGTAAATATTTAAAAGTTGGTGACTAAGGGAAGGGAGAGGAACCCTACTCATGATTTGAACTGGAGCAAGGGAGCAGATGCTATCAAATGCCCCATTTTAATGGCATATAAATAACATGACTCAAACCGGTTTCGGGTGCAGTCTGCACACATCAGAGAGGAGGAGATGGACTGCTGAGTTGGCAAGGGGGTTGTAAATAAAAGCTGACTTTGGCTTGTCACCTATAATTATACCCAAGCCATAGCTTGCATTTTGATTGTCTCAAAAGAAAGAAAGAGAGAAAGAAAGGGAAAAGACAGGAAGGTTAAATTTTGTTTTTTTCTTAATAGAATAGATTCAAATATTGCTTCCTTATAGAATTTATTTTCACCTGGAACTTTTCTTACAAAGGACATCCATGAAAATGATAGGGAAAAATGATAGGAAAAAAAAAACAGCGCAATTACTTAGAATTTTGTAACAAATGTCACACAGATTTTATAGGACCCATTAATTTTAATACTAAATTAAAATTTGAAGTGATCAGAGGTGAAGCAACACCTCCGCCTAAATCTACATGTCATATCTAGATTGACTTAACAGTGTCTGGTAAGAAGTTACTAGGTACAAAATATGTTGAACAACTGTAGAAAAGAAAAAAATTTTCTCTACTCTGCCAGGTTCACTGGCTGCCCTCCTCCCAATTGAATTGACAAGAAAAAGATTATATATATATATATATATGAGAGTTCACAAAGAAATGAAAGCTCTAGAAGGTAACCAGATGATTGAGGTTTACATACCATCTCAGGCAAAAAAGAGGAAAAGGGATCTTGAGCTTCTGGGAGAAGGAAGCAAGTTTGTAGGCTGCTGAGGAGAGGAAATATATAGTAAATAAGGTATATGGTAAATAAGGTTTATCTTATGCAGATAAGAGTCTTTTAAGTGATAAGAGTCATTTTTGGGAGTAGCTTTTCTGCATCTGCTGGTTCTCAATTGCCTTTAGCTCAAAATTATCCATATGCCAAATAGGCATATTTTGGGGTGGTGTATTCTGGTACACTGTAGTATTAATGGTTAACGCAGAAGAGTTCCTGTTCTCAAGGAACTTTAAGAAAATGAGATGTATGAAAATGACTCTAACACAAAGCAGAAGTGCTTTGATAGATGTATAAAGTGTTGTAGATGCCAAGAAAATGTAGAATTTGCTACTATTTAAGAGATTTTAGGTTTTGTGAAGAAGGGGACTTAAGAGTGGGTAGAATTTGTATCTCTGATAAGTAGAGGAAAAATGGCAACCATAAGAGCAGAAAATTTCAAGAAGTGTTTAGTGATGAGTGAAGAGTCATGTTTGGTTGAAGGATATATTAGGAGAAATGAATTGGAGAAGAGACCAAGTACCAAGTCATAGGGTCTTTGAGACTGTTCAAGCTGCTTCATTTTTATTCTGTGAGTCCTAGGGAACCCTCGAATATTATTAAAAATAAGGGTGATGTAATCAATGTGAATTCTAGAAAATCCTTTGACACTAGAGTCTGGGAATATAGTAAGGAAATCATTATGTCACCAGACTAGGTGAAGAAAATGAGATATATACTAAGGATGTTTAAAGGTAGAGTCCATGTGATTTGGCAATTGCTTAAATGCTTACCTACCTGTTTGGGGGAAGCGAAGCATGTGGTAAGAAGAAAGTCTAGGGGGATCCCTGGGTGGCTCCGCGGTTTGCCGCCTGCCTTTGGCCCAGTGCACCTTCCTGGGGTCTCAGAATCGGGTCCCCTGTCGGGCTCCCGGCATGGAGCCTGCTTCTTCCTCTGCCTGTGTCTCTGCCTCTTTCTCTCTGTGTCTATCATGAGTAAATAAATCTTTGAAAAAAAAAAAAAAGAAAGTCTAAAGTTAGGATTTTGTGAATGACAGAAGGACAACTTGATTCACCTAAGAAATTAAAAAAAAAAAAAAAGTTTATTTGCAAAATGAGGTTGCTAACCTAACTTTAGGAACGTTAAAAAGGAGACAGCAGGTCCCAAAAGGAGTCACTTGTGCTAAACCCCGTGTCAGCGAACCTTGACTTAACACCTGACCTAATTACAGTTTCAACCCTCAGGAATGTATTCAGCCAGTCAACAGGGAATTACCTGATCAGCACTAGTGGGATAATCATCCAGATAGACCCCTTCTGTTCGCCTTAGGAAGGCGACCTTGCCTGAAGCAATGTATTCTTTGCTCATAATTTCTCCTTTTTTTTTTTTTTGCCCCCTTTCCACCTTTAAAAACCTTTCCTTTTCTGCAGCTTGGGGAAGGGGGGTGGTTCCTTTCTATTGCTAGATGGGATGCTGCCCGACTCATGAATCATTGACCAAAGCCAATTACATCTTCAAGTTTACTCAGATGGATTTTTGTTAATTAACAGGAAGGACAGAAATAGAGTCAGAAGCAGACAATTGAACAAGGCCTCATTCTTCCTCCATATCTTCTTGTTGAATGTAGCCTTCTTCTCTACTACAGAGAAGTTCTCTCCATGCCTGTGGATCATCATCATAGATGGTTCTTTCAACTGAGTGCCTAGAGAAAGATGAGGTCTTCTCCTGGGCCAGTTGGGACTTTTGCAGAGATGGACACTGATGGTTGGGCTTGGGTCATGTATCCATCTCTTGGACCAGTCACCAGATCTGACATTTGAGGTACTGGTTTTGGCAGCCATCACTAGAATATCACAGTTAGGAGTTTGGGAAGGTATTGGAGGCATAGCCACAAGGGAATTTATTGAGTGTGGAGACATTTCAGCCACCTCAGTAGGGACATAGCACAGAGGACAGAGGAACACAAATTGTGAATGAGGCTCTGGGACCATGTTCGGGAGGTTGATGATACCTTTAACGGATAAAGAAATGAGTTTCTTTATGAGTAAAGTAGCCAATTTTTTTTAGACATTTTATTTTTAAAGTTTATCAGGCCATCCATGTGGCATTGTGTAGGAAGCCCTTAGAAATTGAGATATTTATTTTTTAGGAGAAATTGGTTTTAAAACTGTAGATTTGGGAGTCATTAGCACATAAATTATGATAAGATTATTATTATTATCATTATTATTATTATCATTATTATTATGATAAGATTAAATGGATAAGATTATTTAGAGAAAGTACTCAAAGAGGAGGGTGGAGGGCAGAATCTGAGAAATTTACATCCTTTTAATGGTGGGTCTAAGGGAATAAAATGGGAAAGTAGAAGGGTGCCTGGGTGGCTCAGTCAGTTAAGCGTCCATCTCTTGGTTTCAGCTCAGGTAATGTTCTTGGGGTCCTGGGATCAAGCCCAGGTTGGGCTCTGTGCTCAGTGGGGAGTCTGCTTGAGGATTCTCTCCCTCTCCTTCTGCCTCTCCTCCCGCTCACATACACATACACTCTCTCTCAAATAAATAAATAAATCTTTTCTTAAAAAATGGCAAAGTAGAGTAGGAAGGAGCTATCAAATAACAGTGTCCAAGGGAAGGAAATGGATAAGAAAGTATAGAAAAAAAAAAATCACTGAGTGATTTGCAGATTCCCTTTTATCTTCTTTATGAAGTAAACAAGTTACCTCTGGAGCACGTATTATGGTCATTGTACTTTGTCAGGGCACCAAGGGAGATAGAAAAGAAACAGAAGACACAGATCCTTCCCTGAAATAAAGAAAACTTGCAAACTCTCAAAAATGTGGTAAAATAATGGTAGACTATTTGAGAATGTACTGAGGTAAGGACCAAAATGGCTGTGGCTGGACTGCACACTGATAATATTTGGCCCATTTGCCACCTTCGGCGTCCGCAGCAGAAATCCGTCATGAGAGAATGAGGGGAAGAAGTGAATGTGATAACCCATGAAAGCATTTGCTTGTCAGCTCATTGTAACTGAAAATTATGTAAGGGACACAATGCCTAATGAATAAATGGGTGATCTCAAAGGGTGATCACCCTCCTGGCTCAGGACTAGGCTTGAAAATATCGTATAATAATTGTTGTTATTTAATGAAAACAATCCCTCGTTTGTTTGGGTAATAACTCATTTTATTTATACTTTATTTTTTCCAATTGAATTTTTCTAGGGACTGATAACAGATTAGCAAGAGGTCACCAGTAGTGAAAAGATTACTGTATAAGAAGGTAGGACAGCAAGATATGAGTTAGGAACACCACTTTCTCCCATCCAGGCCTCTGCCTCACCATGCATACATACCTGTATGTTCCACCTCTGCAACCTTAAGTAAATCACTAAATCTCTGTGTTTCAGTGGTCTCAACTACAAAAATGGGAATGATAATACTTCATTGGCCCAAGGACAAGGATATATGGATGATTTCTTGAGCTTCCTTCCGTAGTGGTATGATCATTCGTTTATGGGACACATTGCAAGGGACACAAGGCTAAAAGGATTTTAGTTTTCCTGTCTTCAAAGAGCCTACCATTTGGTCTGAGAAAACAGGGATCATACAATTACAATTTGACATAAAAGTGTTGTCGTGGGAGGCAACTGAGATATACAAAGGGTGTATGAGGATTAAGGTCCCCATGTCAGTCCAGGGAAGTTTGGGGACTTCCTCAGGGGAAGTAACACTTGAATTGAGCCTGAAAGGGGTTTCCATGCCAGCAAAGAGAAGAGGAGTTTCAGGCAGAGATAACAACACATGGGATTTTTGTTTTGTTTTTAAAGATTTCATTTGAGAGAGAGAGAGAGAGAGAGAGAGAACAACCACCGGGGCGGGGGGGGGGGGGGAAGGGGCAGAGGGTAGAAAGAATCTCAAGCCGACTCTGCGTTGAGCATGGAACCCCACACAGACTCAGTCCTATGATTCTGAGATCATGACCTGAGCTGAAATCAAGAGTCCAATGCTTAATCATCTGAAGCCCCCAGGCACCTCAACACATTGTTTTAAAAGGAGATGCATTTTGAGGAGGAATAGAAAGTAAATTCTTTTTATTGGGATATAAAAAACAAAGCATGATGTGAGTGAAAACTTGGGGTTGACCACATGGTCAAGTATATGGCTCAACCAAAACAGTCATTGAACATTCACTAGTTGAAGGGCGTAGAGTGGTCCCCCCTTACCCAAAGGAGATATATTCCAAGCCCCCCAGCAGATGCCTGCAACCATGGATAGTTCCTAGCCCTGTATATGCTATGTTTTTTTCCTAGACCTACCTACCTATGATAAAGTGTAACTTGTAAATAAGGCATAGTAAGAGATTAACAACAATAACCAGTAATAGAATAGTTATAACAATACATTATGATAAAAGTTTTTAAAAAACATTTTATTTATTGATTCATGAGAGGCACACAGAGAGAGGCAGAGACACAGGCAGAGGAAGGTGGGGCTCCTCCATGCAGGAGCCCCATGTGGGACTCCATCCTGGAACTCTGGGATCATGTCCTGAGCCGAAGGCTGACAGTCAATCGCTGAGCCACCAGGTGTCCCCACTGTAATAGAAGTTACGTGAATATGGTCTGTCTTTGTCTCTCAAAGTAGCTTATCGTACTGTACTCATCCTGCTTCTTCCTGTGATGATTGTTAGATGACAAAATGCCTACGTGATGAGATGAAGTGAGGTGAATGAAGTAGACATTGTGACACAGCATTAGGCTCTATTGACCTTCTGGGGATTTTCATGTAGGAGGATCATCTGCTTCTGGACTACCGATGACCATCCATGGGTAACTGAAAAGCAGAACACAAAGGCCCGGGAAGCGGGCGTTACTTTGTGCTAGATGCTGGGCTAGTACCGATTACGAGATCTTGGAGAATGGTTTGGGAAGGCTTCAAGCTAGCGTCAGAAAAAACAGAGCTAAAGCTGTGAGAGAACCCAGGAAAGACATAATAAAAGTCTATGGAAGACGGTGGCTTAGGGGAGAGATTTAGAGGATAGACTCAACCCTTAGTTTACTGAATGAGGCATAAGGAGGGGGAAAAAAAAAGATCACTTTCAACTTTCTGGCTTGGGAAACTGGGTGGATAATGGTGTTCCCTAAGATAAGAGGTACAGAAACAGAAGCAGGTAGTGGAGAAACATGATGTTTGGACACTCGTATCTTTCATCTTCCTTTTGTTTTATGGGTGTGATGTCATACTTCATATTTCCAAAGTTACTAAAGTTCTTTTGTTTGTTTTCTGCTCTTTTCTCACTCTTGCCTTCTGCAGACTCTGGAGTCTGTGCATTGAGAGCATTTCTGGGTTTATTCTAGACAGACGAACTCTCCCTTCATTAGCCAGAGTCTCATTTTCGGGTGTTTTAGGCTGGAGATTAGTCTCTTCTGGTCACTAGTCGCCTCTCTTCCTCCAGCTCCTGACTTCCAGAACTTTGTTGGAATCTCTACTCCTCTTGTGGCCTTTATCTTGCTCGCTCTGTTGGGCTGGGTTGAGGATGTCCACACCTTTCTACTTCTTTACTCTGGTTTTAGTATGTCTTTTGGGAAAGAGCTAAGTGGGTATGCTCGATGCCATGTTAAACCAGAAGCTCCTAAATTTGATCTATGGTAGGATATGTTTAATAGCTACAGTATGTCTAGGTAGAGATGTACGGTAGGCAATTAGCTGTATTATGTATGGATTTGGAATTCAGCAGGCAAATCTAAATTACAGTTAAAGATCTGGAGCTACTGGTATAGAAATGATGGGTGGGGATGAGATTGCCTCAGGAAAGCAGGTAGAAAGAGAAGGGAATGGGAATTAAACCCAGTGCTGGGGACCATCGCTATTTAAGATAATTGTTTTTAGGATATAATATTCTTAGTCCCGTAATTAGGGAGACTAACATAGCATAGAAATTTCCTTTAGGGATAAGAAGGACTCAAATAGGCTCTATGAGTTCAGGAAAGTTCCATTTAATATGTAAATACAGATGTAAAAGCTGTAGTAAGATGATTAGGTGTAACAGAGTTGAACAGGGGGAGGATAGGAGTTTCTGAGATGGGAAAGATAATGAAAGGTGTCACCAGTTCCAGATGATGCTATCTAACTCTTTTGGTCCTGGGCCCATTCTTATGAGTCTGCTGAATGATGACTCCCATGATCTGCTTTCCCATTCTTTTCTTCTGCTGAGAATATGGCTTAGATTCAAGTACCATTGTTCAGTGAGATACGTCTTGATAGTCTCCACACATTCAGTAAATATTTATTGAGGCCTTAAAATATGCCAGACTCTGGGTGAGGTGCAGGGGATATGAAAATATATAAGATAACACTCCTGCCCTCAAAGAACTCATATGTATGCATAGACTGCTCCTCATGCTCCCACTCAGTGTTGCTAACCACCATGAATTAACAAAGGTCTTGCCATTTGTTCTTAAGGAAAGTTTGGCTATCTCCCGTATGGGGTGATATGGCAGGCTTTATTTTGGTGTCCAATATGGGCATTTTGTGGCCCTGGTTACACGATGGGTGAAAATTTTTTTAAACTCACTGAAGAGTGATAGAAAGTCATCACTCTGACCTGAGATAGCATGGTGCCCCATGTATAGTGAGCTCTCCCAACGTATTAGTTTATTTAGTTTTTTTGCTTTTAGTATCTAAATTTATTAGTAGTAAGCAAGGATTCTACAAAACCACAAGCCACAGCACAATAGCATATATCAGAGAGGGCCAATAAAAGAAAGCTTGTTTGGGAGTAAAATTTAAAATAAGCGCAATTGGCAAAGAAGTCATTGGTTTAAAAAAATATAACTAATCAAAGAGCAACTGTCTTTTGCCTTTGTCATGAACATTGATGTCCAAACATGGATGAATTCTTTTAACCTGGAGTTCTAGCTGTTGTATCTCTAATCTCAGGGTTTTTTTTTTAAACCCCTCTGATTTTTAAAAGTCTCCAGAAGAGATAGGGAAAATTAAATTAAGCAGAGAATAAGAGTGTAGGTTAACAAAAGGGTAAAGAGAATTAATTTAAAGTACGATGCTTTATTATTATTACTTAAACTAATTAAATTTGTAATTAACATGATAATAGCAGGAATGGGGAGGGGGACCGGGCCACTTCAGTCGACTTTTGTCTAGTGGAGGTGAGATTTCAAAATTCATTTATTTATGTATTTGAGAGAGAGAGAGTGTGAGTGGGGAGCACGGGGTGGAGGCAGCGAGGGAGGATCTTCAGCAGGCTCACGGCCAGCCTGGAGTCCAGCCCGGGGCCAGTCTCATGACCCTGAGCTTATGACCTGAGCCAAAACCAAGAGTCAGGTGCACTTAACCTACTGAACCACCCAGGTGCTCCCCACCCCCAAATGTTTGTATTTATTCTTCCATTCATTGATCCATTCGATTGACAAATAGACTCAGCATGTGTCAGGCATTGTGCTAGGTGCTGAGAATGCCTCCTCCTTCTTGTGGAAATATCCACTAATAGCTAAATGAATTCCCACCAAAGAAAGTTACAGGGCCAACTGTGAAGGATGAATGGTAGCGTGGCAGTGGCTCTGGTTTTACTCCAGTTATCTGGTGCTGCCACCTTCTGGGCATCTTCTTTTTTACAGAGATAAACCAGAGGCCTGGACAGGAACCAGAATTTCCTTGGAGGAGAAGGCTTCTATCTCTGTGTTTGCACACAGGACCATGCCCTTTTTTTCTGGACGTGTACACCTATCCTCTTCCTCTGCCCTCATACACTACCCCCCTCCCCCCACGGTGGCATCAACCCTAACTTTTCCAGAATTGCTGGCTCCTCCTTTACTGGTGTGCTGAGTCACCAGCCTGGGATGCCCAGGGCAATTGCCTCACTTCTCTCTCTCTCCCTCCCAGTTCTGCTACTTAGCTTCTGTTGGAAGGTTCTGGTCTTCTTTGGCCTTCCTCCCGCTGTGGTGAGAGTTAGGGTTTCTTGCCAGGACACTGGTAGTGTGTGCCTGAGTTGCTTAACACAGGCAGGAAGGGGCCAAAGGCCTTGGCACCACGCACTTCCACCCAATTTTGAACTTACTCTCACTTCTGTGTGGGGGAACAAAGTTGTGGGTGGGGGTAGTTTTCTTACTTCCTCATGAGTAGTCTGGTTCGGGTCCTCTGGGCTGCTTCAGAATGCTGAGCAGAAGTCAGCGCTCAGGGGATTAAGCATTAAATAGGTCATTTGCTTTGCATCATCAATTCTTGAAGTGAGTTAAATGCCTTCAGGGTGATTTCATCATTAAAAAGGAACCCAGTGGTACCAAGTCCACCAAGGACTGCACGGCCTCCTGCCTCATTTGGCCCTGCTTCAAGCCAAGGGCAGCCTATGAATTGCTAATATCTTGCCCAGAAAACATGGATCTACTTAATTCTTAGACTACTTGGTGGGGCCCCAAATCACAGAGACCACCTTTTCCTGTTGCCTGTCATCACATCAAAAATGATCCTGGATTTAAGTAGATCAGAATGACTGTTGGAATATTAAATATCCTTTTGGAAAAAAATGTAATGCTTACCTTGTACTTTTTATCCTAAGTTAAGTCATGAAGCAGAAAAAAATATACTCAGGTATACACACATGTTGATTTTTATCTGGACACACCTGTGAAAACCCTCCCTTAGGAGCCAACCATACATTCATCCTTCTTGACTCTGAAATTTTCAGAACATGTCCATAGTTCAGTGATGTGCGCTGAACCACGAGAAAGAAGACCAGGGTGGACACAGCACTGCAGTTTAACTGCTGACTCTCTCTGCTGATATTCTTATTTCTTGGTTCTTCTCCTTTCCTTTTTTTAGCTTGACAAACCATCCCATCGACTCCTTGAGTTCTGTCCCGGTTCTGATCTTTCCTCAGGCTCCTCTTAATGTTCACCTTTCCTCTCCCTCCTTGCTGAGGTCATTAGCAGTTACGGACGACTCGAACACAGCCTGGAACATTCCATACTTGAACTGTTCTCAGAAACTGTCCAGCCCAGCTAGCCCTGCTCTCTTTCCTTTATTCCTTGTCTCAGGGTGAAGGATTTTCCTGAGAAAAGTTAGTGTAGAACTTGGTTTGGATGTGCCTGGGTGGCTCAGTTGGTTAGGTGTCTACCTTCAGCTCAGGTCATGATCCCAGGGTCCTGGGATCAAGCCTTGAGTTGGGCTCCCCGGTCAATAGCGAGTCTGCTTCTCCCTCTCCCTCTGTCCCTCCCCTGCTCATGCTCTTTTTCTCTATATTTCAAATAAATAAATAAATAAAATAAAAAAGGAACTTGGTTTGGATTTCAGGTACCCCCACCAGTGCTCCAGCCAATAGGTAAATGCCTCCCACAATTAAGTAACAGTGTCCAATATATTCTCTCTCTCTCTTTTTAAGTGAGCTCTACACCCAACATGGGGCTCAAACTCATGACCCTGAGATCAAGAGTCACATGTTCTGCTGACTGAGCCAGCCTGGTGCTCCAGGTCTCATGTGTCTCGAAAACAAAAGAGGACCCTGAGGCAGGGGAATGAGGAAGCCTGAAGGTAGGCAGCAATAAGAAATGATCAGGTCAGAGACCAGGAGATCTGGGGATGTGAATGTGGGTTGTATGGGAAACAGGAAAATGTGTGGGCACAGTGTACAGAGAGAGGGGGGAGGGGCAGTAAAGGCATGCTCAGAGTAAAGGGGTATCAGTCCACTCCCCCAGGCTGAAAGTGGGACTTAAATATTAGGATTCAGAAGCAGTCAAGATCAAACCTTAATTCTTCAGGATAATCCACAGACGTGAATGATTTAAGGCACTATCCTGCTTCTCCACCCCACCCCCCAACCATTTCACTATATTTCATCACTTTTACCAGAGGTGCTGAGTGAAGGGAAGGCAGACAGGAGAAGTGAAAGTCTAAACTTTCAGAATGATATGCACTTGTTTATGGACACTTTTGAAAGTATAATTTGAAATTCAGTGCTTCACTGAGGGTTTTTTTCCCTTCTCATATCTATTTTTTTCTTTTCACATTTTTGTTTTCTTGCTTAAAATATATTAGAAAATTAGAACATGCTCCTTGTTTCAAGTCAAACAATATCGAAGTACATAAAAAAATAAGTATTCTCTCCTTCCTTCTTCAAAACTCATTAAAAAGCTACTGTTAACAGTTTGATGTATCGTTTTCCATTTTTATAATTACATATATACATAAAGACCCCCATTTTTTCTTAAAAATAAGATAGTATACACTCACATTATAACTTGCTTTTTTAAAAATTTTATTTATTTATTCAAAAGAGAGAGAGAGAGAAAGAGACAGAGAACAAGCAGGGAGGAGGTTAGAGGGAGAGGGAGAAGCAGGCTCTCCACTGGGCTGGGAACCTGATGTGGGGCTTGATTCCAGGACTCTGGGATCATAACCTGAGCCAAAGGCAGACACTTAACCAACTGAACAACCCAGGTGCTCTATAACTTGCTTTTTAAAAAATAATGTAAATGGGGCACCTGGGTGACTCAGTTGGTTAAGCGTTTGCTTTAAGTTCAGTTCATGATACCAGGATCCTGAGATCAAGGCCTGGTGTCTGGCTCCCTACTCAGTGGGGAGTCTGCTTCTTCCTTGCCTCCACCCCCACCCCATCGTGCTCTCTCACTCTCTCTCAAATAAATAAATAACATCTTTTAAAAATAATATATATCGACATATTAATTGCTGCAAAATATTTCAGGCTTTGGATATGAAATTTTTTTTACCCCATCCTCACTGTCAGATATTTACCAAGCTATTTCCAGTTTTTTTACATTATTAATATTTGTCAAATATTTATGCACATCTCGTTTGTGCAAAGAATTCTGATTCTTTTGCTTATTAAAGGATAGAATCCTAAAATTGAGATTGCTGTGTTAAAAGGTTTGTGCATTTTTAATTTTAGTAGCTGCTGCCAGGTAATTCTCCCAAAAGATTTGGGAGTGCAAACCTAGCATAATCACGCGATGGCTTACATACACATTTTAATGATTTCTCTATAACTGATTCCAGCTTAGCTCATGAGCCTCCCTTTTACTTGTATCCTGATAACTTACTCTGCTTAAAGCTCATTCTCTTCTGAGTAACTCAAATGAACCCTCCAACACTATTGTTCTAGTTGTTTTTTTTTTTCTCCTGGATGGCCTCTGAGTTTGAGGGGTGCCTGTGTGAAACTGTGGCATTAAGGGTAGGCATGTGTGTGTTCAGACCACAGATGTCTCTGTCTGTGCTGACCTTTATAGCTCATTCCTTCAGGCCTTGGGCACAGCTCTTTGTCCCTGCTGATCCCTGCCTTGGACCCTGGTGGTCACATCTCAATTCTGTATCATCCTTGTCCTAACCACAAAGACGCATCTGGTGCCCTCAGCTTGTCCCACTCCCTCCCAGGGAGCCTGGCAATGCCAGCTCCTTCCCTGGCGTCATGCTGGTGTGAAAGACACTCTGTGAGACGCCCCCAGGGCCCTTACAGCCCGCCCCAGCCCCGATCCTCAATCCTCGTGGTGCTCAGGCAGAGGTAA
This sequence comes from Canis lupus familiaris, assembly GCF_011100685.1. Taxonomy (NCBI): domain Eukaryota; kingdom Metazoa; phylum Chordata; class Mammalia; order Carnivora; family Canidae; genus Canis; species Canis lupus. Next base: position 11,535,835 of record NC_049248.1, on the reverse strand, counting down.
AGGTGCTGTGGGGGTTGAGTCACTCAGGTTGTCGGCCAAGTCAGGCAATGGTTCTATTGGCTCTGGAAGGCCTCAAACGTATTTTAAGCTTATTCGGCCTCTCCTAGAGACTTGGCCTTCTGGGAAGGAGTGGCAGCGCCAGGCCCCATGGGTGACAGAGCCCTAGGCACATCCCCCGCAACCCTTGCTTTCCCGTGGGCTGGCCAAACTCTATCTTCTAGAGCTGGACATGGCTTTATGACATCACCTACTCTTCTCTGTGGTTATGGTATAAATATTATGTACTTGGTCCTCCAAGGGTTCATTCTGGATTTTTCAAGCCAGGCTTTGGGGATTTAAAAAAACTACGTTTCTCTCTCACATGCCTTGCCCTGAAAGACCTTTTTCTCTGTTGTGGACTTTTCAAAATTATTTTCAAGAGCTTAAAAGTTAAGCATTTAGTTCTTCAGCCTGTATCATCCCTGTATCTCTAGGTCTAAAAAAACCTAACTTTAAATATCCAAAAATTACCCCACTACAAGAAAAAAAATATTCATTGCACAATTAATTACGGAAGTGATGAAAAAACTTTTCTTTGTAAGAATTGCATCTCAGGGAGGAATTCGATGGGAAGAAAGCCCTTAAATCGCCCCGAGGGGTTGAAGACTGAGCTCCTATGGACATGTTCTAACAAATGTTGGTTTCCAAACCTCTATGTCCAAGGAAGGAATTTGTTTGCCCCTTGCTGTGAAGGAGCAGGGAGGTTAATGAGCAGAGGAGATCGAGGCCGAAAGAAGTCAAGAAAGATGCACACCGCAAATGTGACATATTCTCTGACTTCCTAAATCTTCAGTGTAGTCCTATCCATCTACAAAAGTCTTTGGTCTAAGTGTGTATGGTGAAGAGCCGCCCATGATGCAGGGATAAACACACCAACGGAAGGCGACAGAAAGTGTCACTGGCACAAGTAAAGTCTGCTCCACACACAGCCCATGATGTGCACCCCCCGCACTCCGGGCACCCCCCTTGCTCTGGCAACTGACTGGCTCCGCCCTATTACTTACTATCCTTCCTCATCTGTGCAGCCACTGGGTTTTCATACCTTTATGCAATGATCTGCCTTCCTCCTTTGCTAGAATGAGCACCAGAGAGCCACAGTCACCCACAAACTTGATTTTGGAGTCCCTTTAAAAATACAAACCTCTTAATTTATGTCCCAGAGACTTTCTTCACTTTCACTTGAGTCTCAGCAAACCACACAAAATTGCACGTGTGTTTGACCTGCCTAAAGTACGATGCTTTCATACACACACGTGTGTGTTTGATAGAGTATGACTCGTTGAATAGTGCGTGTCTCAAATGATATAGTATCAGTATATATGCAGATATTTTATATTGTGTGTGTATATGTGTGAGGTTTAAATATTATATATAATATGTATATAAATCCTTCAAATTATTATATTTGTATTATGAATATTATGTAAAAATAGACATTTGGACATTAGGACCATCCTCAACCTGGTGTCACATGCAAAAGAAACACAAATTTCATCCCAAAATGATCTTTTAAAATATTGTTTTTATTTAGATGTTTATTAAAGAGACAGGAACCAGAGAACAGCATCACCTAACACATGTCAAAATTTCTACAACTTCTTCTTAGGCACTTCCTTTTCCCAAACTTTTATTCATCTTGTGAGCAACCCATTTTTTTTTTTTTTTAGCCCCTCTCGCTGGGAAAGCTAATCTCATCCTTGCTTTTCGCTACAGATGTCTTCTCCTTTCTCATCTGCCTCCTTTCGCTCCCAGGATCTTTTGTTTCCTCCCACGCAGCTCCTATTTTATGTAGAAAGATCTACCCCTTCTCAAAGCTTTTTTTTTTTTTTTTTTTCTGTATCTCCACTCACTATTCACCCCTCTTCCCAAATTAGGTCAACAAAGTCCCTTAGCTAATATCTCATCAGCCTCTTAGAGGCAGGAAAAGAGAAATATAAATATAATAGAATACTAAAATTCTAGTATTTTGGGGCACCTAGTTGGCTCTATAGTTGAGCATCTGCCTTTAGCTCACGGTGTGATCCTGGGGTCCTGGGATCGAGTCCCACATCTGGCTCCCTTTAGGGACCCTGCTTCTTCCTCTGCCTATGTCTGCCTCTCTCTCACAGTGTCTCTCATGAATAAATAAATAATATCTTTAAAATAGATTAATTAATTAATTCTTGTATTTCAAAAAATATGTTTTGGCCCTGAATACATAGATCACTGTAGCTAGGCTTGATTTCTGCTGGTATATTTACCTTCCAGAGAGTTCTGATGGGTCAGTGCTCTTGCAAGGGCAGCTGTTACATGATTTGAATACCACCTCTTGTAGCAGAGAGGGACACAAACATTTCTCACTTAAGAACTTTGGGGGGAAAAAAAAAAGAACTTTGGGGGAAAAACTCTGATTAGGGAAGAAAACCATTTAAGCATCTTGTTTGGGAAAAATTGGCCCACAAGGCATGGCCTTCGTGACCTCACTGTTGGACAAAGTACAAAGTACATTTCTCTGCAAAACAAAGGTAGAATTTCTGAGTTTTAGAAGGCAATTTAGAAGAATCTTTGAGTTTAAGAAGGCCAGAAAAGGGATCCCTGAGTGGCGCAGCGTTAGCGCCTGCCTTTGGCCCAGGGCGGGATCCTGGAGACCCGGGATCGAATCCCACGTCGGGCTCCCGGTGCATGGAGCCTGCTTCTCCCTTTGCCTATGTCTCTACCTCTCTCTCTCTCTCTCTCTGTGACTATCATAAATAAATACAAATTAAAAAAAAGAAGGCAAGAAAACAGAGAAATGGTAGAAAACAGAGCTAAGCAACAGGGCATTAGTTTCAATATAATTATGTGCCAGGCCATTGTTCTAAATGCCTGACTCATATTAACTGATTTGATTCTCAAAACAATAGTAGTTAAGCAATTATTATTATTATTATTATTATTATTATTATTATCCCCATTTTCAAGAGTAGAAACTGGAGCACAGGGAAGTTAAGTAACTTAACTAAGAGTCAGGAAAAAGCCCCAGATGGCAAAGCGCAACAGGCCTGCGAGGGACACAAGTAAGCCCGCAGCAGGTAGGCCTGCCATCACTTCATAGGTACAGAAGGAGGGATGAGACTGAACAGATGAGACCAAGATGGTCTACGGCTCACAGCACAGCCAACAGCAGGATCGTCAGCACGGCCACGGGGTTCCCTGCCCCTAGGTCCCATGGGGCGGTAACGTGCCCAGGTGGCAGCCACTCACAAAATGGGTAGAACTGCCTGTGTGAAACCCCAAAGGCTCAGCAGTTTTTATAGCAAGTGAGTTGTAAAGCAGTCATGCTGTGAGCACCTTGACCAACTCAGTTGCTATGTGACTGGCTAGGGAAACTGCTGGGGTCAGAGGATGGTGAGGTGCTGTGATTTGGTGCACTCAGCAAGGACATGCAGAGATTCTTGGGGTCCACGGCAGGTTGCCTCTCCCGACACCCCCAAGGTCATAGTTAGGAAGTGATGGAATGAGAATTTGAGCATGAGCAGTCTGGTTTCCAGTCCATACTCTCTACTCCATGCAGTCATCCTGCATCGAAGCCTAGTATTCGATTTTAACCTATTGGCTGTTTTTTACTGCACCCTGCAATTATGAACTCTCTTCGATGGCCACAAAGCGTAATAAAGCATTCACACACAGCTTTAAGTCCGTCGTAGTTTGGACACAAGAGGTTTGGTGTGCTGGGTGTCAGAGTGACAAATTGTTTCAAAGGCACAACCAATAGCCCAGGAGGTGAAATGTGGAATAGAGAGAAAGAGTTCAGCAGGAGCAGTAAAAAAAGGTCCCTACAAAGGCTTCCTAGAGATATTGGGAAGGACATGGAGTATTCCATCTTAAGTGGGACTGGATTGTGAGTCCTTTTTTATTAAATCTTAAAGTGCAAGATGACCCCTACGAGACTGGAGGAGGGCTTGGGGACTTCCAAGGGCGGGTACAAGGGAAAGGATAGATGGATGAATCAATAGATATATGATAAATAATAGATAGGGAAGGAAGGAAGGCAGGCAAGCAGGCAAAAAAGAAGGAAGGAATTCTATGGCATTCGCACTGCTAGCAGCTTTGATGGTTACCTGAGAAGGAGCAATCATTATGTCTGTTTTACAGAGGAGGAAACCTCAGCTCAGGATGCTAACCTGCCCAGCACCATATAGAAAGTGTCAGACCCTTGGGACGCCTGAGTGGCTCAGTGGTTGAGCATTTTGCCTTTGGTTCAGGGTATGATCCCAGAGTTTGGGATTGAGTCCTGCATTGGGGTCCCTGCAGGGAGCCTGCTTCTCGCTCCATGTCTCTGCCTCTCTTTCAGTGTCTCTCATGAATAAATAGATAAAATCTTAAAAAAGAAAAGAAAGAGAAAAAGAAAGTGTCAGACCCAGAAATGTAACCCAGGCATTCCTAACTCTAAAATCAGAGTTCTTTTTATCCTACCACACTGCCTGTTTCACCTGGACAGGAGGTAGAGTGTGCAGAAAACTCAAGTGATGGGTGAAAGGCGTCAAACGAAAGAGAATCAGACACCATCAGCGCCCCCTAAGTGTGGGCAGGGGCACATCTCCACCAGTTGCACCCGGAAGCTGGCTGTTATCTCAGGGCCAGAGAGCCAGGCTCTTTTTCCTTCACCCTCCCAGATTTAAAAGTATAATTTACTCCACCAACCTCTGGATAAAAGAATGATGTACTTTCTGAGGCTATCTAATCTTGAATATCAGAATAATTCTGTGTTTCATCAAATGTAAGGTAACATCCAAGACAACGTTCCAATTCCAGGCATGCTGAAATGTTGACAGTGAGCATGTTAGAATTGACCAAATACCATATTAGAAGCAAACTAAACAGGTGGAAAAATGCCTCGTACTTAAGTTTTTCCCTTTTTCAGGATGACTGGATAAAATGGCTTTTTTTTCCTGTGACTGCACTAAAGGTTGATTTTGTTTTCATCCTTGCAGGATTATTGATGTGTGAATTGCAGCTCCTACACCGACACCTACACAAGTGTGTGCAAAGCACACACACAGGCATAAAATACCTCCTGGTGACCCAGAAATTGATAGCAGTGGTTGCTCCAGGAAAGACAGACTAAAGGTTTGGGTGAGGATGACATTCGCTTCTCAATGAATATCTTTTGTATGGTTTGAGATGTTACCATGTGCACAGTTTACTTTTTAATAAAGTAAAAACAAATAGTAGGTAAACTGGATTGCTATTGATGGCAACTCAAATAACTAGACTCTCGTTAATCATATTATCTATCCCTTGACTCCTCTTGATGGTAAGTATTTCCCTTTTAAAAAAATCATTATTTATTTATTTATTTATTTATTTATTTATTTATTTATTTATTTATGAGAGAGAGGAGAGAGAGAGAGAGAACAAGCAGGGGGAGGGACAGGGGAAGAGGGAGAAGCAGGCTCCTTGCCAAAGCAGGGAGCCCAATGTGGGGCTCAATCCCAGCACCGAAGGCAGATGCTTAACCAACTAAGTCACCCTGATGCCTGATGGTAAATACTTCCCTATATCATGCTTTCTGTGTCCTTATGAAACTGTTGATCAATTTCAAGGTAGGTGGAGACACTGAGTTAGATATAGGATACTTTTTATATTAGGGGATGATCTATATTGTAGGTCACAACTTCTTTTAAGATTTCCTTAGAGTCTGTCCTTTCTCATAAGAAAATTTCATACAGTGAAATAGAATGCCCCTTAGTATCACTGCTGTACTCTTTGCATGTACTTTATCTCATATTCTTCTACAACACATTGACAAAAACACATGTTTAAAAATACAATAATTCCTAAACTCACAGTGTATACAGCCCTTTTATATATAACATTGAGATTTCCTTTTTAGCAATGGTTTTCAATAAGGGGTAATTTTGCCACCTATTTCCCAGCAGCATTTGGTAATACTGGGGGACGTTTTTAGTTATCATAACTGGGTAGGAGAGGCCCTGGGGTTAGTAAGTGGTATCTAGTAGGTAGAGGCCAAAGATGTTACAAGGCACATGACCAGTCCTCCATAACAAGGAATTACCCAGCTCCACATGTCAGTAGTGCTGATGTTGAGAAAACATGCCTCATAGTTTCCTCATATTATTCAAGGGAAATGTAGTTAAAGCTGGCCAAGAATAGGTGAAGATCAACTTGGGGGGGGGGGGGGGAGTAGAAATAGAGATTGCAGCGGCAGTAGTGCGCCACCAAGTGTTCCAGTATTTTGCAGATTATAAAATGGCTATAGCTTATAATCAGATGAAGAGGATCTCATCTTTATGGCTGGAATAGGTACTAGTTGACCAGGTATTTTTGCAGTTGAAGGAAACTGAGGCTATAAAATCTTGTGACAGGTATTGCTGACCAAAAGCAGAACTGCTCTCAGAAGCAGTGACTCCAGACAGGTGAAACTCAGTAAGAGAGGAACGGCAGCCTACAAAAAAGACAGGAGCCAGAGATGGTGGAGAGATGTCAGCAGAATTTTTTGCCACAGTTCACATTTAGTGGAGGCAATAGGAATAAACGTGTCCTTTTCTAAGTGTTCTACGGCATTTTCTATCATTACAAAATGGTGAAGGCTTAGGGTTTTGAAATCACTTCAAATTTTAGCAAGCCTAAAATACTAATACATTTTCAAAATAAATCAAAGAAACAAAAGTGTGCATCGTGCACATGCATTGAGGGCACAGTGAGAAGAAGTAACACTTTTTGAAGGGCTGTGACTTCAGCTTTTAGGACTAGCTCTGAACTGTGATGAGCTAGTCTGAGTCCCAAGAAGAATATCCTTGGGTAAACTAGGTTAATGTGAATGGCTCTTTGAACAAGGGTGGTGTATAGGCTTCACTTCACTCCACCTCTAATCAATTCATGGTAGCTCTTGAAGCTCTATACCATCAAGGACTTTATGATAGAAGTAGAACTTGGTGGCACACTGTGGTGTGTCATGATACATAATGATGTCTGTCATGGGCTTGAGAATTATGGTGGAGATATTTGACATTTCCTGACCCAAGGCCACAGCAAGTTAAAAGAACTCTTTTAATTCTATCTCAAAGATTGAACCTAAGATCTTACCACTATGATGAGATAAAAGGCCATACCTATCATTTAAAATGAAAGCAGAGATTTTGCAAGAAACAAAGCAAGAGTAAGACAATATTTGTCTTGATGCCTATTGTGTCCAACTCTCCTGGAACATCTTTTCAATTCCATTCTCCTTTTGGAACAAAGTGCAAATGGACCCCTACCAAATGCAAATCAAAACCACAATGAGCTATCACTTCACACCGGTTAGAATGGCTGTCATCAGAGAGACAAGAGATAAGAAGTATTGGTGAGACTGTGGACGAAAGGGAACCCTTGTGCACTGTTGGTGGGAATGTTAACTGGTGCAGCCACTCTGGAAAACAGTGTGGACGTTCCTCAAGAAATTGAAAATAGAACTACTACATAAACTAGCTTTCCCACTTCTTTGTATATATCTAAAGGAAATTTAAAAAAAAAGAAAATAAAAACAAGATCTCAAAGAGATAATCTGTACTCCCATGTTCACTATAGCATTATTCACGACGGCCAAGACATGGAAATAACCCTAAGTGTCTCTACATTGATGGATGAATGGCTAAAGAAAAAAAATTTATATATATAAAATTTTATATATAAAAAATATATATATATATATGCCAGAAAGCAAAATGAAACTTTGATTCTTTTAATTAAGCATGGTTCAGAACTTTCAGAGGACAGAAATACAGAAATCAATAAAGAGATATTTCTCTAGCCCCTTTAGTTCTCTATCCCAAGATGATATTCAGTAATATTGAGGTAATACACTAATTTTCATCTTCTGTGAGGAGATAATGTTTCTAAGCATCGAAGCAGTTCTGAACATCCATTGGATTGGTCTATTGGCACACAGAATTTTGCATGTAACTCTTAGCTAAGAGACGTGGCTGTTTCAGGCATGCATGCATCAAGGGAGCTGCATGTAACCTTTACTTAGTGGACGTGACAATCAAAAAGATGACCAATAACAAGTCCTAGGGAGGATGTAGAGAAATTGGGGCCTCATGCATTGCTGAATGGAATGTAAAATGGTGCAGCTGCTTTGGAAAACCGTGCCTCAAAACATTCAACATATAATTACCGTATGACCCAGCCATTCCAATCCTAGATATGCACCCAAAATAATTGAAAACATATGCTCACACCAAAACTTGAGCACAAATGTTCATAGCAACATTATTCATAGTAGTCAAAAAGTAGAAATAACCCAAGTGTCTACCAACTGATAAGTGGATACACAAAATATAGTATATACAAGCAGTGGATTTCCTCTTTCAGTTAAAAGATAACTTGGGAAATTTTTAAATTTAAATTTAAAAATTTTTGGTTGTCAAATGATCCTTTATTGAAATGTCTTCCTTCATAATTCTTACCTAATGGGGCATTCCACTGCACTACTGATGTCATCTATGACATCATGAGGGTGGTGGCCTTCAACATTGCTGCCCACAGACTGGGCAGTCCCCAGGATCTCTTTAATATTTCCAGAGAGTTCTCTGAATAAAGAACGGTGCCACATCTGTCTGGCAATATTGACAATCCCATCAAAAGTGATATTTCCACTGTGCTTAATAGTTTTCTGCTTCTGTCTCTTGGTGGTTCCTGGAATGTTTTGATAATCAGGGCAGAGGCAGAAGGCATCATTTCAATCTGGGCCTGTCTGTTCTGAGTGGTCAGCTTCACTGTCATCTTTAGACCCTTCCAATCACCAGTTGCCTTGGCAATGTCATCACCAAACTCTTTTGGAGACAGACCCAGGGGGCCAGTCTTGAGGACCAGGGCAAACGTGGCACTGGCTTCCCCACTGGTACACTACAGGTATATGCCTTTGATCTCGTCAGGGTTGAATTTAGGCAGCCCGTGTAGGATGAACTCGAATGCGAGGAGGCCTAAGATAGTTATACCTTTGCCTTCTCCATGCCAAAATCCAAAAGCTTAAATTTTAATTTTAAAATTAATTATTTTTGCTTTATATTGAGAGAACATTAGATAATCTGCTCAATTTATGATCTCCCCAACTTCTGACAAAACATTAAATTATTATAAATATTCCAGGCATACTAAAAATGAATCCATATTGTTTTGAAGCATACATAACTTTGATAGTGTTGATTAAATCAAACATGTTAATTATATCACTCAGCTCTATATATTTATATATTGCTTATCCCACCTGTCAAAGAATAAAACATGTTAAAATGTCCCAATATAATTGTGTTTCTGGAATTTTCTTCAAGTGTTTCTTTTCTTTTCTTTTTTTTTTTAATTTATGATAGTCACACAGAGAGAGAGAGAGAGGCAGAGACACAGGCAGAGGGAGAAGCAGGCTCCATGCAGAGAGCCCGATGTGGGACTCGATCCCAGGTCTCCAGGATCGTGCCCTGGGCCAAAGGCAGGCACTAAACTGCTCTGCCACCCAGGGATCCCCTCCTCAAGTGTTTCTATTGTATTTTGTTCTGTATAAAACTATATTGTGTTTATTAATAAATCACATGACTCATATCATGGTGCAGCTTTATCAATAAAATAGTGGTGTGGGCCTACTTACTGTTTTTCCCCTACACTATATTTTCTTCAGTATTACTTCTTGCTCTCTTTGTATTTTCATTCCTTAGTATATCTTTGCCTATCTGCTTTCAATTTTTTTTGTGTCATTTTGGCTTGAGTATGTTTTGTAAACAGCATGATTGTATGTATCTGGGTATGCATGCAAAGGTATGTACTTTACCAGCCTAAAAGTACTATCTTTAATAGGAGAATTTAAGAAGTTCAACCCATTTTCTTTTTTTAATTTAATTTAATTTAATTTAATTTAATTTAATTTATTCATGAGAGACAGAGAGAGAGAGAGAGAGCAGAGACATAGGCAGAGGGAGAAGCAGGCTCTATGCAGGGAGCCCGATGTGGGACTCGATCCTGGGATCCCAGGACCAGGCCCTGAGCCAAAGGCGGACGCTTAACCACTGAGCCATCCAGGCATCCCCAACCCATTTTCATTATTATAAATGTACCTGTTACTGTAGCTCTTTAGACATATGTTTTGTTTTTATTCATCATTGTTTTCTGTTACAACTGATAGACTATGTTTTATTTATAACTTCTTCAGTAACTTTCGAAACTTTTATCCAACTGCATTTCTCAGATTTTCAATGGAATAAATCACAGAAAAAAAAATAAGTACATTTAACAGCATAAACATGAAACCATCTGTGCATTGAAAAACATCACAAGCTAAAGTGATGTAGGAATGAGTTAGGGGCAGATGGGGCTAGGCAGGGAAAGATAAGGGAAAGGCCCCAAAGTTGGGCTCTTCTCCATCCCAAGGAAACAGAGATAAGACAGTAAAAACAAAAATAAACCTGACTTCCTAGCTCCAAAATGTTAGGGAGAATTCCTCTTTAAAGGCTACTAGGCTCACAGAAACCCCAGATGTAGAGAAATATTATAGAGGAGATGGTAACCAGAGAGAAGGGAACACCTTGTTTGTGCTCATGATATTTACAAAGAAACATCTTGTTTGTTGCAAGTCCACCATGTTTGTTCTAAACATAGACATGAAACTTACAAATCCACCCTGATATTGACAAGAAATTTTCCAAGTTCCCTGGTCAGCTTTCTATAAAAGACAGACCATAAAAACCCTCAGTGGACCCTTCTCACTTTTGAGAGCTTTCTCTGCTTAATAAGTTTCTATTGCTTTGCTCTCTCTGTCCTCGAGGAGATTCATTCTTTGACTCCGTGAGACCAGAACTAAAGAACCAAGCAAGCTCTTCCATATCCAAATGATAACCAACCGGGAAAATATTTGCAACAGACATGATAGATACTCATCATATAGACCAAGTCATGAAAAACTGGATATAAGAGTCAAGCCCTATTTAGCTACAAGAAACAGAAAAACCTCCCATGGTGGCTTAACAGGCGAAGGCACCCTTTTACTCAGATAACAAGAAATCCCATAGGAATAACTCCAAGCTGATCTATTGACTCCAAACATCACCAATTTTTTAAAATTTTTATTTTACACACACACACACAGAGAGAGAGAGAGAGGCAGAGACATAGGCAGAGGGAGAAGCAGGCTCCATGCACCGGGAACCCGACGTGGGATTCGATCCCGGGTCTCCAGGATCGCGCCCTGGGCCAAAGGCAGGAGCTAAACCACTGTGCCACCCAGGGTCCCCCAAACATCACCAATTAATTAACCATTTTGGCTCTCACTTTCTTAGCATGTAGCTTTTATGTTTCTGGTTTCAAAATGACTGCTGTATCTCCTGGCAGAATTTGAAGAATGTGCCAAAAGACACATTATTTCTCATGTCAACAAGGGAAGGCGGAAATCAAAATTCAGCTTTTGTCTCCTCCATTGTGGAGTCAATTACGGAAGAAACATGTTGCAAATGGAGATTGGGCCCGCCAAAGTGCTGAAATATAGTATCAGTCGTATTGACACAGAATATAAACAGATAATGCACAAAATAAAAAAATTAAAAGATACAAAAGTCGTACAAAAATAATCTCAATCATAGTCAAAGCAGTTTTTGAAAAGCTGGCAGTAGTCAAAAAGTTCTTTACCCTTTGACCTATCAATTTTTGTTCCAGTGCTCAGTCCTAAGGACATAACTATAAACAGAGAAAAATTTATCTCTCAGGCTGTTTATCACTGTTTTAAAGAACATTTTTTTTTATTGGATTCAATCTGAATATTTGTCTATGCCAGTTAGCTTCTTGTAAATTGCAAGGAGCAGATACGTTCTCAGGCTGTCCTTTGTGTTGCAAGAACATATGCAAAGCAGAGAAAGAACAAAATAATCTCATCAGCCACAGAGCCGGGAACAGGACACACAGGTCTCAGTGAGCACTAAAAAGCTATTCTGATAAGAAGCAGCTCTATTAATCTTGTTACCTTGTCCCTTAAGAGTAGATGTCTGTTGCTTTCTAAGCAAGGCTCTGCTCTTGGGATGACCCAACTTCTCTTGGTTTCTGCCCTTTCTGCTTCCAGTTCTCTTTCCACTAGTATACAACTCTGTTTCTAGACTATTCGTTCTCTACAAGCCTCTCTATCTCGTTGGCCTTCGCTTACTCTTGCTGTGCAGTCTTGTGATATTTTTCTCATTACCTAGGCTCTCTGATTCAGGAGCTATGTGCAGCCAACATGAAACACTGACCAAATCACAGTGCTTACAGAAATGTTTACTCTGTTAAGTATTAATGTTCTTGAAAGCACTGCCCAGATTTCAGGCTACTGTCTTAAGGTCTTTGTAATTTTATTTCAAGTTCTTATTAAAAAAGCAAGCATGATAATCAGAGAGCACTCGGAAAATAACAAAAAATAATACAAGACAATGAAATGACTGACAATCCCACAACCGTAAGATAACAATTATTGACATTTTGGTGTTTTTCTTAAAGCCCTTTGACCTGACATCATTTTTCCTCCCCTTTTTTCCTTAATATGAGGAGGGAAAATTCTGTTATTTGAATAAAAGATTAGAATATTTATGACCAAATATAAAAATGAAATAAACATTTTTGTTTTTTTTTTAATTTAACATTTTTGGTTATGTGCAACATAGGAGATCAAATATGACCAAAAACGGGGCATCAAACACTCTTAGTATCTTTCCACTTAAAATGCAACTTCAGGCATTCAGTCCCATCCACTTGTTTCTTGTGTGTATGCTGATCTGAATCTCACCTTGAAATTGCACATAAAGACGAAGTTTGCCAGGAGAATTCATGATGTAAAGGGGAAGACTAGGGACATGTTTGACCTATGTAAGGGCTCTCAAGGATGTTTAAACACTTGAACAGCATTCTTAAATGTTTATATACTTAATTACTAGTTTTCAATGACTCTCGTCTGCTCATTAGTTTGTCAAATAGAGCAAGGAATAGTGAGGGAGGAAAATAAGTTTACATTCTGAGGCATACTTCATAATCCAAAACCAAAGCATTCTATCTAGTGTTTTCTTCCCTTGTCTTAACAGTCCAAGTAGTGTCTAGAGTTGCTGAATAAACATTTGTTTAGTGAAAGCAAACCATTGAATCTTGGAAGTCACATTCATGATGAAGAGCATAACTCAAGATTTAACTCTCTTGCCCTCTGCTTTAGGAAGTGTGATCTGGTTTACAACTAAGTTTTATGCTCCTTGACCATGTTTTTCCTAAAATACATTAGAGTCTCTGATTTTGGTTTCTTTGTAAGTCTTTGTTAGTAGAGTCTAAGCTCCATTATTACTATATTTTCAATTTATAGCATAATATTTAGCCCCTAAAATTTTCCCAGTGGTTGTTTGTTGGTTGAGTGAATGCATCAACACGCAGGTTAGTGGATATGTTAAAATGCCTGGATTTCTAAAATTTGAGGCCACATTCTTTTATTCTCCATTTTGTTCAGGGCTTGCTATTCTGTGTTAGTGAGGTGGTGATTACCCTAATGATTACATGAAGCACTATACCAGGTGAAGCAAGACATAAAGAGGATCTTAGCAGGCAGCTAAAATAGTTCTCAAGAAAAACCATAGAGATAGATTTGCATGTGTTGGCCGGCTATAAGATTTAGAAACTTTGTATAGGCACTAAACAAAACTGCATTGTATCAACATTATTGGGCAGAAATAAATTCACCTTGTCACAATTAAGCTAATTTATTTTAATATATTCTGTAAGGCCAACTTATCCTTAATTAGAATACTTCTCAATATTTTTCATCAAATGGTATAGCTTTCATTAAGCCAAGAATATAAATTTATAACAAGGATTTAACATCTAATAAATATTTTAAAGTTCTCTTTCCTTAAATTCTCATCACATTGAGAGAAGTATACATTGTATACTTCTTATTTGGCACTTTTCACAATGACCAGTCAGTGGCATAAAGGGTGTATGTATTTGTGTCCTCACAAAAGAGTGAACACTTCGATGGCAAGAACCATTTCCTTATTAATATGGTATCATCTTTATCCTATATTAATACATTTCTCATAAAAGAAGCATGGTAATTTTAATTGAACCAAAATAATTTCATTTCTTCACAGAGAATCATGCATAATCACCCTAGGAAAGGCAATACTATGGGAATAAAAAAACATATGCCAACAGAGGTTGGTGGAGGGGAGCTGTGGTTGACTACAAAGAGGATTCTTGGAGGAATTTTTAGACTGGTTGAATGGTTCTGTATGATTCTGGGATGGTAGATAAATGACTCTGAATTTGTCAAAATCCGTAGAACTATACACCACAAAGAGTAAACTGCAATGTACACATTAAAAAAAAAAATCCACCAGAGGGGATGGCTCAGTCAGGTAAGCATCTGCCTTTGGCTTGGATCATAATCTCAGGGTTCTGGGATCGAGCCCCGCATCAGGCTCCATGGTCATTGGGGAGTCGGCTTCTCTCTCTGGCTCCCCCTCTCCTGTTCATGCTTTCTCTTTGTCTCTCAAATAAATAAATAAATCTTAGAAAAGAAAATCCACCAGAATGTGGGGGGGATCCCAAGGTGGTATTCAGACTTTGACAGATGAATTCTAACTGTATTACAAATGTATAACAGAACACCATGAAGGGGACGGGGCAGAAGGAGCTCACCTCAGAAACTTTGGAAACCACTGTCTGGATTTGGAATTGCAAGGCTAATGACCAAAGACACTATATGCAAACATTGTTCTCCAGTTAGTAAATCCATTCCTCGAGGGATTATGAGTTAATCATTCTGAAACTGCTTTACAGGTAATGTAAGTAATAATGGACAAACCAAGTAAATGAGTGGTGGATACTGGGGGCCAGGTTTCCCACTATCAGAGAGGGAAGTTACAGATAAGCAAAGGAAACCAGTAGAAGAAACCAGTAGGACCTATGTTCCTAGATGAGAGTCATGGACACCAATGTAAACACATATAGCATCCATCAGTATGAGATCATGTTTAACTTTATTTATTTTTAAAGATTTTATTTATTTATTCATGAGACACAGAGAGAGAGAGGCAGACGCAGGCAGAGGGAGATGCAGACTCCATGCAGGGCCAATGCGGGATTTGGTCCCCAGACCCCAGGATCACGCCCTGAGCCAAAAACACATGCTTAACCACTGAGCCACCCAGGCGTCCTATGTTTAACTTTAAATATATTAAATATTTGACTGAAATATGTATTTTATAAATTAAAATTTAGAAATTGGATTATAGGGATCCCTGGGTGGCGCAGCGGTTTGGCGCCTGCCTTTGGCCCAGGGTGCGATCCTGGAGACCAGGGATCGAATCCCACATCGGGCTCCCGGTGCATGGAGCCTGCTTCTCCCTCTGCCTGTGTCTCTGCCTCTCTCTCTCTCTCTCTCTGTATGACTATCATAAAAAAAAATTAAAAAAAGAAATTGGATTATATATATTTTTAAGATTTTATTTATTCATGAGAGACACGCAGAGAGAGACAGAGACATAGGCAGAGGGAGAAAGCAGGCTCCCTGTGGGGAGCCCCTCGCAGTACTTGATCCCAGGACCCCAGGATCATGACCTGAATCAAGGGAAGAAGCTCAACCACTGAGCCATCCAGGTGCCCCTAGAAATGAAATTATATTTAAAGTTAAATATGATTTCATGCTGATGTGTGATATATATATGATACATGTATTTGCAAAGACAGATATAGAAATAATAATAGTTATATGTATAAACATGGATTAATACATACTTATTATAATAGATTATAATTACTTATTATAATACAGAAATAATAGATATGTGTAGAAACATGAGTTAATATATTTTCATATATTATTTATATTATTTATGTTATATATTATGTATATATTATAATACACACTTATATATTATATCATAATTATATGTATTTTATATATCTGTATAGTCTAGCTCTGTTCCAGAGGGGCCTAGAAACAGTGACACCCAGGATAGGATTGCCAGAGAAAATACAAGATACCCAAGTAAATTTGAATTTCAGGTAAACTGAATATGCACACATACATAAATCTATAGCTGAGCAAAATTCCTTTTGAGGGGTAATGTCAGAGGGCCCCTGGGTGGCTCAGTGGTTGAGCGTCTGCCTTTGGCTCAGGGCATGATCCCAGGTCCTGAGATAGAGTCCCACATCAGGGTCCCCATAGAGCCTGCTTCTCCCTCTGTCTATCTCTGTCTCTCTCTCTGTGTCTCTCATGAATAAGTAAATTTTTAAAAATCTAAAAAAAAAAAAATAAGAAGAAGGATAATGCCAGAAAACTGTGTGGCTGGGGACTGAGGCAGGAGGAAGATTGTTTCTCACTATGTACCCTTTTACTGTAACACTGCATGTGTTTCCTATTCACAAAATAATTCAACAAGCAAAATCTTACAGGTGACTTGGCAATGAAGATATTTTCTAGAAATTGGGGGAAAAATAAAGTTTTAAACTTCCTCCGCTTTTTAAGGGAACCTTGTACAATTGTTCTGGAAGCCCCAGAGCCCACTTTTCTCTCTCCATGAGTAGGTATTTTCTGCCCCTCTGCAGACAGCTGGTGGTCTTGGGCAGTGTAACCTTTCCTTCCCGTACCTTCTTCCTGGCACAGGAGAAGGCAGAGGCAGAGGATCTGGACAAGGAGACAGGAAGAGAACGTGCTCACAGGGTTAATGGCCGTTTCTCACTTTCATCAAAGTCTCCCTGAGTTAGAGAAGCGAGACTCTTATTCTCAGCTGTTGACACCTGAAAATCCCTTAATTAAACTCAGCCTGGCTACCTGTGCCAATCATGTCAGGCTAGCGACCAGACAACATGCTTTAGATGATGTAGAGGAAACTTTTTTTTAATGGAGGGAATAATTAGCCTCTGCAATTCACTGTCACAGAATCTCACAGAGACAAGGTAGCTTATTATAATTTAAAAAAAAGAGAGGGAGAAAAAGAAAAAGAGAAGGCAAGCTTTCAGCACTCTGGCTCAGAATGGCCTCCACAGTGACGCAGCAAGCCAGGGTGGATCTTCCCAGGTCTCTAGAGGCATATGGTAATTATCAGAAAGGAATGCTGAGATCAACTGGGATTTCCTCCCATTGAGCAAGCGCAAAACACAGTGGACCAGAAACACTGTGGGGGAGAAGAGGGTGGTGGGTGTAGCAGGAGGGGACCCTCTGCCTCCTGCAGCACGGGTTCCACCGATAGTGGTGAGCCAGAGGTATCAGGAGAGAGAGTACATAGTGCAACAAAACTTCTCTTTGGGTTCAGCCTTGCCCAAACAAAACGGGCCTGCCAAGACTTGGTCAGGAGGCTGGGCTAAGAGAGCCAGCTTTCTCTGCTGTCCATGGAACTGGCTGGGGCTTGAAGTCCCTGAAATGGGAAATGGAGTCTGACAGCCTAACTGTCCTACCGCCCAGTCAGCAGGCATGGAGCATGGAGCAAGCTTTCTTCCACTTGTAGGGACCTACGCCCTCCTCATAAGACACTTTTATTTAGAGGATAATGCCCTTGGTCTGATATGAAAGTTACAGAACCCTTAAATCCTTTGCTCCAATCTTGTTCCTGAACTGCAGGAAGTCATGAAGAAAGATGTCAACTTTATCAAGCCTCATGGGGAAAAATTTAGGTATTCTTCACCACGTTCATGTATGTCCCTCTTCTTTGCTCTCTTAAGGGAAGGGAGAACTTCCTAACCAAGTGATCTCCCCACCTTGGTAAGGATTGCATCCTGCACTAGTGTGTGGGCAAGAAGAAAAATAGTTAAACACACCCCTCTCCTTGTGTAGATCAGAGAATGCACTGTCTGCAACATCCCTTTAAAATAACAACACCACCACCAACAACCACCACCACCACCACCACTATAAAATCAGGTCTTCAATACTGTGGTGAGCTTCAGCCACAAACACCTTTTCTTTCTCTGGTTTGTGTTGGGGAGAACGGAGGGTTACCCTTTAGCAATTGCATTGGCTTCCTGGTGTTGCTATTTGTTAATGCTTTTATATGATTTCATTTCTCATGTGCTGCCGACTGGCAAGGTCATGTAGCGCTGTGCTATTGATCACAAGTGACCGTGTCTGCTACTATGCAGTTCCAGATTATTCTTTGCTGAGGGAAAAGGAATAATACTTGTCAAAAGGGGTATGACAAAGAGAACAGCTCTAACATGGAGGGAGAAAATGTTCCATAGCTTCATGATGACTCACCCATGAGGGCTCTACCTTCATGTTAAGGCTGAGGTAATCACTCATCTCACCCACCACAGAGTATTGGGAGGAATGCTGGGAATCAAGAGACTTTGGGTTGAATTCTGACGTGGCCACTTGTATTATTAGTACAAATTATGTTACATCTCTAAAATTTCATGTCATCATTTATAAAATGTCATTAAAGGGTCGCCTGGGGTGGCTCATGGGTTTAGCGCCTGCCTTTGGCCCAGGGTGTGATCCTGGGGTCTCGGGATTGAGTCACGTGTTGGGCTCCCTGCAAGGAGCCTGCTTCTCCCTCTGCCTGTGTCTCTGCCTCTCTGTGTGTGTCTCTCATGAATAAATAAATAAATCTTAAAAAAAAAATGTCATTAAAAATGGCTATTAACAGGGGTGCCGGGGTGGCTCAGTCAGTTAAGTGTCTGCCTTTGGCTCACGATCCTGGGGTACTGGGATGGAGCCCCGTATGGGGCTCCCTGCTCAGCAGGGAGTCTGCTTCTATCTCTCCCTCTACCCTTCCCTCCTGTTTGTGCATGCATGCCCTCTCTTTCTCTCTCTAAAATAAATAAATAAATAAATAAATAAATAAATAAATAAATAAATAAATAAAGTGGCTATCAACAAAGATGTTGTGAGGAATAAATAAAGGAATTAAAATTCCTGCCAAGACCATTTTTCATTAACTTCTTGTTGAATCTGGGGCACCTGGGTGGCTCTGTGGTTAAGTGTCTGCCTTTGGCTCAGGTCATGATCCCAGGGTCCTGGGATTGAGCCCTTTATCAGGCTCCCTGCTCAGAGCCTGCATCTCCCTCTCCCTCTGCCTGCCACTCTGCCTGCCTGTGCTTTCTCTCTCTCCCTCTCTCTCTCTCTCTCTGCCAAATAAATATCTTTAAAAAAAAAACAAAAAACCTTCTTGTTGAATCTGAATTGTATTGTACCTGAGTCTTACCATCATCCTTTTCCAAGTTTCTGGACTTGTTCTTATCAAAGACAGTTTCTCACTGTTACAGATTTGCAGTCGAAGGGAATACCCCACAGAGATGCTGAACTAAGTTTACAAAGGGTTTTGAAATATTCAGCAGGAAAGGTCAGTGGTAGATGAAAAGGATTATTCGGGGAGGACCTAGTATGTCATTCCTTATACATGTGACTCGTAAACACTTCCTAAAGAATCAGTTACACTATGGCATTTGATACTTCTGTGTTCAACAAGTGTTAACAGAGTTAATTTATTAGCATACAAACCAATTGTTTTTATATCTGCTTATAGCTTGATAGTTTTTAAATTCTTATGCAATAAATAAATAAATAAATAAATTCTTAGCCATTTTAATTAATCTCATACAAATTTTATCTTCGAATCCTAAAAACGAAGATTCCTTTCCAATATCTTTGAATACCTTTGACATAAGAAAATAACATCCCCTTTCTCTCAAAACAATATTCATTTGAACATGTTTGGCTAAAAACATGTGGAACTTCTAAATAAGTTTCCCTTCAGATAATACAGAAAATCATACAGAATCTGCATACTTTATGTTTGTTAAAGACTCTTGGGATTTAGTAAGGAGGAGACCAAAAAATTGTGTATGACTTTCACTTTGGCCTGACTTCCTCTGATCCCTAGTTTCCTGGCCCAGATGTTACAGACACAAAAACACCATTGGCTGTGGGGCACAACTTCGCAAGTTTTTTGTGCATACTAGCCCTGCTGCATCAAGCACAAGATCATCTCTCTAACCCATGCTTTCTGGGCTTCCTGCTGCGGCAAGGCCTGGCCTCCTAATGCTCAAGGCTGTACATGGGTTCCATCTAGTGGTCACTACTCAATCCTAGACTGAGAACATTTTCGGGGCGGGGGTGGGGGTGGGGGTTATAGGACGTTTGATCCAACCTTTGTTTTGATATGTGGGCAAATCTAGACCTAAGGAAGTGAAGCAGAGTGTGCTTGGCACGTGGCTGGTTATGGCGGAACTGAAGCTACATCTCCAAGCCCACTTTCTCAGGTGCATTCACTGTGTTCCCGCGCCCACCTGTCCCTCTCCTCTGATTTTACCCAAGTACACACCGTACAATGCAGTTTGACAATATGTTACTCTCCAGGAATGTAAACATCTCAACATTCAATTCTAATATAAAAATAAGCAGGAAACATGATAAATAATATTTGAAATGATTCTAGATATAGCAATAGAAAAGATCATATACTTCCATTGGATGTGTTGTAAAGGTTAGTATACTGTTTTTTAAATGTTTAAGTTATTTTAGAGGGTGGGAGGTGAAGGACAGGGGAAGAGAATCGCAAGCAGGCACCAGTGTGGATCCCTATGCAGGGCTCCATCTCACGAGCCTGAGATCATGACCTAAGGTGAAATCAAGTGTCTGACGCTTAACCAACAGGTGTTCCAGGTTAGTATGTTTTGAAATTTAACAGTAAGCTTCGTTGAATTAATGAAAGACACAGCAGATTTCAGTGTAGGAAGAGTCAGTGGAGGAGATGGAAATCTTTTTTCTTCTCGAATATGAAGGAGTAGGTAAGATGGAGGAAGTTCTGAGGATGGGACATTTCAGGAATATGGAAATGTAGAACAAAAAAACATTCATAGGATAAATCGGTTGGTTGGAGAAAATACTTTATTTTATTATCTTACTTATTGATAGATTTTTAAAGTGACAGTAAAAATTTTGACATATGTTTACACCAAGAAAGCCATTGCCACAGTTGAGATATGAACATATCCATCACCCCCAAAGTTTCCTGGTGCTCCTTGGGAATCCTAACTCTTCCCTCCAGCCCCTCTCTGTTCCGTCAAGGATCTGCTTTCTGTTACTATAGATGAGTTTGCATTTTGTAGAATATTAATACATTTAGAAGTTTTATTTTAAAACAACTTCAAAGTCATAGAAAAATTGTAAGAAAAGCACAAGAACCTCTACACATCCTTCATCAATTGTTAACATTGATCACATTTGTCTTCTTGTGTTATCTGTATACTTATGCATATTATTATTATTTTTTCTGAACCAGTTGACAGCAGTGCTACATGATGCCCCATTGGCTTTTATTACTTCAGTGTTTATTTCCTTAAAACAAGGATGCTTATATAACCAGAGTGAAACTATCAAGATCAGGAAATGAATATTACGGTGATACTGCCATCTGCCAATATACCCATGGACCCCTTTCAAATTTCAAAATGCATTTCAATAATGTTCTTTATAATTTCAGAATTCCTACCTAAGATCATGTGTTGTATTTAATCATGTCTTTCTTAGTCTCCCTTAATCATTATTTCCTGGTTTTTCACAACTGACTTTTTTTTTTTTAAGACAGCAGACTAATTACTCTGTAGCATACCCCTCACTTTGGGTTTGTCTGATGTTTTGTTTTGTTTTCTTTTCTTTTTTTTTTTTGATGTTTTCTTATTATTAGATTCCAGTAATGCAGTGTTAGCAGGCATTTCATGGAAGGGATGCTGTGTTGTCTCAGTTTATCAGGAATAACTTAATGTTGGTTTCTCTTATTACTGATTATATTTTATCATTTGATGATGATGGTGTTGGCTAAGTTTGTCTACTAATTAGTAAGCATTTTGTACTCATTAATTAATAAGCAGGTAAATATTTGGGGGAGCTCTTTTGAGACTATGTCCATAACCTCGTTAAATGTTCACATGCTAGTTTTAGCGTCCAAGGATTCTATCTAAATTAGTTATTACTGTGGTGGTTGCCAAGTAATGATTTTTTTGAAGAAGATTTTGTTTATTTATTCATGAGAGACACAGATTGAGAGGCAGAGACACAGGCAGAGGGAGAAGCAGGCTCCCCATGGGCAGCCTGATTTAGGATTTGATTCCAGGACCCCGGGATCATGACCTGAGCTGAAAGCAGACACTCAACCATTAAGCTACCCAGGCATCCCCCACCCCAAGTAATGATTTTCTAATTCCATCATCTTTTCTGTATTTATTAATTGGCCTTCTACCATTAAGTAGAACTTTTTCTTTTTCCTCACATTTATTCTTGTTATTTATATCCGTATAAACTCATGAATTTGAATTTTTTTCAATGGATTATAATCAGTGAGTGTCATTATTAATTTTGATGCTCAAACTATCCCAGATTTGGCCAGAGGGAGCCCTGTGATGCTATCCTGTGTCTTCGGGGCATGTCCTCATATTTTTCTGAGTGCTTCTTCACTTCCTGGCACATAGTTCCCAGACTCATCTTGTTCTTTTCCTGTCTTGCCTTGGAATCAGACATTTCTCCAAGAAGCCAGAAACTGAGATTTGGATGACAGGAGGCTCATGACAACTGAAGTGCCATTGTTTCTAAGCCCTTCTAAGTGCTTATGACTAGAACATACAACACAGCTATACATGGAAATCTACTTCTGTAACATCTCTCTTTTTAAATTTTTTTTTTAGAGAGGGAGAGCATGCATGAGAGGAAGGAGGGGCAGAGGGAGAGGAAGAATCTTAGGCAGGTTTGCAACCAGCATGGAGCCCAACAGGGGCCTCCATCTCAGGACTCTGAGATCATGACCTGAGCCAAAATCAAGAGTCAGATGCATCTCTCTCTCTCTCTCCCCATCTACCTAACAATCATGTTATCTATCTTAAAACACCATGACTTCAAACCAATATGTCCAAGTCTAGTCCAATCCCAGTTTCTCCTTTTCATGTATGTGACACCTTTCTCTAGTAGTGAGGAATGGCTCTTTATTGTTCTCCCCCTATTTACTCTCTTGCTTAATCCTCTTGCATGAAACCCAACTCTTCGGATGTCCCAGCCCTGCTCTGCAATCCAACCCCGAAAAAGGAAAGGTGAACAGGAAATGACTTCTCTCTTCTCCTTCCGCATTCCCACATGTGCATTATTTTATTTTCCCTTTTAAATAGCGCCCCCATCCATTCTCTCCCCTCAGCTCAACCCCCTCTGCCTGAGTTCAAGCCATTGATGAGTGCTGCTGCTCTTGCTCCTGCCTCCAGTCATATATCCTCCACGTGGCAGCCCAGATATTTCAGAGCACAACGTAACCCCTTATTCCTCTCCTCTAAACTCTCCAGGGACTCCTCATTGTCCATGGAGTTAAGTGGAACCCTTCTAACCTGCCATGACCCAGCCTCTGTCTGCACCTCCTTTGTCATGTTTGCCTCTCCCTTCAGCGGAAATAAGTTTGTGCAGTGGTCTGCAAAGACCACGGTCTGTCACCACCATTTCTGCAGCATGCTCCCGTGATTCAGCAACTTCTTGAGAACTTGCCCTTACAAACCCTGCTTAGGGGATTCTGTCTCTAAGAAGCTTCTCTTGACACCCTTTCTCAACAGTTAATTACTCCTTTCTGCTGGCCCTACTCCTTGTATACACATGTATGGTTGCCTGTGTCACTTTCCAGTATCTTTATTTGTTTACATGTCTGTCTCCCCTCAGGTAACCAGTTCAGAGGGCAGGAATAGACTCATTTGCTGTTGTAGTTCTAGGATCTAGCAGAGTTTCTGCCATGGGCTCAATACTTAATAAACTGAGATGACAAGGGAGAATTAGTTTAGGGGCATGGCGCTTTCTTGGCTTGTAGATGCATGACTCCAATCTCCGCTTATGTTGTCACAAGGTTTCTCTCTATGTGCCTGTGTCTCTTTCCTTGGAGGGATACCAGTCATATTGGATTTAAGGCCTACCCTAATCCAGCATGAGCTCGTCTGTAACTGGATTATCTGTAAAGACCTCGTTTCCAAATAAAGGCACAGTCACAGGCTCCAGGGGGACATGAAGTCTGAGAAGACACTATTCAAGCCGCTACACATACCTTTCACTGGAGGAGAGGTGAGCACTGTCTCACTCAGGGTGCCTCCTGCCCTCATGTCACTTGTCCAGTCTTCCCTTGCCATTGGGAACTTCATGGCTTCAGCTGTAACTCCCTAGCTTCTCACACAGAAAGGAACACTTAGAGAAACTGTCATTGAGGATCACTTGTCAATGACTTAATACTATCATAAACTACCAAAAGAATTTTCTTTCAAAGGAATGCTCAAAGGAGAATAGACACCCCACTAAAATCCAGGGTTGAATGTTTTCAGAGGAGTGGCAGTAAGATCGGGGTTAAAGAATGGCTTTAGAGAATGTAGCAAACGTGAGCCCAGATGAGAAGCTCTTTAGGCAACTGGATAAATTAATATTCTTAAGGAATTTGTTCAGAGACCAGGATTGAATACATTTGTTAACTACTCCATCAGCTGGCCTACCCTTGAGATCTGAAGTCACAAAATAAATGAGGAAGTGAAATCAGTGTGGATTCTCCATTGGCCTGAAGACAGTCCTGTGACCGAAAGATCGGTCTGGCTAAATCCTCAGGGTATTTTGTCTCCTGTGGGCACTTTTACCCCTAAATCTCAGGTAATGGCTTCTAGTTTCTCAGGCTGCTGCTTTAAGAGGCAGAGATCTGTTACTGACCAGTAGAAGACTGTAAAGAACAACACGGGGGGTGGAGAGTGGGGGTGGTGGTTAGCAATCAAGGTTTACCAAATTCTGCTGCTTGGCCTCTACTCACCCCCCAGCCTCAACCTACCCTTCAACCTGGCAGCTGCCCAGGAGCGTACTGTCCTTTGCCGCTTACTGCTACCATGAATCCAGGAAATGGGGGTGGGTGCCTTCCGATTTCTAATTGAGCAGGTAGAAAGTGATGTTGCAGGAGTCAAAGGGGAGAACTTGCTAAACCATGTGAGGAGCTGCAGTCCCAAGGTATTTGCCAAAGGGATTTCAGCAGTAGCTAGAGCAGGAACGGCAGCAGTGGCTCCCCAGAAAAATCCAAAGAAGTGTTAGTCTGTGCAATGTTAACATGAATACGTTTCCAAAGAAGGCTGGAGGCAGGTGGCTCCGCACCAAGGGCTTTGAGCTGCAGGGAGAGGAAGGGTAGGAAGCTGTGCTTTGTATGCTGCTTGCTTATCAAGAGTCACACTGTTTCCTGTGCTAAAGGAGTTGTGTGGCCTCCAGGGGACACTAGAAAGCCTTGGATGGGACCATTTAATTTTATGTCTTGCTTGTCATTGAGCTAATGCTAGCTTTATTCATTTCATGATATATTTATTTTGTTTATACTGTGCCAACTCCGTGCTTAATCATAAAGGGCTCAGAGATAGCAGTAAGGTTGCCTTTGTCCTGAAAATGCTCGCGGTTTGCGGTGTGCTTGGGATCAAGGCTGGCTGAGCACCCCAGAGGCACGCCAAGCAGGCACTTGGGAAACAGAAAAGCAGAGAAACAAAGTTTGTTTCATTTTGTTTTTAAAAGATGGTATGCTTCCTTCCCCAAACATAACATTTTTTTTTAATTGTAGAAAGTACAAATGTTACTGTTTAATTTTTAGGGCAAATTGTTTAATCTGTAGGTTTTAAACTGACCCTGTAGTGGGTGTGAAAAATATGTACCTAATTAACTCTAACTGGGGACAGAATGTGATCAGTGCCACGAGGGAGTGCCAGAGTGCCCACGTATGGAGAAACGGAAGGACCCTAAGAAGTCTTTACGGAGGAGGTGCTAACTGGAGGGGACTTTGATGGACAAGTGGGAGGGACTGTTAGCATGTGATCTCCAAATCCATTCCGACTCTTTCCCACCGCTTGGCTGGGTGGTGGCAGGCAGCACCGGGAGGATGCCCCAGGCAAAGGGCAGAGAGGCATGCTGGGAGAGCCAGACTTTTCCTTTGTGCTTGGAGAAGGAACAGGGCAGGTCAAGGATCTCAGGACCTCAGTTGCTCTAGTTGGGTTACAGCAGGGCAGGTTTGGGACCTCCTTTCCTCTTTTAGTCTCAGGCACTGTTTCCAACAGGAAAGTCTGGGGAGACTGCTTTCCTTTCCAAAGGGCAGTCTGCCCCAGGGGCAGAGGCTGGCTTGTCCCGCCTGGACCTGACCCTGTTAGAGTAGAGAGAAACCACTGTACAGCTTTCTTGTTTGACGTGTCCAGGGCTCAGCTCTACTGTCAGTGTTCCTAGACGGCTTCTGTGTACCCAGAGCTGACCTTTAGAGGATGACATTTGAGCATGCAGAGCCGAGCTTCCTGTGCAAAGAACAATGAGTTCAGAGCTACAGACATTCCTATTTGTCTGTGAGCTGTGTGACTAATGTGCTTGGCCTCATTAAGAATGAAATGGGCACATAAGCATGTTTTCAAGGGCATCAACTGGTTCTGCTTGGACAGAGGAAAGCCACCCTTGAAAACATCCCAAGGCTTCTTTCTAGCACAGGGTAGAATCTGGTTCAAAGTATACCCTGTCTCGGGGGCCTGGCTGGCTCAGCCGGAAGAACACATGACTCTTGATCCCCTCCTAAGATTGGAGCCCCACATTGGGTCCAGAGATTACTTAAATAAATACACCTCAAAAAAACAAAACAAAACAAAACAAAAACAAAAAACAAAAGCAAATAACAAAGTATGCCCTTGTGCTCAGCACTTTACTCATCCCCCCGCTGTGGTGCTGCTCTGGAGAGGCATGGTCCTTTCCTTATGCTCTTAGGTGTTACTGAAACTCTCATGCACATTTTATTCACAAGGTTGTGGTGGCTTCTTCCCATCCAAATTTATTTCCTCCTTGAACTCATTCCTTCTGCCCTATTTCCATTAAGTGTGAAAGCCAATATTACCTATGGAAGAAAATTTATAGTAACTTGAAGGGTTCAGCTGTTCTGGGAAGTCACAGAAAAAAGAGGGAGGGATGTATAAACATACTGCAACAAACTCAGCAGAGCAGTTTGAAGATGAAGATGGTTAGTGTTCCCTTTTAAGGAGTTCAAAGACAAAACATTTGCAAATTTAAAACATACTTACACATGTATCCCTCTTGGGGACTTGCAAACGTAGTATTGCAAAATAATTCTGGCTGCCAGTTGGGACAGGAAGAAAAGTGTTAGATGTTAAAAACTATTAACTATTCGTGGACCAACATAACTTGAATCATGGGGAGGGGGTGTTTTTACATTTGCATTTACATGATACTGCTTATCTCCATTCCTCTTTTGAATGTGCACATTTACTTTGGATTTACATAAGATTTTCCAGCACAGGGCACCTGGGTGGCTCAGTGGTTGAGCATCTGCCTTTGGCTCAGGGTGTGATCCCAGGGTCCTGGGATCGAGTCCCACATCGGGCTGCCTGCGTGGAGCCTGCTTCTCCCTCTGCCTGTGTCTCTGCCTTTCTCCTGAATAAATAAATAAAATCTTAAAAAAAAAAAAAGATTTTCCAGCACATTGTTTTATGCGACTGCAAAGACTAGGGAAGAGAAGCTGATTCGGTGTTAAGAAGCCAGTTGTGTGACGCTGGCAACTTATTTGATCTCTCTCAATACATCTTTCCTTACTTTTATTTTTTATTATTATTTTTTTAATTTTTATTTATTTATGATAGTCACAGAGAGAGAGAGAGGCAGAGACACAGGCAGAGGGAGAAGCAGGCTCCATGCACCGGGAGCCCGACGTGGGATTCGATCCCGGGTCTCCAGGATCGCGCCCTGGGCCAAAGGCAGGCGCCAAACCGCTGCGCCACCCAGGGATCCCCTTTCCTTACTTTTAAAATGAGGAGATTAGATTAAGCATTTTTTCATCTTTAGGAATCTGAGATTAACAAAAGAGAACACTATATAAGAGAATAAATATAGTAGACCCTCGAACAACAGGGTTTGCCCGGCACGGAACCACTTACACGTGAATTTCTTTTGAGAAATACAATACAGTCCTGTAAATGTATTTTCCTTTCCTTATGACTTTCTTTTTCTTTTCTTTTTTTTTTTAATTTTTATTTATTTATGATAGAGAGAGAGAGAGAGAGGCAGAGACACAGGCAGAGGGAGAAGCAGGCTCCATGCACCGGGAGCCCGATGTGGGATTCGATCCGGGGTCTCCAGGATCGCGCCCTGGGCCAAAGGCAGGCGCCAAACTGCTGCGCCACCCAGGGATCCCCCTTATGACTTTCTTAATCACATTTTCTTTTCTGTAGCTTACTTTATTGTAAGAATACAGTGTATAACACATGTAACACACAAAATATATATTCATTGCCTGTTTATCAGTAAGGGTTCCTGTCAACTACAGGCTATCTATCAATAGTTAAGTTTTTAGGGAGCCAAGAGTTATTCGTAGATTTTCCACTGCACAGGGGGTTGATACCCCTAACTACAGTGTTTTAGGATTCAGTGTTGACTTTGATCCTCACAGCTGTGTGATCTGAGTGAGGTCAATTCTTCTCCCTGGACCTCACTTCATCTGTGAAATTATAGGATTAGTCTCTATATTCTTTACTGACGCCTCGGTTATAATGTTTTGTAGCTTTCCTCAGGGTAGTTTTTTTCGGTTTTAAGATTTTATTTATTGGGGATCCCTGGGTGGTGCAGCGGTTTAGCGCCTGCCTTTGGCCCAGGGTGCGATCCTGGAGACCCGGGATCGAATCCCACGTCGGGCTCCCGGTGCATGGAGCCTGCTTCTCCCTCTGCCTGTGTGTCTGCCTCTCTCTCTCTCTGTGTGTGTGACTATCATAAATAAATAAAAATTTAAAAAAATGTTAAGATTTTATTTATTCACAAGAGACACACAGAGAGGCAGAGATACAGGCAGAGGGAGAAGCAAGCTCCCTGGAGGGAGCCCGACGTGGGACTCGATCCCAGGACCCTGGAGTCATGACCTGAGCCAAAGGCAGATTCTCAACCACTGAGCCACCCAGGCATCCTTAGGGTAGAAGTCTTATCCTCCCCTTTTATGCATTCTACTCCCACATTAGAGGGACAGAGAGGGAGCAGGGAGGAGTCTGATACTAATCATCATTAGTTTTCCCTCAGTGGCTCTGTTTTGTCCTCTCTTTCTTCCTCCGCCCTCCTCAACTTTGTCTCCTAATGTTCTTCCAGAAAACTTGGAAAGTTTCCACATAACTGACTTTGCAGGCCTAGCTTTCCACAGTGAATCCCGAAACCTGGATGTGGGTGGGGTGAAGGGTAGAGATCCTTAGGTCTTTGCTTTGTTTGTTTTTTAAGACAGTTTCATAAGCCCTGTGACTTGTAGGTGATTAGGCTCTCTGGCTGTCAACACTTTGAGCCTTGCATTGCTCAGGAATAGGTTTGGCTGAAAGTGATACAGAAACCTAAAGTAAGAGTGGCTTTAAAAACCAGAAGTTTATTTCCTCCTCAGGCAGTAGTCCAAGCTTTGTAGTCCACAGCTGCCTTGGCAGCCATGAGCCATGAGGTCCTCAGGATCCCAGGCTCCTCTGGCCCCCGAATCCTACCCATCTCTGGGATATGTTCTTGACCTTTTAATCCAGGCCAGGTAATGTGGAGAGAACGTGAAGAAGGGCCCTGGAAACTGCCATCCTGCACTTATGCTCACACTCCATTACAGATGTGGGTCACATGACCACACCCAGCTACAAGGGAGGCTGGGAAGTGAAGCCTCCTTTCTGGGTGGCCAGGTATCGAGGCAAAAATTGAGGACTTCTAGGAGTGCCAAGGTGGTGCAGTCAGTTGAACATCAGACTCCTGGTTTCAGTTCAGGTTGTGATCTTAGGGTTGTAAGATCGAGCCTCACGTTGGGCTCCCTGCTCATCACTGGAATCTGCTTGAGTTTCTTTCTCTCTCCCCCTCCTCCCTTCCCCCCACACTCACCACCCCCAAATAAATAAATACATCTTTAAAAAATTGAGGACTCCTGTCATCTGGAAGAAGAGGAAAATGGGTATTAGGGTCAACTATCTCTGCTACTGCATCCCTTTGGCTAACAAGTCTTGGATATGTTCTCTTAATAGTTAGAAAGTCGAGATGAGGAGGGGTGAGTCCTGGGACTTTTAGCATCCACGATCCTTTTATTTCTCTTCATTCTT
This sequence comes from Canis lupus familiaris, assembly GCF_011100685.1. Classification (NCBI taxonomy): domain Eukaryota; kingdom Metazoa; phylum Chordata; class Mammalia; order Carnivora; family Canidae; genus Canis; species Canis lupus. Next base: position 11,505,742 of record NC_049248.1, on the reverse strand, counting down.
TCTTGTCCTAAAAGACTCCTAGCCACTCCCTTTGGGGAGGACAATGTCCCAAGAACTCTAAGCCATGCATATATTTACTCATCTACACAGATTTATGGAGAACCTGCTCTGTGGTGGGCACTGTATTAGGCAAGAGAACTAGAAAGATAGATGAGGTCCTTCCCCTGAGGAGTCTACAGTCCAGCAGGCAGAAGCAGACAAGTAGACCAGTTGCCCTTAACTAGTATAGAAGCACTGATAGATGCTTGAACTAGGTGTAGTGGTACAGAAAATATGAGGTACAGAAAAGAATTAGTTAATTCTAGCTTCAAACAGATTGGGAGGCGTAAGGAAATGCTTCATAAAGGAAGTCTCCATTAAACTGTTTAGAGTTAAATTCCTTGGATGAAGGGAATAGGGAATTTCTATCTTTTTTCTTCCCCTTTACTTCCTCTTTCATGACTAATTATGTTTTGTTTATAACCACCTGTATGGAAATAGAACAACTTGGCTGCTGTCCTATTAAAAATATATTATTGTTGTCTAAGCACAAGTTACCAACTTGCATATTCATACACATGGCAATTCCTGTAACCTTGCCTCTTAAGAAAACTAGACCAAATAGTCACCAAAGACAACCCCCAAAATATCCAAACCTTGATTCTAGGTAAAGCTTACAGAACATGGCACAGTGGAAACTCTGGTGGTGGGTGGGGTGTGGTGGGAGTGGAGTATCTGTAGAAGAGGTGAAGCAATGGCTTTTGCATGGAGAAATCACTGGCTTCTATACAAAAGCAATTGTAAGCAAGATAATGGAATATGGCTTCACATTTACTGAATTGTTAAGCCATTGTCTGCTCAACTACTAACAATCAGTTTAAAGAGTTTTTTTTTTGTTCCTAGTTATGATAAGGAAAATGAAGGTTGAAAACAGAGACATTTATGAGCAATAAAACTCGATGTTTAGGAGAATATAATTTATCATCCACAGTGTACAATTTTGAACGATTAAAAATATGTTCATTTCACCACAAAAATTTAAGACTGCTTGAATTCCTTCAGTTAGGCCAGCCAAGTTGAGCTTTCAAGTTCTTACAAATTCTTCCCTGTAAATTTTTGTTGACTGACCAAGTCAGTAAGACATTTTCTGTTTTTTCCTAGTTTCAAAATATGCATTTTTCTATATGTGAAACTTATCTTAGACTTCCTTATGTATTATTCCTACTTTACAATTTTACATTCCTTGGAGAATTTTTTTCCAGTATGAAATTCAATTTTAGAAACATATATTCATTACCTAATAAAGCAAGAGAAACTACATAAAGCAGAAGTCTATGCATTTTTCAGTAAAGGGCCAGAGAGGAAATATTAGAGAATTCACAGGCCACATACAGTTTTTGTTACATATTCACCTTTGTTTATGTCTTTTTCTTAGACAACCTTTAAAAATGTAGAAACCAGGGGCACCTGGGTGGTTCAGTGGTTAAGCGTCTGCCTTCGGTTCAAGGCGTGATCGCAGTGTCCTGGAATTGAGTCCCACATCCGGCTCCTCATCGGGAGCTGGCTTCTCCCTCTGCCTGTGTTTCTGCCTCTCTTTTGGTGTCTCTCATGAATACATAAATAAAATCTTAAAAAAAAAAAAAAAGTAAAAACCATTCTAGCTTCTGGGCCATACAAAAACAGGCCTCATATGACCTGTCAGCCTTTTTGTCAATCTCTGAAAAACCTTGATTTGAAAATCTTACATACCTATTAGGGCACTTGGCTGACCAAGTTAGTGGAGTAGGAGACTCTTGATCTCAGGATTGTGTGTTTGAGCCCCACGTTGGGTGTAGAGATTATTTTTAAAAATTAAAATCTTTAAAACACAAAAAGAGAAAATCTTACATATCTACAAATAATTATAACACAAGGCCGATATGTGAATGCTACTTAAGAGATGTATAAAATGTGTAGCTATGCAGAATCTAATCTTTTTCCACTGTTATTTTTTCTGGAAATGGCATCATTATCTTTACAATTATGAAGCCAAGGAGCTTGGAATCACCCTCAGTCCAATTCCCTCCCTCTCCCTTACCCCTTGTATTTAATCTGTCATAAAATTCTGTCCATTTTACCTCCTAAACATCTCCCAAACTGGTCCACTTCTCTTTATCTCACTGCCATACTCCTATAAAACTGTCACCATCTGAGACTTGGAACACAAAATTCCTAACTAGTGTCTTTAACCCACCCTCATCTACTTTGCTGCCCTACTAAGATATTATGTCTACCTCCTATTTCTCTTCCCCTTCCCTCTCTTTTTTCCCTCCTCTTGATTCCTTTCATCTTCCTTTCCCTTTGCTTCTTGAACAACTCTATCCTAAACCACCTTCAGTGTAGGAGATGGGGAGTTTCAGTGGCCTAATATATGTGGGTGTCTGAGCCTGTGCTGAGTGCAGACTGTCTGCGTGGGACAAGAGTGTGCCCTGATGTAGGTGTCAGAGCCTAACTAAGCTAAGGAAGAACCCCAAGGCAGAATGGCATGGAGTGGTGCTCAGGGCTGGAGCAGGGAGGAGCAGCCACAACGTTGGAAGATGAGTTATAAACATCTGATCAAATAGGTAAATAAATTTAAGGATACAGGATACTGAGAAAGAAATGACAATGCAAGAGAAACCCAAAATCATCCCAGTGGTCCGTGGTGTCAGATTAAGTTTGGAGGTATCAATAAATTCATGGTTTTCAGTAGATGGTAGAAAGACAGATATAAGTAGAGACATAAATGTGATTTGGTGTATGAATTGTGTCTAGGTTTATGTGTGTGTGTGGTCCTTGGCTCTGCCCACTGAGAAGGACTGACAGCTGCAACAGCCCAGTAGCAACAAGCTCAGCTCATGTCCAGATTTTCACTTCTAAATACTATTTTTGTATGGAAGATGTTAGGACTCTTAAAAGTATTGGCTGAGTACAGGGCTAGGTAGAGAAAATATAAAATGGGTTGAGAACATCTCATGGTGCCCCCAAAGAATGAAATATGCAAGATAGACAACAACAATAACAAAAATAGCAGCAACAAAAACTACGATAAAAAGGTAAAAGCCCATGAAGCCAGCTTGAATGGACGCCCCATTTTTTTAAGCTCCCAGGTGTTTCTGACCCAAGTGGTCTGTGGACTTCACTTTAGAAATCTCAGGTCCAGCCTCTGGGATGTCCCATTTCTCATCATTCTCTTCCTGTATGCTGCATGTGCTACAGTGGTTCAGTTGGCTGAACTGGTTTCAGGTAATTAGAAAAGTCCACAGTGAACTGTTTGGACAGTACTTTTAATAGAGTGGGAATATGTGAAAAGCAGATTACAAGGGGCTGAAGAGCAGAAGGGTCAGAAGCTATTGAAGAGTTTGTTCTTGAAAAGATAGAAGGGAAATAAAATATAAGCAAACATATTGGGAAGGTTTGAAGTGGAAGGGTGGGACCTTAGAAATAAGAGTTGGAAAGGCCCATGTGGTCAAGAATGGAGACATTGGGGAGTCCTGCCGTTTGAGATAGCATGGATAGGTCTTGAGAGCACTATGCTGAAAAGAGTCAGAGAAAGACAAATACTACTGTGTGAGCTCACCTACATGTGGAATCTAAAAACAAAAAACAAAAAACAAAAAACCTCACAGAAACAGAACAGATTGGTGGTTGCCTGGGTGAGGGTTGACGGGGAAGAGGAATGGGCAAAATGGTGAAAAGGTAAAATTTCCGTATATAAGATAAATACATCTGGGGACATTATATATAGCATGGTGACTTAGTTAATTTGTATTGTAATAGATGAAGGGGATTAAATTATGGTGATAAAATAAGTAAGTCAAGGGATGTAACATACAATACAGCATAGGCACATGGTTACTAGATTTGTGGTGATCACTTTGTAATTTATATAAATGTCAAATCATTATGTTGTACACCTAAAACTAATAATATTGCATGTCAAATGCCTTTCTATGAAAAAATATTGTGTTGTATATTTGAGAGTTGCTAAGAGAGTAAATCTTAAATTCTCATCATAAGGAAAAAAATTGTTAACTATGTGTGATGGTGGAAGTCAATTCAGGGCAAACAAGAAAATGAATGATTGAGGTTTTGGCCACTTCCAGGATCACAGTCTTAAAATTGGAGGGATAGAAGAGACAGATCAAACTCATTTTGATGCTTAAATCCCTCTGTAATGCCCCTGCCAACTGATAGGAAATTATTACCCCTGTTCTATCCCTTCATATTTCCAGCCACCGGGGACTGTTTTCTCTCACTCTGAAATTTGCCCACTGTCTAAGCATGTTCTGGGGTAGGCCATATCCACTCTCTGCACAGGAGCCCTACCAATGCCAGGAGATACCAAGCTATTGCCACCAAGTCTTCTCTAGGATTAACATCCCTGTCTTTCTGATTATTCTTTAATCATGTCCTGTCTTTATTCCTGTTTTCCTCTTCAGATTGTGTTTTCTTTGTTGTATATCTCCCTCTTATAGTTCTCATAGAATATGGCTTGACTAGTGCAGAATAGAGTAGAATCATCTTTTAAAGTCTAGATGTGGCAATTCTGCTAAGGTAGCCTAGAATTACATTATCTACTGGAGTGGGAGAGGGGTATGGGAAGGTGTTGACTATTGACAATATTGTTTGCTATGTCCTAAAATGTTCATATCTTCCCTACATGTCCTTCTGCTAAGCCATATTGAACCCAAGATGTTTTAGTGGCTCATCTGGTACACCACTGTTCCATTGATTTATTGGAAAACATTCTGAATATGGAGGAGGAGAGTTAAGATTGTGGAATAGTAGGAGGACCCTAGGCTTGCCTCATTCCTTGAAGACAGCTAGATAAATATCAAATCATTCTGAACATCCAGGAAATCTATTTGAGAACTGGGAGAACAAACTACACAACTACAGAGAGAAAAGAGACCACACCATGGAAGGTAGGACATGCAGAGATATGATTTGGGGGAGAAAAGAAGCCCCAGTGCTGCAGAGGGGAGGGACCCCTGATCAGGGAGAGAGAGGAGAAAGAGAGAGAGTGAACAGAGTGCAAGACATTGCACAAGAAAAACACTTCCCAAAAACCACTGATGAGGAAAACGAGGGGGACTGATTATTGCAAATTTTTACAAGCTGCAGAGCTCAAAGAGTAAAGTTTTAGAAGTCCACACCATTGCCGGGTGGACTAGTGGTGCTCCTTTGGAGAAGAAGGGCAGAGGTCCAGGAGCAGACACTGTGGTCTGAGGTTCCCCCTGGGTGGCACAGGGAGAGACATTTCTTCTTCTTGGAGTGTATTGGGGAGAGGTGGCGCTGCCTCTCAGGGACAAAAGAGCCAGTGGGCACCATTATGCTGCCCTGTTCATTAGCTTATGAACAGAGATGTCTGCTGAAGGCAGCTAACCTGGATGCCGGCCTTTTAGTCCATTTTGCTATAAACTCCAAGCTCCTGCACATATTTGTGATTGCCCTCTGGGACAAGCCAGCACCAGCCACAGTGCCGCTAGGACCCTCCACCAGAGGATGTTTGCATGTCCGTGCCATGCCAGGTCCTTAAAATTTGGAGTTTTGAAACTGCCAGTGTGCCTGAGATAAACTAAGGAGCCCTGCACTGCCAGGTGGACAGATGGCTCAGACTGATATCTGAGGGAAGTCTGAGACAAACAAGGGGAGATTGTGAGCCCTTCTCTAAGGGCTTGCTGAACAGCAATAGGCATGAACTCCCTTCTCTGGGGAGGAGATAGCCGCTGATGCCATTTTTGCCACTGACTGTCAGCATGGACAGACTTCAGCGAGCAGCACAGTGTCTACTGTGGAGGCTTCAGCTGCTTATACCAAGCCCCCCACCCTCTTGAACTCTGCAGGTGCTTGTGAACTAGGGCCAGTGTGCCTCAGAGTCAGAGCAGCAGTGGACCCCTCTCTCCAAAGACCAGCACAAACACCCTGCATGTACTAAGTCGACTGACCATAGAGTGCTGCAAAGCTTCCACTCTAAGAAATATGACTAGCTCCTTTAATAAGCAGACCAACACAACACCTAGTTAACTCATTGTACGCTGGACAAGGTCCAGACACTGCCCATTGCAAGCAAGGGGAAATTCTGCTGATGATTGACCTGAGGGAAAGATCAGCCAAAACACAAGAACAGAGTGTACACAGCATATAGTAGCAGAAACACTTCCTGAAGTGTCAGGCCTAGGACCTTTTCTTAATATGGCCATTACTCTCAGGAGCAGAAAACATATAGACTTTCCTAACACAGAGAATCAGAGGAATCTACCCCAGAAGAAAGAACAAGAAGAGGTCATGGCCAGGGATCTAACATTGAAACAGATGTAAGTAATATGCCTGAACCAGAACTTAAAGCAATAATCATAAGGATACTAGCTAGTTTTGAGAAAATAATAGAAGATATCAGAGGGTTTCTCACTGCAGAGATAAAAGACCTAAAAACTGGTCAGGCCTGAATGTAATGACCACAAGGATAGAAAAAGCAGAGAAATGAATAAGTGATATAGAAGATAAAATTATGGAAAATAATCAAGCTGAAAAGAAAAGGGAAAGAAAAATATTGGATCATGACTGTAAACTTAGGGAACTCATCAATCCATAAAATGTAGTAACATTCTTATCATATGAGTCCCAGAAGAAGAAGAGAGGGAGAAGGGGACAGAAGGTTTATTTGAGCAAATTATAGTTGTAGACTTCCCTATCTGGGGAAAGAAACAGACATCTGAACTGAGGAGGCACAGAGAACTCCCATCAAAATCAACAAATCAGGACACCAAGACATACCATAATAAAATTTATAAAATACAGAGATAAGGAAAGATTCCTGAAAGCAGCAAAGGAAAAGACAACCCTAACCTACAAGGAAAGATAAATAAGGTTAGCAGCAGATGTCTCCACAGAGACTTGGCAGGCCAGAAGAGAGTGGCATGATATATTCAATGTGCTGAATGGGAAAAATATGCAGCCAAGAATACTTTATCCAGCAAGGCTGTCATTCAGTAATAGATGGAGAGATAAAGAGTTTCCAGGGGGGGGAAAAAAAAAAAAACCTAAAGGAGTTTGTGACCACTAAATCAGCCCTGCCAGAAATATTAAAGGCACAAGGTATCAGAATGGATAAAAAACAAACAAACAAACAAGACCCATCTATGTGCTGCTTATAAGAGACTCATTATAGACCTATAGACACCTGCAGATTGAAAGTGAGGGGATGGAGAACATCGTGCTAATGGACATCAAAAGAAAGCCAGAGTAGTCATACTTACATCAGACAAACTATTTTAAACCAAAGACTGTAATAAGAGAAGAAGAAAGGCATCATATCTATCCAACAAGAAGATCTAACAATTGTAAATATTTATGCCCCCAACATGGGAGCACTCAAATACATAAAACAATAACAAATATAAATGAATTCATTGGTAATAATATAATGATAGTAGGGGACTTTAACACCCCACTTACAGCAATAGATAGATCATCTAGGCAGAAAATCAACAAGGAAATAATGGCTTTGAATGACACACTGGACCACATGGACTTAACAGACATATTCAGAACATTTCATCCTAAGCAGCAGAATACACATTCTTTTCAAGTGCACATGGAACATTCTCCAAAACAGACTACATACTGGGTTACAGATCAGCCCTCAACAAATACAAAAATACTAAGATCATACCGTGCAGATTTTCCAACCACAACGCTATGAAACTTGAAGTCAACTACAAGAAAAAATTTGGAAAGACCATAAATACACGGAGGTTAAAGAACATTCTACCAAAGAATGAATGGGTTAACCAGGAAATTAAAGAAGAAATTAAAAAATTATACAGAAGCAAATGGAAATGGGAAAACAAAATAGTCCCAAACCTCTGAGATGCAGCAAAAGCAGTCATAAGAGGGAAGTACATAGCAATACATGCCTACCTCAAGAAGCAAGAAAAGTCTCAAATACACAACCTAACCTTACACCTAAGGGAGTTAGAAAAGGAATAGTAAATAAAGCCTAAAGCCAACAGAAGAAAGGAAATAATAAAGATTAGAGCAGAAATCAATGATATAGAAACAAACAAGCCCAGTAGAACAGATCAATGAAACTAGAAGCTGGTTCTTTGAAAGAATTAGTAAAACTGATAAATCCTTAGCCAGACTTATTAAAAAGAAAAGAAAGGACTCAAATAGGGGCATCTGGGTGGCTCAGGGTTGAGTATCTGCCTTTGGCTCAGGTCATGATCCCGGGTCCTGGGATCAAATCCTGCATTGGGCTCCCCATGGCGAGCCTGCTCCTCCCTCTGCCTATATCTCTGCTTCTCTCTGTGTCTCCCATGAATAAATAAATAAAATCTTAAGAGAAAAGATGACAGAGCCAAAAGTTCTATATTCTCTCAAAATTTTACCAGGACAGTCAATTTACATGTTAATGATTTTTCGTAGGACTCAAAATTATTCATGTCTGCCTATCATGTTTCACTGAGGCCAGGGCTATAATTTTACATGGTGAAGAAAGGGAAGCAGGAAGGAAAAAAAAGAAACACTCTCAGGCTGCATATTTGGGATTAAAAACTGAAAACAGCTTCGCACAAAAGGAGTCTGATCTTTTAAGAACCACCTTCATGATGGTAACATTTATGAGGGGCCACCCATTGTTGACTAAATAAATGAAGTAGAATTGTTCCAGTTGACTGTGATGACCACTGAATATACTGTTACAGATTCTACAGTGATTACTAGACAGAAGTAGCTGGAATAAATTGTAAATTGTGAAGCAGTGACTTCTGATAGGATAGGCTTTACCTGTAACCTTGAAAGCCCCTTCAGCTCCCTCTTCTTTTCCTTTCAGATAGAAACAGGCACTACCTGAGATCTTGGGAGAGTCAAGAGAGTGGAAGTGAAATATGCAACTTCCAAGTTGTGCTCTGCAAGGAAAGGGGCATGTCACCTCATTTTATTTTCCTTCTTCCTACAGCTGGAATGGAAACACAATGGTGGGAACTGGAGCAGGTATCTTGGACCATGGAATAGAAACCAGGCAGGAGGGTTGTGGAGTAACAATACCGAGTAAGGGTGGGCCAGTTGTGGCTTTGCAAAAGACAGCTCCCAAACCAGCTTGGGCCTTCATATGCAGAAGAGATAATGTCTGCTTTATTTGGGTTATTGTAAATTTTTATCTTTGTTACTGTAGGCAAACGGGTACCCTAACTAATGATGTTTATGAAGTCAGAGTGACCAGTTAACTCATGTAGCTACCCTAGCATCCAAGGCATGGGCTGATGGCTGAGGGCTGACAATCCCATGCTCCTCTTGGGTGATCAGGCCTCGTTCAGTACAGTGATGGCAGCTATGTCCTGCTGCAGCTGAATCCTCTTGGCCAAACTTCTGAGACAGTTGCTGCGCCTCCTCCAGTCTCCCTTTGCTCCTGCCTGTTTCCAAGCCTGCTTTTCCAGCCTTTCAATGATTTGGTGAATGCCTGATATCCTTCTGATAAATTCTCAGGTTTATTTAAGTGAGTCAGGTTTATGAAAATTTGTAATTTTCAGTTTTGCTTTCTTTCAAAGAAAACACACTGCTGCCTGTGTAGTATTTGTAAACAGAGATTGAATCCTGCATTTTCCATGCTTAATATCCATCAGGGGATTCCTTTTTTTTTTTTTTTTTTTTTTTTGAGAGAGAGTGCATGCATGCACACAAGTGTGTGTGTGTGTGTGTGTGTGTGTGTGTGTGTGGCAGGGAGAGGTAGAGGGAGAAGGAGAGAGAGAATTCCAGGAAGGCTCTAAATGCAGTGCAAAGCCTGATGTGGGGCTCAGTCCCACAACCTTGACCATGACCTGAGCTGAAATCAAGAGTAGGATGCCCAACCAACTGAGCTACCCAGATATCCCCATCAGGGATTCTTTAATCATTCTTTGGTCAGGATCCATTTGGTCAGGATAACCGCCGCAGTTTGGCATGTGAAGCCTTCTAGGATCTGACCTTAGCACCCTCCTCACTTTTCCCTCTTGATGACTACCCCCTCTACCTTATGGTCTAACCATACTAAATCACTTGGCAGGCCAAGGTCCATACCTTACCTCTCCTGCCTCTCAGGCCTTCTTTCTCACACCTGCTTGTCAATTCTCATTGAAAAGACACCTTGGGGTTCCTTGCCTCAATTAAGCCTTCCTAACTCTCTGGTGCCTGGTCAGTCCTGGTCACCTGATTGCCAAGTCTGTCCTTCGGGCTGCACACTGCACCTCTCTTAACCATGATTCTATCCCTCAATCAGATCTTTATCTGTGCTCACCGTTCTCCATGACTTGCCTTTCCCATCCTGTGTTATCTATTTTTCCGTTTCTAGCATCTCTTACATGTTTGGTGTGTAACATACATATTTTAAATGAAAGCGAATCATCTTTCTGGAATCCATTTGAAAAGTTTAAAAATACGTCGCTAGGTGGCACCCGAGTCTTTCTGTTAAAACCAGCCTTTGCATTTGCAGTTTGTGTGTTTTGTTACCCACGTGGCAGCAGGTGGCGCGCTCCGCCTTTCTCACTCCTGGGTCCTCCCCGCCTCCTTTTCTCCCCCCCAGGGAGCAGTGTATTCACGTGCGTGCACATCTATATTAAAAACTCATCTACACGCACACAGTTTACTATCGTACAGCTTGTCTATTCACCATCTTCACCAATGAGTCTTTGCTATCCCTGGAACTCTTGCCCGGGAAGAAACAACTTGCAAAATGAGACTGTTGAACTTTGCAGTTCGTGGCATCAGAGAGCTGTTTACTCCTCAAGACTTTTTGACACCCTTGCTGTACACCAATCCTGAATTATTGTTATTATTATATCGTAAGCTTTACACATCTTGATTAAGTCACATTTGAAAGACCATCCCCCCAAAAAAGTCACAAAAATCTTGACTTTGCCCTTCCCCTCTGAAATATTTCTAGAACTTAATGTAGACAGTGACCTTAAGGAGGAAGCGGTCAACTCAACTTTGCTGCTCAACAGACTGTTGTGTTAGTCAGTGGCGGGGAGGAGGGGGGGAGCCAGACTTTGAAAACATGTGTAAAGCAGAGGGTACAAGTGTGTTCTGGAGCTTTGCTAATGGAAGTGCATAGTTCATGAAGGAACATGCAGAACCTGGGACCCACCCAAGCGTATCACCATCAGAATCTGCCCTCCAGCAGAAGTCCAGGTGGAAGGCCAGGTGATTCTTGAGCACGCTGAATTCTGTGGAGGAATTGCTCTGTTTTTTGTTTTTATTTTTTTTAATATTTTAAAATTTTATTTATTCATGAGAGACACAGAGGGACAGAGACAGAGACAGAGATATAGGCAGAGGGAGAAGAAGGCTCCATGCAGGGAGCTTGATGTGGGACTTGATCCTGGGACCCTGGGATCACACCCTGAGCTGAAGGCAGATGCTCAACCACTGAGCCACCCAGGCATTCCTGGAGCATTGCTCTTAAAGCATTGCCTCCACCTCTTCTAAAGAATGAATGCAGACTGAACGTTTACAGTGTAAAGAAAAGTTGATTTTTCCTTTTGTTTTTAGTTGATGTTTTGTTAGTATTAAAACTGCAGAATAGAAGAAAGATTTGGATTTCAATCTCTGCTTAATTAGGAAATTCTTCAGTGTGGTCTTAGATCAGCCTTAAGAGGATAGGTGGGTTTTTGGAATGTTTGGGGAAACATATTTGCTGAATTCATTTAAATCTTTTTTTTCAAAGCCTCCTCTTCTCCCAGGGTGGCCTGTGAAACAGTGGATGCAGGGCATATCATCACATACGGAGCCGCAGGCTTGCACATCTAGATACAGTGCTTAATCCAAGTGCATAGAGTACACTCAGTAGCATTTACACCACTGTAGATATGAGTTTTTTTCAAAAAACATTTTGAACTGGAATTTGTTATTTACACTGTACTCCCTTACACTTCACCTTCTTTGAGATGTGAGCCCCAGTTGTCTTAGAGATTTCTGCTAATATACCAAACAGAGAGGTAATGGAAAGAATATGGTATTTGAAACATGGATTAAAAATCACAATTCTGTGTGATCACAGTACTTCCTAGCTGTGTGACATGGGGCTATTCACTTAGCCTCGCTGAGCCTCATTTTTCCTCATCCTAAAATGGGGAAAGTGTTATGTTACACATATGGGCTAATTTGGAGATCAAGAGAGATAAGGTTTGTGTTAAAAATTCTATAAATCAGGGCGTGTTGGTGCTCAGTCAGTCAAGTGCCTGTCTTCAGCTCAGGTCATAATCTCAGGGTCCTGGGATTGAGCCCCATGCTCAGTGGGGGAGTCTGATTCTCTCTCTCCCCCCACCCCTGCTTGTGTGCACTCTCTCCCTCTCAAATAAATAAATAAATTTTTTAAAAAACAAGTTCTATAAACTAACCTTTGCACTTACGGGTCATTTGTCTTAGACACACTGCCACAGCACTTGCATATTACTGTGCACGCAATAACAGATATTAATGAATTAATTCATACATCACATCATTTCAATAGGGATAGAAGAGGAAGGCTGAAGTGTCTAGAGATAATGGCTTCCCACTCAAACAAGTTTTTCTAAAGGTGGTAAATTTTTACAGCTTTAGAAGTATGGGATGCATACTGCTTAGGTCAGGGATATCTCAAAGTCACACCCCACATGGGCAACCTGCCTAGTGCTGTCTCAGACAGGTTACATCTATTTCGTTTCAAGTGTTAAATCCAAAAGTGCCCCCATCCTCCACTGAATTTCCTTTCTACAAGTCAGCCTCTCTGAAAACCACCAATCCACTGGGTTTGGGTTATTTTCCCGCATTGCTACTTAATGAGCTTGTTTTCCAGCCCATGATTGGTGCTGTGATTATACCAAGGCTTGTCTCCAGATTCCTAGGGCGAAAGGAACAAAGCCCTGGCCAAACTGTCTGGGGTAGTAGAATGCCTGGAGAGAGTAACTATTTATTTTGTGGGATTCCGAGTCCAGCCTGTACTTCAGCCATTGTGAGAACTCTGAAAACATTAGAATCTTACCCTACGATATTTGTGAATGATTTTGTAAATCTTACTACTAATAAATTTGAGTGTGACCCTCAGTCATAGAATAACAATATGATAGGAAACAAAGACTGAGTTTTGGTTCTGTCTTGATTTTGTGTGGTGAACTTGGAACCTCAGTCCTGGGGCAGGTTCAAGTGCTGACTCAGCCAGTGATTAGCTGGCCTTGGGTGAGTTACTTAACTTCTCAAGTTCCTCCTGTAAGCACTGGGTTGGAGTCTACGGTGGCTTTCAGCAATATAGTTCTCACATTCTGTGGAATAGCCATAGATGGGTGGCTCTAGCTCAGGGCTGTCCCAAGGATGCATTAAGTGTCCCAGAAACAGATGATTGCTCGGAGACCCATCCAGTTGGTGGTTCCTGAGGAGCTGTTTACTGCTCCAATGACTCAGGAATGGAGCAGGTGGTACTGGAAAAGATCTGGATCTTTTAGGGATATGGTCTACCCATAATATGCTCCCCTATTCTCCTCCCCATGTTCCTCTGTGAATGCCCTTATTTTCATATCTAGACTAGAGGGTCTTCGCTCTTCCCTTTTCCAAATGATCTTCCACAGGATTATCTTTGGAAAATGCAAATAAAATCATATCATTGTTCTGTTTTAAATGGCCGATAATCCATCGTTAATGGTTTCTATTTGTCATGCACTGAGAATCTGGCCCCAGTTTTACATTTTACTAATTGCCCTTATCTCTGACTCCAAGGCATACCTTCAGACTGTCCACAGAGCACTTCCAAGCATTCTCCCAGCTGGCCCTGAGCTTTCCCAGTGTCCTGGCCATTTATACATACTTCTTGGCTACCAGGGGAACTTCTCCTCATAGTTTCAGTTCTATCGAGAGTCATCTCTTTAAATCCCTTTATAGCATCTGTGTCCCTTGCACCAATGACACTGGTTTACAGTTATGGGTCATTTTCACAACTAGTCCCCCCACTAGCAGATGAGCTTCAGGCATGGCAGGCACCTGGTTTTGCTCTTTTTCCTTTCCTCCAAAGTGCATAGCACACTTCCTTGAATTTGGAAGTGCTTAGTCAATGCTGTTGAATAAACAAGTATTCTCACAAAACAAGGCAGGAGGAAAGGGGCCTTCATCTTTTCTTGACACGCCCACTAGGCTATCTTTCTGTGAATTATTTTTCAGGTTTTCTCCCAGTGTTCATTTTCAAGTATTTCATGAACAAATTAGGGTAAAGCCAATAGGTCCAGCAGACATTAAGGATGGTTTTCTCAAGAGCAAGAGTTGGGAGTGGAGACTGAGTCAGGAGGTAGGTGGAGGGAGTCAGTATGACCATTGTGCTCTGGACTTCTATTCGAAAAGTTCCTTCAGGAAGACTTTTTCATGTTATCTGAGACTTTTGATGTTATCTCAAAATGAGTTTCACACATACAGTTATAAGTACACACTAATGGGACTGAAGTTGTTCATCATAAGACTTTAAACTTGCATTTCATTTCTTTTATAATGTACCACAGATTATTTTGAATTATAATTATTTTATAAAGAGCACAATAATATTATATTACATCTGCATTTTGGCATTTCCCAATTTTTTTGAATATCATAGGAGTCTCAAAAAATGGGAATGACTGGTGGCCTCTTTTGGCTTTTGAGATTCATAGGCAAACTGGTACTTGCAAAATAAATTACCATCTCACACCTATGAGGTTAGTAAAAATTTAAGATGGGGTTGTACCAACTATTGGTGAGGATGTATCGCACTTAAACCTCTCATATGCTTGTGGCAAGAATTTACATTGGCATAATCCCCTTGGAAAAGAAAATTTAATTATTTGGTATAATTGAATATATGCATACCTACTGCCTAGCAATTCTACTCTAGGGCATGTATCTTAGAGAAACTCTAGCACATGCTCACCAAGATAGTTTAATAAAACAGTACTTAGCAGGATTGTCATAGTCCCAAACCAGAAGTAATTCGTATACCCATAATACAAGATGAATAAATTATGGTAAATCCATAAAATGGAATATCAGATAGCAATGAAATGAAATGATCTGAAGCTACATGAAAGAATTGGTTGTATCTTACACACAGAATGCTAAATGAAAGGAATAAGCTAAGAAAATACATATATATATATAAAGTTGAAAAACAGCATATCCTGAACTTTCCACTATCTGAAATAATTCAAAATTGGATCTGAAAGAGATATTTGTACACCATGTTCATTGCAGCATTATTCACAAAGCCAAGAGGTAGAAGAAATCCAAAAGTTTATTGACAAGTGAATGGATAAAGAAAATATGCTATATACATTCAATGGGATATTATTTAGCCTTAAAAAAGGAAGGGAATCCTTCCACATGCTACAACACGGATGAGCCTTGAGGATATTATGATGACTGAAATGAGCAAGTGACAAAAGGACAAATGCTATAATGATCCCACTCATATGAAGTAACTAGAGTAGTCCAAAGCACAAAAACAGAAAATAAAAAGGTGGATGTCAAGGGCTGGAGGAGGAGGGAGGTAAATATTTAATGGGTATCCAGTTTCAGTGTTGCAGGATGGAAAAGTTCTAGAAATTCATAGCACCACAGTGTGAATATACTTAATGCTACTGAACTGTACACTTAGAACAGTTAGATGGCTTTAATGGTTCCCTTGGCTTTGACACTGGGATAGAGCAATGTGTGTTTTTTACCTCTGCATTGAATAGACTGTTTATCCTTTTGAAAGCATTCAGAAAGTCAACACATTATATTAACTTAATTGTATCGATCCAGAATATCCCTTCAAAAACTATCTTTAACTCAAACTATAGTAGTGTCCAATCAAAGAACTCCAGCATGGGGGTGGTTTTGTAATTGTGTGTGTATTATTAGGTCTTCATCTTGAATGATAAGAGAGGGATCTGAAGCTTCCAAGGAAAAGGCACATTAAGTCTACATAAGCAAAAAGAAGAACAAGAAAAAAACACTTACAGATGTGGTCAGAACACTTCTACTTGTGCTCATGCTGAACTTGCTGATATCTTAACAGAGGATATGCTGGACTCCACTTTGGCCAGTAAAAATCAAAATGAACCTATTGACCTCTTCATGGTCAAGATCATGGAAGTGAAACAGAAATCTGAGACTGATGCAGGTTAATCAGAGGTCATGTTTTACATGATGGGCCACTCATCCTGATATGAAAAAAAGTATAAGATACTTCCTCATGTGCTAGGTGTCATCAGAATATGAAACAAGTGTATTCTGGCTTTTTTTTTTTTTAAAAAAAAACTAATTGTACTGAAGTATACACACATAAAACAAACCATTTTTGCCCAATGAATAGGGTGTTTTGCTTTAGGTGCAGCGATCCAGAAATGCAAGTTAGATAAGCATATGTTATCTACCTATTAAACATTCCTCATAAAACAAACAAAAAAGGTTAAGATAGTAAAGCTAATGCTATGTCTTTCTTTTTCCACCACCATTTTTTTTAAAGATTTATTTATTTATTTATCAGAGAGAGAGAGAGAGAGAGAGAGAGAGGCAGAGACACAGGAGGAGGGAGAAGCAGGCTCCATGCCGGGAGCCTGACGTGGGACTCTATCCCGGGACTCCAGGATCGCGCCCTGGGCCAAAGGCAGGTGCTAAACCGCTGAGCCACCCAGGGATCCCCCTTCACCACCATTTTTTAAAAAAGATTTTATTTATTCATGAGAGACACAGAGAGACAGAGACATAGATAGAGGGAAAAGCAGGCTCTGCATAGGGAGCCAGATGTGGGACACCATCTTAGGACTCAGGGATTATGTCCTAAGCCAAAGGCAAACGGTCAACCACTGAGCCACCCAGGTGTCCCTTCCACCACATTTTTTTTCAAAAAAGAAAATATGTGAAAAAAAAATCAGATTACATCAGTGATGCCTTAAACATGTTGTTTGAATCTTTTAAAAGGACATTTCAAGTGCAAACTACATTTTTTGGTGATTCTTATTAAAATGACTCCGTAGGAAAAACAAAAACAAAAACTTGGGCCTGAAATTAAGAGAAAATTTTCTGTATTGAACAAAGACAATAAAGGCAGCTGATGGGTATAGACTGCAAGACTTATGTGTGATGGAAAACGTATACCTATTTATTCAACAAATAAATAACTATGTCATATGAGAGATAGTGAGATAAATATAAGGATCACAGTCAGGTTAACTGGAATTTTACTCTCATTTGCCAAGTATTTCAGTTATTCAAGAAATATTATCAACAACATACTGTGGACTAGGAGCTTGGAATGAAATTGTGAAATAAGAAGCTTAGTGTCATGAGACCTGTAAGCAAATAGGAAATTGAAGCCCTTTGAGAGGACATGTGACCCTCTCTTGGCAGACCAAGGAAATCTTCACTGGAGGAATGACATCTAAGCTGAAACCAATAGAGTGGTTCACATAAGGTGACCAAAGGTTGGGAATGGGGGTGAGCAGACCCAGAAAGCTTGGTGTTTGAGGAACTGGAAGCAGTGTGTGTGATTGCAGTTTAGACTGTGTGTTTACCTGGGTAGTTGCAGTGGTCATGGTGTTAGGGGGTTGGAGAGAGTTGGTGCCAGGAAATGAACTCGGGGAAGTAACCACGGGCTTTGTATTAAAAGTGTGGACTTTATCTAGAAGGCAGTGGGGGAACCAGTGAAAGGTTTTAAGTGGGAGGAAGAGCAAAAAGAATTGGTATTTAGAAAAAAAAAATTATTCCCTCTGTACTATATTGGAGGAGCAAAATTGGAGGCTACCCTAGTTAAATGCCAGTAAAACAATATGGTGTTCTACTGGGAATGGGAAAAAGACACAGATTTAAAAACTTCTTAAGAAATAGAATCATCAGGGTTTAGTTTTTTGGATCTGTGGGATAAGGGAAGAGAAGGAGACAAGGTAACACTTGACAGGTTTAGGGTTTGAATAGAGATGAGCCGTAGAGAGTAGTAGAGATCAGTAGTATTCACTGAGATTGGTGGTCCAGGAGGGCAACAGGTTTTTGGGGAGAGGTGATGAGTCCTATTTTGTACTTATTTGCTATGAGGCCCTTGTAGAAAATCCATTAGTTAGACATGTAATTGTGGGGTTTGAAGACTGATTTGGTCTAACAATATAAAAGTTCCCTTATAGTATGACCTCATTACTGAACCAAACTGGGTCCCTCTTCCTTACACACTATTATTATTAATGTTTTAGTTATTCATTAAAGAATAACTAAAGTTGGGTGGAAGCGATATGAAAGCTTACTGCACCCATAAATGCACGACCAGGGAAGGCTAGTGGTGTCTACAATGCTTTTAGTAATGCCGTGTGCAGAATTAAAGTGGTGGCCAGACAAGAATTGAATAGTATGGTGTAATTGGAGTATTTTTCTGAGGGAATCCAGGAAGACTTCGCAGAGAGGATGACATCTAAGCTGGATCCTGGAGAATGAGCAGGAGTTTCCCAGGCATAGAATAGAATAGAGTCAGGGCAGTTGACTCTTTCCAACAAAATGAAGCTTGGGCAATGGCCTGGAGATGGGAATGTATGTCATCTACTTAGGAATAATAAGTGGTTCCATGGGGTTGGTCTCTCAAATGCACAGATGGTACTGCTAAGAAATAAATTGGAAAAAGTAGGTAGGGATTGGATTGAGATGGAGTTTTACACTCTACCATGACATTTGGTCTAATTCCTGGGGACAGCAGAAAGCCATTGAAGAGGGGGAGCGCCATGATTAGATTAAAAGAGCAACCTTTCAACCCTGGATTCCTGGAGGAGGTCCTGAAAATGCTGGGGACAGTATGGATCTCAGAATGAGCCTACTCTTTGGAAGGGTCTTTCCCCCCGCTTAGGTACCCCTGCCATCTGTACTTGAAGACACTGAGGCACTATTGGCTGTGGTCAGAGGAGTCATGAGTTAATGATGTGTAGTTGAGGTAAGCATGGTCTTTCTCTCTTAATGGGGAAAATGAAATGCCCACACATGGACATTAGTTTTGAACTAGTACAAAAGTTAGATCTCTCTCTCTCTCTCTCTCTCTCACACACA
Organism: Canis lupus familiaris; assembly: GCF_011100685.1. Lineage (NCBI taxonomy): Eukaryota > Metazoa > Chordata > Mammalia > Carnivora > Canidae > Canis > Canis lupus. The sequence continues at coordinate 11,486,707 of NC_049248.1, read as the reverse complement.
CACAGAGTATGTATATATGTAATATATTTTAAATGCAAATTTATTTTTCTTCCAGGCTTAAACATTTTTAAAGATTTCCTTTTGTCTACCCATTGTTGTTAATATTCATTTACCAATCATCTGGGGACCCTGTTAAAAATGTAGATTCCTAGGCCCTACTCTCTGGAATAGAACCCAGAAATTCCTATTTTTATCAATTCACCCTATGGATCTGAAGCACGGGTTATTTTCTTGCTGAATTACAGGATGGAGCCATAACTCCCTTATATCCCTTACGTGACATTCAAGATCTCCACCTCTCCCTCCTAGTTTTCCAGCAATGCTTCAGTATCATTACACCCACCACTTCATTGTAAACCCACTTGGCCTTTTTTGTGCTTCAAATGCTGCCCTCCTTGCTCTTCTACATTCAATACATCCCCTGTTGGCAAATCCTCTCTCTGTGAAGTGTTCTCAGGCCAGGTTCTCCCTAAGATCTTCCTTCCTCCAGCCCCAGGGTTACTCAATTTTTATGCTATCTCTCCATGAATTTTATTTATTTATTTATTTATTTATTTATTTATTTATTTATTTATTTAAAAGATTTTATTTATTTATTATGGGTAGGCTCCATGCAGGGAGCCCGACGTGGGACTCGATCCAGATCTCCAGGAGCACGCCCTGGGCTGAAGGCTGCGCTAAACTGCTGAGCCACCCGGGCTGCCCTCCATGAATTTTATTTAGACATGCATTCTCACTCCTGTTATATTATGTGCCAGTATTTTTTTTTTTTTGTGCCAGTATTTTTTTGCGTGCCTCTTTTCTTATAAGTCTTTGAAATCTTGAAAGGGAGAGCTCATGTAACTTCAGTCTTCTTATGCGCATTGTTCAGCATACCATAAGGCATCTCTTATGGCCTACGGGGATGGATCTGGGGTGAGACAGAGATAATTCGAGAAAAATAAAGTCTCATTTCAGCATGGTGGGCAGAAGAACCAGAACATACCTTCTTTCTCTATAAATGAGGCAATTACATCAAGAATTTCTGTCTTATGGCCTCAAGGATGAATAAGGGCTCCTTATCCTTTGGGTGGAATGAATCTCTTTAGAGCAATTAGCACAGAGGCAGAACATCAGCAGACCACCTCCCACCCAAAGGCTAATTACTTATCTTTACTTAGTGGTTGACATTAGTAGCCTGGTGAAACAGGGCTTCAGGCTCAGAATGTCCTTTTCATCTCTAATTTCGAATTTCCCAATCTTCAAAGTCCAAACCAAATGCTACCTTTTCTTATACACGTTTCTCAATTCTTGGTTTTAGTCACATGTTCTGGATTCTCAGAGCGTTGTTTTTTTCCTTTTTTTCCCTTTGCTTTATTGATATATCTGCTCCTAAACTTACAAAATCAAGACCTAAGACCCTATGCTCTTCTCTTCTATTTGTCTTCAATGAATGTGGTAGGGTGAAGGAGGAGAGAGTACTCTTTCCTCTTAATTTTGTACTTAATAAATGCTCAATAAACATTTGCTAGGGATAAAAATTCATGAACAGTATACGTCATGTAATATTTACATGGCTCCAGCCTTAGGAATGACCATGATTATGTGAAGTTGGACTTAGACTGAATCGCACTCTCGGAAATTATTAGTATGAATGGCTTAGTTTTTACTGTCTTGACTAGAAAGTATGAAGTCTTCCTAAGCCAAGGAATGTGTTATCAGTGAAAGCTAGTGGTGAGCAGTGCCAATCTATACTTGAACTACTACTATTGGATGGAGTGGATTCTAGGACCTTTCTGAATAATGATATGGTCAGTGTAAGTTTAGAGCTATTGCTTATGCTCTGAATCTTTTCCAGTCTTTCTGGAATATGATTTCTTCCAGTTCTTTCCAAATTCCTTCTACCTTTGTTTATGCTTTTTTATCATTTTCTTGGTAAGGTTATTTCACTGCCTTCTCTGACTCTCCATTTCTCCTCACCCTTCATGAGAGTCCATTGCTTTCTCCTCCATCTTCAGTGAGCCTTCTTTTTTTTTTTTTAAAGATTTCTTTTTTTTTTTAAATTTTTATTTATTTATGATAGTCACAGAGAGAGAGAGAGAGGCAGAGACATAGGCAGAGGGAGAAGCAGGCTCCATGCACCGGGAGCCCGACGTGGGATTTGATCCCGGGTCTCCAGGATCGTGCCCTGGGCCAAAGGCAGGTGCTAAACCACTGCGCCACCCAGGGATCCCCAGTGAGTCTTCTTTAGCTTACTCCACAAGTGCTTACTGAGAAATGCTTCTTGAATATATTAGTTTATAACTGCATGAATATCTGCTTCATGCTATTATTTTGGATCTGAGCCCTTTGTGTTGACATTTACCTGCTTCCTTCATCCATGAGGACTATTTTACCCTTCATTGTGACTTCCAGGGTATGTAGCCCAGTAATGAAATAGAGCAATTCATAACAAAGGCCTGTCCTGTGAGTGAATGAAAAGACAGCATTTATCTGGGTAAGTGGTGCTCCGTACATATAAACATACAGCATTAGTGCTGGGCGTTGTCAGGTTGATTCTCCTGGAGACTTGATTATCTTAATTCTGCTCACTAGTAGGTATATTTGAATTGGGTCTCCTGCCCAGCAGAAGGTGTTTATTTTTTATATTTAAGATAATTAGAAACGGTGGGCCCAGAAGGATTGAGGTGCTATCCAACAGATTAGAACAGTAACATCTAGGGATCTTCATGAGTACGCATTCTACAAAAATCTGGCTTTCTGAACACTAAAGGGCAGACACACCCTATTAGGAATTTTGTTTTTCTGTGCTCTTTAAGTCAAGATGTGATCTAGATATAGAGCCATGCACAACAGCTAACAAAACACTGTATGAAAAAAGGCCAGCTAGGGAATGAGAACAATTGGCAACTGGCTTCAGGCCATTCATCCTGGATCTCTAAGATCAGGGTATTTGACAAGATTTCTGAAGTCATTTCAAGTTCTAACATTGTGTGATTCTTAGTCCTCTTTTTACTATGAGATTGATTATATACAGGTTTCCTTTGTACATGCAGTGGAAGCAGTATGGTATGTTATGGAGGTTCAAAGTTTGTCGCTAAATGTCAGATACTGTGGATACTGTGGGATGGTGTTTTGGGTTCAGCCACTCACCCACTGAATGACCTCAAACAAGTAGTTGAACTTTTCATTTTGTTCATTCATTGTGTTCATAAATTGGGAATAACAATACCTACTTCAGAGTTGCTGTGTAGATTAAAATCAGTTTTATTTATATAATAAATTATGGACACACAACTCCAGCCCTTGGAATGGTGATTGGCCCAGAGCAAGTGCTCTATAGATGTTAGCTGTTATTCTAGCAGATTCAATTCCTTGATTCTGTTCTGCTTAAGCTAAGCTTACTGTGAGTGGGCATTCCTCCAGCATGTGCTAGTTGCTCTGTATAAAAGGAGGGAATAACATGGAACATGGTCTTGAATTGAATTTTGTTGCTGTTCTGAAATTATGATTTTTGTTTTTCACTCTTAAGCCACAACGAAGCATCAGTTTTCGGGAAAATCTGCTGTGTGTCCCTTTGTCTTTTTGACTCACTGTGTTTCTTTTCTTTCTTTCTTTATCTTTTGGGTTGGGATGAGTTGAGCGGAGGATGGAGAGTAGGGAGGGAGGGAGGAGGGGGAGGGAGGGAGGGAGGGAGGGAGGGAGGGAGGAGGAGGGAGGAGGGAGGGAGGGCGGGAGGGGGAGGGAGGGGGAGGGAGGGAGGGGGGAGGGAGGGAGGGAGGGGGAGGAGGGAGGAGGGAGGAGGGAGGGGGGAGGGAGGGAGGGAGTGAGGGGGGCGTCGAGGGGGGAGAGCTGTAGTGCTAGGGTGCGGGGGGTAGGTGATTGTAGGGATGCGTGGGTCTGGAGGGTTATGGGTTCTTTCTTGCTTTCTTCTTTCTTTCTTTCTTTCCTTCCTTCCTTCCTTCCTTCCTTCCTTCCTTCCTTCCTTCCTTCCTTCCTTCCTTTCTTTCTTTCTTTCTTTCTTTCTTTCTTTCTTTCTTTCTTTCTGATTTTATTTATTTATTCATGAAAGACACACAGAGAGACTCAGAGACGTAGGCAGAGGGAGAAGCAGGCTCCATGCAGGGAGCCCTATGCGGGACTTAGTCCCAGGACCCCAGGATCACGACCTGCCAAAGGCAGATGCTCAACCACTGAGCCACCCAGGTGCCCTGACTCACTGTGTTTCTTTCAGAATCCATCTAGGTTCTGTGGCTCTTCCTCCACAAACACACAGTCCCTGTTTCTCTTCCTTGCCTTGCTTTCTTTCTTAGCGTTTATACTGTGTAACATACAAAGTGATGTTTACTTTTTTAACCTGGCAGCTGTTCCTTCTACAATGTCATGCTTCATTAGGGGTAGGAAATTTGTTTTGGACTTTGCTTGGTCCCTAGCACCTAGAACAGCACATATCTTGCCAGTACTCAATAAGTATTTGTTGAATGTAATGAAGTCTGGCATATATATTTACCTAATCATAATTTCTCCCTGGTTGCTCTTAAATTTACTCATACACTATTAGGAGAAGACTAGGCAACAGTACATGAAGAAAATGAACCAAGCCCATCCCATGTCACCTCAGGGCCTTTACATTTACTGTCCCTGCTGTCTGGACCCCTTTTTCTCCAGATAGCACATCTCTTTTCCTTACTTTGCTGAAAGCCTTTCTCAGAGAGTCCTTCTCAGAGCCCCTACCTAAAATAGCATGTTCACCAATGTTTAGACCTGCCACACCAGCACTGTCTGTAACCCTTCTTTGATGATTTTTTCCCCACACTACTAGTCCCATCTAATTTACTTATATTTACTTGTTTATTTATTGATTACTGAAGTCTCTTTTCCTTCAGCATGATGACAGAGACTAAGCCTATTCTATTTTTTACTAGTACTGAGAATAATGCCTCATACTCAATATATGCTTGTTAAATAAATACACCTGTCAGAACATGAAAAACGATGGAAGCATTTATATTTTCTTTAAAAAATAATTTACCCCTTATTATCAAGGTAAGTCACAGTTATTCAACACAGTTTTTATTTTTTTAAATATTTTATTTATTTATTCATGAGAGACACAGAAAGAGAGAGGCAGAGACAGGCAGAGGGAGAAGCAGGCTCTGTGCAGGGAGCCTGATGTGGGACTCGATCCTGAAACTCCAAAATCATGCCCCAAGCTGAAGGCAGACACTTAGTCACTGAGCCACCCAGAGCGTCCCCAATACAATTATTATTAACATAAATGAGAAACATCCAAAATGATAAGAGAGCACTGGGTATTATACTTTATGTTGGCAAATTGAATTTAAATAAATAAAAAAGGAAACATCCAAAATCTTATTACATAGAGTCACACAACAGGTAATTTGATAGTGTTTTTCCATAGCCTTTCGTATTTAGCGACTATGACCTATTTTCTGTTTTCACTCAGTTAGAGGCAAATTGTATATATAGTATTACATGACGCTTTCTGCCCTAACTACAGATTATTATATTATAGGCTTTGCCCACATTGCTTTTAAAATCAAGATGATGTGTTGCTAATGAGATATTAAAGCACAATTCAAAAATTCTTTTTCTCTGGTCTTCTCTGCCATTCATTCCTTCTTGAATTTGAATTCTTTTTTTTTAAATTTTTTTTTATCCCTAAACTACACAGTAGAGAGGAGGAAGGTATATAGTTCTAGACTCAGAAAAAGGGATTTCCTTCTTTTTCTTTTACCAGGAACTTCTCCCTACAGCATTCACCCACTTTGTGAGCAACAGGCATCCTTCGGGTTTCAGGCTTCATGGTTTTCTTGAACCTTTCTCAGATGAGAGAGAGTATCCCACATGCATGCTCTGCTTTAAACAAATGGCACTGCAATTAATTAGCTACCTGTTTGCTTCTCTTCCTTTCCGGATAGTAAACTCCCTAATGGCAATAATTATGATCATGTCTTATGCATCATTATGTGTGCAATGCTTACCACATGGCTTGAATTATGATACTCAGGGGATTTTTCCTGAATGAATGAAAGACCATCACAGACATATATGGTCTCATATCTTAGCCTGTACTTCCTTGAAGTGCTTTTCTCCTCTTCTTAGACATTTTACTCTTAAGACCCATTGTATTGCATGTTTGTCTTGCCCTTTTGATCAGGAGCTTGTTGAAGAAAAGAAGGATAACCATGTCCCTTTGATGCTGAGGACAGTGTCTGTAAAATATACTGATGGTGTGGACATGTATCCAGAAGTCGTAAGGAGGATATGCTCTTCTTCTTCCTCCTTCTCCTCATTATCAACATCAGTATATTCTTTTTGGCCCTGGATATACAAACAGGAGTAACAGTACGTCTCTGCTCTGATGAAGATTATGCATTTAGTCTTTTCTTTAAGAGGGTGACAATATGAAAAATATAAATGACAATCTAAATGCCAGGTTCATGATGCAAAACTGCAAATTCTCTGGGAAGAACAGATGGTGGACTTGGTTGGAAGCGGCTTCTTGGGATTTGACTGATGTGTAGGATTCAGGCAAAGGGACAGGGCGTGGTGGGAACTGAGGCAGTGAGACCCAGGGCCCAGAGTTGACCATGCTACTCTCGAGGCAGTGCAGATCTGTGGGTGGCTTCGTGCCCATCAGGCAGGGGGCAAGCAGTTTGGGCTCAGGTTAAACTCAGGAGAGGCTTGGGAACTCTGCTGGGGAGTGCTCCAGCTCAGGATGAAGCAACAGGCTAAGAAACGGACTCTGAGGGGGTGGGTGAGGTAGCTGGAAGGGAGGCCTTGGTCACTGTGACTGCCTTGATTCCCTTGACTGGTGGGAGTTCTGTGCAATAGGGCAGAACCTAGAGTGAGGATGGCAAGTCTCTCTGGGGCCCTTGTGGAGTGCACCCCTTAAGGGGGTATCTGAGCCATCTGAGCAGAGGCACAGGAACAAAGGAAGTGTCTGGTGGGACCCAGGCTCTGGAAACCATGACGAGGCCCCAGTTTCTCCCAGGGCACGCAGGACATGGGTAGTAAATAGCATGATCTGTGGGGGCGAGGCAGGTCTCCCCTGCTTTCTACTGCCCACCTGGGGCCTGGGGAGGCTCTTGCTATTTAAATATGCTTTCAGGTGGCACACATATTAAGCTATGCTTGTTTTTTCAGGGAGACATTAACTCCTCACTTGACTTTGAAATTCTCATGGCTGGAGTCTTTCTTCCACCCCCCAACTTCTTTCCTGTTTGTCCGTATTTCACTAGTCCTTGAAACTGCCATTAACTGGCTCTGTGTCCTTAGATAAATTACTTAACCTCACTGTGCCTTAGCTTCCTCATCCCGTCTGGGTTGCACCCAGACCCAGAGAAGACTTCCTTTGTCTTGGTGCTTTTCACAGTTTCTCCAAACTTGCTCTCTTCAGCCTCCTGTCTTACAAGTGAGACCTATTTTATCACCTTCTCCCTTTCCTTCCTGGGATTTGTGGCACCAGCACGCCAGTGTTCCTCTCGTCTCATTCTCTCCATCCCCCTCCCTTTTTTTTAGATTTTATTTATTTACTCATGAGAGACACAGGCAGAGGAAGAGACAGGCTCCCTGTGGGGAGCCCGATGCAGGGCTCAATCCCAGGACCCCGGGATCACACCCTGAGCCCGAGGCAGATGCTCAACCACTGAGCCACCTAGGGGCCCCCACCCTCTCCATCCCCTAACTCTATTTCCTCGATGTCAGAAAACTAAATTCAAAACCCAAACATGATCTAAATGGCCAGTTGGATTTTGCCAGCACTCGTGTACTCCTAGAGCATATTTGCAGCAGAGTATTTTTCATGTTCTTCCATACTGGTGGGTTTTTCCTTTCAAGCTCTAGTATTCTTTTTGTTTTATTTGTTTGATTATTTCAAGTAAATCATGGTCATGATTTGGATTGGTCTCAAATGCTTTGTACTTGCTTTTTCTGGCAAATTCTTCCACTCCTTTACTATACTGGTCATCTCTGCTTACTTCCCAGCAGGTGCTCAATGCATTTTTATTTGAAAGTGGACATCTGCATTTAATGTGACTTCAAGTTACTTCCAATTTAAAAGCTTCCTTTTTCTATCCCCCGTTCCTCTGCTTTTTAAAAACTTCTTGATTTGCTCTGAAATCTTTGATTTGGTTCCTTATAGGCAATGACTCCTCCTCACTCAGCCCCTGGTGACTGTCCTAGCAAATTTTAGTGAATCAAACAATTCTCTTTCTACCATAAGGAGACTGCAAGGTGAGGGAAGGGCCTGGGCTGAGGTTTGTTTGCCCTTGACATAGCTGACTTCTGTGGACTTCCCTACTTTGTTTCCAGTACATTTCCCACAGGAGACTGAAGACTGCCCATGATGAGGAGGGTAACCTTGGCACTTTTATGCCTGCTTCCTCTGCCCCAAGGGAGTCCTGTTCCAATACCATATTGCTCTCTGGGTCTTGCAAACTCTGCCTTCTTGCTGTTCCCCTGCCAGTGGCTGGCTTATCACTCTTCAACATTTTTAGTGATGCTTGAGATTTCCAAGGTGTTTGAAATAAGTTCACAGGAAACCACAAGGACAACCTAATTTCCTCATTGCTGTCTTTTTCCTTAAGGACATCTTCCTGAATTTCACTACACCTGGATAGTGAGTTGAGCTGAAATCAAGAGTTGGATGCCCACCCACCTGAACCACCCAGGCACCCCCATACAAGAAATGTTTTTTGAGTATCTGTAATGTATTAGATATATATCCTGGTTTACAGAGACTGCCCAGGTCATGTTGGATGAGTTATAAAGAAAAAGTCTTGGAAGAAGAACATGGTGTAACTCTATTAGAAAGTATTTCCATTATATCTGTCATCCAAATAGTAGTAGGAGAAGCTGTGAGAATCTGGGAACTCAATCCATTTGGGGCCCTGAATAATAATAATAACAATAAGTAATATGTACATCTTTCTTTCTAGAGATCATAATAATAATTCTTTTAGGGGAATAGTATTACTATGTTCTTTTCTCCTGGGAGCAATTAGCTTAAGGTCACAGTTAGTAAGTGGTAAAATATGAGATAAGGTCCAAGTTCTAACTTTATTGTGGTTGTTGGTGAGTTCCTGACTCCTTTGTTAAAATCTCTGACCTCAGCCCTTGACAGGTAGAAGAAAATCAACAATAATAAGAAACAACAACAACAACAGCAACAACAATAATAATAGGATAATGGCATTCAGTTTGGCCTGCGGATAGAACAAGATCATAAGAATGGTTTCTTCTTTTTTTTTTTTATAAGAATGGTTTCATAAAAGTTATTGATAGTGTGTTTGAGCTAGTGTAGTGCTGAACACCTGCTATTTCTTTTTTTTTAAAGAGATTTATTTATTTATTTGAAAGAGAGAGAAAGAGCACATAGAGAGAGAGGGAGAGGAAAAGGGTGAAGCAGGCTCCCCACTGAGCAGGGAGCTTGATGCAGGGCTCAATCCCAGGACCCTGAGATCATGACCTGAGCTGAAGGCAGACGCTTAACTGACTGAGCCACCCAGGCACCTCATACTTTATTTCAAATTTTTTCTTTTTCTTTTTTTTCCTCTTTTCTTTTTTTTTTTTTTTCCTGAAAAAATTCTCATTCCTGACGAGGGAAACCAGGTTGGGCAAGTCGAAGAGAAAAGACATCTGTTTCATAATCAAGAAGATTTACTCAGTCTCTCACACAAGCAAGGGTGTGCTGTCCAATATCATGGCCACTAACAACAGATAACCATATACATTAATATGATGAAAATTAAGTTACAAAAAAACTCAAGTGCTCAAAAGCCACCTGTGACTAGTGACAATGGAACTGAGCAATGAAGATAGAGACCAACAATCTTTTTGAGAATCCAATGGATAAAGAAGTGGAAAATATAACAAGAAGACTAGTGGCAAGTAAAGTCTTCTTTTGAATATAGTTGTAGGAGTCTGGCACTTTGCCACTAATGCAAGATTTTTTCCTTTAAGAATCCCAGAAGTTATGGCCTTTAGTGGGATTACAACATACCATTGTTCCCTTGGGGCTCTGGCCCTGGTAATGCTTTGCTTCAGATCAAAACTCTTTCTGACTAGAGAAGAGCTAGGAAATTTGAGCTTTATCTGATTTTTTTCTAATAGTCCCAGGATTTAAGTGAAGGCTACTGTGCAAGCTCTATGAGAACAAGGCTGTGCTGTCAAGGTAGGTGGAGGCGACTAGCACTTGTCAAAGAGGGATGTGGTTGGTCATCAGGCTCCAGAATCTGATTTCATTCTTCATGTAGTCATATGGAAACTCAATGCCACAGGGGACAAAGGAGTCTTTTTTTTTTTTTTTTAAGATTTTATTTATTTATCAGAGACAGAGAGAAAGAGAGAGAGAGGGAGAGAGAGTACAGAGGGAGTGTGAGCAGGGAATCTTACATGGGGCTCGATCCCAGGACCCTGAGATCATGACCTGAGCTGAAGGCAGATGCTTAACTTATTGAGCCACCCAGGTGCCTGGACAAATGGAATCTTATTAGCATTAATTTCATAAATGTTTTGGCTCAGTTTCTCTCTGTTCTTTTTCAAGCTTTGAGAACCTACTATGTTCTAGGCCCACGGCTAGACTCTGGGGAATACAAAGATGATTTGGACAGATTGACCTTCTTCTCTAGGTTCTTATGGTCTAACATTCTGTGACTCTATTCCACATGCTTCTGTAACAGAGTATTCCTGGAATGCCATGACTGGCTTTTCTGATGAGAATCTCTCTACTAATGGGTCTAGTGGCTCTGTCTCCTTTCAAGTAAAAGAACTGTGTCTCATTAAATGTATTATTCCAGGGACATCCAGCCTTAGGAAGGAATCAGCCAATTCTATAGTTAGATGTATTATGTTTGTTTATTTATTTGAATAGATTTAATTTTTTCAAAGCATTTCTACATTAATAGCAATTAACGTATTCAAAAAGTTGAGGTATTGAGATTCCCTATATATCCACTACTCCCACACATGCATAGCCTCTCCCATTATTATAGCACCCCCCCCACTAGAGTGTACATTCATTAGAGTTGTGAGCTCACATCAACACATCATTATCCAGAATCCATAGTTTACATTCTGGCTCACTCTTGCTTTTGTACATGCTGTAATTTGGACAAATGTATAATGACAAATGTATCTGCAATTATAATATCATATAGAGTATTTTCACTGCCTTAAAAATCCTCTGTGTTCTACCTCTTTCCCCCTTCCTCCCCTCTAAACTCTATGTAAATGTATTTTTCTTTATTTGCAATAACTCTCAAATATCAGACTTTTGATTTTTTGTTTTGTTTTGTTTTCCTCCCTCCTCCTCCCTTTTCACATAAAGGACATTGGGGAATTATCCACTGGAAACAAGAGGGAGAGCAGATATACTTTGATTCTATCCCTGAAATTACCACTTTCCCCCCCCCATAGCTCATCTGTCTGAAACTCCATGGCTAATAGAGCCCAGATTCACTGATTGTACCATTCTTCAGGGCAATGGTGAATGTCTTCCCTGATACCACGTTCTTAGATACCCTTTGCCTCAAGGCTTTTCTGAATCCAGTTTCTGTTACACATTTGGATGTGAAAAATAAGAATTTACTTGTAAGTGTAAGGCCCTTGGCACTTCAAAGAGAGCAGAAGAACTCCTTTCATGGAAACTGATAATGTTCTGTAGGGGACAGGATACCAGGAGTCGTATATTATAGTCAGATTTTAATCCCAATCCTTCTATCTGTGCTGGGTAGAAGATGACCGCGATTATAGTATCCACTTTTTTTTGATTACTTACTAAGTACTCAGTACTCACTGTGTCCAGACACTGTCCTAATTCTCACCACAATATGAGGTAGATATTATTATTCCCATATCGCATCTAAGAACACTGAGGCATAGAGATGTTAAGGAATTAGCTTAGAGGCAGTGTTGGGATTGGAACCTAGACACTCTCATCTCATCTTTCTAGACCTCCGTTTCCTTCTCACGGGAGTGAAGATACTGGGCCATATAATCTCTAAGTTGATTTCTATTCTAAAATGCTATGAGTCTCCAAGTTTTTATAGATGAGGATCCCACCGTGACAATTGCAGGCTCTTTCGTTTCACACAGTAATTGTGAGAAGTACAGGTGAGTACCCTGAACAGTCGTTTCTATGAAGATTTCCTTGTTTACTCGTGTTTTGTTTTTGTTTTTGTTTTTTTGGGGCATGAAGGTGGCATCAATTGAAACAAAGCGGCCAGTATCTGTTTGTTAAAAGGAAACAGGAATTGACTCGTTTTTCTCATCTCTAAAGGAGCAATATCAAGTCCTAAAGATATTTAGTAAACTTGGAATAACACCCACCCCATAGGGCTTTTGTGGACTCAAATAAGATAAAATGTGGGAACTGTTCTAAACTTGTGAAGTTCTGTATAAATGCAAGGAACTATTGATATCATAACACATAACACTGATTCCCTGTTAGGAAACTGGGGCATCAGTTTTTCTGTTTGATTTCTCTGCAAATTGCATTTAGGAATCCTGAACAGACATCCTGCCTGCCCACATTAGGGCTTATGTTAATTCAAGGGCAAGACACCTCTAGCTTGGCTTTAGCTTTTCTAGGGTCAAGACACAACCACTTCCATTAACAAATCTCTACAATGTTTGTTTGGTCATGAGCAGAGTTCCCAGGTACATCAGGCCACTATGTTTTCCATTATGTTTCCCTAACTTGTTAGAAGTAACAAGTGTAGGCAGGGCAAAAATCCTTCCAGTTTCACTTAAAATGCTGCTTGAATCACTGTTTTAAAGTTCTGCTTGATCCAGGCTTCTAATTCTCATCCTTATCACCATCTTTAGTTTCTTGCAAGGAAAAACAGAATTCATTCCTGAACTTCCTGGGTTCTTTTTTTGTGGCTTCCCACATGTTTGGGCTTGTGTTGCACAGAATTTTCTTGCTTGAGGGTACCCATTGCTGGATCACGCAGAATGGCTGTCCCACTGAATTGAAAACAAAGAATATCTAATTAATTTCTTGATTTATTGGCTTATTTAGTGATGAGTATTCATTTTCTTGATCTCCCATTTTATGAAGAGCATGGCTAAGGGATATAGAAAAAGGGAGTGATCTCAGTGGGTCACAGTCTAGCCAACAGGTTGGACGAGCACTGACAGAATAAAAAGGATTGTAGCTCCTTGTCCTCCCTTCTGCCTTCCACTCAGAGAGGCTCTTGGAGTCCCACTGGGGCAGAGAACGGGGGTGGGTGGGGTGGGTGGGGGGAGACCATTTACTCTTCCCAAGGGCAAAGAAACATAATATGTCAGTCCAGCTCTATAATTAGCCCAGAAGAGTAAAAGGTAACCACAGAAGTTATACACAAAAAACACCTGGAGTGACCAGTGGAATGGGACTCTCTGTCATGCAGATGAACCAATAGCAGAAGTGATATTAGTAATCTATGCATCGATCGATTTCAAATATAGTTGTGGATGGTGGAGAATGGGAGACAGTAGAATGACTAGAGTCTAAGAGGGGATGTACCCAGAGAGCTACTAGGAAGATCAGGGAAATTCTTAAGGAGACAGGGAGAAGTGAGCCAGGCTTTTGAGGATTAAGATTTGGAAACAGGGATCCCTGGGTGGCGCAGCGGTTTGGCGCCTGTCTTTGGCCTAGGGCGCGATCCTGGAGACCCAGGATCGATTCCCACATCGGGCTCCCGGTGCATGGAGCCTGCTTCTCCCTCTGCCTGTGTCTCTGCCTCTCCTTCTCTCTCTGTGACTATCATAAATAAATAAAAATTTAAAAATATATATTTAAAAAAAAAATAAAAAAAAAGATTTGGAAACAATATACACTGAGGCTCCTTGGTGGCTTAGAGACAACACAAGTTGTCCTTATTGTTAATATTAACTGCACATGTAAGGCCAATCAGATGAGGAATCTTAATCATAATCACAAGGTCCTGGAAGGCAAGAAGCCTGTCTGGCTCTCCTTTCAGAAACTTAATCATGTTTAAGCTTCAGTGGACTCTTGCTGTGATTTTTTTTAAAAATATTTTTATGGGTTGCACAATCAAATACTTTGGTGTCTTAAGCAAGAGAATGTGCAAGCTTACATGCTTGCAGTAGTACTTTCTAGCTAAACCTAAAGAATGAAGATGAAAAAGATATTTACTGTTACATTGGATGGGTTGCTTTTTCATGGAAATGAAGAGTGGAATGAATTGAGAATGATTGGACAGGAAAAATTTACCTTTCAAGACTCTTTTGGGGGTCTAAAAATTAAATTGGCCTGAGACAGAGTAACAGAAGAAAATAAAATTTAATTACAAAACATACAGGGGCTGTACTCTGAGAATATGAGGCCCCCAGGCAGTCAGGCCTTTGAGGCTTATATGACTATCCAGAGTTAAAGAGAAGGGAATAGGAGTCTAGGACTTCAACCGAAGGAAGACAAATCACAGGAAGATGAAAAAATGTTCAGCAAACAAATGTTTGTTGGATGATACAAAAACAATGGGACATAGAGAGGAATTTTTTGCTATCTCTGGTGATAACTCCCTACCTGGAGAAAATTTCCTATCTAAAATTTTTTAGATGGTTAGGGGAGAGGCAAAAAGAAAACCTTTTTGAGTCTTTTATTTCTTAAAAAAATAATCAGTTGAATAAATCCAATGCCAAAGAGACACATTTTGAGGTGGCAAATTTTGCTCCTCTATGGTATTGATCTTGGTTACTTGGAAATGAATGAGACTTTTCTTTGACTTTTCCACTGCTGGTATAATAATAATAATAATTAGAAAATGTGTTTCTCTGTTTTTCCTCATAAGTGATGGTGAAAAAAAATGCCAATCATGAGATATTTTGGGTTTTCAAACAGAAAGGATAAAGATTTGGATACCTCTAGTATTTTCAGAGAAACTTGTTTTTGATGAGTTAACTGAAGCTCTTTAGAAGTGACTGTTCATTCAATCTAGCATGATTAGATGTGGGAAGGCCTTGGCTCTGCAGGCCTTGGCTCTTCATCATGGCATTGCACTAACTAGCTGTGACCTAGCAGGTCACTTACCATCTTGTATTTCTAGTTCTTTGGCTAGCACTCAATATGTAACTGTTTATGGAGGTAGCAATGTGCTGGGCACTCACTGGTAGAATGACATTAATAATACATGCTTTGGCAATCTCTCAGAATTGGTGTCGAGTAAATTTGGGTTTAAAAGCCCTTTGAAACATTTATAAACCTCATCCATCTTAGAACAAAAGACTGCAAATCAAAGAAGGAAATTCTTGCCTCATTTAAGACTAGACTTTTAATAACAAAGCTTTTCATTAAATAAATAAATGGAGCAAGACCAAATTGGAGATTGTCATCACAGCAAGCCTGACTTGGTACAAAGAATGGAAACACAGGAGAACCAAACTGGTGTTCATGATTCAGTTGAAGCAAAGTTTCTCTCACTTTCTATGGTCTTGCTGTAATCTCAAGTGTCCCTTTACCGACACACACTTTAGAAATTTTTTCTTTCCTCTCTTTCCATCTTTTTTTTTTTTTTAATTTTTATTTATTCATGATAGGCACACAGTGAGAGAGAGAGAGGCAGAGACACAGGCAGAGGGAGAAGCAGGCTCCATGCACCGGGAGCCTGACGTGGGATTCGATCCCGGATCTCCGGGATCGTGCCCTGGGCCAAAGGCAGGCGCCAAACCGCTGTGCCACCCAGGGATCCCACCATCTTTATGAAGTAACTTGTAGGAACTATGCAAGGTGCTGGGGGTATAAATTAGTTTGGGCCACTTGTAACACACTGAGGGTGTATCTCACATTAACACTCCAGTGTCAGCACCTCAAACAGAGGAGAAGATTCAGGGGAATGCTGGATCCTTTCCTTGTATCTTCTCTGCCATCCCTACAGTGTTGCCCTCATTCAGATGGTTTGAGATGATTTACCACCACACCCACATCTCTTATAGCAGAAAGGAGGAAGGTGAAAGTCAATGGTCTGCCTCTTTCCTTTTAGGACAAAACTTAGAAATTGCATATATGATTTCTGCTTATGTCCTCTGGGAAATGCAGTCTTCATGTTGAGCTGTCATCAGGGAGAGAAGGGGAGAATGAGCTTCAAGGACAACAAGGAATCTCTGGGGTGCAAATATGAACAGGGTATGGTCTTTCCCTAAAAGTTGCTTACTTTGGTGGAAGAAAACAGATTTGTAAATAGGGAATTAAACATATTTTTTTACAACCCTGTGCTGTCATTTATCTCAACACTTTTACCATCTAACATTTTCATCCTATACTCAATGAACAACTGTCATTTCCCCCTCTTTCCAGTCTCTGGCAATCATTATTCCACTTTCTGTGTCTAAGAGTTTGACTACTTTAGATAAGTTATGCAAGTAGAATCATGCAGTGTTGGTCTTTCTGTGACTGTCTTGTTTTACATAGCATAGTATCTTTAAGCTTCATCCATATGACCTTGCTCATAGCCTGTGACAAGATTTCCTTCCTTTTTTCAGACTGAACAACATTTCACTGTATATACATACCACATCTTCATTAGCCACTCATTCAATGATGGACATTTGGATTGCTTCCACCTCTTAGCTACTGTGAATAATACTTCTCTGAACCAGATTGTGAAAATATCCCTTTGAGATCTTACTTTGAATTCTTTTGGATATATACCCAGAAGGAAGGTTGCCAGATTGTATGGCAGTTCTATCTTTAATTTTCTTGCGGAACCTCTACCATTTTCCATAATGGTTTCACCCCTTTACATTCCCACAAATGTGTAAGAGTTTTTCCACAGCCTGTGAACACTTGCTTTTCTGTCTGTTTTCTTGATAGTGTTCATCCTAATGGGTGTGAGGTGGTATCTTGTTGTTTTACCTGTTTTATTTCTTATCAATTCATTGATGGAACCATTCCCCTACCCCTAAGGACCTAAAAGGGTCTGATCTTAAGCCAAAATATTTAACAGACAAAACCATTATCTCCAGTCTCAAAATTTCCCCTGAGGGTGTGTACTAGTACCAAAGAAAACATGAGCCCTAAAACTTCATTCTAACCCCATGAAATCCATTTTTAATGTTATCATAGGGTGTTCGTTTCCTTGCTCAGTCACCACCAGGTAAGATTCTCAGCCAAATCTCAGAAATTATCATTTTCTTCATTCTCCTCTCTGTCTCCTTTTTATTTTAAGCATAGGGGTTTTGACCCTGGGAACTCATGTCCTAGAGGAACTAAAAGCCTACAAGGTCAATCTCTGGGAGCATACACATATCTCACGGTAGGCTGCCTTCCCCACATCCAATCAATCACCAGGTCCCTTTGACCCTTGGTAGTATCTTTAATATCTGCATCCTTTTGATGCCTAAGGCCACTACCATGCTCAACCTGCAGTAGCTCCTGCCCCTGCAGAGCCAAAGTTGACTTGTTTTTTGTCTCACAGATTTGTTTGATTAAGTCTCACCATGACCATCCTTGATTAAACAGCCTCAATGACCCTACTTTGCTGGCAGAATAATGACTCAACTTTTCAACTTTCAAAGCTCTGTGGGTCTGGTCCCTTATGCCACCACCTCCTCTCCCACCCTGCCCCTCCCCCTCCCCTGAGCTACTTACCTTATTTTCCATCAGCAACTTCTCTGTAATGAGAGTAATCTCACAGCTTTAACTCATTCTTCAAGGTTCATTTAAAGCTATAATCATGATAGCTGCCAATCGCCGAACATTTATTATATGCCAGTTGCCAGTTTGCATAGATTCCATCATTTAATTATCACAAAGGCCCTATGAAACCATTTCTATCATCCTCTGGCTTTGGTAGATGGGGAAAATGGAAAATGGAAGGGTAGAGTGATAGGGGCAAGCCCAATTCTCACAAGGACCTGGATTCCTGTCCAGGTGACCTGAGTCCAGAACCCCAGGCTTTAGCCATAATTCTACTACTCACATAATGATGCCTTCCACCTTTCCCATGTTGAGAATTCAATACAGATGAATAATCATTTATTTGGCAAGTGCCAGGCATAAAGCTCTGGAAATGTGGGCAATGGAAATCTGATTAAGGTGATTCCAGCCAGCTTATTGACATGTTCTTCCTCTATGTTCCCAAATTTATTATAGTTGACAGGACATGACACCTTGAACATTGCTATTCATGCACATTTTGTCTCCTCCAATACAGTATTTTTTAAAAATATTTTTGTTTATTTATTTATGAGAGATACACAGAGAGAGAGGCAGAGACATAGGCAGAGGGAAAAGCAGGCTCCACGCAGGGAGCCTGATGTGGGATTCGACAATCCCGGGACTCTAGGATCATGCGCTGAAGGCAGACACTTAACAGCTGAGCCCCCAGGTATCCCTCCTCCAATACACTATTACTGTCTTTTGCTTAGAGGCCTTTCTGTTTGTTTACCTTCTATAAACCAAAGATAAACCCAAAGATATGTTTATTGAATCCAAACGAATTCCACACTTACTTCAACTTGTTCTCTCTTCCCCAGGGAGCTTTCTGGGGACAATGCTCTGTCCTGTTCTTGCTGTAAAACAATGTTATCAACTCACTGGGACCTGGGTCTTTTTCATTTCAGCACCTAATAGTAATAGCTCATTTTTATTATGTAATTTCCTTATTCTAGGCATTTTAACATGAATATATTAATTTAATCCTTACAAAACCATTTTTTAAAAGATATTTTTTTTATTTGAGAGAGACAGAGCATGAGCAGGTAGGGGGCAGAGGGAGAAGGGAAGCCGACTCCCCATTGAGCAAGGAGCCCGATGCAGGACTCAATCCCAAAACCCCGGGATCATGACCTGAGACAAAGAGAGACGCTTAACCAACTGAGCCACCCAGGTGTCCTGAAGTAAACCCACTTTTTTTTTTTTTAAAGATTTTATTTATTTATTCATGAGAGATACACACAGAGAGAGGCAGAGACACAGGCAGAGGGAGAAACAGGCTCCATGTAGGGAGCCTGATGTGGGACTCGACCCCGGGACTCCAGGATCATGCCCTGGGCCGAATGAAGGCAGGCGCTAAACCACTGAGCCACCCAGGGATCCCAGTAAATCCATTTTTATCTCCATTTTGTACAAGAGAAAACTAAAGTCCTATGAGTTAGGTAACTTGCCCATGTTTGCAGGGTCAGGACTGACACTTGGGCTGTTGGCTTCCAGAGTCTGCAATTTTGACTTCCTTTGCCTGGTGCTTCTGCTTTAGTCATCATACTTCCCAGTTGCTCTGTAAATATCTGTTAAACAAATAGACATTGTTTTGAATTCCTGGCACTGCTTTAGGTTTCTTTGTATCTCACTATAAACTGCCTTTATAATATATGTGTTGACTTCCTCCACGGTTATAACTCCAAAGAAGGAAGCAGTTCTTTTGCACTGTTCCAGGTACTTAGTGTAATTGCTGGGTCCCTGAGCGGGTGTTAGAAAAAAATGCTTGATCTAACCCTGGAAGACTGGGCTAGTCTTTATCCATACCTGATCTGTGAGGTATGGCAGGTTCTGGGTACTCTGTTCCCCTGAGGAGAAACTTGAATGTTAGTCTCTGAAAACTGCTCCTTAAGGGAAGAATGACTCCTAGCCCGGAATGAATGAAGAACCTCATCGTGGATCAAATGCCTCGCTCGGTGCACCCACATGCTCCAGGGCCTGTGTCTGTTGAGGGTGAGAACTAGGGAGGCAAGAGACACATCCGGAGGATAGCACTCCTTTCTCAGCCCACTTGTCAGAAACTCATCTCACTCTGGAGAAAATATATGCAAAGGCTTTTGAGATCCTTTTAATGCTGTCAGGAAACTTCCCATGCTTCCTGCCAGGCCTATCTTTCAGCATTTAATTTGGTATTTAATGTAGAAACCAATTTATTATTTTTATTTTTTATTTTTAAAGAATATGTTATTTATTTATTTGAGAGAGATTGAGCAAGATAGAGAGCGCACAAGCACTAGCAGGGGTAGAGGCGGAGGGAGAAGCAGGCTCCCCACTGAGCAGGGAGCCTGATATGGGCCTTGATCCCAGGACCCCAGGATCATGATCTAAGCCAAAGGCAGATGCTTAACCGACTGAGCCACCCAGGTACCCCATAAAAATCAATTTAAAACAATCAAATTAATATCATGTATTTTCCAAAAAGGAGAGTGATAGTTTCCCTCTTCTTCCCCTCCCGAGGCCCCTCTCCTGTTCTAATTAGGTTAAATCTTGATTATTTAATTCTAGTGCTTCCTTTCTAGAAGACGATAGACAAACGAGATCAGAGACCAGTGACCAGGAGTCCTGTAGGCATTAATTTATTAACAAATATTTTTCTCATCTCCAACGTGCCAGACACTGTGCCAGGTGCTGGAGAAATTATAGAGAACAAAACAGGGAAAAACTTACACTCTTTTTAGGATGGTGAAGAAATTGGAAAACACCACAATAGCTACTTCTGACATCTGAAGAGAAAAGAAGGGCTAAATTTTTTATATATGGCTCCCAAAATAAAACTGAGATCAGCAGGTTAAAATAACAAGGCATATATTAGCCATCGCAAGGAATAATTGTCCAAATCTGAACTATTTTTTTCAAGGTAGTGAGTTCCCCATCACTAGGGCTGTCAGACCACTTGACAAGTGTGTTACGTAATGAAAAAAATACACTATATCAGAAAGAGAGTAAAGAAAATTGAGACCTACAGGCCCCATGGGAGTTTGACCCCAGAATGGGATATGCATCTGATAAAGACCTCATTTCCAGATAAGGGTCATGACTAGGAACTGAGGGCCCAGGCTGACTTGTGTGAGCCAACCACATTTCAGTCTACTCTGATCTTCTGGGAGGGGTCCTTAAGTCAGGGCTGTCCCCAAGAGCACATGGCCACTTACTACTGTCTGCCAGAGGACTGGGGACATCAGTGGCAGGAGCCAGGTCCTGACCATCAAGAAGTACTTGATTTCAATGACTTCTCTGCAGAGGGTATCTTCAGGTGAATCTGGAGTCACTTAGTCTCTCAGTCTCTCCTGTGCTCACCAAAAAATGGAGATAATAATGCCTGACACATAGAATCATGGTGCAGATCAAATAAGATCGTAGCACATGTGAAACCTTACGATCTTACTATTTCTGTTATCATGTAGCAATAGCAATAATTCTTATTCTCTTTGACAGTTCTCTTTATGGGACCAGCTGGGGTGAGAAGACTTAGCAACAGGGTTCTCCCTTAGGATCAGAGTAGCCAGCAGGTTTGACTGTGGCTCCAAGTCCCACACTCTGAAGCAAAGTAGCTTTTCTGGGGGCTCTGTAAAGCAGTATTTGGCCCCAGCCTGGGTGAAAACTTGCAACCTCAGGCCAGGAGGGGAATGGGACCCCGGGGAAGCTAGCTTTTGTTCCCTGCCTCTTCTGAGAAGCAGATCTTTGGTGCTAATGATTAAGGGACAACCCAATTTCACCTAAGACCTTATCAGAGTTTTCCATACTCCTGGCTTCTCCCTGCCCCCAGTCCCCTCTCCTGCCTTTGCTCCAGGGGCATTCTCATAGTGTGCGGGCGAGGCTTGCTTGTTCTTTCTTTCTTTAACAACCACCTGAAAGTACCGCCTGCAGGGACCTGGGACTGAGGGTTGCATAAAAGCTCAAAGGAACTTGTGCAGCACAGCTGGGGCCGGCCACATCCCTCCTTACCTTCACGGCCTCCCGTGCTCCCGCTGGCACCATGCTAACCAAGGCCCTGGTACTCACAACCTGGTTCGCCCTCGCTGTGGCTTACCCCGTAATACACCAGGGTAAGTGCACAGTTGGGAAGTCACCATGGGAGAATGAAACTAAAATTCTTTTATAGGGTGTGTGAATGCCATGCCGGGTCTTTCCTCAGGAGAAAGAGAACCGGAGAGACCAGCAGTGAATGTTGTAAAGTGAAATTATAGTGACTTGGTGTTAAGATGGGGATGGGTGGCTGGCCGAGCTCTGAAGCCTTGGACACATCCAGTGGCTAAGCTAAGATGTGGCTTAGGTGCTTACTTAGTATAAAGGTACTAAGTAAGGCTGGGCCAGCTGGGCTTAGGGTGGGTGATGGGCCAACTACTCAGGGTTTACTGTGGTCCTCTTCACTCTTGGGCCCTAGAGAGGCTTTATTCTCTTTAGTGCAGGTTGAAAAGTCCCAGGCTGTATCCTCCTTTTATCCAAGAGTGCAGTTCAAAGGACTTCAGTAACTAATTTGGTCCAATGCAATGGAAATCAGTGGGTCTGGAAACCTGGGGATCACATGGAAAGAGGAAAGAGGTGTCTTCATGAACCAGGCAGAAAGAAAGCTTTCCTCCAAAAGCTTTCCTAATTCTTTCTGAATTCAATTTGAGTTCTCGGGGAAGGGGCGGGGGGAGGTGTGTTCATTCACTGGCATTAAAATAATTACTTTCCCCCATCCTCTTCCTCCCTCTAGTAGTTCTCCAATTATCAGACGCTGAGTTTGGGATTCTTTACTGCGTATGAATGAATGATAAAAGCACAGTGACTAAATTAGAGTGCTAATGATTTTGGCCTCATTGGCAAGGTGCCTCTAACGTGGTCACCTAAGCAGCCTTGGTGACTGAGTATCTTTTCTGTAGCCCAAGAAGAGCCTGGGGGTATGCTCACCAGGCCTACACAGTTATAATGCTCTTATGGTTAGCAAGCCCCCAAATGTCTGGATTGTTCAATCTATGGGAAATACTGGAAAATGAAGTCCTAGACTTCAAAAATATGATAGAAGTAGCCCATTTCAGAGTCCATTCCTTTCTTGTTATGTATCTTGGAAATAGCTATTTTCCTTACTCCCTTTTTTGGTTTTCTGGGACCTGGAAGGATTATAGAGGGGATATCCTTGGAATCTTTATTCTGTTCCAGTCTGACCAATTCACATACAGAGGCACAGTATTAAATGCTTCTTCTTATACTGACACCCTCAAAGGGTGGTGGTATAGGGGCCACTCCTAGGGAGCAGTTAGTCTTCTGCATTTTCTAAGCACTTGGCAGAAGAGAAACTTGGGTTGAGACCATTTATTTTTTATTTTTATTTATTATTATTATTTTTTGAGACCATTTTTGATTCACTATACCTTTTTATGCTCCAGGTTTTCCTCAGGAAGAGATCTAGCTTGGAATGGTGTAGAGATGGTGAAAATATTCTTCCTAGAAAGTACTTAAACTATTGTTTGTTTGTTTTTTTGGCTCCTCTAGAATTCATTACTGACCTAGACTTGATCACTGACCTTGAGTTGCTTAATGAACTTGAGTTGATTAATGCCTTTGAGTTGACCGCTGGACTAGAGTCCACTGCTGACCTAGAGTCGACCACCCAAGAGTCCCCTACCCACCTGGAGTTGTCCACCACCACAGAGTCCACCATGACTCCGGGGTCCCCCACCAACCTCGAGCCCACTGCCACCCTGGAGTCTACCGCCGACCAGGAGTCCACAGCAACCCCAGAGTCCCCCACTGACCTGGTGTCTACTGCCACCCCAGAGTCCACTGCCACTCCAGAATCCCCCACCAACCTGGAGTCCACCACCACTCTAGAGTCTACCGCTGACCAGGAGTCCACAATGACCCCAGAGTCCCCCACTGACTTGGAGTCCACTGCCACCCCGGAGTCCTCCACCAACCTGCAGTCCACCGCCACCCCAGAGTCCATCACCGACCTGGAGTCCACTACCACCACTCCAGAGACCCCGGCCAACCTGGAGTCCACCGCTATCCCAGAGTCCGCCACTGACCTGGAGTCAACCACTAACCTAGTCTCCATTAGTGATGTAGAATCTACCACAGATGTGCATTTTGAGAATGCACAAACTTTCGGTAGGTGATGGTTTTGGCTTTAGAGGGGCCTGGGCAGGAGTTAGTGGGCTTCCATTTTTTGCATCCAAAAGAAAAAACCTGCTTTCCTCCAGTGTACTTGGTTCCCCAATGTAAGCTTATGATCATACCCATCTTCATTTTCTTGTCCTAGAATTATCTACTGAGGTGGAATCAAACATTCATAGCTTTGAGGAAGCAACCACTAAAGCCACTGGTAAGGATTTCTAACTTGAAAATGCAGAAATTTCTTCTTCCCTCCCTCTCTTTCCTTGTTTATAGCTTATTGCATAGAAATTTCCTATAGTAACATAGCTTTGGGCATACTTTTGCTGCTTTGAGGTAGAGTAAATTTTGTCAAAAGTTCTCTGAAACTTGAGGAAAATTCAAGCATTTTCCCAGAGTATCAGGGATTGGAATTGGTTGAATGCCAACATAGCTCCATCCCAGAGGTCTGCCCAGACCTAACCAGGATCAGCCTTCTGGGCTTCTCAAAGGGGAGGTGCTCCTTGGTGTCTCGAATGAATCAAAGGATGTGGTGGCCAAAATTTTCTTTTTCTAGTTCATTATAATTCAATTTATGTAGATAACTTTTTGAGAGAAGATTATGGCAAATGTAAATCTTATTTGAACATAGACTGAACAAAAGAGAAAAGGAATTTGAAAGCTTCATGAATTAAGCAGTGGTCCTGTCTCTGCCCATCCCTCTTTCAAGTCTCCACTTTCTTTCATTTTTTTGTCTTCCACTTAGCCAAGGGGCCATAAGATTCAATGCCTTCTATCTCCACAAACAAACCCTGATACTTTAAGGGATGCCTGGGATTTTTGCTAAGAAAGGCTCTTGGGTCTTACCTACAAAAGCAAATCTCTATACAATCTGATTCTTGTGTCTACAAATAGTAGCTAACATTTATTGAGATCTACTATATTATAGCACTGCTTTAAGTGTATTGTGGTATTGCAGGTAGTAGTTGGAGGAATCTAGAAACTGTGTATTACTGAAAAGGCCTATTAAAAAAAGATTGTTTCCTTGGCTTTAACATCTTTCTCTTTTACTGTCTTCCTTGAAGACTATACATCGTTTGCAACATGCAGCTCTACTTAGATATTGTGTTCTAACTTCCCAAATTATAGTAGTTGATTAAATAATTAATCTACATTAATGATAGCTCCCCTTGCCCCATAGGGCATTAGGAAAAATCTCATGTTTGACTACAAGATCCATCTGGTCATTTCTGCTAATATACTGGGCCCCATACCTCCTTTCTGACAGTGGAAATTATCAATAAAATGAGACTCTGTTTTTTTGCTCTGTATAATGCATTTACTTATTTAACTTTTTTCCAGTTTTATTGAAATATAATTGACATATAACATTGTATAAGTTTAAGGTGTACAACGTAGTGATTTAATGTAAATATATATTGAGAAGTTTTAATTTTTAATAGGAAGAAAAAAATCCATGGAGGGTCCAGCCTTTTAAATTAAGAAACTTATTCCTTTATTTCTAGAAAGTGTCACTGCTGCTCATTCAGAAGAGCCCATCACTAGAGGACCAGGTAAGGCCAAACATCTTTGTCTTTTTTTGCCTATGCTTGGTCTTTGAGGGATTTTTTTTCTTGGGAGGCTTTCCAGGACAGACTCAAGAAGTAGGACTCTAGTAGGGACTCTGCCTATGTTTACACTCTTCTCACTCAAGTGCCATGTTTGCTCAGCTTCTGGGGGAGAAGAGGGGAATCCAATTCTTACACATGAAGGTATGACCAGTTCAGGTGCTGTTTTCAGGGACTTATGAGTGAATGTAACCTTTTAACCAGATGCTCTTCATGGAGTGCATCTGTGTTCCATTTCTACCGGTAAGAATTGAGGCATGCAGAGTGCCTTGGCAGTTGGGAGAAGGAAGTTTTGGGTGCCACAGACTTAGTGGAGGTGTCTGTTTACCAGGGCTACTTGAGGCCATTAGCTGAATGCTAGACATACTACTGTGTGTGATCCTTATTGAAGTAAATAAAATCATTTCTTTACTTAATTGCAGAAGAGCCTGGAACTTCTGTGGGAAGCAACGAGTCCATCTCAGTACTTTTTTGTAAGTTTCTGCTCTCTTGCCCTGATTCCTTAACAGGGGTTTGATCCCATTTTCGGTGTTGGTTTTCATACACTGGGAAGGGAGTCCAAACTTACAACTTCTAGATTCTCAGATCAGTTAGAAAAGTTTACATGGAGTGCCAAGGTAACCTTTTCCCTCTCTGAAGTTTATCTTGCAAGCCTAACTGTCTGGATGTTCAGCAACCAAATAGGAATACGATAAACAAGTCCTTTCCCTTGAATTTTCCAAGATTCCATTTTTCCTGTCTATCTTGGGCACGGATTCAAGTTCAGTATGTGGAATCTTTTTTAAGGGAGAGCCTGAAGAGAAGGCATCAGATTTGCCAATGCACAGAACATATAATTCAGTTAAAAACTATAAAGACTTGGAGCTCTGAATCAAGAGCTCCCAGTTTTAATAGGTGGCCTTACTTTTGGCTTTTTTTGGAAACCTCTAAAATGGTTTCTTCGTGAAGTAAAATGGCTATCTGGACAGTGTGTAAGTATGTCCCTTCAGGCACAAGGTGATGTAGGGAGAATAAGGAGTTTACATTTTAAAGAAATTAAGTCACACATGCAAAGTCACAGTGGGCAGTGGGAAAGATGGGTCTGATCTTTTGAACACAAGTTTCTCTTGGTAACTCCTATTTTTTTTTTTTAATTTAGAAAATGAAGAAGACTTGCCATTAGTTATGAACATCACTCTCATCACTCTACTAACCACAACTCTCTAAAAATATTCTGAACTTCTGAACAAGGCTTCCATTCCATTATAGGAGACCAAATAACTGCAAAGGTCTAGTAAGATGTAAAATGTACCAGCTGAGGATAAACAGAGTGGTGAGAGTTATATCCACACAGAGGAGGGGTATCTCTTAACCATGTCCCATTACATAGGGGCTCAATAAATTTTTTTTGGAATTGAATTTTGAGAGAGGTTTTTATTTTATGAAGGAACAGATTGCCTAGTTGTCTGGGGTTAGTACCAATAATCACTTTATTTCTCTCTGGTAGATACTTTATAACCAGGCTCCTACCCTTAGTGGTTCCAGGAAAGCATGGAATCAACTATGAAAAGTATATTAGTTTTCTTATTTCTGCTATAACGAATTACTGCAAATTTAGTAGCTTAAAACAACACAGACCTATTATTTTACAGTTTTGTAGCTCAGAAGTCTGAAGGCATCTCACTGGGTTAAAAACACATTGAGGAAGAAAAAGCGTCAGTGGGGCCGAGTTCTTTTCTGGAAGGATCTATTTTCTCACCTACTTTCATCTTAAAAACCAGCAATAGCTGGTTGATTCTTATTATGACACTGACTACTGCCTGCCTCTTCCACATTTAAAGACCCTAAGAACACATTGGGCCCCACCGGGGATAACCTGGGATAATCTCTAATCTCAATTGATTAGCAACTTTAATCCCCTTTGCCATGCAATTTAACATATTCACTGATTCTGGGAATTAGGTGAGCATTTTTGTGAGACCATTCTTCTTCATACCACAGACAGGATAGGACATCTCACTCTAAAGCTGGTTTAGTTCAGTGCAAGATGGAGACAATTTCCCATGCTTTTTTATATTTACACTAGATTTTTAAGAGAGGATATATATGAATTCATGTAAAATTAGTTGGCATCTGTTTGTACTTTGCAGTATGCATATGCAATAGTGTAAATGACAAGGTAAAATGGCAGAAATTCAGACTAGAAAGTGGGGAGAAACAGATTTTAGGTGTATCTCTGCCATGTGTGAACCCCAGGCGCTTTTTGGAAAATGAGTCAGTTATACCAGGTTGATGAAAACTTACTTTTTTCTTGTTAATATATTTCAAAAAATAATACACCAATGTTTGGGATTGTTAATTTAAAGAATTTGTAGCTGGGTCATCTGGGTGACTCAGCTGGTTAAGCCTCTGCCTTTGGGTCAGATCATGATCCTGGGGTTCTGGGATTGAGACACTGGTCGGGCTCCCTGCTCAACTGGGAGTCTGCTTCTCCCCCTGCCACTCGCTTTGCTCATGCTTGCACTCTCTCTCTCTGAAATAAAATAAAATCTTAAAAAAAAAAAAAAAGAATTAGTAGTTTACTAACCTGTCTCAGGGAAAATTATTCCATGCTTTCCAGTGATTGTTATACAACATGCAATAAATCCCTCACTCTTATGATGAGCTTGTACAAGAGCACGTCAGATTTTAGGATTCTTTGTCCTAGCTCCAGCAAGCCACTTATCTCAGGTCTTTTCCTCTAAGTAGGAAAGTAGTTCCAAGGCCTCTGCTGATTCCTTTCAAGATGATAAATCTATTTCTGTTTTATCAGTTACTATTTTTCCAATTTTTCTTCCCATTTTCTTCTTAGTTTCAAGTAGATTTCAGTATGGACTTTTAGGATGGGTGGTTGAAATGGTTTGTGAAATTAAGCCAGGAAAAGAGTTAGTGAACTCAAAATAGGCACTCATTAGTATCTATCTAGGATAGAAAAAAGATTTCATTTCAAATTCTAACTGATAAGTTAAAGGTGGCTGCTTAGAGAATAATGAGGTGAGTACCAAACCTGGAGACTAGTAGAAGGGGAATTTGTAACATGTGTGCTGAGTATTTTGCTGATCCTGGTAGAAGTGTCATTGAAGTGATGGGTTTAGATGTGGTCATTTAGGGAGGAGTATACACACTGGAGGATTAAGGCACCTAAGACAGCCCTAAGGAAACTTGATGACACACAGAGCAAGCAAATGACAAGGAGCCCCACACAATTACTGCCCTAATGATAGGGGGTACCACTGAAGCCTTGCCTGTGCCAGGCAGGGCTGAGCTGAGAGCTTTACTAAGTTATTTATACCATGTACAAGTTTTGTATATTATTAATTATATACAATTTATTGCACCCTAAAATAAATAAATGGTATTTGTGAAATGTATGAACAAATATAAATATTGCACCAGTTTTGGTAACAGTATAAGCTATTATATTTCTGTAATCCAGGAACACACAATTTTCAAATATTTGGTTTACATTTACTGTAGTGATTTATATGGTGGGGCTTAAATCTGCCATTTTACTTTTTGGTTTTCCTTTTTTCTTTCTTTTTTTTTTTTTACTATTTTCTATGTCTTGACTTGTGAGTTGCTTGAACATTTTTAAAAAATTCCATTTTGAAAAAAAAATTCCATTTTGGTTTCTCTATATATTTTTTAAAGATTTTATTTATTTATTCATGAGAGACACAGAGAGAGAAAGAGGCAGAAACATAGGCAAAGGGAGAAGCAGGCTCCACACAGGGAGCCTGATGTGGGATTCGATCCCAGGACTCCAGGATCACACCTTGGGCCAAAGGCAGACGCTAAACCGCTGAGCCACCCAGGTGTCCCTCTATAATATTTTTGAGTGTATTTCTTTGTACAGATTTATTTTAGTGGTTGTGTAGGTGTTACATTATAGGCACATAATTTATCACAGTCTGCTATGGTCAACATTTTAGTCAGTGAAGTAGAGAAATCTTACCCCCTTGTCTCCATTTACCTTCCTCTGTTTATAATTGCCTTAAATATTACTCTGCATACACTTAAAACCATAATCCATAGTGTTATCATTTCTACTTCAAGTGTCAAACATTTAGAAAACTCAAGAGAAGAGAAAAGATGTATTTTATTTGCCCACATTTTCCCCTTTCCATGATTTTCTTCCTTCTTGATGTTTCATAATTCCTTCTATTAGGACTTCCTTCTGTTTGGAGAAATTCCTTTAGCCAGTCTTTTAAGGTAGGTCTGCTGGTGACAAATTCTCTTATTTACCTTCAACCAGTATCTTTATTTCCCTTCTATTCCTAGAAGATAAATTCACCATATATTGAAATCAGAATTGACAGTTCTTTTCTTTCAGCACTTAAAACATATGCCACTTCTTTCTGGCTTTCTTTCTTTTTTTTTTAAAATAATGATTTCTGCTATCATTTGTATTCCATTTCCCTTATAGACAAGTTGTTTCTCTTGCTGCTTTCAACATTATTTTCTTTGTCAGTATTTTCAGATGTTTCTGTGTCTTGGTATGGGTTTCTTTGAGTTTATCTTGGTTGGAGTCTGCTTGCCTTTTTGATTCCTTAAGTTTACATCTTTTGCCAAATTTGGGAAGTTTGCAACCATTACTACTTGGAGTTTTCTCTCAGGCATGACCTCTTTCTCTTCTCTTCCTGGGACTCAGATAACAGGCATAATAAACTTTTCTTACAATACTACAGGATCCTAAGATTCTGTTAGTTTTTTTTTTTTTTTAATTTTAGTTTATTTCCTCTTTGTTGTTCAGACTGGGTAATTTCTATTGTTCTATCTTCCAGTTCATGG
Source organism: Canis lupus familiaris (assembly GCF_011100685.1). Taxonomy (NCBI): domain Eukaryota; kingdom Metazoa; phylum Chordata; class Mammalia; order Carnivora; family Canidae; genus Canis; species Canis lupus. The sequence goes on along the minus strand of NC_049248.1, from coordinate 11,456,491 downwards.
ATTCTTCCCTCAGCTATTGAACCCATCCATTAAATTTTAAAAATTTGGTTATTGTAATTTTCAATTTCAATTTTCTAAAATTTCCTTTTGGTTCCTTTATGTGTTTCAGTCTCATTTTTGAGACTTTTTGTTTCTTTGCTAGGTTTTAAAAATTCATTTTAAGCATGTTTGTAATTGCTCATTGAAGCATTTTTATGACATCTGCTTGAAAATCTGTGTCAGATAATTACAATATCTGAAAACATTTTTCATCCCCTTTCTTCTCAAAGACCATACTCAAACAAAAACAATAGGAAACAGAAATGCAAACACTATTTTTGCTAAGAGGGTTATAGGACATTTTAGGACAATTATAAGCCACAATATATGAAGACTAAAAACAGACGGAATGGTTAATGATGTAACAGAAAGGAGAAAGATAATACTCAAGTACCTGTAGAAATCTGGTTAGGGGAAAGTGATACCAAATAGAAGTATTCCAGCTGTCCTCATAGAGTGCTGGCTAGGCTCAAGGACTGTGGACACAGGTGCTCTGAAGATTAGATTGAAGTTGGGGTAGTGGTGGTAAAACAGGTGGCAGGAAATAGATTCTTATCCTCCCTTATTCCAATTCGAGAGAGAGATGTATTCTCTAGAAAACTGAACCAGAGAGGTTTGGGACTTGGGATAGCTGTCACTGAAGAAGATATGAGTGAGATATGTTCTAAAAGCAGGGCAAAAAATTAAAATATATATGTATGTACAAAATATTAAAAAAATACATATATTATATATATATTTTTTATTTATTTATGGTAGTCGCACAGAGAGAGAGAGAGAGAGGCAGAGACACAGGCAGAGGGAGAAGCAGGCTACATGCACGGGGAGCCCGATGTGGGATTCGATCCCGGGTCTCCAGGATCGCGCCCTGGGCCAAAGGCAGGCGCCAAACCGCTGTGCCACCCAGGGATCCCCTATAAAATATATTGTATATATGTATAGAATATATATGTATATATATACAACCACTAAAACATAAAACATATTGTACATATATAAAAGTAGGCAAAAAAATTTTAGGGCAATTGAGTGAAATGAATGGAGAGATGCTCAACATCTTACCCTGGCCAGCTCCCAAGTGCCAGTAGTGAAGATTATTCCTGCCAAGCAGCAGACAAGAAGATTCTTCTGAAGTCTTACAGTGTTCTCAGAGATAGCATCTGGAGGTAAGTCTTCGACAAAATAGCTATCAGGCCACTTGGTCATACTACTGAGGTGCACATGTTTCTACAAAACTCTTACAATGCATACAGGTTTCCTGATTATCTGTGTCTATTTTTTTTTTTTTTTTATGAAAAGAAAGCAGAGAATCACCAGACATTTTGAAAAATCTCCATCAAATAACACTTAAGAAACACTAAAAGGGGGGGACGCCTGGGTGGCTCAGTGGTTGATCATCTGCCTTTAGCTCAGGGCATGATCCTGGAGTCTTGGGATTGAGTCCCACATCTGGCCTCCCACATGGAGCCTGGTTCTCTCTCTGCCTGTGTCTCTGCCTCTCTATCTCTCTGTGTCTCTCATGAATAAATAAATGAAATCTTAAAAAAATAAAAAGGAATTATTAAAAAAAGAATAAAAGAAACACTAAAGGGAATTCAGAGGAAACAAAAAACATGAAGAATAGAGGAAACATTTAAGAAACTACATATACTAAGATACTACATAATATATTCTGAGGGATAAGAATAGATACTGTTCCTTACAACAAAAATAGGATGCTACTAAATAAAGAATCACTCAGGGGTGCCTGGCTGGCTCAGTTGGAAGAGCATGGAACTCTTTATCTTGCAGTGGTGAGTTCAAGCCCCATGATGGGTTTGGAGATTACTAAAAATAATAAAAACTTAAAAAAAGAAAAGAATCCATCAGAAAACAGAAATATTGACATGTACATTTAGTTGATAAGTTCAATAGAAGATAAAATTAAGGAACTCTCCTATAAAATCGGTAGGTGAGAAAAGGAATAAGAAAATTCAATTCACACAAATTTCAAAGAAAATAGAAAACAGTGGGAAAGAAATTATCAATGACATGCTGCAGAAACTGTCCAGTGATTACCCACAGGCTCACACTTAGCATTTGCGAGGGCCCCTGTGGGAGTATGAATGGAGGCCTGCATAGGCTATCTCTAAATATGCACAAGTTATAAACTGAGCAAGACCTTAGGTTTAAGCCACATATCCACCCAAGTCTGCTGCCTTTTCCTTGGAGATCGCCCATTTGAACAAACCTAGAGACTAAAGGAGCCATGTGTTTCCCTGCATCACCCTTGCTCCTGCAAACTGAGAGGTGGCGATGGAGCAGAGTGTTTACAGGAACAACAGAGGGGAAGCTGTTCTGAGTCCAGGGCTGACTTGGTCAAGCTTCTGTGGAAACCTGGTAGGCAAGTTTTTCTCCCTCTAGCCTCATTCCTGATTTAGGATTTCCAGAAAGTTTCAAACACCTCCAGAATCGGTATCATTGAACACAGGAGTGGCCGATAGCACAGTTTCCAAGGGGTTGTGGGTGGGAGAACCTGTCTGCCTTGTCTCTGGTACCCCAAGGCAGAACCTGTGAATTGTTTCTCTTGACGCTTTCTCAATCCTGCATTCTCAGGCTTGAAGGGCCCTAGTTTAGCCTTTCTCCTTCTCCCATCATTCTTGTTTTTTAACAGTATACTTGATGAGCTTTTTCTAATGAGTGAAAAGAAAGAACAATGCCTTTGGTTTCGGTATTTGTGTGAGGCCCCTTCTAAATTGCAGGGCCCGGTGCAGGGAGCCATCTTGGAATACAGTGCACAGTACAACAAATGGAAAAACAATGCACATTAACATATATCTAATTAAATTTTAGGGATAAAAAGATGATCCTGAAGATTTCAGTGAGCAAGATAGTCATATGTAATGAACTGAGAGTCAGCATGATAATGGAACAGTGGAATGGTGTCAGAAAGATTCTACATAAACATCATTTTCAGTCTTACATTCAATCAGGGTATGGGTTGGGTGTGGGGGTAGACTAGAGTCATTCTCAGACATGAAAGATATCGAGATATTTTGCCTCTCACGCACTCATGCACTCATTTGCAAGAAGATAAGGCATGGTGTGCTTTCACCAAAACAAAAAAAAAAAAAAAACAAAAAAAACCACAAAAAATACAAAAATAGGAAGGCATTAACTCAAGATATCCATCATTTTACCTGATGTGGTTTGAAGTGGTGGGGTTCAGAGCCTATGGTCAAGGAAGAATACTTGAGATGTCTTTGGTGCACAAAGGTGATTTTATTAAAGCACAGGGACAGGACCCATGGGCAGAAAGGGCAGTTGCCCCAGGACTGTGAGGGGCAATTGACTATATACAGTGGAGTTGGGGGAGGTAAAGATAAGGGTAGTTTCCAGAAGGACTTTCATATGCTAAAGAAGACTCATAGGATCCTGGAAGGATAATAGTCAAGCTAAGGTCATTTTTTCCCTCTAGCAAGGCATTCACTTTAAGGCAGTTGGGAGTTTCCCGGAGAAATGCTATACTCTGCCTGTCTCAAGTGCCTGTCCCTGGGCTATGGATTATAAGGACCTTTAATTTCATCTATATTTTCTTCTGCCTTTGTTCTCATCTCTCTACTTAAAAGGGAGAAAAGAAAATCTCCAAAAAAAAAAAAAAAAGCAAATTATTTTACAGGTTTGATGGTGAGGAAAATTGAGGTGAGGAACTTTGCTCATCTAGTTGGAGGTTGCAGGACAGCTTATGTTTATTTATTTTTATAAAAATTTTATTTATTTACTTGAAAGAGAGAGAGAACACAAAAGGGGAGGGGCAGGAGGAGAGGAAGAGGCAGGCTCCCAGCCAAGCAGAATGCTGGACTAGATCCCAGAACCCCAGGATCACGACCTGAGTGAAGGCAGACGCTTAACCACTGAGCCATCAGGAACTCTGGCTTAGATGTTTAAAAAAAGGAAAAAGATAATTATTAACTCTTGGGAAAACAAAAAGTTTGGGGATGAAATAATACAAATGTAATTAACAGGTGATGTTAGATGTAGAGTTGATGTTGGTGACTATAGGATTTAACAATAAACAAAGGCAAAAATATTTTTTGTTAAAAAAAAATTCCCACCAAAGAATCTTCAGCATCTGCAGCTGGACACTGCAGGGCTTACTAGGAGGGAGCAGCTCCTTCTCTGTCATTCACCCCACCTCTGTCATTGTTGGAAACAATTTGAGGAAAACAAGGTTGTTATCAGAGGTCAAGTGGGGAGTGAAGGGTTGGAGTTGGGAGCTCTCCTCCTTCCCTCTTGGCGCTTTCCTCTCCATGAAACTACATCTGGAGGTTCTGGGAGAACTCTGAATTACTTATAAATGCCTCTTTGTAATGATGCTTAAAGGGCACCTTGGCTGGGTGGCTCAGTCAGTTTAAACTTCTGCCTTTGGCTCAGGTCCTGAGATGGAGCCCCATTTCAGGCTGAGGGAGCCTGCTTCTCCCTCCCCCTCTGCTCATGCTCTGTCTCACTTTCTCTCTCATAAATAAATAAATAAATAAATAAATAAATAAATAAATAAATAAAATCTTTAAAAAAAAATAAAGGGCACCTGGCTTCTCCTTGGACAAGTGATGACAGAGAGATAGAGATAGAAGAACAAAAGAGTGAATTCATTCTCATAAGTGACACATCACCATTTCTGCTGCATTCTGTTTTTTAAATTAGCTTTATTTAAACAAAAACAAAAACAAGAACAGTTCACCCATTTTTCCTCAATCTCCACCCCTGGGTTCTGGAAACCACCAATCTGTTCTCTGAATCAATGAGCTTGGGTTTTTAATCACTAAATTTTTATTTAAGATTCCATACATAAGAACATTTGTCTTTTTCTGTCTATTCACCTTAGCATGATCCTCTGTAGGTCCATTCATGTCCCAAACGCAAGATTTCCTTCTTTTTATGGTTGAGTTTTTCTTATCTTTTTTTCTTATCTTTTTTATGTCTGAGTATTTTATGGTTATTATTTTTTGTTTATTGCCATCTAACAGGTGTGAAGTGGTATCTCATTATGTTTTGATATGAATTTCCCTGATGATGAGTGATGTTGAGCATCTTTTTGTATGTCTCTTGGCCACTTGAATAAGTTTTCTTTGGAAACATGTCTTTTCAGATCTTCTGTCTATTTTTTACTTGGATTGTTTTTTGTTTTTGTTTTGTTTGCATTTGAGTTGTATGAGTTCTTTATATATTTTGGATATTAGCCAGATATATTAGATTATCAGATATATTAGTTGCAAAGATTTTCTCCCATTCTATAGCTTTGTCTTTTTATTTTATTGATTCTTTTGCTATGCAGAAGCCTTTTAGTTTGACATAGTCCTGCTCTTTATCTTTTGTTTGTTTTAAAGATTCTATTTATTTATTCGTCACAAACACACACACACACACACACACACACAAATACACGCATGCGCGCGCACGCACTTGCACAGAGGCAGAGACATAGGCAGAGGGAGAAGCAGGCTCTATGCAGGCACCCTGATGTGGGACTCAATCCTAGGGCCCCGGGATCACACCCCGAGCCAAAGGCAGATGCTTAACCACTGAGCCACCCAGGCATCCCTAGTTTTGCTCTTTGATTTTTGCTTTTGTGACCTGTGCTTTTGTTGTTTTATACAAAATAAATCATTACCAAGACCAATCATCAAGGAGCTTTTCTGCTATGTTTTCTTCTAGGAGTTTTACACTTGCAGGTCTTACACTTAGGTCCTGAGTTATTTTGAGTTAATTTTTATGAGTGTAAAATAGAGAACCAGTTTTATTCTTTTGCATATGAACATCCAGCCTTTACCATATATTTCTTGAAGAGACTATCATTTTTCCATTGAGTATTTTTGGTCGCCTTGTCAAATATTAGTTGACCCTATATGTGTGGGTTTATTTCTGGGCTCTCTATTCTGCTTTTTGGTTACATGTCTGTTTTTATGCCAATACCATATTTTTTTTGCTTAGGATAGCATTTTAATATAGTTTGAAATCAGGATTCAACTTTCTGTAATTAAAAAAAATCACTTTATGTATTTAGTTAATGTATCAGCCAATATAAATTAATGGAAAATATATTTAATTTAACCTTAAATTGTACAAAATATATCAAGGAAAAACTGCATTAGTATCTGGTGAAAAATATTGAGGTAACTTTCCACATATTAGTAAAAATCTTAAAGAACTAAAAAGTGATAGGCTAGCAGCTCATTTACCTATTTTCTAATATTTTTTTTTGTTCAAGTACTTTACTTCAAGTTCTAAATATTAAAGATGAAGAAAATTTGCTAAGCTAAGGTAGAATTTAAAGGCTAACTATAGGGCACCTGGGTGGCTCCATCAACTAAGCATCTGCCTTCAACTCAGATCATGATTCCAGGGTCCTGGGATTGAGCCTTACATTAGGCTCCCTGCTCAGTGGGGAGTCTGCTTCTTCCACTGTCCCTGCTTGTACTCTTTCTCATTGTCAAACAAATAAATAAAATCTTTAAAATAGAAAAAAAGAAAAAAAAAGCCCAGTTGTAAACGGACATTTGACCTTGACCTCACAATCAGATCCATGTTTAACTTTTATAATTTTAAGTTTGCAAAGTATTATATTTAAAAAAGCATTTAAATGGAAGAATTTGTTAAGTGTGCATGGGAATAGAAATTATAAAACAAGAGAATAAAATGTAGAACTTTATAAAAATATAAGACTTTTATATCACAATAACAACAAAAAAAGAAAAACAGTACAACAAAACATTCAAAAACTAAAAGAGGTTAAATAACAAATGAGAAATAGGGATACATAGTTGAAACATCTGGGAAAATTAATTACTTTTTACAAATTGTGTAGTAAAAGACTCTGAGACTGTCACCTTTGTCAAATGTCCAATACTATAACATATGTGTGAGTCTGGAGAGTTCAAGATGCAAGATGCAGGTTATTGTTCATGTTGGGATAGGGGATGTTTGGCTCTGGGAATGTTTCTGGTTGGGAGTTTGTTTATACTCTTCTCTCTCTCTTTTTCTTTTCTTAATTAAAGGAATAAACAGAAAGAATGGTCTGAACCATTCTTGCTCAGCCAACAAATAAAAATACAATCTGCTTTCAGTCAGCAGCATCATTCTTATTGTGACTCATCATATTTCTACGTGTAAGATTATGTCCTTATTTTACAGGACTTTTTCCTACCCATTGATTGATTCAAAAGGAAATAAACAATCATCTCTGTTTCTGTCCTGGCCTGGTGGTATGTTTAGCATCTGCTTCTCAACTTGCTCAGGGACTTGGAAGAATAGGCTACTGAAGACTTAGAAGATACAATAAACAACATTTCTTCCCCTCAACTTTGGTGCCAATTGAGAAGTAGTGTCAGGAAACACAGAATGGAAGTTGGTTTTGGTTTCGTTTTTTTCTGCAGAACAGAAGTTTTAAATTTTAGTAAGATCCAACTTACCAATTTTTCCTTTCATGAACCATTCTTTGGGTGTTATATCTAACAACTCATCATATGGCCCATCTAGATTTTCTCATTTATTTAAGATTTTATTTATTTATTTGAGAGAGAGAGAGAACGAGCAGGGAGAGGAGCAGAGAGAGAGAGGCAGAAGCAGGCTGCTAATTGAGCAGGGAGCCCAATGTGGGGCTCATTCCCAGGACCCTGAGATCATGATCTGAGCCAAAGGCATATGCGTAACCAATTGAGCCACTCGGGTGCCGCCCTTCCACTAGTTTTATAGATTTGTATTTTACATTTAGTTATTTATTGGCTTTGAGTTAATTTTTGTGAAAGGTATAAAGTTTGTATTTATGTTCTTTTCTGTTTGTTATTGCATATATTGTCTAGTCAATCAACACCACTTTTTGCAAAGAGTATCCTTTCTTTCTTTTTTTATTTTATTTTTTTCTTTCTTTTTTTAAAAAAGATTTTATTTCTTTATTTGAGAGAGAGAGAGATTGAGAGAGATCAACACGAGGAGGGAGGGGCAGAGGGAGAAGCGGACTCCCCACGAGCAGGACCAGGACCGGCTGATGCCAGGACCCTGGGATGATGCAGGACCCTGGGATCCTGACCTAGGGGGAAGGCAGCGGCTCAAGGGACTAAGCCACCCAGGTGCACCCTTATGAGTTCGCATTTCTTTCTCTTTCTTTTTCTTTCTTTCTTTCTTTCTTTCTTTCTTTCTTTCTTTCTTTCTTTCTTTCTTTCTTTCTTTCTTTCTTTCTTTCTCTTTTTCTTTCCTTCTTTCTTTCTTTCTTTCTTTCTTTCTTTTCTGCTTTCTTTCTTCTTTATTTCTTTGTCGTTCTTTCTTTCTTCCTCTCTTTCTTTCTTTCTTTCTTTCTTTCTTTCTTTCTTTCCTTTCCTTCTTTTCTTTTTTTTTTTTTGATTTTATTCATTCATGATAGACAGAGAGAGAGAGAAAGAGGCAGAGACACAGGCAGAGGGAGAAGCAGGCTCCATGCAGGGAACCTGAGGTGGGACTCAATCTGGGGTCTCCAGGATGACGCCCTGAGCCGAAAGCAGACACTGAACCGTTGAGCCACCCGAGCTGCCCAAGAGTATCCTTTCTTTTTTTTTTTTATAATAAATTTATTTTTTATTGGTGTTCAATTTACCAACATACAGAATAACACCCAGTGCTCATCCCCTCAAGTGCCCCCCCTCAGTGCCTGTCACCCATTCACCCCCACCTCCCGCCCTCCTCCCCTTCCACCACCCCTAGTTCGTTTCCCAGAGTTAGGAGTCTTTATGTTCTGTCTCCCTTTCTGATATTTCCCACACATTTCTTCTCCCTTCCCTTATATCCCCTTTCACTATTATTTATATTCCTCAAATAAATGAGAACATACAATGTTTGTCCTTCTCCGATTGACTTACTTTACTCAGCATATATACCCTTCAGTTCCATCCACATTGAAGCAAATGGTGGGTATTTGTCGTTTCTAATGGCTGAGTAATATTCCATTGTATACATAAACCACATCTTCTTTATCCATTCATCTTTTGATGGACACCGAGGCTCCTTCCAGAGTTTGGCTATTGTGGACATTGCTGCTAGAAACATCGGGGTGCAGGTGTTTTGGCGTTTCATTGCATCTGAATCTTTGGGGTAAATCCCCAACAGTGCAATTGCTGGGTCATAGGGCAGGTCTATTTTTCACTCTTTGAGGAACCTCCACACAGTTTTCCAGAGTGGCTGCACCAGTTCACATTCCCACCAACAGTGTAAGAGGGTTCCCTATTCTCCACGTCCTCTCCAACATTTGTGGCTTCCTGCCTTGTTAATGTTCCCCATTCTCACTGGTGTGAGGTGGTAACTCATTGTGGTTTTGATTTGTATTTCCCTGATGGCAAGTGATGCAGAGCATTTTCTCATGTGCTTGTTGGCCATGTCTATGTCTTCCTCTGTGAGATTTCTCTTCATGTTTTTTGCCCATTTCATGATTGGATTGTTTGTTTCTTTGGTGTTGAGTTTAATAAGTTCTTTATAGATCTTGGAAACTAGCCCTTTATCTGATACGTCATTTGCAAATATCTTCTCCCATTCTGTAGGTTGTCTTTTAGTTTTGTTGACTGTATCCTTTGCTGTGCAAAAGGTTCTCAACACCTCGACATTTAATAGTTAAGCTTGCAAATTCCAAAGAGTATCCTTTCTTAATTGAATTGCCTTTATCCTTTTGTCAAAGATCAATTGACTACACCTGTGTGAATCTATTTCTGGCCTCTCTGTTATGTTCCAACGATCTGTGTGTCTATTCTTTTATCAATACTGTGCTGTCTTGATTACTGTAGTTTTACAGTAAGTCTTGAAATCAGATTCAATTTTGTTCTTCTTTACTATTTTCTTGGTTAGTCTACATTTCTTGCCCTTCATATAAATTTGGAATGCATTTATTAATAACTACAAAGTAGCTTGCTGGGATTTAGATTGGTATTGCATTCAATCCACACATCAAGTTGGAAAAAATGGAAATCTTATCGAGTCTTTCAATCCATGAACATGGACTATCTCTCCACTTATTTAGGTATTCTTTCATTTCTTTATCAGAGTTTTGTCATATTCTGCATATTTGGCTATCTTTTCATTTAAAAGTTTTGATTTGTGGTCCTCCTGAGAAAAATAGGAACTAAAAATCATTCTCTCCATCTAATGTTCATAAAGCTATACGTGGAAATGGTGCTTTTCTTGTTATGGGCTAAAAGTATGTACTTTTCTTGTTCTGGAACTAAAGTATTATTTCCTTAATATTAAGTCCCTTTTACAAGACCTGCTAGTGCAGAGCTAAGCATCAGTGAATCAGATTTATGCCAGCCACAGAGGTTTCACACTAAAGTCACAGACATCTCATATCAGAGTCCTAGAAACCTTCCCCATTAAGGCCATTGAAGTTCTCACACTAAAGCCACAGAGACCTAGTAAAGTCTCTCACTAAAGCCACAGAAATCTCTTAGCAAACTCCAAATGTCTCACTCAGTTTCTTGGGTCCTATGTTCTTCTTGACTTAGAAACTCAGGAATTTTTGTGTAACTCCCAGGCAGATTATTCAAATTTCAACAGATGGAAATTATAGGGTTTTTCTACAAATTTGCTGTTGTCCTTTGAATACAGTGAAAACCACTGGGTTATTTCATGTTGCTCTTTATACTTTACCTATCAGACCAAATAGAGATAACTAGTCTGCCTGTAATAGTCTCTCATTTGTGATGATGGGAAGTTAGGGTCCCACAGGATTTTTTGTTTATGTGACCAATTTTTAATCTTGAACTTGAGTACCAACTTGTACCCCATTCTGCTCTAGTGATCTCACAGTAGATAGAAATACTTACATAATTTCTGGTCCTGGATCTGAATAACAATGACTGTTAATAGTAACTAGTTCTTGTATATAGTTTAAAAGTTTACAAACATTTTTACATAGTCCATCCTTTTTAATATTTAATTTTGTGACTTAGGAAATATTTGCTCTATTTTAAGAAGGACTGTCCACAAAGTCATTAGCAAGCTGTTAAGTATTAAAATCACTTTACTTCAATAAGAAAGCAGGTCTCAGTTCTAGGTGCTACCCAGTGCTTTCCATGGTAGCATGTATTTTGCCCTGCCCCTTTTACTCTTATGACTTTGGATGGGGAAGTGACATCAGAATTCTCAAAGTGCCAGAGTCCAGCTCCAGCTGCGGTGGGTCTCTCGAAGGAAAGGATTGAAAGGAATGAGGAGATGCACACACACACAGAGTCAGGGAGCATACATCTCCTCCTGATCATTTCGCAGGGGCTTTATATCATTTATATCATTTTACATTGCCTTGTTTTTCCAGTTTCTTTTTTAATAGATAATTACGTTCTACGTTTTATCGCAAGCATCTTAGATCATTCTAAAGATTAAGAAACAGCTTTTCTCATAAGAAATATTTTTCCTTTCAGTTGAGGATAATCTTTATTGATTTCCTGAGAAAGCAATGATTGTGACACAAAAAGACAAAGGTGCTAGACAGAGCGTGACCTACTCTAGTGGGATAACAAGTCTATGGTACTATGGTTACATGAGAGGGGTTATTATAGTTAAAGATTATATGCAGAAATGTTTAACTTTCTTCTGTCAGTTTACAATACCTACAACCTCCTACAACTTATTTTATCAAAATATGTGTTCCATTGGTTAATTAACTGTCGTCTCTTTGTCTTGATGCTTAAGAGGTGCCTAAAGGACTTCTTCCGTGACAGCTTTAACTGGGCTAGGTTCCCAGATTTCTTTTACCCTTAACTGATCAAAAAACTCAGCATTTGTCATATTAGAGGAATTACAGAGTTGGGGGCATTGGGTTTTATTCTAAGAAGCATGTTAGAGATTTTGATTATTTTTAGACTCCATATTAATTTTATGAAAATTTCCCAATAATAATATTATAATGATGCTGAAGATGGCCAAAAACAAAGTGAAAGGAATCAGTGGGAGCCAGCTGTGGCTTCTCTCGATTTTTCAGGGTTAGCCCTCATGCCTGGACTTTGTCAAACAGCATGAGTAGCTTGGCTTGTTATCACCAAAGGAGGAGTGAATAAGTCAAAATGCCAGTGAATACCAAGATCTGGTGGCATTGAAGGGAGATGCAGTGTACTGACTGACTCACTTGAAGGTGTGGAGATTAGTCTATTGTATCAGACCCAAAACATTGTAAGAAAGTAGCATTTAGGACACAAAGGGTGCCTGTTTCCCAGCTAGGAGAAAAGAAATGAATATGTTTCTTTTCAAATATCTTCCTCTCAGGCGCCTTGCTTGCTCAGTTAGAAGAGCATGAGACTCTTGATCTCTGAGTTGTGAGTTTGGGTTGGGTGTAGAGATTACTTAAATAAAGTTAAAACAATAATAACAACAATAATAAATTTAAGACCAAAAAATAAATATCTTCCTTTAAGTAAAGCTTTTGGGTCCCTGTGGAAGACAAAGAAGATAATACACAAAGTGTCTTGCTAAGCCATGAAAAGTGGCACAACATAGGTACTAAAAGCCCAGATTCTGGAGCCAGAGGATCTAGGTTTGAAACCCAGTCCATAACTTACTACCTTTGTGATTTATTTTTCTTATTCCCCAATTCTGATGTATCAGGACTTTTCCCCACACCATTGAGCAATTCTCTAACAGCAGCTGGGTATCCTAATGGTCAAGTCAGTTCTGATACTTTCAGCTATAAAATAAATAAGGTCGGAAAATCTAAGGTGAAACATAGTGACCATAGTGAATAACCTTCTTTATATAAGTGAAATTTGCTGAGAATAGAACTTAAATATTTTTATACACACACAAAAAAAGCTAAATATGTGAGGTGATGGGTATAAAAGAATTCTAGCTAAATATAAGGTTTATTCTCAGGCATCCTAAATTCACATGTCTAAGCCTAAAAAATATGTCCCTCCGTTTCCTTTCCTTTTTTGCATGTATTGTCTGTTAATTGGCAGAATGTATCCAAGCTTAGAGAACTGGGATATACGCTTGTCTTTCCCTTCACATTCTCCTTTCAATTACCAAATCCTACCATTGCATTTGGTCTCTGAAGTGTTAGTTTTACAATCCGTGGTCTGATTTTTAATTAAGCAGCTGTAGAACAATAGAGGTAAGATTTTTTATTACGTTTTTAAATTTTATTTATTTTTAAGGTTTTATTTATTTATTTATGAGAGAGACACACACAGAGAGGCAGAGACATAGGCAGAGGGAGAGAAAAGCAGGCTGCCTGCGGGGGACCCAATATGGGACTGATCCCAGGACTCTGGGATCATGATGTGAGCCAAAGGCAGACACTCAACCACTGAGCCACCCAGGTGCGGCTCTTATGATTTTTTGATGATACAGTGATGTTCTTCTATTTGCAGCCAATGTTTCAGGTTAGGTTGCCCCTCTGTCCACTCCAACTGTGTTATGGGATAGGGATGTGGTTATTTTCAGCAAACCTTTCCAGTTCCTTCCATCACTGTAGAAGATATTTCCTGACTTTTAAAAACAATTGTTACAGGATTGATTTTTACATGTGTGGTGATGCCTGCCATGGTAACATTTCATTTACCAACTTGGAAAATAGGGATTGATACATAATTTTGCATATTTTCAGAGACCAAATTATATCCATGATTCCAGTTGTTTACTAAAATGTGTGTCAATTTCAAAATAATAGAAAATTATGACAAAGCCTATCTTTAGAGGTGAAGCTATAACTTTAGATCATAAAAAGAAAGAAAGAAAGAAAGAGAAAGAAAGAAAGAAAGAGAAAGAAAGAAAGAAAGAAAGAAAGAAAGAAAGAGAAAAAAAGAAAAAAGAAAAAAGGGAAGAGAAAAGAAAAGAGAAAGAAGAAAGAAAGAAAGAAAGAAAGAAAAAAGAAAAAGAAAAGAAAGAAAGAAAGAAAGAAGAAGAAAGAAAAAGAAAGAAAGAAAAGAAAGAAAGAAAAAGAAAAGAAAAAGAAAGAAAGAAAGAAAAAAAAGAAGAAGAAGAAAGAAGAATAAGAAAAGAGAAAGAGGAAAGAAAAAGAAAGAAAGAAAGAGGAAGAAAGAAAAAAGGGGAGGGGAAAAAGGGCGGAAAGAAAAGAAAAAGAAGAAAAAAAAAAAAAAAACCCTCAAAAAAAAAGAAAGAAAAGAGAAAGAAAAAGGAAAAAGGAGAAGAAAAAAGAAAACGAAAAAAAAAAAAAAAAAAAAAAAAAAAAAGAGGAAAAAAAAAAAAAAAGGAGAAATAAAAAGAAAAAAAAAAAAGAAAAAGAAAACAAATGAAAGAAAAAAAAAAAAAAAAAAAAAAAAAAAAAAAAAAAAGAAAAAAAAAAAAAAAAAAAAATGAAAATAAAAGAAGAAACAAAAAAAGAAAAAAAAAAAAAAAAAAAAAAAAAAAGAAAAAAAAAAAAACAAACAGTGACTAAAAAAAAAAAAAAAAAAAAAAAAAAAAAAAAAAAAAAAATAGAAAAAAAAGAAAAAAAAAAAAAAAAAAAAAAAAAAAAAAAAAAAAAAAAAAAAAAAAAAAAAAAAAAAAAAAAAAAAAAAAAAAAAAAAAAAAAAAAAAAAAAAATAAAAAAAAAAAAAAAAAAAAAAAAAAAATAAAAAAAAAACACTGGGCAGCCCGGGTGGCTCAGTGGTTTAGCTCTGTCTTCAGCCCAGGGCGTGACCCTGGAGATACAGGATCGAGACCCACCTCCGGTTCCCTGCATGCAGCCTGCTTCTCCCTCTGCCTGTGTCTCTTTCTCTCTTTCTCTGTCCCTCATGAATAAATAAATAAAATATTTAAAAATTTAAAAAAAATTTAAAAAAAGAAAGAAAGAAAAAAGAAAAAACAAAAAACAACAGTAACAACAGCAAACTCCACTGACCAGATCCATGCCCCACATCGGGAGGCAAGGGTGATATATGCAGAAATCCCCATAGATTAACTGCAGGGATTTACGGTCTGTTTTGATAACTCCAACTTGTGTTCACACTGTGTATTCTTAACACCTTACATATTGAAAAAACTTCAGATATTGGATGTTGGGGACAACTAGAAAAGATCAAAATGGCACCAATGGCCCAATCATGCAGTCTCTCATCACCTCACAGCCAAGTTTAAAGGTCACCCATAGGGTAGACACAATTTAAAGGTGACATAGTATAAAATGGCTCCATAAGGACTATGTCTGAATTATTTTGGATCCATATCTTTTTAATCTCTGGGAGAGCCATGAAGGTAGGGCTAGATATCACATATTTTTTTCTAATGAAAAAAAATTTTTTTAGCACCAACTGTGTTATAATCCACAGGAGCTCTTCACACCTCCATCTGCTTCTGTTCATGGAAACCAAGCCAACTTTTCTCTAAGGCCCCTTTACCTACGGCATAATTATTGTTGGCTCTAGGAACCATATTTAATAAATCCAACATTTGCTTTTGGGTGACTGGGTCATACAACATGCACACAGTTAATTTTAGTTAATTTTATAAAATCAAGTCAACTTAGACCCATTACTTACATCCAAGTACTTTCAATTAATAGTAAGATACTGTAGAAGAAAATTCCAGTTGTATAGTCTAGCATCTGCTTTACTTTTTGTTGTCCTAACCATGTTTTGATAACTATAAGTGGCTTTAGATTATCTTCCATAGCTAAAGATACAGGCACAAATTTGTTAGGCAAAGAAAATGCAAAAAGAATGATCGATTATCAGTCTGTATTTGCACATTAGCAAACAAGAGATTATCTCACCCTTATTTGCTCACATGGAAAATAGCATTCTATAGTTTGGTTTAAAAAAAAAAACACAACACACAAGTGACTGGACTAGATGAAAGGAACAGAGTTGATTATTTTGTGGAGAAATGGTTGCTTTTCAACTTGAGATAAATTCATGACCTAGATACAAAGCAGAGAATTTTAATACATTCAACAATGAAGTTAGAGAATTTAATGACCATGGATGCATACCTAAAATAGGAAAATGTGTAATACTGGTTTAAATTTTTTTTTTGAGATTTTTATTTTTAAGTAATAATGGTTTAAGTTTTTAAAAATATCTAGAGGCTTTAATTATATCTAATGTGTAATTAATACATACTGGCTAAAAAAAACTAAAGCCATTTCAGACTTTCTAACATTCTCCACAAAGGTGCTGCATACTTTTTTTGTGTGTGATTTATTCTTAGATACTTGATGTCTGTTGAGGTTATGGAAATTTCATTTTTTAAAAGAATATTTCATTTTAACTGTTTTTTGATGGTATGAAGAAATGGAACAGATTTTTGCGTGTTTATTATGTGTCCAGAAACTTTGTAAATGGATATTTCAACAACGTATTAAAGAATCTTTTTGGATTTTCTGCATAATCTCAATCATCATCTATGAATAAGGTCAGTTTTGTTTATTTTGTGCTTCATAGTCTAATATCTTTTATGTCATTTTCTTGCCTTACTACGATTGGTGAAAACCTCCAAAAAATCGACATAGTGAGATGTTTTTAGCTCATGTGGTCCCAAACTCAGGGGAAATGAATTCAGTGTATCCATAGTATAATATTTACTCCAGGTTTTTGTGCACAACTTTTTATCAGGAAAAAGAATATTACATTCTATTCCCAGTTTGCTAAGAATCTTTATTATAAATAAATATAGATTTATATTACACTTTTTTTCCCCCTGGTGTTTCTCTTTTAATCTATTAATGTGTTGATTACATTAACTGATTTTCTAATGCTTCATTATTGGGATCACATTGACATGGCAGTTTAGTTTCTAATCAGTTGAACTAATTTTTCTTTTTCTTTTTTTAAAGATTTTATTTATTTATTCATGAGAAATACAGAGAGGCAGAGACATAGGCAAAGGGAGAAGCAGGCTCCCTGCAGGAAGCCTAATGCGGTATCAATCCCAGGACCCCGGGATCACGATGCAAGCCAAAAGCAGACAGATGCCCAACCATTCAGCCACTCAGGTGCCCCTGAACTATTTTTTCTAGTTTTCTATACTTGTCTATACTAAGGACTTCCTTGCTACCCCCTTCTAAGAGATCCTTTTGTCAATATCAGGAAGTATGGGTTACTTTCTCTTTGTAACACTCTTTGCTCTTGGTTGCTTTGAAACCCTTATCCTCTTGGTTTCCCTTCTCTGACTGCTTTTTGCTTTTCTTCATCCCCTGCTGTTTCTCAGGGCCCTTGGAGCTCATCACCTCTTATGGCACCAAGTATGTGCTGATGACTCCCAACTCTTTGCTTATAATCTAAATTTCTTTCCTGAGCTGCAGTCACAAATACCCAAGTGCCTACCCCATCTTTCTACTTAGATGACTTACAAACACTCCAAAAATGTTCAAAACAGAACTCATCATCCTCCAACTTTTATTTTGTCTTCTTCCTTTGTTTCTAAACCTACTCTCTCTCCAGGGATTCTCTCAGGTCCCAGTACTCCATGCATCTACGTGCAAAAGAAGAAACCCAGATGTGCTGGCTTCTTTTCCTTTTTATAGCCCGTCACTAAGACTTACTAATTCTACCCTCTAAATGCTTCTTATAGCCATAAATTTCTATTTCCAGATATTAATCTGGTCAAAGCTATCATTCTCCTCTTGAAAATACTACTGCCAAATTTATTTTCTTTCAGCCTTGCTCTAGCCAATAAATTCCTTCCTTTCTCCTTCCTTGTTTCTTTCTTTCTCTTTCTTCTTATAATTTTAAATATTTGTCCTAAATTAAAAATTTTGTCTTACAAGATAATTTACCAATAACTCGTTGTACATCATTGTTCTTAATATATACACTTAAAAATTAATAGAATTTAATTCAGGAAAAGGAATTAAGGGCCAAGTATTATTTTTAATGATTGTATTCATTATTTTCGATGTTGTCTGGCAACACCTGAATACTTAATGCCAACAAGACACAAAGTCTGTAACTTTAAATTAATTTCTGATACATTGATTGCTTTTGTCAAAATCATTGTTCCTAGAATACAGAACAGATACTTTTGTTTACTATTTCCTTATTTAATCTGAAATGATTTTTTAAAATTTTCTATCTATTAAGGCTAAATGGGCAGCATTATATCTCTGGCTAAAACAAACAGAACAAGTACAAAGATAAAAAGCAAAACTGGGAGGGACACCTGGGTGGGTCAGTGGTTGAGCATCAGTCTGCCTTTGGCTCAGGTTGTGACTCCAGGGTCCCAGGATCAAGTCCTACAGCGGGCTCCCAACAGGGAGCCTGCTTCTCCCTCTGCCTATGTCTCTGCCTCTTTCTGTGTGTCTCTCATGAATAAATAAGTAAAATTTTTACAAAAAGAAGAACATTTAGATTGTAATTACAGTAAATTATCAGTGAGAAGAGTTTAATTTCAGAAAAGTAATTTGGATTTTGCTATCTTTTTGTGTTTGATCAATCCAAAATATAACTTAGCAGTTCCCTCATGAAATTCTAGTTATCTATACAATCCAAGGTAAGTATCATTTTTTTCTCTTTCTCCAAGAGTAATATTTGTACTTACCCTTTTTTGTGTTCACATTGCATTTTATTCTTACTTCTTATTGTTTCTGTGTTTTCACTATTTTATGAATTTCCTAATGCTTTTTTTGGTAGTAAACTATATTGTGTTCAGAAATGGGTCTAATGCATAGCAGGCACTCAAGATAGAGTCACTGAATTATAACTAAATTTTAGACTAGATTATTTATTTATTTATTTATTTATTTTATTTATTTTTTTTTTAGACTAGATTATTTAGATTTAGATTATTATTAGACTATTTCAGAGCTTTCTATGAAAAGCAACTAAAATATTTGGATCCAAATGGTATTGTATTTCAGGTGAGATGACTTTTTTCACAAATCAGTGAAAAAGAATCTGACCCATATTTGCATGCTAACAAATTTGACTTAAACCTTGTAATCATTACCTCAAATGGAAAATTTGAATCCTTGCCAATCATAAATAGAAACACATACTGTTTGGTTTGGAAATTAGTAGCTCTTTCAAATAAATAAACATCTTCATGAAACTATGTGAGACTGTGCACTTTAGCAGATCTAAGATCGGCATTACAATAAAAGCAGAAAGATTTCTTTAAATATATATATATATATATATATATATATATATATATATATATATATAATTGTACCCAACAACAGGAGATTCTGCTTAAGATTGGAATTGCAATAAAACCAGTGAATATACTGTCAGAAATGGATGTTATTCTGAAAGTTTGATCATAAATTTATCAATGAGACACAGTATTAGAAATTTGGATTTTTTTCTGTGGAAATGTTAGCTGGATTGGATATAATCTTTCTTACACTGTCAACAGCAGAATTCATAATTGGAATGTTGGGGAATGCGTTCATTGGACTGGTAAACTGCTCTGAATGGGTCAAGAACCGGAAAATCTCTTTAGCTGACTTCATTCTCATCTGCTTGGCTATCTCCAGAATCGCTCAGCTGTTGGTGTCATGGTTTGAATCATTTATGATGGGACTATCTCCACTTTTCTTTTCCACTTATAAACTGGCAAAATCTATTACTTTGCTTTGGAGAATAACTCATCATTTGGCTACGTGGTTTAGTACCTGCCTAAGCATTTTCTACCTCCTTAAGATAGCTCAGTTCTCTCATTCCCTTTTCCTCTGGCTGAGGTGGAGAATGAACAGAGTGGTTCTTGCAATTCTTGTATTTTCTTTGTTCTTTCTACTGTTTGACTTTCTAATGCTAGAAACATTCAATGATCTCTTCTCGAATGTCGATGCAATGGATGAAAGTAATCTGACTTTATATATATATGAAAGTAAAACTTTTTATGTTAAAACCTTGATTCTTCTTAGTTTTTCCTATATCATTCCTATTATTCTGTCCCTGACCTCATTGCTCCTTTTATTTCTGTCCTTGGTAAAACACATCAGAAATTTGCAGCTCAACTCCATGGGCTCCAGGGATTCCAGCACACAGGCCCATAAAAAAGCCATTAAAATGGTGATGTCTTTCCTCTTCCTTTTCACAGTTCACTTTTTTTCCATACAATTGTCAAATTGGATGTTTTTTTTATTTTGGAACAAGAAGATCACAAAGTTTATCATGTTGGCCGTTTATGTCTTTCCTTCAAGCCACTCACTAATTTTGATTCTGGGAAACAGCAAGCTGAGACAGACAGCCTTGAAGGTACTGTGGCATCTTAAAAGCTCCCTGAAAAGAGAAAAACCAAATTCATCTTTACCGATAGACTTTCCAGAATCTTTCCAATGATGAATACTTAATGAGGAGTCTTTGAGGATCTATTTCACTTCTACTGTTTTTTTTCTGCTGGATTCCTTTAAACATTGTTGAGCATTATTGAAATTTTCCCTAGAAAATGTTGCTTTTGATAACTGACACATGGTCAGCCAATATAATTTTAAAAGTATTCATTTTTGTTTAAAACATTGGTTACCAATATTTTAAAATCTCAAGTGTTCTTTTCAAAAGAATCCAAATTATTAAATTTTATATGCAAAAGATGTACTTAATTATTATACTCATGTGGGGAGAAGAGGCATATCATGTTTTAGAAATCAAGATAAATTACAAACTTCACTAGGTAAATTATCTACAAAATATTGATAGAAAAATTAATTAAGCAACAAAGTTATAGATGGGAAAAACATGACTTCAAAGTTTAAAGGTCTATTTATTTTATTTTATTTATTATTATTTTTTTTAATTTTAATTTTTAAAAAAGATTTTATTTATTTATTCATGAGAAACACAGAGAGAGGCAGAGACACAGGCAGAGGGAGAAGCAGGCTCCCCACAAGGAGCCTGATGTGGGACTCAATCCCGGATTCCGGGATCACACCCTGAGCCGAAGGCAGATGCTCAACTGCTGGGCTACCCAGGCATTCCCTATTTTTTTTTTTTTTTTTTGTGAAAAAGTTTTTCATTGTTGTCATTAGAGGTCTTATTGATAACATGGGAATGAGGTGTTGGAAAATAATATTCATAGTGCAAAATAAAATAAACTAGAAACATGCTTATAATGCTAATGTTAATTTGAAATTCCAAATCAAACATGTTTGATGTATCTTGGCACTTATTAATTTTGCTAAATTTCAGGATATAAAATATTATTTTCAGAGTGATAGATATTGATATTTCTACCATACTATGTAACAGAATTAAAAATACAAAAATTATTCTGTAATTCAAAATCATACTTGTTGCTACTATAAAAAGATCATAATTACATTTTGAGAATGATTATGTTTGTGTGTGTGCACATATTTCTTATTGCAGTCTGGTTACTAGAGTTCTTAGAGAAACAAATAGAAACAGGTCAAAAGAAAAATTTATAACAACACCATATGTTTAATGTAAGTGTTGGATGTGCATAGATATATGTGTATATATATATATATATATATATATATATATATATATATATGGTGCTGTTTTGACTATAGTAATCTAAATTTAGATAAGGTAATGACAAATTGTAAGTAAGGTTAAGACTAGGAAAGTTTATTATAAAATTTTGAATATGATGGTATAGATTATATTATATAGAATCTATGCAAGGATGTATAATGGAATTCTTGAAAAATGAAGAATTCTTTCTCAGAGTTTACCTTTGATGTATTCTTTAGATTGTGTTAAAGAAACAGAAAGTTGTAATTAAACAATGATTAATGCATGGGTTGTAAATTAATCTTGATGGAGCCATAGGTACTGGCACTGCTCTAGGGCTGTTCCCTGAAGCTGAGAATGATGTTAGAATTATTAACATTCCTCCCTATCCTCCCTCGCTGTATGTAGAAAACTAAACTGCAGACACATCTAGGCTATATGGTGCTTCTGTGTTCAATAACAATGATGATAATAATTTTAATGGTAAGAAATATTTTACTCTTTTTATGAAGTAATTTACGTTTGACAAAATAAAATGTACATGCACTATTTTGGGAATTAACCTAATACTGACACTGTAATTATCTGGCCTTGGTAAAAGGGAATATGTGAATCAAGCTGGATACATTTAGATTCAGATATTGAGTTGGTTTTGTTTTAGATATCCTATCATATAAATGACTTAAAGATAATCTCATGCTCTTTATAAGATGATAACCAAAAACATTATTTAGTTTTTAGTTTTATTAAACTTTTCTTTGGTAGGCAAGACAAAGTAATTAAGCCAATTTATGAGCAACTCTTGTTTCTAATAAGTGGGCCTTAGGGGTAAGTGTGTAAATTTTTAACTAGGAGCGAGTCCACACTTACGTAAGCAAAGTGAGGGAGATAGAACTCTAAGGAATGGGGTCCCCTTTCTTGACAAAGAAATTCAGCAAAGGATTAGTATGAGAAGACAAGGTCATGGGTTGGAACTTATTGCAATTGATGTATTGTAATCTGTATATCTGAACAGCAAGTGAGATCAAGCCCTGAACCTCTACTTTCCCCATAACAAGAGCCTTTGTGGGGGACTCAGCAGCAGCTGAATCACCAGCCAAGAAGAGCCAATTCCCATACATGTGTTGTCCATCCCATACAATCTGGAGAAGAAATACTTGTGATTATATCCTATTCTGGAACCATAGTGTTAAGGAAAGATGGATATTGTCACTGATTTCTTGTTAACTGTCTTTCTCACCCACCAAATAAATGTTCATTTAAAGAATCTGGTGTAATCACTGCTTGTTTCAATTTGTCAACCCAGGTGACTTATAGGAGAGGAACAAATAACCTGTTTCTATTGCCGAAATAGTTGCATCTCTAATCTTTAGGTCTAGTACTGGAGGCATCTGATAGACCATAAATCAAGCACAGCAAGACATTTTTCTCAAACTTTAGTGAATGTATCTATCAGATAGAAACCCATATCTCTACTGATCTCTGAGAAAGGAATGCAAATTTTCTCAATGTCTCAGGTGATTTATCTACTATTGGTAGGTGGCTTCTCCTACCAAGATCTTGACTAGGCCCCGTCTCCTCTGAGCCAAGGACACCTTTAGTGGACTTCTGCATCATCACACAGTCCCCCCCACCCAATTCTGTCATTCAAGACCCTAGGTATTGCTGTCTGGAGTAATCTATGTCCTACTCAGAACCTTAAGGGCAATCTTCATAAGAAAAAAATGATTTGAAAAGCTTGATGAATTTGAAAAACATATAAACTTTTTTGTCTCCTTGTACACTAAATCTTGTGTCATAGACTATAGCTTTTCAAATTTTACTTTTCCCCCTATCAACATAAATGCAGTCTCAGAAGACTACAGAGATGCAACCATTCTTACTTTGAGCATGAAACTAATGTTCACCAGGGTGGAGGTTAGTATTAGTTACACTGGCCCTGTCTTAGGTTTGTCATGAAGAGAGCCAGTGGGGAAGTCTGCCCTCTAAGGATCTTGAGGGAAAACACATAAACAAAAAGTGTAGCCTTCAGTTGAAAATTGAAGGAGTATGCTAAGTGAAACAATAATCTACAAGACAGCATCATGGCTAGGGGAACAACTGTTGCTTCTTTGAGATTATAGGAGATCTAAACCTGTGAGCCTGGGAAGGGAAAGGCAACAGAAAGAGCCAAATAAAGGCAAAAGGCAACCTGAGCCAAATAAAAAGCTCAGGTATATTTTTTTCACTGGAGATGTCACGGACACAGGGAGGAAACTGGAAGAACTCAAGCCAAATGATAGAAGCTCATAAAACATTCAGTCCAAACACCTTTTTTTACGTTCACATAAGCATGAGTTCATTACTATATAAGTATTACTCCATTTGAATTAGACCAAAGTAGACTTCCCAATGCATTTTCTCACCATTCTTTAGAAGAAATGTCACTTTTTCAACTGATAAAGTCTATGTTCATAGATTTTTAAGATTTAAAAAAATTTATTTTTAAAGATTTTATTCATTTATTCATGAGAGACACAGAGAGTGAGGCAGAGACACAGGCAGAAGGAGAAGCAGGCTCCCCACAGGGAGCCCAATGCAGGACTCAATCCCAGGACCCCAGGACCACGACCTGAGCCAAAGGCAGCCACTCAACCACTGAGCCATCCAGGCGCCCCAATTTTTCTGATTTAAATTATAGTCATCATTAGAAGTTTAGACTACTTATTTTGGATTGTCCCTGTAGCATATACATAGATTTAATTAATTGTTATCTGCCCAAGCATTTAAGAATAATATTCCTTGTATTTATACATACAGTAAGACTTTTTCTTGTTATTATATCCTTTATTTTTTTATTTTTAAAGATTTTATTTATGTATGTATTTGACACACACACAGAGAGAGAGAGAGAGAGAGAGAGAGAGAGAGAGAAAGCACATGCAGGGGGAACAGGAGAGGGAGAAGCAGGCTCCCTGCTGAGCAGGGAGTTCCATGAGGGGCTCAATCCCAGGACCTTGGGATCATGACCTGAGCCAAAGGCAGAAGCTTAACCAACTGAGCCACCCATGCACCCTATTACAACCTTTAGATTGAGTTTTCCTTCAGTGTAACTATGAACTCAAGTATTCTGTAATGACTAAGCATCTCTTGGCTAACTTGTTGCTATGCAGTTTTGTCACTGCTAAATCATGCCTATAGGGACACCTGGGTGGTTCAGCGGTTGAGCTGCTGCCTTTGGCTCAGGGTGTGATCCTGGTCCTGGGATCGAGTCCCACATCAGGCTTCCTGCAAGGAGCCTGCTTCTCTCTCTGTCTGTGTCTGCCTCTCTCTGTGTATCTCTCATGAATAAATAAATAAAATCTTAAAAAAAATCATGCCTATCAATGGATCCCTTGTGTCAGGCAGCCTTCTATACCATGTCAGAGCATTTCTGAAAACATCAGTGATCTCTAGGGCTTTCTTGGTTTCATGTCACAAAATATAGAGTTTTCTATCCATCTCTAATTCCCTCCACTGGAAGTAGTCTCTTTCATGAAGAAGAGTACAAAGGCCCCCACCCCTTGTTTGTTAGCCCTGCAAGTATTTATGACTCTGTATGACTTCTGGTTTGAACCAGCAGTGTTGGTTATTTCAGGGTTAGTAACAGAAATTATGCACGAGTTCATACATATGTCATAAAATTTCTCTAGTTTTAAAGATTTGCTTTCTTTTCTTGTTCTTATGCTAGTTTCACAGTCAAGTCTTACTCATTTTCCCTTTTCTTGTGTTCCCAATAGGATTACCAACTAAGTTAGCATTCATTCATTTAACAAATAGTTATTGATGGCCAACTATGTGTTAGGCCCTCCCTGTTCTAGGAATTGGAAATATGTCAGTGGATAACCACAAAACAGTCCCTTCTCTCATGGAGCTTACTGTGATATAAGAAGTACTTGGTAGCTAAGGTTATGTAGTGTACATGCCTGACATTAAGTTTTTGATTGCTGGGGTGTCTGGGAGTTTCAGCTGGTTTAATGTCTGCCTTTGGCTCAAGTGGTGAAGCCGAGGGATTGAGACCCGCGTGGGGCTCTCTGCTTGGCGGGGAGCCTGTCGCTCCCTCTGCCTCTGCCACTTCCAATCTCTCTATCTCTGTCAAATAAATAAAATCTTTTTTTTTTTTTAAAGTTCTTGATTGCCAAGATATCCATTTCAAAGACATGCATCTTGCACAAACACATTGCCAGCTGCATGACACAGCTACCAGTAAAACACCTGGTTAAGAAGCCAGGCCACTCCAAATCATGAACTTCCCCTTTTAGAAAGCCCTGAGTAACCTCTATAACTGACTGCTTGCATGACCCTGCTTTTCCCTTTGCAGGCCCTAATTCCCAATGTTCTGTTTTAAATTCAGCAGTAAAGAATGAGCTTGTAAAATCCTAGACATCCACTCTTTTTTTTTTTAAGATTTTATTTATTTATTCATGAGAGGCACAGAGAGAGAGAGAGAGAAAGAGAGAGAGAGGCAGAGACACAGGCAGAGGGAGAAGCAGGCTTCATGCAGGGAGCCCTGGGTCCGGGGTCTCCAGGATCAGGCCCTGGGCTGAAGGTGGCGCTAAACCGCTAAGCCACTGGGGCTGCCCACCCACTCTCAATGTAAATAAAAGCAGAACACCAGGTCTATACTTCCCCTATGACACCCCTGTGTGGCCTTGGGCTCACTTCATGTATCCTCCAGGACTTATGAATAATAAACCCTGTTTTTCTCCTTTCTTTTCAATGATTTTATTTATTTGAAAGAGAAAGAGAGTGCAAGCTGGGGGGAGGGGGGGGACAGAGAGAGAGAGAGAGAAAGAGAGAGAGGGAGGGAGAAGCAGACTCCCTGCTGAGCAAGGAGCAGGGCTCCATCTGGGATCATGACCTGAGCCCAAGGCAGATGCTTGACTGAGCCACCCAGGTGTGCCTAAACTTTATTTTTTCAAAGTTCCCTGATGGTTGTTGCTGAGGTGAATTGGAATAAGAACAAAAGGTCAATCCAGCTGCTGCCAAGTGAACTGGAGAGACCATCTGCCCAGCCAGTTCCTGGGATGTTAGAGGCTCTTAGTCTCCTTACAACTAAAGGGTCAAGGACAGACCAGACAGTGCTGAGTGGTGCAAGTAAAGAGTTTATTAAAGAGAAAGAGTATGGAGAGTGGGCCAGCTCAAGGGAGAGCTGTGTCTGGGGTTTGGGTCTCTTTCATTGACAGTGTTAACTAAGAGGTGGAATATTTATGATTTGGGGACGAGATTTTTTTGGGAGCAGGGTTTTGCACATTTTCTCCCATATTTGTGAGGGTCTCTGGCCTTCCTGGTCTTGGGCCTGTCTGGTTTGATTTGGCTTATCGTGGCTTTGTTTATGCAATTCTGCTAGGACATGTTGCTAACTTTCCTGATCGGGTCTTGACTCCCCGTTGCTGGCCTCCAAGGCATCCAGTTAAAGCCTAACTGATTGCCCACTCTAATATAGCCAGACCTCAGTTCTGGCACGGGTGGGGGTGGGGGGTGGGTTCTGTTTGGGCCTAGGTGAGTGCCTCAGGCATTGGTAATCTAGAGCATCCCTATTGATAGTCTGAGACCAATACAAAAACAGATAATTTTTAAACCAGAGTCAAAACTGGCTGAATGGGGAATGCATTGTCAGGGGGCAAGTGGGCAAAATTCCTCTTATTCTTGGAGAATCTTCATAGATTTGCACCTTGTGGGTACAGAGATTTTTGCCTCGGCTTAGAAGGTACTTTAAAACATATATCAAGGAGTTCTTAACGAGTGCCAACAATATATTCTAGGGCAATTAAGTCAGAATCCCTGGGGTTGGCTCACAGGCATCAATATATATTATTAACACATTAATAATTAACAATAATGATGTGTGTATACACACACATCATATAACTAAAGTTCTGTAGATAAGAGATAAACTTACAGTTCAGGCTAAAAGACCATTATATTAAAATTAACTTGTTTGTTGAAACAAACAAACAAAACTAAAATATATTTTACTGTAACTTTTTTATGAGACAAAGGATTTTACCAAAGGCAGAGTTAATGAATTAATGAAAAGGAGAACCTCCCTCCCACTCCCCCACCTCTCTGTTTCTTTTCCTACCATATTTTGTTCTTATTATTTTTTTCCTCTCAGCTGACAAAAGCTTATTCAGAATCAAATAGGCAGTAACTTCCTGAGAACGAAGCTCAAAAATCCAGAGTAATAGCTTAAATAGGTCTGATTTTGGTGCTTTCGTATGTGATTTTATATCATTCTGGAAAATAATTTCCCTTTGAATCTATTTCTTCAAGAAATCTTAACTTTAAGATCCAAGCCAGTTGTCACTCTCCTTATAAACCAGAGTGAACTATTGACTATAGATTTTGTAACACACTCTGAGTTGCAGTTCTGCTGTGGTCAAACATTTGTCACATTCAATAGTCATAGTTTATTTAATGCTGCTTTTTCTAATACTCTGTGAGATCCTTAATGTTGTTTCTTTTTATTACACTTACTTCATCTAAAATAGTATCCGAACTATTATGGATTTTATTGAATGGAATTAATGAATAACAGTTCTATTAAAGTGAAGAAACTTGGATCCAAATGGTATTTCCAGTTGAAAAGGAAAGTGCAAATAAGTGTAAAGAAATCTGTTTCATATTTGCATGTTTGCATATTGGACTTTATTCTTCCAGATATCCTCACGAGTGGAAAACTGCTGTCAATGCCAGTGATGAGTGAGGACATTACTGTTTAATTTGAAAATCAGTAGCTTGTTGGAAGTTATGTTAAAGTTTTTCAATTAAATCTGTGAGACTAAATCTTTTTGTGTGTACTTCAGACCTACAGCTGGAATAAAAGAGAAGGATCTTCCATGAAGATAAATGAGACAGTATCTGAGCATTTTTAATATAAAGGTGAAAAGTATCAGACTGGATTTTATTCCACAACATTTTGACAGCCAGAAAACTAGTGAGACCTTGGACTAGCTTTCGGGATTCTTTCTACAGAAATGCCATCTAGAATTGAAAATGCTTTTCTGGTAGCAGCAGCAGGAGAACTCATAACTGGAATGTTGGGGAACGGTTTCATTGTACTAGTTAACTGCATTGACTTGGTGAAGAATCTAAAGCTCTCTACTGCTGACTGCATCCTCACCAGCCTGGCTCTTTCCAGAATCATTCTTCTTTGTATAATACTACTTGATTCACTTTTAATGGTGTTTTGGCAACATCTTTATGCCATTGATAAGCTAGCAAAATTCATTAGTGTTTTTTGGACACTAAGCAATCACCTAACTACCTGGATTGTTACCTGTCTAAATGTTTTCTACTTCTTTAAAATAGCCAATTTTTCCCACCCCTGTTTCACCTGGCTGAGGTGGAGAATTAGCAGAGTGCTACTTGTGCTTCCACTGGGGTCTTTATTCTTACTGTTTTTCAACTTTGAATTATTAGATACATTTACGAATTTCTGGGTTAATCTCTATCAAAGACATGAAAGAAACTCAACTTGGTCCCTAGATGTAAGTAAAACTCTGTATCTTAACAGCTTGATTGTTTTCAGTTTCATCTACTTAATCCCCTTTCTTCTGTCCCTGGCCTCTTTGCTCCTTTTATTTCTTTCCTTAATGAGACATATCAGGAATGTGCAACGGAACTCCAGCTCTAGGGACTTCAGAACAGAGGCCCATAAAAGGGCCATGAAAATGGTGATGTCTTCTCTTTTTCTTTCCATGGTTAATTTTACTTCCATCCTATTAACAGGATGGTTTTCCCTTTTACTGCAGAATCATCAGGCCAATTTGGCTGTCCTGTTATTATCGACTCTTGTACCCTCAGGCCACTCATTTATTCTAATTTTGGGAAACAACAAGTTGAGACAAGCTGCGTTAGGTCTACTGTGGCATCTTAATTGCCACCTGAAAATGGTGAAGCCTTTCGCTTCCTAGACTTTTCCAGAATTTTCTATATCCCAAGAGAATTAAATTAATGAAGAGACATTGAAGATCCATTTTAACCTTGGTTTTTCTCACTGGATTCTTTTACATACTATTAAACACCTAGACTTTCTCTAGAATGACCTATAAACTTAAAAAGCAAGCATTGTTCATTATAAAAATTGCTAGTAATAGAATATATTTGAGACAGTATCAATATCAATATAAAATATATAATACAATATGTATTAATTTTACATGTGCTGGCAAACATTTATTACATTCATATGTGAGAAAAGTGATTTTTTAGAAATGAAAATCCCTTCCTAGTTGAGGTAGGTGGAATATTTGTACAATATTAAGTTAGAAATAAATTAAAGAATATAAATGCCAGAAACATATAATCTCATAAAAACAGACATAACTTTTATTTTTTTATTTTTTTTCAGTCTTTATAAATTTATTAAGGTTTGTTTTGTGGTTTAACATATGGTTTTTCCTGACCCAAGATAGTTTAGAACAGACACAAACAATAATTTGTTAATAAGGTTGTCTCTACTCTCCCTGGAGCCAGGGCCCATTGTTCCATTTTGGAAATTTGGGATGCCATTCCTTTAAGACGACCACTGCACTGGGGAAAGTGTAAAAAGCAAAGGCAAATAAAATTGCTCCAGAGCTTTCAGCCTTGACCCTTGCCTGGTGTCTAGGATCTTGACTTCTAAAATGTTCTCAAACGAAAAGACTGTCTCATTGTTCCTTCTGTTTATACAAATAATATGATTTATGGTAAGCATCTTGCTTCTGAAGTCTTGAGTCTTATTGGTAACACAGTGAATGCCTGTGCCCACCATTGCTATGATCTGAATGTTTATATCCATCAAAATTTAAATTTGCAATCCTAATACCCAATGTGATGATGTTAGGAGGTAGGGCCTTTTTGAGGTGAGCAGGTCATGAGGATGGAGAACTAATGAATGGGAGTAGTGCTCTTACAAAAGAGATCCCACAGAGTTCCCTAGCTTCTTCCACTATGTGAGGATACAATGAGAATTTTGCAATAAAAACAGACATAACTTTTAAAACAAAGGAACAGACTCTCATTATGAATCCAAACTAGAATAGATACTACCTTTTCTGAATAATAGAAAATCAATTTATAAAAATAAATTGAATATTTATCCCTAAGGGTATAAGAATACTTTACATCTACTTTACAAGGATCAAAATCACACTTAGATACTGAGTTTTTGTGGGAGTGTGCATCTGCATGTAAGAATTACACGAACACTGGTGTCCCTTGTCAGAGAGGAAAAACACAACCAGCTCACCAGGGTTTAAGAACAGAAAGTTTAAGAGAGAATATTGTGTATTTGTATACATTTTAAACATGTTTGTATTTATATATATATGTGTGTGTGTGTGTGTGTGTGTATACATATATATATATATATATATATTGCTGGGTTGACTTTTATAATAAAATAATTGAAATGAAATCAAAGTAGCTGATTTAATCTTAAGGCCAGCAGGTGGTAAAATTGTGCTTGCTAATATTGCAATTTTGAATGAAAGTTTGTTATCTGGTAATTTTTAGAAATTATAATTTTAAACATGTTTAAAAACTATAAATAATGAAGTTGTTGTAGGGTTTTAAATTGCCATAATTTTTCAATTGTAGAAGCAAACATAAAACAGAAACAAACTAGATAATTAATGTTGAAAAATAGGTGGGTTGTAAGTTAATTTTGATGGAGCAGTAGATCAAGTCTGATGCTGGGAAGAATATAAAAACCATAAGGGCTTAGTAAAATGTACTCTTCCTCCAGGGACCTATGCTATAGGACACTCTGATGTAACCACGATGATGAGGATATGCACCCACTCACAAAAAGATTTAATTTTCTTAACTTCACTCATTATATTGGATACTATATAGGGAATTTCCTGGGGGTACCTGGGTGGCTCAGTTGGTTGAGCATCTGCTTTCGGCTCAGGTCATGATCCTGGGGTCTTGGGATTGAGCCCCTCATCAGCTCCCTGTTCAGTGGGGAATCTGTTTCTTCCTCTGCCACGCCCCCTGCTTGTGCTGTCAAAAATTAATATCTTAAAAAAACAAAACAAAACAAAACTCCTGGGTGGGGATGAGGGGGTGGGGGATTGGATAAAGGGGATCAAAAGATAGAAACTTCCAGTTATAAAAAAAATACATACTAGGGATGTAATGTACAACATAAGGACTGATTAACACTGCTGTATGGTAAACTTGAATGTTGCTAAGATTGTGGATCCTAAACGTTCTCATCACAAGAAAAAATCCTATTTTTTTGTATCTATATAAGATGGTGGATATTAACTGAACTTATTGTGGTAGTCAATATTTTGTGGTATATATGTCAAGTTATTATGGTGCATAGTTTAAGTTTATATAGTGCTGTATGTCAATTATATCTCAATAAAACTGAAAGAAATTTCCTAATAACTGTCACTGGGATTATCTTGCTTAGGAAAGGTGGAATTCTGATCATATTGGCTATATTTAGATTCAGATATTGAGAATAATTTAGTTTGGAATGCATCCTTTTCAGTGAAAAGTTAGATTACTTTATACTTATTAGAAGTGAGCATACTTAATTTTAGTGTTTAGATCTACACTGTAGTATCAGCAAACTTTCCTTTAATGACCAAGATAAAAACACATTTAAACAACCATGCACAGACCCACTTATGAGTGGGATTTAGCAGTAAATGTCTCATTAGAATTAAGT
The DNA here is from genome assembly GCF_011100685.1 of Canis lupus familiaris. NCBI lineage: Eukaryota > Metazoa > Chordata > Mammalia > Carnivora > Canidae > Canis > Canis lupus. The sequence goes on along the minus strand of NC_049248.1, from coordinate 11,424,415 downwards.
CCTCACTTCTCCTGTAGTAATGTTGGAGAGATAAAGCTCTAAGAAGCAGGGGCCTATTTCTGATAAGAAGCAGAACAGAAAATGATAGACGAGGTCTGGGTTACAGACTGGGTGGGCAGTGGCTAGTGATGACTGCCTTCTCCCTATTAAAATGGTATTTTGAGATTAAGGTCTCTATCTCCCTTCCCATAAGAGCCTATGCTATGCAGCCATGATTTGATGAAAGCTACTATCACATCTGTAGCTAGTTCCATGCAATCTGGAAAGAATTGATCTTATTCTGGGACCAAGTTACTGGGAAATTGCTTTCTTGCCAATTGCTTCTCTCCAAAAGAAATTTTTAAAAAAATTTAAGTCATCTCTACACTCAGTATGGGGCTTAAACTGAAAACTCTGAGATCCAGAGTCAGATACTCTGACTGAGCCAGCCAGGTGCTCCCAAAAGAAACTTTTTATATAGTCTTGATGGAATAGATTTTTTTTCTTTTTTTTTTTTTTTTAGTTTTCCCAAATCTGAGACCAGGAGTGTTGCAAATAACCTGTTTTTAAAAGAGACTTCTTCCTGAGCACTTGTACTTGGCCTAGTGGTTGCCCTTGACCCTTTCTCAAGCGAAGATATTTCAGTGTTCAAGCCATGTTGTCTTGAACTTTGCTGAAGGAAAAGTTCCCAATGGAATTATGCATGGATCAATACAGATTTCAAAGGTGACATTGTTGAATTTCTGATGGTTTAGGTGTTTTGTTTGCTGTTCCGGATGGAACTTCATGTGCTCTAAGCCAGGGGCTTCCTTATATTGAAGTACAGAAACAAGGGGGGATATCTGTAAAACCTGTAATTCCGCAATCCACTCACTTGTGACATTGATTCATGCTTTTTTGTAGAAATCTATGCCATGTGCTGGATTACTCCCAGAATGAATCTTCATTTAAAAAACTGGTCAGATGATTGGTTTAATCAGTTCAGAAAAAAAGTTGTTGAAGAGCTGTATTTATAAATAAGAAATCCTAAGTGACAGATGTGCTATTTTCAATTTTAGCAATTTTGGGAAACACCAACAAACATATAGCTTCAGAAGACAAAGACACTGGTACCTCTATTCCTTAGCCCCATATTTAAAATGAGTTATTTTAAAATTAACTTATTTTCTCTTTCATATAGATCTAACCTGACCTCTGAATTTTAAGGCTCCTATTAATTACATCCCTTTTTGACCAGTTTGAGATGCTTTCAAGTTTTATCAATTAAAAACTAAAAGTTTTCTTGAAAAATATATTTTTCAAATTAAACCTTTTTTTTTTTTTTTTTTTTTTTTATCTGTTGGTTCCACTTCTATTACTGTGCCAATGATTTCAGAGTAAAGACGTTCCAGGTACAGTTATCTCATTGGCGATTTTTTTTTTTTTTGGTTGTGATCATGTATTCTTCCTCACTTTGGTTCATATGGAAAGATATACTCATCTCTTTTACTCAATATATGAACAACTTTCACTCCTTTTTGTTCATTGATGCCTTCCATTACCTGACTGTGAATAAATTCACGTACTTGGTATTTGAAAGCCATTAAGATGAGCAAAATTTTCTAATGTTTGCTGCAGATCCCTAATTAGGTCAGGAACTGGCAGGAGTGCCCTCAGATGTACTGCAACTGAGCTACTAAGAATTCCATAATTTCTTATCATTTGTTGTAGGCACTCAGTAATGTCCTCAGCCTTTTGATTGCCCCAAAAACATTGCTGATATTGTATTTGTGTGGAGTGGCGTGGGGGAAAAGTGGACTTCAGCTGTGCAGATTCATGACTTGGTCTGGTGGTAATCCTGCCGAGCAACAGGCTATTGAATAATTCTTATTAAAATTGCAAGGAAGTTCCCACACTCATGGTAATTAATCCAAGTCAACTGATGTCCATTGAACCCTACTGGGAATTCTATTTATTGCAAGGGTTCCTTTCTTGGTTCATGTGCCTGAAACCATCCAAGTCTACTTCTTCATACTACTTTCCAGGCCCACTTTCTAACACTTTCCTCTCTTTTTGTTCCTATATTCCTAAACCTTCCATTCCTACCCTTTTATGTCTCCATGTGTAAATCCTATTTTCTTTTTGACTCTATCAAATCTATTATTGCTGAACCAGGAAAAGTCCCCATAAAACTAGAATTGCAAGACTTTGTAACAGAAAATTTAGGTAAGCCTCCTCAGAGCAGTGATAGCTTGTTTCAAAATTTACAATCACCTGGATCACCTGATCTCCACTCCTTCGGTAGAAGGAAAGTGTTTTCTTTCCATCCTAGGGGTAATGTCCTTTTCCGTGTCTCCCTCCATTCCCTTCCTCCTCACAAACAGGCCAAATGTCTTCAGGCAGCAGGAAGTATAATGCTTGGGTTTACAGATCAAATGTTTATATTCTAATACATAAAGCCCTCAATAATTATGCTGAAGGAAAAAAAGATATTGCCAACTATGACCCAGAGAATACATATGTTTGAAATTTAAGAAACAGGGGCGCCTGTCAGTTAAGGGTCTGCCTTCGGCTTGGTCATGATCCTGGGGTCCTGGGAGAGAGCCCCACTGAACCTCCTGCCAGGATCCCCACTGAGGGTGCAGGGAGTCTGCTTCTCCCTCTGCCCCTCCCCTGCTCGTGTTCGGTCTCAAATAAATAAGTAAAATCTTTGAAAAAAACTCTGAAATTTAAGAAACAGGATTACTAAAAACAAAACAATAGGATTATTCAGATTTACCTACAATTAAAAAAGAAATCAAATCCCTCAACAGAAGTATCTTTAGGAATAAACTTGAGGCTTGACTGTTGTTTGGCCAATTACTATGACTTTGGGAAAGTTAAACTTAACCTCTTTAAATACCAGTTTCCTTATTTGAAAAATGATGGTGAAAATGTTTTCCTGATGGGACATACATGAGAATTATACACATCATGTATGTAAATAACTAGTATTCCTAGTATTAAAAACTCAGTAAAATTAAAAAATTAAAAGATGCTGATAGTAATAAGTTCTTATAGCCAAGTAATAATATATTTTTGTTCTCAAAAAAAAATTCTTGTTCCCTCATCTTTAAGTTATATATGTTACTATGATCACCATTTCCCTTTTAAACAGTCCTCATTCCCCAGCATTTTTATTAGTTATACTTCATAATGTGTTGTTTCTTAATTTGTGTTTTCACAAATTAAGCCACTCCTTGGCTTCCTCATGCTGGAGGAATCTCTGGACCAATCAATATTCATGATGGCCTAAAAACGCTCAATTTATGGGCAATAAAATGGATCAATCACCTTAATATAAGGGCAACTATATCTTTATCTCCTTCATTGCCTGATGACTCTGTGTAGAAAAAACAACTAATTTGGCATTTATTCAACTATGTTTATTATTTACTCTGCATTAGGCAATGGTCTAGGCAAGGGATATGGCAATGAACAAAGTCTTTGGCTTCATGGATGTTGCCTGGAAGAATGGTAAGGGGAATTAAACTACTTGCAAATTAGAATAAGTTTAGTCAGGGCAAAAATTTTGTTTTCTCCCTTGGGAAAACCTCACTGATTTATAAATGCAGGAAGAAAAATAAAGACTGTGTGTTAAGAGCAATTGTGAAGAATAAAGGGTAAATCATGGAGCCTTCATTCAGTTCCTACTTTATATTTGCTGATGCTAGATGGGCTGTAAAATTGGATAGGATACAGTATCTTTCCTCACAGTGCTTCCAATATAGCTGGAGGATGTGATATATAGTAAGTGCTAAAGTGTCTCGGTTTCCTTAGTGTAACAATAGGCTGAGCTTAAGAATGGCTGAAAGAGGCACCTACCTGTTCATGTAGCCATCTGAACTGGGAGTATCCCTGTACCTCACCACTCCAGGGTTAATGGCGGTCACATTATTTTGTTACAAAGTGGGACATTAGTATAGAGTGATGCTCACCATTTGTAAGTCCCTTGGCATTACAGAATTATTTCATTGATCAAATTACATTGCTGATATTTTAGATTAAAACGTTTTTAGTTCCTAGGGATGCCTGGGTAGCTCAGTGGTTGAGCATCTGCCTTCAGCTCAGGGCGTGATTCCAGAGTCCTGGGATTAAGTCCTGCATTGGGCTCCCTGCAGGGAGCTTGCTTCTCCCTCAGGGGTGTCTCTGCCTCTCTCATGAATAAATAAAATCTTTAAAAAAACACAAAATGTTTTAGTTCCTGCACTCTCAGAACAATACATAATAACCAATGGAAGAGATTATAGAAACCTGTCTCTTCAATATCTAAAAATAAAAACAAAAACCCACATCTGATGACTAATGCACAATTAGGGAAAAATTGGGCAGCCTATGAAAATGACATGGGCTATTTACGTGTGTAATTAACCCTTGGATGGAGTGAAAGAAATTAACTCTAATACAATCAGGGGACTCTGGGAAAATATAATGAAAAAAAAGTGTCATCTAAGTTTAGTCTTAAAACACAGGTAGAGTAACAATAGGCAAAAGAAAAGAAAAAAAAGAAGGGCAGAGAAGGCCGAAGAAAGTTTGCCTGGAGACAAAAGAATACAGAAAGGGTAGGAAACACAATAACCCAAAACCAGACCAGGTGCTGGAGGGGGAACTTATCTTACAACCTTAGAATATACTTGTTGGTTGTACAAAGTCAGTGGAATACAAAACTACAACTAGTTTATAAACCTTTACCTCTACAAATAATGGCCCCTTTTATCTCTTAAAATCCTTCTGGGGGTTCTGCCCTACGCCCCCAGTGTCAGTACCTTACAGATCTCCTTGAGGACTGAAAAGCTCCACTGCAAAAGACAGGCATTCTGTGAGTTTCAAGTTTTCTTAATCAACATGTGAGAAACATGTGAGGCTTATTTTTAATTCCCGGACTGACTTTTCAAAGTAGGTATTTTCATTTTCTTTTAATAGCTGAGGAAACTGGGTTTTGGCAGATTAATGGACTCGCCTAAAACCATAAACAGTTTGTATTTTAACAGTGATCTGTCTGATTTAAAAACCCAATCTCATTTTACTATGGTGGCTTTTTACCAGTGCAGTACACTTCAATTGCCTGGGGCAGCGGGGGGACACCTTTTAAAAATGAAACTTTTAAAAATTAAGTTTCAAAGAAATACCTATGTACAATTAAGAAAAAGCAAAATAATACTGTTGGATTGATAGTGAAAGACAGCAGTCCTCCTTTTCTCTATCCACTCTTTACACATTTTACGATTATAGTTTTTTTTTTTTTCCTGAAAAATGTGTTTATACTTTTTTATTGACTTCTCTGTATTAGATCTTGAGGGAGTCTTTCCCATTACACACACCTGTGTCCTCTCCAATCCCCCCAATACCACACAATCATTTCTTGTTGTATTGGTAGTCAGTGTTTACATAATTATGACTTCGTATGAATAGTATTATTCACAAGTGAAGTATGCAGTGCAATTCTCGAAAAACTTTTGAATGTTCCTGTTTCATAATAAGATTTATTTTCTTAATTTCTAAGGAATCTGCAGACCACCAATTCATCCTCAGACTCTGAAAAAACAAAACAAAACAAAACAAAAACCTCTTTATATTCAAACACACCCGGTACTCTCAGGTTTTCTTTTTGAGACATCCCACCTAACTTTTTTTATCTTTAGACATTTCTTACGGAATTCATGCTGTTCTCCCTTACTCTCCTCCCTCTTTAACACGGTTATATTGCAACTTTACGGCATACCGCTTCTACCGTTTGCTCTTTAAATACTAAAACGCCCTTCCCCATTGACGACTGTCTCTCTCACCATCACCATTCCCTCCCGCTTCAACATCCCTGCATCTTAACTGTCCTTTTCCACGATCGATGCTGGTAACATTCGCGTTCTCACAACGATTGAGAATTATCTCAAAAGACGAAAACCACCAGCAGCATTTACATCATGACCATCATTTACACGTTATTCACGAGGCGGCCCCGCTTAGCGCTGTGCCTGGTTGGCTCCGAGGGCTCGAACCACTCGCTACTCACAGGGGCACCGAGAGTCCACTTTCTTACACTCCAACCCCCTGTTCAAAATCCAGCAGCATTTTACGTTGTTTGGCATCAGAAGGATGCTTTATGTGGTGGTTTTTTTTTTTTTCCCACTGAAAATTGGATTGTCCCGGTTTTCTCTTGCTGGACTGAGGAAATATTTTTGCCTTCCACGTGTATCTTTAAGACCTTCAGCTTCTTATTAATTCAAGGTCCTGCTTACAATCCAATCCAATCTTCCCGCAATTTACGTTTTCCTATTTTATTTCGGACCGTGAGCTTGCTGTACACGAACATTTATTTTTCTGAAAACTTTTTCGTAGCCTTCCTTTTTCCTAACGCGTCACGGTCGCTCTGTTTTTGCTTGAAGGCTGCAAAGCTTCTTAAATAAGCTGAAGCGCTTCGCGGTCCCCGGAAAACCGACCGCGGCGCCCCCGCCAGCCGCTCCCCGCCTTCCGCCGCCGGCCCGAAGCTCCGCGACGGACCCAGAGCGCAGCCGCAGAGAGCGCTCACGCCCTCTCGCGAGACTCCAGAGCTCGCGCTCGCCGCGCCGCTTCGCCGCCGGGCCTCGCGGGAGGCGGCCATGTCCGGGCCGGGACGCCGGCCTCCTGGGCGCGGCGCTAAATGTGTACCTGCAAGCGGATGTTGAGGATCACCGAGCCTGCGACGTAGAAGTACGGGAAGTTCATGCGCAGCTGCCAGGCTAGCTCGAAGAAGGCGAGCAAGGTGCGGGAGAGTCCTTTGCAGAAGACTCCGTAGGAGCTGGGGACCCCGGCCGTGCTGCAGGCTTTGAGGGCCAAGGAAGACGGAGCCGCCGCGGTGGCCATGGGCCCGTGTCCCCGCGCCCCGAGTGCTTAGAGCCGAGGGTCAGCACAGGCCTCGCGGACAGGCCTCCCCTACCGACCGACGGTGGGGACGGCGAGGGGCAGGTCGGCGGTGGCTACGCAGCCGCCAGCTCCTACCGGCGCCTCCCGCTGGCTGGTTCCCTCCCCGCGGCGCTCCGGCCCCGGCCCCTGCCGCCGCCCGCGCTCCGCCCCTTCCTGTCGGCTGCTGCCCCGGTTGTTAGCGCTTAGAGCCCGACAGGTGGTAGGTGCCGAAGGGGCCGCTTTGGTATACACCGTACACTTGGTCTTCTCAATATGGTCAGCCAGACTGATATTATTATTTTCACTCTAAAATGAAGAAAGGAAACTTAGTTAAAAAAAAAAAATGTCATGGTTTGTAGAGAACGCAGTTTGTAAGCGCCGAACTCTAGACTGAAGCTCAGGTCTGTCTGCTATGTGACCTGGGGTATTAGCCAGGAATGTCACCCTTTGGTTCCATAAAATTAACCTTAATATTAGGGCAACATGAACTCCTTACATAAGCTAGTTCTTTTTTTTCCTTTTTCTTTTTTTAAGGTGTTATCCATTCGTTCATAAAGATAGAGAGAGGCAGAGACACAGAGGGAGAAGCAGGCTTCCCGCCGGGAGCCTGATGCACGACTGGATCGCAGGATCCCGGGATCACGACCTGAGCCAAAGGCAGATGCTCAACCACTGAGCCACCCAGTAAGGCCAGTTCAGACATAAAGTCTCCGTATTGATAACATACTTAACTGTAGAGGATCCCAGTCTCAGGCTATAGATTTTCCTGTATATTAGGACTCTCAATCGCAAGTGATAGAAACATTTAAGCAAAACAAAATGGAACACACACATGCACACATATACTCTTCTTTTTTTGGGGGGGACACGTTCCATATATACACTGTCATCCCCTGCCCAGGTAAACCCATGAATAGTCCAAATAAGGTATGGAAGCCTCTACCATTTCTCCATGGAGATAACACCTGTGTAACCTGTGGCTAGGCCCTAAAGCTTGGAATACTATTAAAATCTCAACTCGGAATAACCTTAGGTTAACATCATAGTTTATCTTCCATAGCCACATACTCTTCTGATGTTTAAATGGTGTACATTCCATTACCTTCTCTACATTTTAACTACTAAGGACTGCATTTTTTCACCATAGACAACCTTTACATTCAGGGATTATTCAGATATGTAACTTCTGATCAAAATCTTCAGATTACAGTCTAGTTCTGAAAAAGCATTGTTTATGTATCCCACATCTCACTCTACTGAATAGCGGTAGAGACTCTTTGAAGCACACTTAATATATCCCAGAGGACTTCTGTTTCCATATATCCTACTGATGATATGATTGGTAGAAATAATATGCCACTGTGAAATTTGTAGAATGTAATTGTGTGTCCCCAGCTAGAATTTTTTCTACTTTGCTGTACTAACACCCCAGCAACACTGTGTAGATGGCACTTAGAGGAACTGATTGCCAGTCATTTGAGACAGTTTATAAAATGGAGTAGTTGGGGGCAGCCCAGGTGGCTCAGCGGTTTAACACCACTCTCAGCCCAGGGTGTGGTCCTGGAGATCCAGGATGGAGTCCCACGTCGGGCTCCCTGCATGGAGGCTGCTTCTCCCTCTGCCTGTGTCTCTCTCCCTTTCTCCCTCTCTGTGTCTCTCATGAATAAATAAGTAAAAAATCTTTAAAAAAATAGAGTATTTGGTAATATAAAATATTCTGGAGTAGTATAAGATGAATGGCAACTCTGAGAACTAGGAGAAAAAGTGTAATTTTAATATACAAGTACAATTTACTTTCTGAAAGCTGAAAAAAAATTGAGATATTCAGGGTCACTGAAGTCATTAAATTTCTGGGTCTTCCATTTCCAACTGTATAAAACTATGTGGACTCCTCCTCTACCCTTTCTATACTACCTTACCTCTTATACCCAGCTTGGGCTAACTCCATGAAAATCCTGTCTTTCATCCTGAGCCCATGGGGAAAATAGCAGCCATCCATTCCTAATCTGGTTCAGTAGATGTCCTGTTCCAATGGGAAAGGACTGGGCATCTCAGAATAATCATGAAGCTCTGTCTCCTACTCCTTAATGCTCTAGAGATGAAGAATTTCCATCTGATGAAACTGATAGTGGAAAGTGGAATAGGATTTTACATGGTTGTGATGTTTATTCTGTCCTTTTTATGTTTAGACTTGAAACTTTAGATTTAGACTTGAATGATCTTTAGACTTGAATGATCCACAGTTATTGCCAAGTAGGCACATATAAGTAAGCAATCAACAGTAAGACATGTCCTAAACTATTTCTCTAGTTGATAATCCATTGACTATTAACTTGACCTTCCTTTCCTAATCTTATTCCCCTTTTTTTGACTATATTTCCAAGTTAGTACTTTTTTTGTTTTTTGAGAGAGCAAGCAAGTGTGTGTGAGGAAGACAGAATCTCAAGCAGACTCCCCAACATGGGGCTGAACACACAACCTGAACCGAAATCAAGAGTCAGAAACTTAACCAACTGAGCAACCCAGGCGCCCCTCCGGGACCCCCTTCAATTTGGTACTTTTTAATGGTCTGATTAGTGTAATGATTCTTCGGAAAAGTTTAAAGGTGTCAGTGGGTCTGCAAAGGACTATATTGGCAAATTCTCACTGTAATAGGTGTAATAGGTCTTTCATTTATCATTTTGTTTGAACCTGGTCTCTTACTCCGAATCTGGTTAAAGTTTTATCTTAAAAAGAAAAAAAAGCAGCTTGTAGTTTCCTTGTTTTTTTTTCCTCATGTCTGTATAGTTTTTTTCATTTACGCTCCTTGTTAGTTTTTTCTGTAGTTCCTTGAAGTATAAGGTTATTTGAGAACTTTCAATCAGCCCACCCCAAGCTTATGGCTGCCACTCAAACCTTTGTGATTATCCATACCACTGTCTTTGTTCTTAGTGGTTCGCAGCAGATGATGGTATGTGAAGACCTGTCATTGTCCCTAAGGCTTGGGAACCTGTTCAAGCTCCTGGAGAACTACTCATTACTTTCCCCTTCAGCTCCTTGATGCAAGTTTGACCTTCATGCAGCAGTTGGAAAGTCTGGACATTAGATATGCAGACTAGTCCCTATTAGGGAGAAACAGCTGGGTTTTTGCCTACTTTGTGCTTAAGCAGAGTGGATAGTTAGTGGGAGTCTGTGTGTCTGTATAGAACCATCTCTTCAGTTTGTGTGGTCCCCAAGGATTTGTGAATGCTGAATCCTGCCAACTCTAGAGCCAGCCCCTTCCGTGGCAGCCATAATAATTGGGATGCTGGATGTCTAGATATGCTTCTAGTGAGAAGCTGGAGATTTGGTTTTATTACTGAAGTAATCTGGGAGGACACAGTGGGTGATGTGCCTAGCTACTCTGTCAGGCTCCTGGGAGAATCACAGGTAGTTCCAACATACAGGCTGATTAGAAGCCCTATCTTCGGGCAGCAGCTGTTAAAGTCTGCAGATTCCTTTTAGGGAAGAACCTGGAAATGGTGTTTTCTCCTGCTCTGTTTCTGCACTGAACCTGGGGATGGGGAGGGATTGCCGTGGGGACTGCTAGCATACCTGTTAATAACTACTGCTTTGTCTAATATAGTCCTGTAGACCTAGATACAAGCCTTATTGTCTGTTAGAGCTAGGTGATTTGGGAGAGCATTTCTTGGGTGGCAGTGTCACAAGTTGGAGCATTATATTTGTGGTCTAAACTTTTTGCTCTTCAGGGAGAAGCTGGGAGTTGGGGGTTCCCTCCTGATTGGTGCTGTACAGGGGTGAGACTTATGCTGAGAGTGTTTCATCCTTTCCTACTTGTTTTGATGTGAGTTTTTTCTAAATTTCCCAGTGTATAGGAGTCACTCAATTAGTCTGGATTTTTGTTAGAGGGAATTGATTCATGCATAGCTGTGTATTTGGTATGTTGTGAAAGGAGAGAAATTTGGGAGCTTCCTATGTCACTAGCCTAGTGATATTCTAACTCACTTTCCATGGTTGTCCCAGGGGGTTATTCTCTATTTGTATGTGTGCATATGTGCATGTGTGTGTTTGGCATGGATAGCATTTATGGACTAGGTGTGGAGTTTTCACACATTACTTCTCATGCTGCATTGTCTAGAACGTAGTCATTTGATCACACCTAACTGCAAAGGAGCCTGGGAGATGTCTCATATATGCTTAGGAAAAAGAAAATAAGGATTTTGGTCTGCCTCATTGTATCTGCCACAGTCTCCATGCCTATTTTTAAATCGCCATATGTACCCTTTTTCCCATTTATAGAACACACTCCTACAACCTGGGAACAACCCCCAACTTCTATATTTAAGTTCTATCACTTTAAAATTTAGGAATTTGGGGGTGATAAGCAGTTCTCTACATGATTTCTGGTTGCTGTTCTTCATAGTCTGTTGACAAATGAACTCAGAAAACACAAGATGGGTACCTTTTTCCATCCACCACCAAATATAAAATGGTTAGGGTCAGGCTAGCTGGAAAGAATAAATTCCTCTCATTTGGAAAGAGGAGAGAAGGGGGTATACAGCTGTCCATCGTTGATAGCAGAGGAGACTAAGGGGTATACAGCTGTCTGTCATGGATAGCAGTGACAGACAGATAGTCTGGGTAGGCACTGTGAAGCCCCTGGCACTGACTTTGCAGGGAAGTTCCTGATTAGTCCCTGTGTCCGGGCTCAGGATAACTCCCTTATCCATCATTCTTTGTGTTTCCTGACTCTGCCCTCTGGATGTTCTTCATTATTATTATCCTTCTTGGCTATATCTGAAGTAGATGTTGGAGAGGATACCCTCTTAAAAGGCGTACAAATTTTAAGCCTACTCCTTGATAATACAAATTTGGAAGTCAATAAGTCATTCAAATATCACAGATTTCATTGTCACACTCAATAAATACATTTGCCACAAATATTTAGGAAATTTTGTTTAATCTATTTGCTTTTAGTCAGATGTCTGGAGACAAAGATTTCCCTTACATAAATGTTTCCTTTAATTAATTAAGTAATTCACTTACCTATCCCATGACTACTACTTCCATTTCAATAGCAGCTATCTAGACCATCTGAAATAATGGGCTTATGTCAGAAGTCTAAACCCTTAGTCTAGTCTTTTTTTATGAGAAATAGTTTCCATGTTTAATGGAAAAGTCTTGGTGAGCCTTTGTCGGTAAAGGATTTTCTTCAATTTATTTATTACTGTTTGGGACCTAAGACCTGTGAGATTTTACAACCCTAGGAACCCAAAATTTCTGGACTCCCTCTTCCTTTTCTATTTGCAATCAGTTAATTTCTTTCTCATCTTGTCTGATGAGACAATACCTTGCTGAATGCTTTGGAGAACAACTTCACACCATTTTAGGTCTTATCAATCACTTCTACTAGGGCCATGACTGTAAACAAGGCCTGCCTCAAAGACTTTACATGTAACATTTTAAAAGAGTTTGCCACTGTATCATAGGAGCCTACATGTTTCTATCTTTCAAAATCTGTTTCTTCACCATCCAAATGCCTATAAACAAAACTGCCTATTTGTGTCACAAATAGGCTCCAAAACATCAAGTGACTCATATAATACAGACTTTAATTGCTCTCTTCACCATACTGATGTGTTTAAGAAGGCTTCTCCCCATAGTTACCCAGGGAATCAGGCTGAACAAACGTATTCCATCTTTAACACATGGCTTCCAGGATTGCCTTACAGTCATCCCCATTCCTGACAGCAGGGAGGAATAGGTGTATGGAAGAGTGTTCTCAGGAAGATTTTGGTGAGATAGGACTGTAAATTATGCACATAATTTTCACTCATATGACATCAGTCAGATTTCAGCCACATTGCCACAACTGTAAGGGAGGTTGGGAAATAGAGTTTCTGTGGCCCAGATGAAGAGGAGAAATGCAACTGAGGACATGGATATCGGAGGACTCTTCATACCATTTCAATCAAAATAGCCAATAAGTTATCGTAACACAAACAGTTTCCACCTTTAGAAGCATGGTGTAGTTATTCATGTCACTTTGATAATTTATACATGCCCTAATATGAGTCTTGATTATCAACTCTTTTTCTCTATTTCTTCATAAATTCTAAAGAACTCAAGTTCAAACTAAATGTTCCTATCCATATAAAACCGCAGTTGATTCTGCACTGTAGCATTTGTAGCTTCCTCATATATATTGCCAGTGTATGTTGCTTATAACTTCTGATTTAACTCTTACAATATTATGCACTCATTATTTATACTTACTTGCTCTAGGAATGAAATGTGCTCTTTGAACTATAAATCATTAGATTATTCATTCTTGTAAATCATATTGAATCCATAAGAATACTTGATAGGTAGAAAGGATCTTATTCAATGAGTGACAAATAATGACTGAATTTTATAAACTTTTTTCTAGGAATTTCTATTCAAAATCTAAAATATTTGCATTCAAATGTGTGGCTCAGGGAAGAGCATGATCCCAGAGTCCCAGAGTGCATGAATAAATAATTATTTATAATAATTTATTATATTTAAATAAGATTTATTTATTCATTCATGAGAGGCACAGAGAGAGAGGCAGAGACACAGAGGGAGAAGCTGGCTCCATGCAGGAAGCCCGATGTGGGACTCGATCCTGGGAGTCCTGGATCATGCCCTGGGCTGAAGGCAGATGCTCAACCGCTGAACCACTCAAGCATCCCTATTACTAATTTTCCTAATAGCTGAAATTGAGAAGTCATACTAATGTCCATTGTGATAGAGTAGTAAATAGATTATGGCATACTGATACAATAGAATGCTATGAAACAATGCAAATGAACAAATTGTATTTGTAATGTTTTTCTAGTTCTCTGTTAGAGGAATAAAGACACATAGAAAGATAACTTTGTACAGCATAATATATATTCTGTGTGATGTTTGAATAGGTTTGTGTATATGAAGTGCTACTTTGACTGCTGTAATAAAATAACCCAGATTTAATCACAGTGGCTGGAAATGCAAATAAGCAGGTGTGAGAATTTTGCTTGCTAATGATACTATTAAAATATGAAAGAAATTTACTCTGTGATTCTGTAGAGGATATGTATGTCTGTATGAAAACGCAATAAAAACAAAGTATGGTTGAGATAACTTTGGTCAAAATTTTTAGAATGTAGTAAAGGAAAAAAATAGGAAGTAAATCCTTATAAATATGTTGGTTTTAAGTTGTCCTTGATGAAGTAGTAGGTGAAGGTGTTCTTTCAGGCTAAGCGCCAATACTAGGACTGATGTAAATATCATAAGGCCGCAGGGAAGCGTTCTACCGCAGTGAAATCTGCCACTTAGAAAGCTGGGTGAACTCCCATCTTTCGTTTAATGTTTTCCGATTAGCTGCCATCATCATCGTGTATCTCATTTAATGATATGTATTTGAAATGTATACATACATAATTTGGACAATGCCTAAGTAATTTCCTAAAGGTTTTCATTTTCTTGCTAGCACTACTAACATTGTTTAAAAACCTTTCTTTAGGGCAGCTCTGGTGGCTCAGAGGTTTAGCGCTGCCTTCAGCCCAGGGCGTGACCCCGAGACCCGGGATTGAGTCCCACGGCTCCCTGCATGGAGCCTGCTTCTCCCTTTGCCTGTATCTCTGCCTCTCTCTCTCTGTGTCTCTCATGAATAAATAAATAAAATGTTAAAAAAAAGCTTTCTTTAAAAACTTGGTGTTTTGAGTATTTTATTTTGTTTCCCTCTAACAGATTGGTAGAAGAGCAAAAGTTTGTTCCCATCACTAAATCAGTTAAGTCTGAAAAAATGAATAATCAAGATTGAGAATTCAGTAGACATATTTAACAACCAATCAGACATAATGGAAGAGACAGATCTAGTGAACTGGAAGATACCTACCTAGAATGAAACATTAAAAGATTAAGAGATGGAAAATATAGGCTAGAGGGTGAGAAACCTGAAGGTAGTTACATAGTCTGTGTCTTTTCTAAATTCTCTTTGCAAAGTTCATAGTTCCCTTGGAGTCCATCTCTTTATAGAAGTATCAAATAATATTCAGCTAGAAGCAGTCATTTGATGCCTTCAATGTTTTGCCTCATAGTGTCTTTACTCAGATAAAAAAGTTAATTTCATTCATTTTCTGTCTTCCAAGTTATCTTGAAAACAATTGCAAATATTTTATTCTATTTATTTATTTATTTATTTATTTATTTATTTATTTATTTATTTTTCAATTGAAAATATTTTAAAAGTGCCTAACATGCCACCATTTTTATAGCCTCTGTCAGTTTCCTCAAAAATCAGTGCCACATATTTAAGCTTCTGTTGCCATTATAGCCCACTGCTAATGCCAATTTTTGTGCCAGCCAGCTTTTATTGTGTAAGAAACACAAAACTCAGTGATAGATAATGATAAATGTTTATTTCTTACATATCTCTGGAGGCCAGTGATCTATGTTGGACTTGCATAGATATATCTACTCTTTTCAGATTTCCAGCTATGTGTATGGGGGCCAACTGGAAGCTAATTGACCAAAGCTGGGCCTGATGGAACAATGTGGCTCCTCATACCTCTCATTCTTCACCCTGGACCAGTTTACTAACTAGACATAACCTTGTGCTGGTAGTAGAAGTGAAGGGTAAACAAGGCCTGTTATGCAGGCCCCAGTGATATAAGTCCATCAATGAAAGACTGCAAAAATCTATGTCAGCATCTAATTAGCCAAAGCAAATGACATGGCTGAGTCAGAGTCCAAGAATAGAACAGATCATCCCTTTAATGGTGAGAAGGTATGGCAATGCTGTAGGCTGAAGAATTGGGACCAACTTAAGCAATCTACCACAGCATCCCATATATCATAAAAGCAATTCTAAGCCACAATTTATGTCCTTGCATATATTTCAGTTTCAGTTTTCTGCTCCTATTTGGAATTCTTCATCTATAGTAAGATCTTAAAGATTACAGAGAGCTCAATTTGGATTTATATTTCAGAGATGATTACCGCTGTTACTGTTTCTGAAATTCTGTAAATTCTGTTTTTTTTTCCCTATAAGTCCTCACATCTGTCCTATGTGTAAACTTCTCACAATTTTCTGCTTATAGATAAGTCCATTCTGTTAATTCCTTAATGGGTTGCACTCGTTTTTTCACTGGAGTCTTACTGATCAATTTGCTTTGTCTTTATTGAAAATACTGGGCAGGCAGTATTTTATGTGCACCTTTTTGTTCATATTTTACCCTCTCCTAGCATTACTTCTCTGAATTTTACCTTCTGAAGACTCTCATTATAATAAAATTAATGATATAAATGTTTAATTTTTGGATAAAAGCACCTATCATTTAAATTTGATTCATTTTCTTGTCAGTGAATAGGTAATATAATCCATAGGTACATTCCATCATCAAACGTCCCCTCTAAGTGTGAACTTATTCCATGGTTATCTTGCCTGGTTATCTCTTTCTCACCTTCCATACACTTTCTTTTAATGTCCTAATTTCACAGATTTCTTTGCATATTGATACCTAATACATGCCATTCTTAAGTTCTGAGCCACAGTAAGATACATCTTGAAATTCAATAATTAATTCTAGAAATGTCTCCATGTTCTATCAATGCTTTGTGTGATCATCTTAGCAATAAGAACTCAGAATTTGTAAATCAGAGCCAGGATTGAGATTCAAGTTATCTTTTATTAAGGCTACTGTATAGGTCCAGAACTGTCTTAGTTCCAAAATCCTTGTGCTTTTCATTACACAGCATTAACTCTACATTTGAGTAAAAGCAAGTATTAGGAACTAAACAGGGATTAAAGTTACCTGTCTTATTTCATAACTTAACAATTGATGTTAAAATGGAACTGTAGGGTGTGGATTTTCTTAGAGTAGTCAGAAATATTTAAGTTTTAAGTCAGAGAAAAGTAACCCAAACAGACCTTTATGCAACTGAAAATGCCAGGAATAGGGCAGCTTTCTGTATGGTTAAATTTAGATGAATTTAAATTCATCTAAATTAGCTGTGACCAAGCCCAGAGATAAGTCTTGAAAATTAACATAGCCATTCTCAATCTCTGTAGCAACAATAATATGACTTCTGTCACATGCTGGCCTCCTACTATGAACCCAGTATTCTTTGCATGTAGGTAGACTTACTGTCAATGATATTAATCTTATTATATTTAATGACCTTCCCTTCTGTTGTAGGTAAAATAATGGCCCCTCAATAATGTCCATGTTCTAATCCCTAGAACCCATGATCATAATATGTTGCAAGGTAAGAGGGAATAAAGTTGCAAGATGGAATTAATGTCATTAATCAGTTGACCTTGAAATGTGGATATTGTCTTGAATTATCCGGGTGGGCCCATTGTAATCCTAAGGGTCCTTTTAAGTGGAAGAGAGAGCCCAGAGAGTCAGAGTAAGAGAAAGAAGTGGGAAGGTGGAGGCAGAGATTCAAGTACTGTGATTGCTGGGTTGGAAGAAAAGGGGCCTTGAGCTAAGGAATGTATTCAGGCTGGAGTGCTGTAAAAGGCAAAGAATGCAATCTTCCCTTTAAGCTTCCAGAGGAAAAAAATGCATTCTTGCCTACCCATTGATTATATTCCACTTTGGTTTTAAACCAGTGGAATCCATTTCTGGCTTCTGCCCTCCAGAATTGTATAACAAACTTGTGATGTTCAGGCTACTATGTTTGTGATTATTATCACAGCCGTAGGAGAAGAATATACCTCCTTATGCAAAGCACACTGAATTTTTCACCATAGATAACTTGTGATACCTATGTGTTTGGATAACAATATTCATGGATTATCCAAACCCTTGATTTCTGGCTTCTTTGTATAAACTTTCTGAAAAAGACTGGGTTTATGTTTCTGAATATGTTTCTGAGTATGTTCAGAATATGTTTCTGTCCATGCACTGTAGTTAATTGGTAGATCAATTTCAATCAGGTTGAGCATATTTACCATGTCCAAAATTATCTTTATTTCTATATATTTAACTGACAGTATGACTGGCACATGAACCTAATTTACTGTTGTGAGATTTATCTGGAAGATTTGATTATATTCTTCAATTTCAAACACCCTATTCTACAATGTCCAATTTCAATCATATTACTTGTGGCCCCACTACCACATTAACATTCAGTCAGCCCCAAGAAATTCAGCACCTGGTAACTCAAAGTGATTTCTAAGGTAATTGTACAAGGAACTGGATAAGGCTGAGGGTAGGTAACCAGCTAGGAGGATTACAAGAGAACGTATGACAGAAACAGGGTCTGTTAAAAAAGAAAACCAGGGATCGCTGGGTGGTGCAGCGGTTTAGCGCCTGCCTTTGGCCCAGGGCGCGATCCTGGAGACCTGGGATCGAATCCCACGTCGGGCTCCCGGTACATGGAGCCTGCTTCTCCCTCTGCCTATGTCTCTGCCTCTCTCTCTCTCTCTCTCTCTCTCTCTCGGACTATCATAAATAAATAAAAATTAAAAAAAAAATAAAAAAGAAAACCATAGGCCCAAATGGTGTCACTTGAGTTCCCAAGCTTGGGCTTAATACCTAATCCAATTGCACATTCAACCTCCCTCCAGAAATGTATTCTTAACTAGTCAGTCAGCAATTTTTCCATCAGCACCGATGAGTCTGTGTCCTGGGTCCAGTCCATCCCTAAAGAAAGCATAATATTTTGGTTTTCTCCACCCCGCCCCGCCCCACAGAAAGCAGCCTCACCTGGAACAGTTTTTTTTTTTTTTTTTGCTAATAACTTTCCGGCCCCCCACTCCTCTTCTATAAAAACCTTCTATTTAGTACGATTCCTTGGAGACCCCTGTAATTGCTAGATTGGATGCTGCCCCATTCATGAAGTCATTTAACAAAGCTAATTAGATCTTCAAGCTAGGCTAAATTTTGTTTTTTGCTTTTTTAAGGATTTTACTTTTTTATTCACGAGAGACAGAGAGGCAGAAACACAGGCAGAGGGAGAAGCAGGCTCCTTGCAGGGAACTCAATGCGGGACTCCATCCCTGGACCCCAGGATCATGCCCTGGGCCAAAGGCAGGCAGTCAACCACTGAGCCACCCAGGCGTCCCTGAATTTTGTTTTTTGCCAGATTTGGTGGCAGCAACAGGATCTGAAGCAATCTTCTGACAGCATTTGGGGACCAAAACCAGGCAGGGTACCTGTGAACCCTTTGAGTTCACTGTTTTTCTCACCATTGCTCAGGGCTTTGGGTAAGTTCCTCTTGGTCTCAGAGGCTCTTTTTTTTTTTGCATCTGAGCCCCCAGTCTAACTGACTTCCCTTTATAGGACAGGTCAGCTGGCACCAGCAGACAGTCAAGCCAGAGCCAATTGAGCTGGCATATTTTCCCAGGGCCCAGTTACGCTAGCATATTAGCTCAGAGCTCAACTCAGCTGGCAGAAATGTCTGCTCGGAGTCAAGCCTGTAGCCTTTCAGATTACAGTTCTCTGTAGAAAACCTCAGCAAATTTCCGTTGGTGGTAGTGTGCCCAGGGCCTTGTGGCCAGGATGCAGTATTGCCACTGACACATTAAGGTGCACCTTTGCTCATTTTGTTTTGTGTAGATAAAGTCTATTGCTAGTGAGGATCTTAGAGGCCAAAAACTGCAAAAATTGATGGACACAGTTCAAGCATTTAAAGATTGTTAGCTTGCCACCTCAAGAAGATTCTTAGGATAGGATAAGTTAGTCACAGAACCGGTTAGTTGACATTAGGTCACCTGCCAACCTCGAGAAAACTTCTCGAGGTTGCAGTGAGGTACACTGTAAAACACCTGCAATCCCCAACCCGACAGCACAACTCTTTTAGTTTTTTGTTTGGCTTCAGGAAACCCAAAGTCTCAGCTGATGGGATCCTTAAATTCTAAAGAGTGAAGGCATGCCACCCTCTGGCATACCATCTTATTTTATGTCTAGGAACTACAAGTTCCAAGAAGTTGCAGATATGTAGAAAGATGGGAAGTTTTTACTAAAAATAACGTAGAGTTACAGTGGTCAATATGAGGAACACTCCAATTAGATGAGATTGTCCATTGAAGAGATGCATTTGAAAGGAAGGCTTCCCAAATGAGGCAAATAGAAAGGGATGTCTGTTTTAATAGATGTGCAAAAGCTTCTTCCAAAGGGCTTCAAGGTTCTAAAATAGCCTTGTTGAAAGGCTTATTACAGAAGGCTAATAAATTAAAAACACAAGAGGTACCTAAGACCAAAGAGGACAGGACAGGACTGACAAGACTCCTGATACACCCCTCCATCCTTCTTTCCCTGAGGTCATCCTGGTCTATTA
Source organism: Canis lupus familiaris (assembly GCF_011100685.1). Classification (NCBI taxonomy): domain Eukaryota; kingdom Metazoa; phylum Chordata; class Mammalia; order Carnivora; family Canidae; genus Canis; species Canis lupus. The sequence continues at coordinate 11,404,261 of NC_049248.1, read as the reverse complement.
ATTCTCTCTGAATTGCCTTTCCACTCTGAAGAGACACTTAAGTAGTTACCTTTAAAAATAAATAAAACCACCTCAGGTGGCAGGCGATCCTCCTCAGCTATTTTTCACTTCTTGGTCAAAGGCTAAATATAAACTAAGGGCCATAGGTAAAAGAATTTCCTAAACCAAGGAGGATCCCCAAAGGTTTTTAAAAAGAGTTTTAAATCCTTATTAGAGCCTATGACCCCAGGCTGCCAGATTTTGATCAGCTTGTGCACATGTTGGTAAAACATGGTGAAGCCCCAAAATGGATGCGGGAAGCAGAGTGGCATAATTCCGAGGATGATATTTGAGATATTGAAGTGGGACAGCTAGATTCTTGTCTCACAGAGTCCAAGAATGAATCTCGAGGATGAAAGAGAATGAGTAAAGTGATAGAGTTTTATTAAGTGAGGATACAGAGAAAGCTCACAGGAGTGAGAGGGGTCCAGACAAGGGTTGCCACTGAAAGTTTATAGGGTTGGTCTTTTACTGAAAGCCAACCAGGGAACCTAAACCCTTTTTTAAAAAGATTTTTTAAAAAAAATTTACTTATGGAGACAGAGAGAGAGAGAGAGAGAGAGAGAGAGAGGCAGAGACACAGGCAGAGGAAGAAGCAGGCTCCATGCAGGGAGCCTGATGTGGAACTCCATCCTGGGTCTCCAGGATCAGGCCCTGGGCCAAAGGCGGCGCTAAACTGCGGAGCCACCAGGGCTTCCAGGCTGCCCAAACCTAAATCCTTTTAGCATCTCTATTGACATCGCTGTTAAGGACTAGCGATAATGTCTTTAATGGCTTACTTCCTTTTGAGGGTCTGGTAATTCAAGTAACTTATAACAAGACCCCCACCTCTGACATCTGGGACAGGATGGTGTGGCTTATTTATCTCTGGTTTCCTTTTATCTCCACATTTTTAGGATTTTTGTGAGCCTGATTCTGTGACTCCCTATCTCTCCCTTCCAAACCCTGCCTGTCCTTTCCTCAATATCATGTCTCCACATGGTTCTCTTATAAATTGGAAAAAGCTCCCAGAATAGCCGCTAATCTTTTAAAAGCCAAGAGTTTTCCCTCCCCACACTGATTAGTCTGTTATTCAAACATGCAAACAAAAGAAAGGTGAACCTGTGGCCAACTTTACAGCCCATCTGGAGTTGGGTGGAGGCTCTTCCTTCAGCATTCTGGATTCCATACAATAAATGAGGTCACCTAACTTGTTCTTGTTGCTCTATTTGTAAATGGATTGTCTCCAGAGATCAATGAGCTCATAAAAAGACAAACAGGATAGGAGGTCAGCAACCCAACTGAACTCACGGCTACAGCTGAGTTTGTTTGTTTGTTTGTTTTTAAGATTTTATTTATTTATTCATGAGAGATGCACAGAGAGAAGCAGAGACATAGGCAGAGAGAGAAGCAGGCTCCCCAGATCCGGGATCGCTCCCTGAGCTAAAGGCAGATGCTCAATCACTGAGCTACCCAGGCGTCCCTACAGCTGAGTATTTTGAAAGGAACTTCAAGTAAAATCTGCCAAATTGTTGGCTTTATACCAACCACAGCTCCAAAGCCAGGGACCTAATATAACGCGTGGACCCGGCACATCCCATCCTTTTAGGGCTCTACCATCAAAATGGTAGCCTAAAGATCAATGTTTGATTTGTCATCAACTGGGGCCCTGGGAAAAAAAATTGTCTTCAAAGGTCCTATGCCAATTCTTCAGCTCCACTGCCCCCAAGAGAGGGCTCTTATATGGGCCCCTCCTAGGATTGATAGGACTTGGAGGGATTCTCTGGTAAGCTGTTACCAGTGATTCCCTTAAACAACTAAGGGGAAACTGAAATTAAAATTAATGGAAAACCTTGCCAAATTTTAGTAGCTATTGGATCTAGGCTTTCTATTTTAAACCCCATTCTTTTTTTTTTTAAATTTTTATTTATTTATGATAGTCACAGAGAGAGAGAGAGAGAGAGGCAGAGACACAGGCAGAGGGAGAAGCAGGCTCCATGCACCGGGAGCCCGATGTGGGATTCGATCCCTGGTCTCCAGGATCGCGCCCTGGGCCAAAGGCAGGCGCTAAACCGCTGCGCCACCCAGGGATCCCAAACCCCATTCTTATAGGGCAACAAATTTCTCTGAGTAAAAAGGTTTCCATAGGGGGTTATCTAATAAAATTCACAGACAGTTTCCATCTAAACCAGTACAAATGACTCTGGGGCTTTTTACTGAAAAGCATTCCTCTTTTGCTATGCGATCCAGCTCCAGTTAATTTATTAGGTAGAGATCTCTTTCTAAATTAAAAGGGCTAATATACTTTGCCTCTAATGGAGACTTTACCTTAGAATTTCCTGATCAACCTGAATCTGATCTTTTATGTTCTTTACAATCTGTTCTTGATATAGAAGAGGAAGACTACTACTAAGTTCCCCTATATAACTGGGTGCCAAACGACAAAACGAAACCCCCCCCAAACCTGTAGGCTTTCTAACACTGACATTGGGAGAATAAAAAGTGCAGAGACTATAAAAATTCACGTAGATGTGACTAAAACTCTTCCTAAATTGCCTCACTATCCATTAAAGCCTGAGGCCATGCAAGGCCTGATAACAATGACAAAAGGCCTAATTGCCCAGGGTTCCTGCACATGCAGAAACCTCCTGGACAGGAATGGTGATTTGTCCAGGACTTGATAGGCTATTAACAAGGCTGTTTTACTCAGTTACCAACCAGTTTCAAACCCCAAGGCCCTTTTGTTACAAGTTGCGCAAGACTCAAATGATTCACTACTGTAGACCTTGGTTCAGGTTTTTTTTTTTTTTTTTTTTTTTTTTAGCATCCCTGGAGACCCCAACAGCCCATGTCTGTTTGCCTTTACTTGGAGCAATCAACAATATACCTGGACCATCCTGCCTCAAGGGTTCACTGAGGCCCCTTCTTATTTCTCCCAAGTATACCATAAGGGTTTAAGTACCCTCCCATATTCTGGAAAATCTACCCTTTTACAATATGCAGCCGATCTCTTGCTGTGCTCAATTAAAGGAGCATCCATAAGGGATTCCATTTTTTTCCCCCTACAACAGCTAGCTGAAAAGGCACATGAAATATCCAAAGCAAAATTACAATTTTCTCTAGCTACTGTTCATAACCTGGGTCATGATCTAAGCCCCAGCTGAAGAAATTCAGCTGTCTCCAAAAAGGATTAAGATAAAGAATCTCCCAGGCCCATATCTAAGGTATAGCTTCAAGGATTTTTAGGCTTTCCTGGCTATTGCAGACTGTGGATTCCTAACTTTCTCTACTGGCTCTCCCTACTCTATGAACTTACTAAAATTTTAGTTGCTGAGCCCTGTCCATAGGAAGACAAATATGAATAGGTTTTATGAAGCTAAAAACAAGCACTGCAAGAATCACCTGCCTTGGGGTTATTTAAAGCCTTTTACTTGATTTATACATGAAAGTATAATCAAGCTTTGGGAATGCTCATGCAAAAATATGGCACTAAATGTACCTATTATATGGCTATTGCCTCCCTCTTACAGCATACAACCCGATTCAATTGCCCAGGCACGTCCAGACCGTCTTAAGGCTATAGCTGCAGCCACAAAGTTAGTAAAAGCCTCAGCAGATTTATCCTGAGGAAAGAAATGACCTTTATTTACAGCCCCCCTCCTCCCCACTCTACACACACACACACACACACACACACACACACACACACTGTTCAAAGTCTTCTTAACTCTGAATAGACTCAACATTCCTCTGCAAGCAAACTAACCTCCTAGGAGATCCTTCTGCTTTCACTACCTAATCTCCAATTTAAACATAACATTCTTAATCCTACTATGTCACTACCCCTGCCTGATGAAGGCAAACCCCATGACCCTAAGTAATATGTTACATCTGGTGACACTAGGGTCCTGATTTTTGAGATACTTTGACTAATCTTGATCTAATTTTGTTTGTTGACAGATCATATTATAAAAATGAAGAGGGAATTTCCAAGCTGGCTATGCTGTTACTACCCAATATGAACTACCATACAAAGGCAAACCTCCTACTGGCCAAACCAACCAACAAGCAGAGCTTCAGGGCACATCAGTTACTGGGGGACCAATTATCAATATTCACACTGATAGGTGGTCTGCGTTTGGCGTCGTCCATGATTTGGGGATGTTATGGAAGCAAAGAGGTTCCTACATGCTTTGGGACCTTAATCAAAAATGAGCAAAAAGTAAATAATCTTAGTGCTACTGAAAATTGCTGTCATCAAATTTAAGGCTAAACCTGAGTATCAGGGAAATGCTCTAGCTGACTTGTATGCAATAGAATCTGTAAAGGTTGTAGCACACATGAACAAAGACCATTCTGCTTCTGCAAAATGACCCTTTGTTGCCAGACTTTTGCCATCCTGATGTCCTTGCAACATGGTAGTCTGCTTCCAGACCAGAAAAATTGAGATGGGGAAAATGAAAGGTTAAAGAACCATTTAACATTCAAATGGTCCTCAAAAGAAGGCTGCGGTAGGAATCCCCATATCAGATAATGGCTTACTAATTTAAATTAAAGTTTACCCCAAAGACTGTAGTAAGAGATGAAGAGGGACACTATATCATACTTAAAGGGTCTATCCAACAAGAAGACCTAACAATCATGAATATTTATGCCCCTAATGTGGAAGTGGCCAAGTATATCAATTAATAACCAAAGTAAAGACATACTTAGAAAATAATACACTAATAGTAGGGGACTTCAACACGGCACTTTCTGCAAATGACAGATATTCTAAGCACAGTATCACCAAAGAAAAAAAGGGTTTTAAATGATACACTGGATCAGATGGATTTCACAGATAAATACAGAACTTTCCATCTGAACGCAACTGAATACACATTCTTCTCAAGTGCACATGGAACTTTCTCCAGAATAGACCACATATTAGGTCACAAATCAGGTCTAAACCAATACCAAATGATTGGGATTGTCTCTTGCATATTTTCAGACCACACGCTTTGAAACTAGAACTCAATCACAAGAAGAAATCCAGAAGAAACTCAAACAGGTGGAGGTTAAAGAGCATCCTGCTAAAACATGAATGGGTCAACGAGGAAATTAGAGAATTAAAAAGATTCATGGAAACTAATGAAAAGGAAGATACAACCATTCAAAATCTTTGGGATACAGCAAATGCAGTCCTAAGAAGGAAATACATCACAATACAAACCTCCTTCAAAAAACTGGAAAAAACACAAATACACAAGGTAACCTCGCACCAAAAGGAACTGGAGAAAGATCAGCAAATAAAACCTACGCTAAGCAGAAGAATAGAGATAATAAAGATTCAAGCAGAACTCAATGAAATAGAGACCAGAAGAACTGTAGAACAGATCAACAAAAACAGGAGTTGGTTCTTTGAAAGAATTAATAAGAGAGATAAACCATTAGCTAACCTTTTTAAAAAGAAAAAAGACTCAAACTAATAAAATCATGAATGAAAGAAGAGAGATCACAACCAATATCAAGGAAAAACAAATGATTTTAAAAACGTGTTATGAGCAGCTATATGCCAATAAATCGGGCCATTTAGAAGAAATGGATGCATTTCTAGAAAACCAGAAACTACCAAAACTGGAACAGGAAGAAATAGAAAACCTGAACAGGTCAATAACCAGGGACATTGAAGCAGTCATCAAAAACCTCCCAAGACACAAAAGTCCAGGGCCAGATGGCTTCCCGGGGGAATTCTATCAAACATTTAAAGAAGAAATAATACCTATTCTACTAAAGTTGTTCTGAAGGATAGAAAGGGATGGAATACTTCCAAACTCATTTTACGAGGCCAGCATCACCTTAATTCCAAAACCAGACAAAGACCCCACCAAAAAGGAGAATTATAGACCAATATCCCTAATGAACGCAGATGCAAAAATTCTCAACAAGATACTAGCCAATAGGATCCAACAGTATATTAAAAAGACTATTCACCATGACCAAGTGAGATTTATCCCCTGGATGCAAGAGTGGTTCACACTCCTAAAACAATCAACGGGATAGATCACATCAACAAGAGAAAAAACAAGAACCACATGATCCTCTCAACAGATGCAGAGAGAGCATTTGACAAAATACAGCATCCATTCCTTATCAAAACTCTTCAGAGGGCAGCCCCAGGTGGCTCAGTGGTTTAGCGCTTGCTTTCAGCCCAGGGCATGATCCCGGAAACCTGGGATCGAGTCCTGGGTCGGAGTCCCTTCATAGAGCCTGCTTCTCCCTCTGCCTGTGTCTCTGCCTCTCTCTTTCTCTCTCTCTCTCTCTCTCTCTCTGTGTTTCTCATGAATAAATAAATAAAATCTTTAAAAAAAAAAAAAAACTCTCCAGAGTGTAGGGATAGAGGGAACATTCCTCAATATCTTAAGAGTCATCTATGGAAAGCCCACAGCAAATATCATTCCCAATGGGGAAACACTGGGAGCCTTTCCCCTAAGATCAAGAACATGACAGGGATGTCCACTCTCACCACTGCTATTCAACATGGTATTAGAAGTCCTAGCCTCAGCAATCAGGCAACAAAAAGAAATAAAAGGCATTCAAATTGGCAAAGAAGAAGTCAAACACCCCCTCTTCACAGATGACATGATATTGTATATAGAAAACCTAAAAGACTCCACCCCAAGATTGCTAGAACTCATACAGCAATTCAACAACGTGACAGGATACAAAATCAATGCCCAGAAATCAGTGGCATTTCTATACACTAACAATGAGACTGAAGAAAGAGAAATTAAGGAGTCAATCCCATTTACAATTGCACCCAAAAGCATAAGATACCTAAGAATAAACCTAACCAAAGAGATAAAGGATCTATACCCTAAAAACTACAGAACACTTCTGAAAGAAATTGAGGAAGACACAGAGAGATAGAAAAACATTCCATGCTCATGGATTGGAAGAATTAATATTGTGAAAATGTCAATGTTACCCAGGGCAATTTACACGTTCAATGAAATCCCTATCAATATACCATCGATTTTCTTCAGAAAGTTGGAACAAATAATCTTAAGATTATTTGTTAATAATTATTTGTGGAATCAGAAAAGACCCTGAATAGCCAGGGTAATGTTGAAAAAGAAAACCAGAGCCAGGGGCATCACAATGCCTGACATCAAGTTGTACTACAAAACTGTGATCATTAAGACAGTGTGGTACTGGGCAGCCCCAGTGGTGCAGCAGTTTAGTGCCACCTGCAGCCCAGGGTGTGATCCTGGAGACCCAGGATCGAGTCCCACATCAGGCTTCCTGCATGGAGCCTGCTTCTCCCTCTGTCTGTGTCTCTGCCTCTTTCTCTCTCTCTTCCTGTGTCTCTATGAATAAATAAACAAAATCTTTTAAAAAAAAGATTAAAAAAAAGATCCTTTAAAAAAAAAAAAGACAGTGTGGTACTGGCACAAAAACAGACACATAGATCAATGGAACAGAAGAGAGAACCCAGAAATGGGCCTTCAACTCTATAGTCAACTAATATTCAACAAAGCAGGAAAGAATATCCACTGGAAAAAGGACAGTCTCTTCAATTAATGGTGTTGGGAAAATTGGACAGCCACATGCAGAATGAAACTGGACCGTTCTCTTACACACATACAAAGATAAACTCAAAATGGATGAAAGATCTAAATGTGAGACAAGAATCCATCAAAATCCTAGAGGAGAACACAGGCAACACCTTTTTTGAAGTTGGCCACATTAACTTCTCACAAGATATATCTATGAAGGCAAGGGAAACAAAAGCAGAAATGAACTATTGGGATTTAATCTGGATAAGAAGCTTCTGCACAGCAAAAGAAACAGTCAACAAAACTAAGAGACAACCTACAGAATGAGAGAAGATATTTGCAAATGACATATTAGATAAAGAGCTAGTATCCAAGTTCTATAAAGAACTTATTAAACTCAACACCCAAGGAACAAAAAATCCAATCATGAAATGGGCAGAAGGCATGAACAGAGATTTCACCAAAGAAGACATACATATGGCCAACAAGCACATAAGAAAATGCTCTGCATCACTTGCCATCAGGGAAATACAAATCAAAACCACAGTGAGATAGCACCTCACACCAGTGAGAATGGGGAACATTAACAAGGCAGGAAACCACAAATGTTGGAGAGGATGTGGAGAAAAGGGAACCCTCTTACACTGTTGGTGGGAATGTGAACTGGTGCAGCCACTCTGGAAAACTGTGTGGAGGTTCCTCAAAGAGTTCAAAATAGATCTGCCCTGACCCAGCAATTGCACCGTTGGGGATTTACCCCAAAGATTCAGATGCAATGAAATGCCGGGACACCTGCACCCCGATGTTTCTTTTTTTTCTTTTAATTTTTTAAAATTTATTTTTATGGTAGTCACACACACACACACACACAGAGGCAGAGACACAGGCAGAGGGAGAAGCAGGCTCCATGCACCGGGAGCCCGACGTGGGATTCGATCCTGGGTCTCCAGGATCGCGCCCTGGGCCAAAGGCAGATGCTAAACTGCTGCACCATCCAGGGATCCCCACCCCGATGTTTCTAGCAGCAATGTCCACAATAGCCAAACTGTGGAAGGAGCCTCGGTGTCCATCAAAAGATGAATGGATAAAGAAGATGTGGTGTATGTATACAATGGAATATTCCTCAGCCATTAGAAATGACAAATACCCACCATTTGCTTCAACGTGGATGGAACTGGAGGGTATTATGCTGAGTGAAGTAAGTCAATCGGAGAAGGACAAACAGTGTATGTTCTCATTCATTTGGGGAATATAAATAATAGTGAAAGGGAATAAAAGGGAAAGGAGAAGAAATGTGTGGGAAATATCAGAAAGGGAGACAGAACACAAAGACTCCTAACTCTGGGAAACGAACTAGGGGTGATGGAAGGGGAGGAGGGCAGGGGGTGGGGGTGAATGGGTGACGGGCACTGAGGGGGCACTTGACCGGATGAGCACTGGGTGTTATTCTGTATGTTGGTAAATTGAACACCAATAAAAAATAAATTTATTATTAAAAAAATTTTAGGAGATGATGTCAATATAAATAATTTCCAAGGTATTCGTATAATTTGCACTTCTTCCAACAATGTATGAGGGTGGCTCTGCTCCTCATTCTCATCAACATTTGGTGTCTTTTTAATTAATGTCATTTTATAAGTGTAGAATAAACTCTTATTGTGGTTTAATTTCCCTTTCCTTTACTCTGGATGAAATTGGCCAGTTTTTCCTATTTTTATTAAACATTTTTGATATCTTTCACGAAAAAAAAAAAGAAGAGGCAATACAGGTATATAATGGAATATTATTCAGCCATCAAAAAGAATGAAACTTGCTATTTGCGACAAGATGGAATTAGAAGGTATTATGTTAAGTGAAATAAGTCAGTCAGAGAAAGACAATTATCATATGATTTAACTTATATGTGGAATTTAAGAAACAAAAGAGATGAATATAGGGGAAGAGAGGGAAAAATAAAATAAATGAAATCAGAGAAGGAGACAAACCATAAGAGATGTTGAACTCTAAGAAACAAACTGCAGGTTATTGGAGGGGAGGGAGGTGTAGGGAACTGGGTGATGGGTATGAGGAGGGCACTTGATGTAATAATGGGCGCTGGGTATTATATACAACTAATGAATCACTAAACTCTACCTCTGCAACTAGTAATACAATTTATGTTAATTAACTGATTTTAAATAAAAAAAAAATCAAACTACCCAAAAGAAACCAACCAAAAAATAAGTAAATAAAAATAAGTGTTTGTTTATTTAAGCTACTAAATTAATGATAATCTGTTGCACAGCAATAACAAATGAATACAGTGACAGATTCAGAATTTAGTGTTTTGGTCTATTTGATAGAGAAGATCTCTTCTATCAGGTGAGAAATGTTCTATAATTTGGTTTGCTGGTTTGTTTTTTTTTTTTAATTTATCCATTTGTCCGTTCATGCCAGAATACATCTTGCTTCTTTTGGAAAGGAGAACGTCTGTATTTAGTGCATTTTACATCTCTACTAGTGAATTTTTATGTTCTGTATTTATTCTGTCCTGGGTCTGATGTTGTGAAAAGAAGTAAACCCTCTGTGTTCTGTTTGCAGTTGACAAAAACCTTTGCCTATTATTATGACTCTGAAATTTTTGCCTACTTGTGGATAAAGACTTTTAAACAAATGAGTTCTGTTCTGAATGCTTTACACAGTTTAAGTCATTTATAGAAATATTACATTTGAGAAGTAGCTGAGTGGCTTAATCAGTTAGGCATCTGCCTTCAGCTCAGGTCATGATTCCAGAGTCCTGGAATTGAGCCCCACATCATGCTCCCTGCTCAGTGAAGAGTCTGCTTCTCCCTCTGCCCTTCACCCCACATGTGCTCTCTCTCTTGTTCTCTTTCTCTCAAATAAATAAATAAAATCTTTTAAAAAATAAAATAAAATAAAAATGTAACACTTGAGAATTTCCAGAGGTTGAAGCTATTTTAAATATGTTCATTCTTTCTTAAAAACTGAAAAACTTAAAAAAAAAAAAAACTGAAAAACTTTTCCACAGAAACTACTAGTTCAGGAGCATTTTTCTATAAGAAACCAGGCTTATAGAGACACCTAGGTGGCTTAATCCATTAAGCGCCTGCCTTCAGCTTGGGTCATGACCTCAGGGTCCTGGGATCAAGCCCTGAATCAGGCTCCTTGCTCAGCAGGGAATCTGCTGCTCTCTCTCCCTTCATACCTCCCTCCCCCATGTGTGCTCTTTCTCTTTCAAATAAATAAATAAAATCTTAAAAAAAATAAAAGAAACCAAGCTTATATAATCCAAATGATTGCTTTGACAGATCAGAGTGGTCAATACTTTTGATTTGAAGACAGGTATATTTTTTCCCTGATGTTGTCAGTGTAGGATATGTTTTCCTTTTTATAGAATTTGGGGTTGTCATTCTAAACTCCTAAAATCCTTGTAGTGGCTTACTGATAAGATAAGCTAATATTCTGATGACATGTTAAAATACACACAAAAAAATAGTAAAAGTAACATGTTCAAATAAATTGAATAGAAATTATGAAATGTTTTGTGTATCAACAGCAATTGTTTTCTGTAGTATGTCAGCTTAAAATTTTTCCAAGATCCTTAGTTACATTTAAGACTTTAGACTAATATTAAATTAGGTGGTAATTGAAAATCTTTGGATTGTTACTAGGTAAAACGAAATACTGAAATGCAGTCACCTAACATAGTTGATACATATGTATATGTATTCTAATACATATATATTATTTAACAAATTTGTATTTTATCCAGTGTATAGAAAATATTTATGGATGTACTGCTCTATTGGAGCTTTTTGGTCATTACTCTAAGTAAAACATCTTGTGAATACATTTTTACTGTTTTTCAGGTTTTCCTCTTTCTTTTTTCCCATTACTTTCTGCAAAGATAGATAAATTGTACTAGGTATTTATCCAAAGGATACAAAAATAGTGATTCAAAGGGGTACATGCACCCCAATATTTACAGCAGCAATGAATTCCACAATTTCCAAACTATGGAAAAAACACACATGTCCATTGACAAATGAATGGATAAAGAAGAGGTGGTAAGATATACAATGGAATATTACTCAGCCATCAAAAAGAATGAAACCTTGCCATCTGCAATGATATGGATGGAACTAGGGGGTATTATGCTAAGCAAAGTAAGTCAATCAAGCATTTTCTCATGTGCATGTTGGCCATGTCTATGTCTTCCTCTGTGAGATTTTTCATGTCTTTTGCCCATTTCATGATTGGATTGTTTGTTTCTTTGGTGTTGAGTTTAATAAGTTCTTTATAGATCCTGGAAACTAGCCCTTTATCTGATACGTCATTTGCAAATATCTTCTCCCATTCTGTAGGTTGTCTTTTAGTTTTGTTGACTGTATCCTTTGCTGTGCAAAAGCTTCTTATCTTGATGAAGTCCCAATAGTTCATTTTTGCTTTTGTTTCTTTTGACTTTGTGGATGTATCTTGCAAGAAGTTACTGTGGCTGAGTTCAAAAAGGGTGTTGCCTGTGTTCTTCTCTAGGATTTTAATGGAATCTTGACTCACATTAAGATCTTTCAACCATTTTGAGTTTATCTTTGTGTATGGTGAAAGAGAGTGGTCTAGTTTCATTCTTCTGCATGTGGATGTCCAATTTTCCCAGCACCATTTATTGAAGAGACTGTCTTTCTTCCAATGGATAGTCTTTCCTCCTGTGTCGAATATTAGTTGACCATAAAGTTGAGGGTCCACTTCTGGGTTCTCTATTCTGTTCCGTTGATCTATGTGTCTGTTTTTGTGCCAGTACCACACTGTCTTGATGACCACAGCTTTATAGTACAACCCGAAATCTGCCATTTGATGCCCCCAGATATGGTTTTCTTTTTTAAAATTCCCCTGGCTATTCGGGGTCTTTTCTGATTCCACACAAATCTTAAGATGATTTGCTCCAACTCTCTGAAGAAAGTCCATGGTATTTTGATAGGGATTGCATTAAACGTGTAAATTGCCCTGGGTAACATTGACATTTTCACAATATTAATTCTTCCAATCCATGAGCATGGAATATTTTTCCATCTCTTTGTGTCTTCCTCAATTTCTCTCAGAAGTGTTCTATAGTTTTTAGGGTATAGATCCTTTACCTCTTTGGTTAGGTTTATTCCTAGGTATCTTATGCTTTTGGGTGCAATTGTAAATGGGATTGACTCCTTAATTTCTCTTTCTTCAGTCTCATTGTTAGTGTATATAAATGCCACTGATTTCTGGGCATTGATTTTGTATCCTGCCACGCTACCGAATTGCTGTATGAGTTCTATCAATCTTGGGGTGGAGGCTTTTGGGTTTTCTATGTAGAGTATCATGTCATCGGCGAAGAGGGAGAGTTTGACTTCTTCTTTGCCAATTTGAATGCCTTTAATGTCTTTTTGTTGTCTGATTGCTGAGGCTAGGACTTCCAGTACTATGTTGAATAGCAGTGGTGAGAGTGGACATCCCTGTCTTGTTCCTGATCTTAGGGGTAAGGCTCCCAGTGCTTCCCCATTGAGAATGATATTTTCTGTGGGCTTTTCGTAGATGGCTTTTAAGATGTCGAGGAATGTTCCCTCTATCCCTACGCTCTGAAGAGTTTTGATCAAGAATGGATGCTGTATTTTGTCAAATGCTTTCTCTGCATCTAATGAGAGGATCCTATGGTTCTTGGTTTTTCTCTTGCTGATATGATGAATCACATTGATTGTTTTACGAGTGTTGAACCAGCCTTGTGTCCTGGGGATAAATCCTACTTGGTCATGGTGAATAATTTTCTTAATGTATTGTTGGATCCGCTTGGCTAGTATCTTGTTGAGAATTTTTGCATCCATGTTCATCAGGGATATTGGTCTGTAATTCTCCTTTTTGGTGGGGTCTTTGTCTGGTTTTGGAATTAAGGTGATGCTGGCCTCATAGAATGAATTTGGAAGTACTCCATCTCTTTCTATCTTTCCAAACAGCTTTAGTAGAAAAGGTATGGTTTCTTTGATGGAATTCCCCTGGGAAGCCATCTGGCCCTGGACTTTTGTGTCTTGGGAGCTTTTTGATGACTGCTTCAATTTCCTCCCTGGTTATTGGCCTGTTCAGGTTTTCTATTTCTTCCTGTTCCAGTTTTGGTAGTTTGTGGTTTTCCAGGAATGCATCCATTTCTTCTAGATTGCCTAATTTATTGGCGTATAGCTGTTCATAATATGTTTTTAAAATTGTTTGTATTTCCTTGGTGTTGGTAGTGATCTCTCCTTTCTCATTCATGATTTTATTAATTTGAGTCTTCTCTCTCTTCTTTTTAATAAGGCTGGCTAATGGTTTATCTATCTTATTCTTTCAAAGAACCAACTCCTGGTTCTGTTGATCTGTTCCACAGTTCTTCTGGTCTCTATTTCATTGAGTTCTGCTCGAATCTTAATTAACTCTCTTCTTCTGCTGGGTGTAGGATCTATCTGCTGTTTTTTTCTATAGCTCCTTTATGTGTAAGGTTAGCTTTTGTATTTGAGTTCTTTCCAGTTTTTGAATGGACGCTTGTATTGTGATGTATTTCCCCCTTAGGACTGCTTTTGCTGCGTCCCAAAGATTTTGAATGGTTGTATCTTCATTCTCATTAGTTTCCATGAATCTTTTTAATTCTTCCTTAATTTCCTGGTTGACCCTTTCATCTTTTAGCAGGATGGTCCTTAACCTCCACGTGTTTGAGGTCCTTCCAAACTTCTTGTTGTGATTTAGTTCTACTTTCACGGCATTATGGTCTGAGAATATGCAGGGGACGATCCCAATCTTTTGGTATCCGTTCAGACCCGATTTGTGACCCAGTATGTGGTCTATTCTGGAGAAAGTTCCATGTGCACTTGAGAAGAATGTGTATTCAGTTGAGTTTGGATGTAAAGTTCTGTAGATATCTGTCAAATCCATCTTGTCCAGTATATCATTTAAAGCTCTCGTTTCTTTGGAGATGTTGTGCTTAGAAGACCTATCGAGTATAGAAAGAGCTACATTGAAGTCACCAAGTATAAGTGTATTATTATCTAAGTATTTCTTCACTTTGGTTAATAATTGATTTAAATATTTGGAAGCTCCCATATTTGGGGCATATATATTGAGGATTGTTAAGTCCTCTTGTTGGATAGATCCTTTAAGTATGATATAGTGTCCCTCTTCATCTCTCACTACAGTCTTCGGGGTAAATTTTAGTTTATCTGATATGAGGATGGCTGCCCCTGCTTTCTTTTGAGGACCATTTGAATGGTAAATGGTTCTCCAACCTTTTATTTTCAGGCTGTAGGTGTCCTTCTGTCTAAAATGAGTCTCTTGTAGACAGCAAATAGATGGGTCCTGCTTTCTTATCCAGTCTGAAACCCTGCGCCTTTTGATGGGTCATTAAGCCCGTTCACGTTCAGAGTTACTATTGAGAGATATGAGTGTAGTGTCATCATGATATCTATTCAGTCCTTGTTTTTGTGGATTGTTCCACTGAACTTCTTTTTAAAGGTGAATTTTAAGAGTCCCCCTTAAAATGTCTTGCAGAGCTGGTTTGGAGGTCACATATTCTTTCAGTTGCCTGCCTGTCTTGGAAGCTCTTTATCTCTCCTTCCATTTTGAATGAGAGCCTTGCTGTATAAAGTATTCTTGGTTGCATGTTCTTCTCATTTAGGACCCTGAATATATCCTGCCAGCCTTTTCTGGCCTGCCAGGTCTCTGTGGAGAGGTCTGCTGTTACCCTAATACTCCTCCCCATAAAAGTCAGGGATTTCTTGTCTCTTGCTGCTTTAAGGATCTTCTCTTTATCTTTGGAATTTGCAAGCTTAACTATTAGATGTCAAGGTGTTGAATGGTTTTTATTGATTTTAGGGGGGGATCTCTCTATTTCCTGGATCTGAATGCCTGTTTCCCTTCCCAGATTAGAAAGTTTTCAGCTATGATTTGTTCAAATACATATTCTGGCCCTCTGTCCCTTTCGGTGCCCTCAGGAGCCCCAATTAAACGTAGGTTTTTCTTCCTCAGGCTGTCGTTTATTTCCCTTAATCTATCCTCATGGTCTTTTAATTGTTTGTCTCTTTTTTCCTCAGTTTCCCTCTTTGCCATCAACTTGTCTTCTATGTCACTCATTCCTTCTTCCACCTCGTTAACCCTTGTCGTTAGTAGTTTGGATTGCATCTCATTCAATTGATTTTTAATTTCTGCCTGATTTGATGTAAATTCTGCAGTCATGAAGTCTCTTGAGTCCTTTATGCTTTTTTCTGGAGCCACCAGTAGCTGTATAATAGTGCTTCTGAATTGGCTTTCTGACATTGAATTGTAATCCAGATTTTGTAACTCTGTGGGAGAGAGGACTGTTTCTGATTCTTTCTTTTGAGGTGAGGTTTTCCTTCTAGTCATTTTGCTCAGTGCAGAGTGGCCAAAAACAAGTGGTATTGGGAAAAGGAGAAAAAGAGAGAGAAAGAAGGAAAGAAAAGAGAAAAAGAAAAAAGAAAAAAGGAAGAGAAAAAGAAAAAAAAAAGAGAAGAAAAAGAGAAAGAAAAAGAAGGGAAACAAGGGGGTGAGGGAAGCAAACAAATCAAAAAGCAAAAAACAAAAAACAAAAAAAAAAAAAAAAACCACGGGGGAGTATCTTCTGATTCTGTATATTTTAAGTCCCTTGACTTCCCCCGGAACTTGTCCGTCTAGCTGGTCTTCTGGGGGAGGGGTCTGTTGTGCTGATTTTCAGGTGTTAGCACTTGGGGGAGCTGCTCTGCCCCCTCCTGGTGCAGGGCTCAGTGGGGGTTGTTTACCCCGTGAGGCCTCAGGAGGAACAACCCCAGTGGCGGCGGTCCAGCTCTGGAGCCCTGGAGTAAGCCCCCACAGTAACTCCGGAGCTCTCCATCTGCAGGGCCTGGAGGCTCCGGGGTGGGGCCGCTGATCTGCTCAGCTCAGGGGCAGGAGCGTCCTTGCTGTCCTGGGCCGTCCGGGCCTCTGCCTGTCCCGGGGGGAGGCAGGATCCTGGGCTGTGTCCCCGGCGCCTTGTGCTCCAGAGCCTGCGCTGTTGGATTCGCGCTCCTGCCCCGCAGCCACCTCCGCGGAGCCGCCAGCCGAGCCCCTCCGAGCTGCTCCGGGTCTTGCCGTGCGCGCTGCAGCCCTTAGGGAGCTTGGCGCACTCTCCTGGGTGCGCAGGTGTCTCTTAGTGTCCCAGGGAGCCTGAGGGCATCCCCGCCCTCCTGGGGTTCTGCTCTAACTCCCTGAGGGTGCCTTTCCGTCCGGGAAGGTAGGTGAAGCTCCTGCTTCTCCGGGACACTCGCCCCGGCCTTAGCCCGGCTTATCGGGGGGCCCCTCCCCCTTGGATGCCTTTTGTTTCTTTCTTTTTCCCCCGTCTTCCTACCTTGATAGAAGCACGAACTCTTCTCACTGTAGCATTCCAGCTGGTCTCTCTTTAAATCTCAGGCCGAATTCGTAGATTTTCAGGATGATTTGAAGGTTATCTAGGTAATTTTGTGGGGACAGGTGATTTGGGGACCCTACTCTTCAGTCATCTTGCCCCTCCTCCTGTACTACCTCTTCTTTATCCATTCATCTGTCAATGGGCATGTGGGATCTTTTCATATTTTTACTATTATGGACATTGCTGTGGTAACATTGGGGTGCATGCAAATACACATTTATTATCTCATAACTTTTTTGGGCCATGAGTCAAGCAAGCTAGTGTTCTCAGCTTCAGGATCTCACCAACTTGAAATAAACATTTTGATGATACAGTATCCTCATCTGTAGGCTTGACTAGAGAAGAATCCACTTCCAAGTTCATGCAGGTTGTTGGCAGAATTCATTTTTTTGTGGCTCTTTCCATAGGCACTTCATTGCCTGGCTGCTTTCTTCCTCAAGACCAGCAAGACTCTCATTCAAGGGAAGCTCAGCCACTCTTTAAGCTTTACATGATTACATCAAGCCCATGAAGTCATCTCCCTTTTAATTAACTCAGAATTGGGGATTTGGGATTCTAAGGATCTGCAATATCCCTTCATGCTGGCCATATTTCGCAGGCTAGAAATAAGTCACAAGTCCTGCCCATGCTTAAGGGGTGGGGTGGGGGGGCAGAATTACACAGGGTGTGAACATCATGGGGAACAAACATTTTTAGTTTTGACCAGTACAATTTATTAGCTTATTAATTTTATGAATCATGCTCTTGATGTTGGATCTAAGAAGTCTGCCTAATTCAAATTTACAAGATTTTTTTTCCCTCAAGTTTATAGTTGTTCTTCTTACATGTAGTTTCTATGATCAATTTTGAGTTAATTTTGTCTATGGAATGAAATAATGATCTAAATTTATCTCTATGAAGGTGGATATCTAATTGTCCCCAATTCACTTGTTGAAAACAAAGATAATTTTGCCACTGATTGCCTTGAATTCATTTGTAACAGCGTGCTAACCTGTCTTAAGTGTTAACTTGCTTCAAATTAAAGAATATTCCTGCACATCACAAAACAAGAACTGTACTATCTTGTGTAACTATCTTGCACTGAGATAACATTTGTAGCTGGCATCGTGGAGTCTGCATAAAACCAAGAAATTCTGCAGGTCATTGCAAACCTTTTGTTGATTAACTACTTAAATCCCTTGAAAAACCCCTGAGCCAGGCAGAAACCTCCGAGTTGGCCTTTGGACAAGAGTTTGCCTTCTCCCCAGGTTGCCAGCCTCCTGAATAAAGCTCATGTTTCTTTTCAATAAAAAACTTGTCTCTGAGCGATGCCTGGGTGGCTTAGTCAGCTAGGCTTCCTACTCTTGATTTCAGCTCAGGCCATGGTCTCAGGGTCTTGAGGTGGACCTCTGTGCTGGACTCCTTGCTCAGTGGGAGTGTGCTTGAGAGTCTCTCTCTCGTCTATCCCTTCCTGCTCCACATGTGTGCTCTCTTTCTTTCTCAAAGAAATAAAAACCTTAAAAAAACAAAGCAAAACAAATTGAGTAATGGCTTTTTGAGCAATAGGCAGCCCAACTTGGGTTCGGTAACAAACTGTTCATGAATGTAAATATTTGTCTGGACTCTCCATTGTGTTTCATTAATATATATTTCTATCTGTGTGAGAGTGCCACACTATATTAATTGATACAGCTTAGTAGCATGCTAGCTTTGATACTAGAAACTGAAATCCTCCAAATTTGTTCTTTTTTAAAAAATCCTTTTGGTTATTTTGGGCACTTTGCATGTTCATATATATTTTAGACATAGTTTTTCATTTTCTTCCAATAGAGTCTGCTTGGAATTTGATAGGAAATGCACTGACTATATAGATCATCTATCTGAAAAGACTCTCTGTATCCATATTTTAGTATGGGTGGTCCTCCTTTTTTACATGGCTTTATGATGAATGTAAAATATAATTTTGGCAGTTTATTCTCATCTTGCTTGTTATAGGAGGAAATTTTTCCTTTTTCAATCTGCTACATTCTACTCCTAAATGGAAGTTATGGTAGGTTAACGTTAGTGTGTTAAATGACAAAGTAATAACCCTCCCTACTCTCTGTACCAGATGGGCAAGGTGGAAAATAGTATACAAACTCCTCACAAAGACCACTGGGAGAGGATATCAGTACTCTGCATTTTGCTGATCATACTGAGGCAGAGAGTAGCTTTAAAACAGTGTCCAAGATCAGAAATATATAAAGCAGTCTGGGTTTCTCATCCTGGTAGTCTGGCTCAAGACCCTCTGCTAAAACAATTACTACAAAAACTGAATCTGAATGAAATCTAAGGATATGGAAAACACATGTTCCTTTGAAATGTTCAAAAATATTTATAAAATTCTCTAGTATTTTAATTAAAAGTTAATATTTCCATATTAAATAGACTCAAAAGAGAAACTTTATCAAAGACCTAAGCATGAGAGATATATTTGATAACTACTAATAATGAGAGAAAGAGGGTATTTAAATTGGGATGATCTCCTGACACTGATTTTACATTTTGGAAATTACAGGACACTAATTCTATCCATGAGATGCATATGTATTTGTGTGAGTTTGTGTGTGTGTATGTGTTTATGAGCTTGTAAATAAATAAACTTATATGTAAATATTAGTTATCAGCAACTGATATTTAGGGAGAATTGTCTTTTCTGAATGCTTTTGATAGGAAAAGCTTAAATCCTTCCTATGTAAATCTGACATTAAAAAAGTAATAAATCCGTAACACTGTAGATCCTAGTATGACCCAGCTCCATGAAATGGTCTGGATATTCACTGTTGTTCTGTGAATTGGCTTTTTAAATTTTACTACCTAACATCTAAAGTTGAACACAAATTATGGAAAGGTTAAACAAGGAAAGTATTGTAAAACAATATGTCCTTATTTGCATGCTTAGCAAATGTGATCCCAGCTTTCACTTTGACACCAGTTATGAAATAATCCAGCCCATGGCAAGGACACACAGTGTATGAGTGGGAGTCAATTTAGCAATTTGGGAATAACAATGTTTTTCATCAAGATGGCATTGAGCTCATCTATTAGCATACCCTGTGCTTTCCTGCTTGACATTGGTTACAGAATTTAAAAGAAACGAGAACTTTACTGCACACTCAGAGGTCAGCTGCCTATAGAACATAAGGTCAGAATATTCAAGGGATCACAAGCAGTAATATTAGATTTGGCTTTTTGGTTTGTTTTTCTTTCTAGACATGCTACCTTTACTACAGAGCATTTTTTCCATCCTAGTAATGACAGAATTTGTTCTAGGAAATTTTGCCAATGGCTTCATAGTGCTGGTGAACTACATTGCGTGGGTCAAGAGACAAAAGATCTCCTCAGCTGATCAAATTCTCACTGGTCTGGCTGTCTCCAGAATTGGTTTACTCTGGGTAATATTAATAAATTGGTATGCAACTCTGTTGAATCCAGCTTTATATAGCTTAGAAGTAAGGCTTCTTGTTCATATTGCCTGGACAGCGAGCAATCATTTTAGCATCTGGCTTGCTACTAGCCTCAGTGTATTTTATTTGTTCAAAATAGCCAATTTCTCTAACCTTATTTTTCTTCGCCTAAAGTGGAGAGTTAAAAGTGTAGTTTTTGTGATGCTGTTGGGGTCTTTGTTCTTTTTGGTTTTTCATGTTGCAGTGGTAAGCATATATGAGCAAATGCAGATGAAGGAATATGAAGGAAACATCACTAGGCAGACCAAACTGAGGGACATTGCACAGCTTATGAATATGACTGTATTCACGCTAATGAACTTTGTACCCTTTGCTATATCCCTAACATCTTTTCTGCTGTTAATCTTTTCCCTGTGGAAACATCTCAAGAAGATACGATCCGGTGGTAAAAGATATCAAGATTCCAGCACCAAGGTCCACATAAGAGCCATGCAGACTGTGATCTCTTTTCTTTTGTTATTAGTTTGTTACTTCCTGACTTTAATTGCCATAGTTTGGAGTTCTAATAGGCTGCAGAACAAGTTGATCTTCTTGCTTTGCAAGGCTATTGGAATCCTGTATCCTTCAAGCCACTCATTTATCCTGATTTGGGGAAACAAGAAGCTCAGAGAGGACTTTCTGTCATTTCTGTGGCAGCTGAAGGGCTGGCTGAAAAAAGGATATAAGAGGAGCATCATGTGTCTTCTAGGAGAAAACAAATTGATGGAGTCTGTAATATTTTTTTCTTCTACTTCTTTTTCTAATGAGTATGTAATTGAGCAATTTCCAAAGATTTACCTAAAAAAGTCTTTTCTCTGAGCATTAACAAAAAGTATATGTGTGTATATATCTGTGTGTATTTATGAAAAATATAAGAAAGATCATAAGATTATTATATCATTAACCCACATTTTTCAGGTAAGTAAGCTAATTATACAAAATATTATAAGAAATTTCTCAAGATTATGAAGCAATGGATATTTTATATACATATTCTATGTATTATCTTCCAACTGAAGAATTTATGATCTATATTTATACATTTTCCAGAATCATAACTGAATCTCAGGAAATCATTGCTATTTCCGATTGTCATCAGCACCACACACATGTATCATGGTGTGTTTAAATTTTATTGTTTGAATCTTCAGTCTTTTGGGTGGTAATGATATTCAGTTGTAAATCACACATTGAAGATGAATGTTTGGGGTAGATATTATTTCATCATGAATTTTTTTGGCTCTGATGGCTATTGTTAGAAAAAGATGCACACAATAAGATTCAAGAGTGAACAATATTTGGAGTACATTCGGAGTACATTTTATTTATGTGTACAATAAACAGTACCAAAGAATATTAGAATTAATACAAGTAGGTAAAATCTTAGAAAAAAATCAAGTTCTACAATAGGAAAGAAGGAGAAAGAAAATCACGACTTGCTTTCAGGTTTCTATCTTCCCATAGGCAGTTAGGAAAGTCATTTCTTAAAGTTTTGAATGAAGAAGACCTTTTTCAAAGTTGAGGTCTGATGTCTAATTGTTCAGTTTTCATCTTTGAATCTCTGAATTGCCAATATTTTCTCTACCTTGCTACCTAAAAGCTTCTGTTAAACTTCAGATATCAAGACTTAGATCTTCCTTGTCTTATATATATGTTCATTATAAGAATAGTACATAATGTAATTATGTAATGTAATGTAATTATGGTACATAATGACCTTCCTGCATATATTAAAATAGTATCTATTTTGTTTACGTAATAATTATAGGGGATGTCTCCAATAGCTATTTTATTATAATCTTGTGGAAAATAATGAAATAGTTTATTGACATATTATTAATAGCAAATTCCTTAAAAGAAAGAAATGAGTAACCTTGCTTGCCTGAATTTACACATCTATATTCATTCTTTGTATTATGAAATTTTATTTTTTTAAAGATTTTTTTATTATTTATTTATTCACGAAAGAGAGAGAGAGAGATAGAGAGAGAGAGGCATAGGCATAGGCAGAGGGAGAAGCAGGCTTGATGCGGGACTCGATCCTGGGACTCTAGGATCATGCCCTGAGCTGAAGGCAGATTCTGTCTTATATTATGAAATTTTAAATTATTGAAGCCTTAAGATAAATTATTCTCACATCTAATTTATTCATTTATTTTTAATGATCTGTCTGCCCAGCAGAATATAAACAATGTAATGTGGAGATCATGTCTAGTTGTTTCTTGCTGACTCCTCAGGACATAAAGCCAGACTATAGAATAGTTGGTCCAAATGATATGCTCATGACTAAGAAATGAATAAACTATATTATGGTTGGAAAATAAGTAAAAGCAAAACTTGTCACAAAATCTGCAGGTTGCATGGATTCTTGGTTTTGTTTTTTCACCATCCAAATGCCTATAAACAAACCTGCCCATTTGTGTCATGAATAGGCTCCAAAACATCAAGTGACTCATATAATATAGACTTTAATTGCTCTCTACACAGTACTTCTCCCCATAGTTACCCAGGGAATCAGGCTGAACAAACGTATTCCATCTCTAACACGTGGCTTCCGGGATTGCCTTAGAGTCATCCCCATTCCTGACAGCAGGGAGGAAAAAGGTATATGGAGGAGTGTTCTCAGGAATATTCTGGTGGGATAGGACTGTAAATGATGCACATAATTTTCACTCATATTGTCATTCAGATTTCAGCCACATTGCCACAACTACCTGTAAGGGAGGCTAGGAAGTAGAGTCTCTGTGGCCCAGATGAAGAGGAGAAATGCAACTGAGGACATGGATATTGGAGGACTCTTGATTCCATTTCAATCAAAATAGCCAATAAATTATTGTAACACAAACAGTTTCTACCTTTAGAAGCATGATGTAGCTTGTACATGTCACTTTGATAATTTATACATGCCCTAATATGAGTCTTGATTATCAACTCTTTTTCTCTATTTCTTCATAAATTCTAAAGAACTCAAGTTCAAGCTAAATGTTCCTATCCATATAAAACCACAGTTGATTCTGCACTGTAGCATTTGTAGCTTCCTCATATATATTGCCAGTGTATGTTGCTTATAACTTCTGATTTAACTCTTACAATATTATGCACTCATTATTTATACTTACTTGCTCTAGGAATGAAATGTGCTCTTTGAACTATAAATCATTAGATTATTCATTCTTGTAAATCATATTGAATCCATAAGAATACTTGATAGGTAGAAAGATCTTATTCAATGAGTGACAAATAATGACTGAATTTTATAAACTTTTTTCTAGGAATTTCTATTCAAAATCTAAAATATTTGCATTCAAATGTGTGGCTCAGGGAAGATGAAAGTAGAACTTAGGGCAAAATAATCTCATATTTGAATGTTTTCATACCTGACTTCATCCCTTTAATCATTAGGACAAATGGACATTTTCAGGTCATATAAAGTTAAGTGGACATTGATTAGCGTTTACTCTGGAAGTTAGAGAGTAGCTGACTAAGTAATTGGAGAGGTATTCATGAAGCTTTGTCTCTCTTCCCAGAACTGTTTGGTTTAGCACTGGAAGTACAATATCAATAGAGTGAACTAATCTTTTGTGAAGAGCTCTGAAATTATATCACATCGAATTTTGGCTGTCCTTTCTGGAATTACGATGAAAACATTTTAAGTGGATGTCAACCTGACACTGTTTAGCTATAAAAGTGTCAGTGAGGCACCACCTCGGAAATATGTTCATGGACATGTTGTTTGGAATGAAGATCTCTTTCTGGTAGTGGCCACAGAAGAAGTCCTCTTAGGAATGCAGGGAAATCAGTTCATTGGCCTGGCCAACTGCATTGGCCAAAAGTGGGAAAGTCTCACCAACTGCATTGGTCAAGAATGCAAATCTCACCAACTTTACTGGTCAAGAATGGGAAAGTCTCATCAACTGATTTCATCCTTATCAGCTTGGCTATGACCAGAATCACCCAACAGTGGGTAGCACTATTTGATTAATTTATGATGGAGCTGTCTCTACATCTCTGTGCCACTGACAAACCAGCAAAAGTGGTTACTATTTTTTGGGCACTAACTAATCACTGAACTACCTGGTTTGCCATCTTCTTCATGTTTTCTGCTTCCTTAAGGTACCCAGGTTTTTCTACTTTTTCTTATTTTTTTCTTTAAGTATTTTATTTATTTATTTGAATAGAATGAGTGAGAGGGAGCAAGAAAGAGAGTGCACAAGCAAGGGTGGGGTGTGGAGAGGCAAAGGGAGAGGGAGAAGCAGGCTCTCCACTGAGCAGGGAGCCTGACATGGGGCTCAATCCCAGAGTCCTGGATCATGACCAGAGCCAAAGGCAGATGCTCAATTGATTGAGCCAACCAGGTACCCTTCTCCCACTTTTTTATCTGGCTGAATTGGAGAGAAGAGAATGGGTCTTTTGCTTTTCCTGGGGCCTTTGTTCTTATAGTCTGTTAACCTCTGAATGCAGGATGGTCCTGGTGAGTTATGGATGAGTACCTTATAGAATACATGAGAGAAACATGACTTTGCATTTGGACATAAGTAAAACTTTCAGTCTTAGAAGGCCTCTGCTTCTCAGCTTGACCTATGTTACCTGTTTCTCCTGTCCCTGATCTCTTTGCTCCTTTTATTTCTGTTCTTGGTGGGACACCAAGAATTTGCAGCTCAACTTGATGGCTTAAGGAATCCAGCAGAGTCCCCACAGGGCCATGAAAATGGTGACAGCCTTCCTCCTCCTCTTCATCATTTCCTTATTTCCACTGGAATACCAAGTTGGATCTTCCTTAGGGTACAGAGATAACAATCAGGCCAAGATGTTTGTCATGGTGATTTCAGCTACTTTTCACTCAGGACACTCACTCTGATTTTGGGAAACAGCAAGTTTTTTTTTTTTTTAAAGAAGGATACCTGAGACTACTATGGCATCTTAAATTCTGAGAAAACAAATACATTTAGCTCATAGATAGAATTTGAAAGAAATTTCTGTATTCTAAGGGGGAAATACCTTAACAGAAGACCTTGTAAATTCATTTTCAATTTCAACATTCCTTCATCAGGTCCTATTAGGTGTTGAACAGCACTGAAACTTCCCTTATCCCATAGGTTACCTAATCAATGTTCTCAATGGGATCTGATATCATGTTTGGCTAAGGGAAATCTCTCTGCTATAGTAACACTTTTTGGCAACAGAAGTATTTGAGACATGAAGAAGAAAAGCTATCATTCTATAGAACAGAATATTAATAAATGTATGTACTATACAATGAAATATGGAAAAATGTATGTAATCATGGTAATAGGAAGAGTAAAGAATAACAACATTTTTTTGAACATAAGAAATTCTAAATTAGGATAGGAAAAGGATTATATTAAGTGTAATATACATGTAGTAATAGTTTATATAAATATAAACTGTGTAAGCATTAATCTGATATTACTAATTTTGGAAAGGATCTGAAGCAATGAGATTTTTCATACAGTGTTCATAGGATTAAACACTGGTAAAAACAAGTTTATGCAACAGTATGGCATTGTGTAATGAAGATGAAGATGCATCACTTGAGACATACTAACTTTACACCTATTTCTATTCACCGGAAAATGTTTGGTACTTGGGCACCAGGATATATATACAAAAATATATATATTACTACCTTTCTTAATAGCTGAAATGGAGAAATCATACAAATGTCTATTGTGATAGAGTAGGTAAATAGATTATGGCATACTGATACAATAGAATGCTATGAAACAATTCAAATGAACAAACTGAATCTAATAATCTCTTTTGGTTCTTTGCTAGAGAAAAAAAGACAAATATAGAAAGGTAAATTTTTGAAGTGTAATACATATTAGTGCAATGTTGGGATATGTTTGTGTATATGAAGTGCTACTTTGACTGCTGTAATAAAATAACCCAGACTTAATCTCAGTAACTGGAAACACAAATAAGCAGATGGAAAAATCTTGTTTTCTAATCATGTTATCAAAATATGAAGGAGAGGTTCCTGGGTGGCTCAATCAGTTAAGCATCTGCTTTGTACTCAGGTCATGATCATGGGGTCCTGGGATTGATCCCTGCATTGGGCTCCCTGCTCAGCAGGAATCTGCTTCTCACTCTCTGACCCTTTGCACCCCACCTCCTGATCATGCACTCTCTCTCAAATAAATAAATGAAAAATCTTTTAAAAATATTAAGGAAAGTTTCTGTATTATTATATAGAAGGTATATACATATCCATAAGAAAGTGCAATGTTGTTTTACTTGAGGTCATTTTGCCATAATTTTTAGAAAGTAGTAAAGGAAAACCTAACAAGTAAGTCACCATAAGTATATTGGTTTTAAGTTATTCTTGCCTAAGTAGTAGGTAAGATTTTATTCAAACAAGCTTTGATTCTGAGAATGATATAAGCATCATAAAGCCATGGAAAAGATTGGTAGCACTATCCTATCATATTGAACTCTGCCACTTAGAAAACTGGATGAAGAAACACCTGTTAGAGTTCTCCCATTCAGTCACCACCTACTACTAGCACCACCACCATCAACACAATCATCATTATCATTATGTATCTCATTTAATGGCTTATACCTGAAATGTTTTTTACACATGTAAGTTTGTGTCTATGTAATTTCCTAAAGATCCTTGTGGGTAACGTTAGTAAATAACAAAGTTGAAGTCAAGCTGAATACATGTATTGAGTGTTCCTTAGTGTGGGATTGTGTCTATGTAATTTCCTAAAGATCCTTGTGGGTAACGTTAGTAAATAACAAAGTTGAAGTCAAGCTGAATACATGTATTGAGTGTTCCTTAGTTTAAGTGTATTCCTTAAGCAAGTTATTTACAGTTGATTTTAAAACCACAAAGTAAATGCACAGAGTCCTATTTCTAACATTAGAAGTAAAGGGATTATTGAAAAATTAAGTCTTGCAATAGGATGGTGTCCTCTGATGATGCATTATATTTTGCTATTTGACTGGTGTTTGGAGATCCAAATTCTGTTCTTTGAATTTCCCCACAATAAGAGCCTCTGGTGATGATTCAGCAATAGATAAGCTGCCATCCAAGAAAGCTACCTACATCGTATTCATGGCCAATTCCTTTCAACTTGAAGAATGTCTAGACCACAATTTTATCTATTTTTTGGTCAAAATATGGGATAAGAAGGGAATTGTTTCTATTTTTCTTCTCACTACTAAAAAGAAAAAAAGCTTTCTTTAAGATCATAGTATTTTTTTAAAAGGATTTTTAAAAATGTATTTGAAAAAGAGAGATAGCAAGAGAGGGCATGAGTAGGGGGAAGAGGGAGAAATAGACTCCTTGCTGAGAAGAGAGCCTGAGGTAGGGCTAGATCCCAGGGCCCTGGGATCATGACCTGAGCTGAAGGCAGATGTTTAACCAACTGAGCCACTCAGGCACCCCAAGATCATAGTATTATGAGTATTTTACATTATGAGTATTTTATTCTAATAGAAGATGCTTTTAGAAGCAGGGCAAGAGATTGTTCTTATCACAGAATCAGTAAGACTAATGAAATGAAAAATCAAGATAACAAATTTAATACACATATTTAACAACCAAGTAGACAGAGTGGAATAAAGAATTAGTGAAATGGAAGTGTGAAGTATGAAGCATAAAGAACAAAATAAATGGAAAATACAGGTTAGCAGGTAAGAGACATGAACGTAACAGTCAGGAAGTCTAACACAGTCTGGAGCTCTAGAATGCTGAAGAGAGAAAATGGGTAGGAAAACATTATTATTTTTCACATAGTCATTTCTTAATTCATTGATTAAAAAACCACTAAATTCTTAGACAAGATAACAAAACCAACTTATAAACACTAAAGGAATCCAAAGATCAAGAGAAAAATCTTATAAATAGCCAGAGAAAAACAGATTATATTAAAAGAAATAGCTGTTTCAATGATTTTTAAATGAACTCTATATATATCTGGGAGCCAGGTAGTTTGGCTGGTTGTCAGTTTAGGTTAGATATTGCTGGGAAAATTTGATTCCATGCATGTCATTTTCCTCCTGGGACCAGTGTTTTAGTCTGGGCATGTTCTCGTGATGATTGAAGAAGAGCAAGACTGGGCTGGCCTCATTGGGGGAGCATTTCAAACCTTTACTGTGTCTCATCTATGAATTCTCAATTCATCAAAGCAACTTTACATGACTGAGCCCAAAGCCAAGGGGCAAGGCATTCACTCTGCCCATGGTAGAGAGTACTAGAAAATTACTATCTAAGGGTGTAGCTAGAGTGAGGATTAAATAATTTCAGGAAAATGAAGCTATCCAACCTAATTTATCTTTTTGGTTAAATGATTCAGGCTCCTCTTACATAAAAAATATGCTCAGTCCTATCTGAGTATCACTCAAAGTATTATTGTTAGAGTATTATTCTTGAATTTCAAGGATCTATATCCTATTTGGTTATGTCTCTTCTTAATCTGGTCAAATCAAGGAATTTAAGAGACAAGTTATTTTCCTGGCAACGATGTGATATATAGGGTTGAAATGACAGTATAACCATAAAGAATAGTCTCATTGAAATAAAGGAATAATAGAGAACATATTGCAATTATGGCTCATAGAAATTCTGGAATAATGCATAGGATATATTTTCATGACCTTTTACTTTGATTTTTAAAAATTATTTAATTTTTTTCCAGTTTAAGTAAGATAAATTGACAAAGTTGTAATATACTTAAGGTGTATAACATGATCTTTTTACATATGAAAGAATTCTCACAATCAAGTAAATTAATACATTCATCCTTTCAAATGGTTATCTTTTCTTTGATAAAAGAAGCTGAGGATCCACTGTCTTAGCAAATCAATTATACAATACAGTATTATCAACTGTAATTGCCATGTTATATACTGCATTCTCAGACCTTTTTCATCTCATAACTGAAAGTTTGTACCATTTTAGCAACCTCTCCTCATTTCCCCCACCTTCAGCCCCTAACAATCCCTTTTCTACTTCCTGTTCCAAAGGGCTTGCTTTTTTCTTTTTAGATTCCACATATACATGATAACACTCATTACTTACCTTCTCTGTCTGGTTTACTTCATTAGTATAATGCCCTCAAGGTCCATCTATGTTGTCACAACTGGTAGGATTTCTTTCTTTTTAAAGGCAGAATAATATTCCATTGTATATATACACTTATCACATTTTCTGACACTTAGATTATTTTCATACCTTGGGTATTGTGAATGACATTGCAGTGAACACAGGAGTACACATATCTCCTTGAGATAATGATTTTGTTTCCTTTGGATATATACCCAGAAATGGGAATTATGAATTACATGGTATTTCTCTTTTTAATTTCTTGAAGAACCTCCATTCTGTTTTCTATAGTGGCTGTACCAGTTTACATTTGCACTAAGTGTACAAAGGTTCCCTTTTCTCTACACCCTTGACAGAACTTATTGGTTGTCATATTGATAATAGATATCCTAACAGGTATGAAGGAATGTCTCATTGCAATTTTGATTTGTATTTCCCTATTGATCAGAGATGTTGAGCATCTTTTCATGTACCTGTTGGCCATTTGTATGCCTTCTTTGGAAAAATGTTTATTTGAGCACTTTGCCCATTTAAAAGCCAGATTATTATTATTTTTTATTGATCTGTATCTATGCCTTGTATATTTTTGATATTAACCTCTCATCAGGTCTGTGATTTTCTCTTATTTCATAGGTTGTCTTTTCATTTGTTGATTCATTCCTTTGCTGTGCAGAAGATTTTTAGTTTAAGATGGTCTCACTTGTTTATTTTTAATCTCTGTTGCCTTTGTTTGGTATCAAGTCCAAAAAATCATTTTGCCAAGACCGGTATCAAGGGGCTTATCCCTATTTTTTTTTCCCTAGGAGTTTTATGACTTCAGAGTTATGCTCAGTCTTTAGTCTATTTTGAATTAATTTTTGAGTATAATGTTATATTGGAGTCTAGTTTTATTCTTCTGCATGTTCATGTCCTGTTTTCCCAGCACCATTTATTTTATTTTTATTTTTTAAAAAAGATTTTATTTATTTATTTGAGGGAAGGAGAGTATGAGAAGGGATACTCTCATGAGATCATGACCAGAACAGAGGCAGATGCTTAACTGACTGAGCTGCCCAGGTGCCCCATTCCAGCACCATTTATTGAAGAGTCTTTCCTTGCCTCCATGTATATTCTTGTTGTCATTGTCCAAAATTAATTTTCCATACATATTGGATTTATTTCTGTGCTCACTATTCTGTTCCATTGAGCTATCTGTTTTCATGTCAATATCATTCTGTTTTGATTGCTATAGCTTTGTAATATAGTTTGAAATGAAGAAGTCTGATGACTCCAGCTTTGTTTTCCTTTCTTACAGGTGTTTTGGCTTTTCATGATCCTTTATGGTTCCACACAAAATTTAAGATTATTTTTTCTATTTCTGCAAAGCATGCCATTGGAATTTTTATAAGAATTGCATTGAATCTGTAGATTTGGTATGGATATTTTAACATTATTGATTCTTCCTATCCATGAACATAGACTATCCTTCCACTTATTTGTGTCTTCTTCATTATCTTTCATCAGTTTATAGTTTTTGGTACAGATTTTTTACCTCTCTGGTTAAATTTATACCTAAGTATTTTATTCTTTTTGATGATGCTATTTTTGGGATTTTTTTTCTTAACTCTCTTCCCAATAGTTTGTTTTTAATGTATAGAAACGTGACTGACTTCTCTGTTGATTTGATATCCTGTAGTTTTACTGATTTGTTTATTAGTTGTATCATTTTTTGTGGATTATTTATAACTTTCTATATATAATATAATGCCATTTATAACGGGAAGTTTTATTTCTTTCTTATTTGTATGTTTTTAAATTTTTTTCTTACATAATTGCTCTTGCTGGGGCTTCTAGTATAATCTTGAATACAAGTGGTAAAAGTGGGCATTCTTGTCTTATTCTTGATCTTAGAGGAAAAGCTTTTAACTGTTTGCCACTGTACATGATATTAATTATGGGTTTATCATATACGGCCTTTATTATTTTGAGATCTGTTCCTTTTATACTTAATTTGTTGAGAGTTTTTAACATGAAAGGATGTTTTATTTTGTCAAATGCTTTTTTTGCATCTATTGAGATGATAATATGAGTTTTATCTTTCATTCTATTAGTGTAGTACTCATATTTATTGATTTACATATGTCAAACCACCCTTGCATCTGAGGAATAAATCCCACTTGCTCATGATGTATGATCCTTTTTTAAAAATTTGAGATATACTTGTCATATGACATTGTAGAAGTTTGAGATGTACAATGTGTTGGTTTGATATATTAATATATTAAAGTATGGTTATTGTGGTAGTGTTAGCTAGGTGTATGACCATGTTAATTTTGAATTGGATACTGTTGAATTGGATGCTCTGATTGTTTAGCACACATATATTTACTATTGTTATTTCTTCTTAATGAATTTACCTCTTTACCAGTATATAATGATCTTCTTTGTCTACTATTATGTTTGCTTTAAGATTTTTCATCTATCTTCACTCTTTTCATTCTTTCTCTTTGTTTTTCTGATTAAATGATTTCAACTGCTCTGTCTTTCAGTTCACTACCCTTTTTTCTCTTGACTTGTGTTGAACTATTTTTTGAATTTTTCAGTATAATGATTTTTATTCTTCAGTTCCTTGATTTTTTGGGTAGTTTTTAATATTTTCTATCTCTTTGTTGTAATTCTTATTTTGTTTATGCATTGTGCTCCTGACCTCAGTAAACATCTTGAACATGATTTTGGACTCTTTATCTGGAAAATCACTTATCTCTATTTTATTAAGGCTGGTTTCTGGAGATTTATCTTATTCTCTTCTTTGAAACGTATTCCCCTGTTTCTTCATTTTCCTTGACTGTGTTGGTTTTTACACAGGCTATAAAACAGTCACCTCTCCCAGTCTTGATAGACTTGCCTTATGTAGGAGATGAGCCTCATCATCAACCTGGATGAGAACCTCTTTGCCTCTCAAACCTGTGTGATTGTCCAAGCTCTTTCTTTAGTTCTTAGTGGCTCCTGGTAGATGAGGGAGTGTCAAGATCCATCAGTGTCCCAAAGGTTTGGGAAATACCCTATGACACTTCATGCTCCCAGGTGAGTTCTAATTGTTTGCTCTTCAGCTCCCTAATACAGGCTAATTAGAAGACCAACTTTTAGGTGCAGCTGTGAAAGTCAGGACATGAGACATGCAGTCCAACTCCCATCAGGGATAAACTGCAAGATAGATGTTTTTGCCTACTTAGTCTGGCTGAGCCAGGGAGAATAATTACTATGAGTGACTGTGTACCCAAATATAACCACCTCTATGTTTTGTGCAGTCCTTGGAGACTCATGAATGTTGGGTGCCATTAGTTCCCAGAACTAGATGATTTGATGGCTAGTCCCTTAGTTGGCAGTTGCAAAAGTTGCAGTGCTAGATGTGTGTACAAACTCTTTTCAGGGAGAAGTTGGCAATTTGTTTTTATTGTTGGGGAAGCCAGAGGGAGAATTCAGGGGAAATATCACCAGCTCTTTGGTCTCCTGGGTTGATACCAGTCAGCACCTAGATACAGACTGGTTAGAAGCTGACCTATCAAGCAGCAGCTGGGAAACTGTGCAATTAAACCTCTTAGGGAATCACTAGGAGATGAGCTTTTTGCCTGCTCCCTCTGTGCAAAACTCAGGGAGGAGAGCCAGGTGGTTGTGCACCCTGTTAACAACTGTTCCTTTGTTAACTATGGTCCTATAGGATTCATGAATGCAAGCCCTGTTTGCTTTCAGAGCTATGTGATTTGGAGCCTTTTATCCTTCTGTCAAGCCAGCTACTTCAGGAAGATGAAAGCATGGTCAGATCAGTGAATTTCTTGAACAGGAGTCCATTGCCACACTTCTCTCACTGTGAAGTTAGTTCCTTGATCAGAAAAAAAAGCAGTGTGGAAAAACTGGATGGTAGAAAAGGTGTTCTGTGAGTGCATGGATCATAGTTTTGGCAGAAGCATTGTGTACAATGTAGGCAAATCCATATCCAGAGTAAGTGTCTATTCCAGGAAGAATAAGACATTGTGCCTTCCTTGATGAAAGCAGTTCAATATAATCAAAATGTCACTAGGTAACTGGCTGATCACTCTGGGGGACAGTGCCATGTCTGGGACTCAGTGTTGGTCTCTCTTGCTGGCAGAGTAAACATTCTACAGTGGCCATTGTGAGCAGAAGTTCATGTTACTGACCCCATGCATTATCTCCTTCCTGCCACCCATGGCCACATTGTTCATGAGCAAGAAAGAGGTGGCTGAGAAAAGAGGCTGATGTATTCATAGACTGTGTCATCTTATCCAGTTAATTCTTAAAATCCTCCTCTGTTTAGGTCGCCCTTTGGTGGACATTCACATAGGACACAAATATCTTCACGTTTTGTGACTATTTAGAGATGTCTGGCCACAAACATTCTCCTCATATTTTCTTGCCACTAAATTTCTATTCATGTTCCTTCTAATTCTTGATGACTCAGCCAAACCATTGGCCATAGCCCATGAATGAGTATATAATTGAATATCTGTTCATTTCTTCTCCCAAGTAAAGCTATACACAGCAGGTATATTACTTGGAATTCTGCCCAGTGGAAGTATTTCTTTTCACCACACTCAAGTCTTTTCTTCCTCTGGCAACTAATCAGAGATAATTCCCTATGAGGCTGTAGGTGCAGGCTAGGAGAGGCAATGTAGCAGAGTGGACATTGTGGACATTTGCCTTCTTCTTGTAACATACTTGTACCTTTGGGACTGCTCAGACCTAATCACATAGATATCACTTCCGTTTGATGATGACTATCACTGTCCATGTCCAAATTTGTGGCTTACTCAGTCAGATGACACCCATCTATGATGGGAAGCTCAATCACATGGTAATTTGGTTACCCATGATTAAGCATTCAGTCTCTTCTAAGGCCCAGTAGCAGGCCAAAAACTTTCTCAAAAGGAGACTAACGAGCTGTGGAAGATGGCAGGGCTTTGCTCCAAAACCCTGAGGGCCCACCCTCTGATCCTTCTATAGGGGTCTGCCGAAGGCTCTAAACATCATTCCTTTTTTTTTTTTAATTTTTATTTATTTACGATAGAGAGAGAGAGAGAGAGAGAGAGAGGCAGAGACACAGGCAGAGGGAGAAGCAGGCTCCATGCACCGGGAGCCCGATGTGGGATTCGATCCCGGGTCTCCAGGATCGCGCCCTGGGCCAAAGACAGGCGCCAAACCGCTGCGCCACCCAGGGATCCCTCTAAACATCATTCCTATCTGCCACTGCCATTTCATATAAAAGACTTTATCATCTATTCTATAGGCAAAATTTCATATTCATAATGACAGGCAAAGGCTTTTGTCAATTGCAAATAGAAACACAGAGAACTTGCTTCTTTGTACAACATCAGCTCTGGGATAGAATAAATACAGAACACCAAAATTCACTAGTACAGATATAAAATTTACTAATACAGATATTTTTCTTTCCAAAAGAAGCATGATATATCCTTGCACAAACAAACAGATAAACAAAAGACTCACAAACTAATTGCAGAGCATTTCTCGCTTGATAGAAGAGAGATCTTCTCTATCAAATAGATCAAAACATTAAATTCTGAGTTACCGTCACTATACCCATTTGTTATTGCTGTGCAACAGATTACCAGAAATTTAGTGGCTTAACTAAAAAAAAATTATTATGTCAAAGTTTTTTGGGGTCAGGAAACCGGGCAAGGCTTAGCTGCATTCTTGCTTCAGGATTGCATGAAGTTGAAATCAACATTTTGCAATGACTGCATTCTCATCTGCAGGCTTCACTGGAGAAGAATCCACCTCCAAGTTCATGCAGGTTGTTAGCAAAATTTATCTTCTTTTTCTTTTGTTTAAAGATTATTTATTTATTTATTCATGAGAAACACACACACACACACACACACACAGAGGCAGAGACATAGATAGAGGGAGAAGAGGAAGACTCCCCACAGGGAGCCCAATGTGGGACTCGATCCCAGGACCCCAGGATTATGACCTGAGTAGAAGGCAGATGCTCAGCCACTGAACCACCTAGGTGTCCCTAGCAGAATTTATTTTCTTGTGGCCCTTTCCATGGCTGCTTACTTCAAGGCCAACAAGAGTCTCTCACTCAAGGGAGGCCCAGCCACTCTTTTGAAGCTTAATCTGATTATGTGAAGCCCATGAAAGAGTGTCCCTTTCATTGAACTCAGAATCAGTTGATTTAGGATCTTAAGGATTTGCAACATCCCTTCATGCTGGCCATATTCTTCAGGCTAGAAATAAATCATATACTGAAAGCCACACTTAAAAGGAGGGAATTATGCAGGATATGAACAACAGGGAGTGGTAAACATGGGGACCATGGTAGGGTCTGTACACCACAGCGGCCACAAATAAGGAATAATATATATAGGCAATGCATAAATTGGAACCAAATTGGAATTAGTCAACATTCAGATTAGTAAATAAAAACACAGATTCAGAAAGAAAAGAGAAACTAGAGTTGGTGAAAATCCAATTGTATTGCCACTTAAGACTTACTTAAAGTCTGGACAAAACATGCCTGGGCTTGCAAAGCCTATAATAGACTAAAGTATAACTTTTAAAAGTTGAAAACATGAGTCTCCTAAAAATGTAAAGGTGGAATATATCAATGATTTATTTAACTCATGGATGGAGAAAGCAGCAGTCAGTAAGGTTGATTCCATATCTCTTTTTATCTGGAGTCAGATTCCTTCTACTTGAAAATCACTTATTAAGAGTTTCCACTGATGAGGTACTGCTGGGAGTTTGTTTCTCTGAAAATATCTATTTTGCCTTCATTTTTATTTAGTTAGTTATTTTTAATGTTAAGTTAACTTTAGTGAGATATTTACATATAGAACAACATGCCCATTTTACATATGTAATTTGATGAGCTCTATTATATACCTCCTTGAAACAATGATCATGATAAAGTATAGAACAATTTTACCACCCCCAAAAGTTATTTTATGTCCTTTTTTGGTCAGATTTCAGACAACAACTTTTGTGCTGTCTTAGTTTTGCCTATTTTAGACATCATACTATATGCACTTTTTTGCACAGCGCTTTTCTCAATTATCATAGTTTTTTTGAGATTAATTCACATTATTAAGTTTATTTCTTTTATTACTAAGTGGTATTTTATACTACAGATATTCCACAATTTGTTAATTCATCTCCCTTTTGATGTATATTTAAGCTATTCCCTGTAATGGACTCTAATGAGTAAAGCTGGTATTAACATTCCAGTGAAAGACTGTTTATGGACATATGTTTTTATTTATTTTGGGTAAATAAATACATGAGTGGAATAGCTGAATTGTTGGAATATGTATGTATAACTTTATTAGAAACTGTCAATCAGCTTTCCAAAGTGGCTGTCTTATTTTTCACTCAGCAGAAATACATGATGATTCTAGTTGCCTCATATCATAGCCACAATCTATCACGGTCAGTTTCTTTAATTTTAGCATTCTAGTGGGTTTGAAGTGGTTTTAATTTGCATTTCCCTTATGTGTCTTGATGTCGAGCACCTTTTTATTGGTTTATTATATCTTCTTTTGTTATGGGTCTTTTGAAATCTCTTGCTTATTTTCCTTAAATTGAGGTGTTTGTTTTCTTAAAAACAGTCCTTTGCTATATTTATAGTAGTTCTATGCCAAGCATTGTAATCTTCTTGATAGTGTCTTTTTATGAAGTATAATTCATCACTTTTTTTTGTTTTGTATGTGTCTGTGTTCATGTATATGCTCTAGCTAAGAAATCTTGGCTTATTCCAATGTTACAGAAATATAATCCAATTATTTCCTAGAAGCATTATTGTTTTATCTTTCATATCTAAATTTAAAATCACCTCAAATTAATTTTTATATTACATGAGGTAAAAATTGAAGTTCATTTTTTTCATACCATTATTTAGTTTTCCAGGATCATTTATTAAAAAGAATTTTATTTCCCATGGAGTTGTTTGGTTCCTTTGTCAAAAATGAACTGATCGTACATGTGTGTCTATCATTAGATACTGTTTTCTAATCCAGTGATCCACCTTTATAAGCAAACCACAGTACCATATTGACTTAATTACTGTAGCTCTGCAGTCACGAAATCAGAGTTGTATTTTATAGAGCAAAGGTTTTCAGTTTTGATATAGTTCAGTTTATTAATATTTAAGTTTTGTGTCATGCTTTTGATGTATCTAAAAGGTCTGCCCATCCCAAGTTTACAGAAGTTTTCTCCTATGTTTTATTCTAAAAGTTTTGTAGGTTTAGCTCTTATGTTTAAGTCTTTCATCAATTTTAAGTTAATTTTTGCATATGATGTGAAATAGAAGGTCTAAAATCAACTTTATTTATGTGGATATCCAATTTTCCTATCATCATTTGTTAGAAAAATGAGACATCATTTTCCCCATTGAACTGACATGGCACATTTTTTAAAGTCAGTTAACCATGAATATTAGTGCTGATTCCTGAACTTCAGTTGTGTTTCACTGCTTTATATACATCTATCTTCCTGTAACATCACAATATCTTGATGAATTCAGCTCTCTAGCAAGCTTTGAAATTAGGAACTGTAATTTTCCAAATTTGTACTTAAACAAATTCTTTTGGTTATTCTGGCTACTTTGCGTTTCTATATACTTTTAGGAATAGTTTTCACTTCTTGCAGGACAGCTTCTAGGATTTGGTAGGGATTACATTGAATGTATGGATCAACTCTTCACCTAAAGAGAGTCTCCTCTTGCTGGATTTTAGTTCAGTTGATTTTCTTTCCTTGCACAGCTCTGCAATGTATTTAAAACATAATTTTGACTTTTTTTTTTACCCTAATCCTGCTTGTTAACAAGAGGAAATCTTGTTTTGTTTTTTTTTTCAACTTGCTACATTGTACTCATTAATGGAAGCTTTTGCCCGTTAACTCTGAAGCATCTAATTACACAGGATCAAATGAATAACAGTCTTCTATGCCTGCTATGTACCAGAGAGGTAAAATAGAAAGCACTTTCACAAAAAAATGTACTAACTCCTCACAAAGACCACCTGAAGAGGATATAATCATCTGCATTTTATTCGGTGATTTTACTGAGGTAGAGAGTAATTTTAAAATAAGTTAGAGACATAGGAGGAAGAGAATCTGTGTTTTCCTCCTGGTATTCTGGCTCTAACATCCTTTGCTAAAGATAATTATGGTATAAAAATTGAAACTGAATAAAATCTGAGGGTAGAGGCTAATTTTAACATCTATTAATCTTAAAATATTAAGTAGTCAAAAGTGAATTAAATAGAAAATAAAACAGAATATTTATAGATATGGCAGTCCAGATTCTACAGTGGAAGCCCATGTCTTTTGGAAGTTTCCAAGGGATATTTATAAAATTCTGAATGTTTTAATTAAATAATATTTAAGTATTAAATCGACTCAAGAGAGAAATTTATCGTAGGCTTAAGCATGGGTCATATGTTTAATAATTACTAATAATGGGCTGAAAAGCTTGAATGAGAGAAAGATGGATTTAAACCTGGATGATCTCCCTGAAATACATTTTCCATTTTGAAAATTATAGGACATGGAGTTCCTGGCTGGCTCACTCAGTATAGCATGTGACTCTAGATCTTGGTGTTGTGAGTTCAAGCCCCACATTGGGCATAGAGCTTACTTTAAAAAAAAAAAAAATTTCCTTTTTCCTAGGACAATAATTTCTCAATTCATGACGTGTGTGTGTGTGTGTGTGTGTGTGTGTGTGCGTGTGTGCTTATGCAGTTGTAAACAATAGAAGTATGCATAAATGTTCGTTATCAGCAGCCAGCTTTTGGGAAGTATTGGTGTTCCCCCCAAACCCTTGATGTTTTGCTAGGAAAAGCTTGAATTCTTTCTACATAATTGTGACATTTAAAAAAATCTATAAAACTTAAAAAAATAAATCCATAATGAAGACAATCTTACTTATGGCTAAGCCCTATCTAACAATTAAGATACTCACTGTAATTCTATGTTTTGCGTTTTTCGATTTTACTATATGACAAATAGAGTCAATGAACACAAATTATGAAGAGGCTAAACAAGGAAAAAAATGGTAAAACACTGAAAGACAATATGGCCTCATTTGCATGCTAGCAAATGAGAATTCAGGGTTCATGTCAGCTTCCATCCTACAGCAAGGACTTAAGTGCATGAATAGGAGTTAATTTGAGCTGTTTGAGGAATAACTATGGTTTTCATCAAGACAGCATTGAGCTCCTCTATTAGCATACCCTGTGCTTTCCTGCTTGACATTGGTTACAGAATTTAAAAGAAACGAGAACTTTACTGCACACTCAGAGGTCAGCTGCCTATAGAACATAAGGTCAGAATATTCAAGGGATCACAAGCAGTAATATTAGATTTGGCTTTTTGGTTTGTTTTTCTTTCTAGACATGCTACCTTTACTACAGAGCATTTTTTCCATCCTAGTAATGACAGAATTTGTTCTAGGAAATTTTGCCAATGGCTTCATAGTGCTGGTGAACTACATTGCGTGGGTCAAGAGACAAAAGATCTCCTCAGCTGATCAAATTCTCACTGGTCTGGCTGTCTCCAGAATTGGTTTACTCTGGGTAATATTAATAAATTGGTATGCAACTCTGTTGAATCCAGCTTTATATAGCTTAGAAGTAAGGCTTCCTGTTCATATTGCCTGGACAGCGAGCAATCATTTTAGCATCTGGCTTGCTACTAGCCTCAGTGTATTTTATTTGTTCAAAATAGCCAATTTCTCTAACCTTATTTTTCTTCGCCTAAAGTGGAGAGTTAAAAGTGTAGTTTTTGTGATGCTGTTGGGGTCTTTGTTCTTTTTAGTTTTTCATGTTGCAATGGTAAGCGTATATGAGCAAATGCAGATGAAGGAATATGAAGGAAACATCACTAGGCAGACCAAACTGAGGGACATTGCACAGCTTATGAATATGACTGTATTCACGCTAATGAACTTTGTACCCTTTGCTATATCCTTAACATCTTTTCTGCTGTTAATCTTTTCCCTGTGGAAACATCTCAAGAAGATGCGATCCAGTGGTAAAAGATCCCAAGGTTCCAGCACCAAGGTCCACATAAGAGCCATGCAGACTGTGATCTCTTTTCTTTCGTTATTAGTTTGTTAATTCCTGACTTTAATTGCCATAGTTTGGAGTTCTAATAGGCTGCAGAATGGACTATTCTTCATGCTTTGCCAAGTTTTTGCATATGCATATCCTTCAAGCCACTCATTTATCCTGATTTGGGGAAACAAGAAGCTAAGAGAAGCCTTTCTGTCTGTTTTATACCAGGTGAAGTACTGGTTGAAAGACCAAAAACTCTCAACTCAATAAGAGGTAGCATTGTGTATGTTCTAGCAGAAAGTTGTTAACTGATACAGGTTGTTAGTATTTTATACCTCCTACTAGTTTTTCCATAGTGTAAGTAATTGAGTAATTTGAGACTTCTTCTTAGAAAAGTCTTACCTAAGCTTATCACAGAAAGAAAGGTGTATTCATGTACGTATGAAAAATGTAAGAAATACACCGTCACCAATTTTTTTCAGGTAAAAAAATCTAATTATATAATGTATTATAAGAAATTCCTGAGAATTATGAGGCCATGTGTATTTCACATACATAATCTATGTATCATCTTGCAATGAAAAAAATTTATGATCTATGTTTATGCACTTTTCAGAACTGACAAGTTATCTTGGGACGTCATTGCTATTTTGCATTGTAATTTGTATCACAGTGTGCTTAGATTTCATTGATTGAATCTCCAGTCTTTTGCATGGTAAGGATATTCAATTCTAAATCACACAGTGAGGATGAATGTTTGGGGTAGA
Source organism: Canis lupus familiaris (assembly GCF_011100685.1). Classification (NCBI taxonomy): domain Eukaryota; kingdom Metazoa; phylum Chordata; class Mammalia; order Carnivora; family Canidae; genus Canis; species Canis lupus. Next base: position 11,362,902 of record NC_049248.1, on the reverse strand, counting down.
TATTATTCTATCATAAATTCTTCATGATTAATAGAAAGCAATTAGGGCTGTGTTAAGAAAGGTGTACACAATGCAATTCATGAGTGACAAATATATTGCAAGTAAATTTTATATATGTGTACAATAAACTCTACTGAAGAGTATTTGATTTAGAGAAATAGAGGAAAAGCTTAGAAAAAACTGAGTTCTACAGGAGAGATAAAGATGTGAGAAACATGATCATGACCTCTTTTTAATACTGTATTAAGTTTCCATATGCAATGAGGAAAGTCATTTCTTCTAGTTTCTGAATGATGACAGGCCATTTTTGAAATTGAGATTTCATTTCAAATATTTCAATTTTCTCTTAAACTACCTCTGGGCCTTGAATTGCCAAATATCTCAAACACCTTCTGTTTTTAAAAATTATTTTATAACTTCAGTTAAGAAGACTCTAATCTTCCCCATTGAAAAAATACTCACTGTAAGAATAGTAAAGAAACTATGGTATGTAATTCAATAAACTTTTATGCATACATTAAGTGAATCTATTCAGTCAATGTAATAATCATTGGGGATTTCTTAAATATATGTTTTATTATAATTTTTTGAAAACAGTGAAACAGGAGAATGCTGTATGGCATATTCATTGATAGCAAGTTCTGTACTAAGGAAGAAATGTATAATGTTGCTCAACAAATGAATCCTACATAACTGTTAATTCTTGGTGTTAGGCAATTTGACAATTTTCTACGTCTTAAGATAAATCATCTCCATGTCTGCTGTATTTGTTTGTTTATCATCTGCCTCTCCCGGTATAATGTACACTTTGAAAAAGTGAGAATCTTATTTACTGCTGACTCCCAAAACCTACATACTAGCCATAGAAGAGTTGATAAAAAAGTGATTTTTTACTGAATAAGTAAATGAATGAATGAATGAATGCTAGGAAAATAAAATGTATCACAATGAAAATGAAAATAAAATATATCACAAAAATGATATAAAATAAATAAAAATAAATTGTATCACAAAACCTGCAGATTCCATGAATTCTCAGTTCTGCTTTCACATTGAGGTGGCAGGCTTATCTAAGACAAAGCATTTCTCAGCGCAAAAGACTGGCTATTCCATAATTCTCAGGAAAATGTCACTAGAATATAACCTTGGCATAGCCATATCATATGTTTTAAAAAAACATAGAAAATATTTTGTAAATTTGTAAATGTGTTTTTTTCTGTTGTAAATGTCATCTTTTTTTTTTTTTAAGATTTATTTATTTTTCATGAGAGACACAGAGAGAGAGAGGCAGAGATGTAGACAGAGGGAGAAGCAGGCTCCCCGCATGTAGGACTGGATTCTCCATCCTCGATCCTGTGAGCCAAAGGCAGACTCTCAACTGCTGAGCCACCCAGGAGTCCCCAAATGTTATCTTTTTAACATGATATTTTTTGTTGTGTTGTTGGTTATTGTACACATGAAAATCATATCTGATTTATTAAAACTGATTTAGCAACTGCTTTATTAACTTGGCTGTTTTACTAAAATGTTATTTTTTATGTAGTATTTTCTGTATCCTTTCCAATTACAATTTTTATTGTTATAAACTCACATAAAAGTAAACAAATATTAATTGTAATCACTCAATGGCTATTATAGCTTGGGGACTCTAAAACCAGAATCAAAGGCAAGGCTCAAAATGATGATATTTATTTGGAAAGGTTAAGTCTAGGACAGCAATAGGGAGAACATATGGAAATGAGGCAAGAGAAGATGTAGAAGGATGTGCTGTGTTGTGTTACTCTGGCAGTTACATATATATATGTATACATATACATATATACATATATACATATATAGTATATTCTATTCATTGAATATGTACTTTTTGTTGAATGTACATATGTACATTCTTTGTACATTTTAGAGACATTTTAATAAAAAAATTACAAAATAAAAAGAAAAGTGAGCATATGTAACAGGTAACCACTAAAAAGAGGATGTTATAATATCTGTCAATCTGTATATTTCATTATTTGTTAATACTTCATATGTGCATAATACTGTTTTTTATGTGAAAAACCAAAGTTCTGAGACATTAAATGACTTACCCAGTAATACATGAGGATGCAAAGAGAGCTAGCGTAATCCCCAGTAGAGTGGGGTTTTTCCCTAAACTCAGACAAAATATCCACAGGAACAGCTTGCTTATAGCTACATCTGGAATCTGGTGGAAAAAGCATATGAAAGAATATGTAAATTTGGTGCTTATATCAAATGTTCTTAATTTTATCTGTGATATTTAGTACCTGGTTGATATGTCTACCAAAAAGTCATTGTTTTTATTATCTTGTTTGTCTTAGAAGCCAGTTGCCTTACAAAATTGTCACATGTACTCTTTTAATGCTCATTCTCTTGACTTTTGCAGATAGAAAATGATATTGTTTCTGTGTAATGATTATTTTAGTTCTTCCTTTTAATTATTTATACTTGTCATCATTACTTTTTTTTGGTTTTGGTTTGTGTTATGAAATGCCTCAAACATTCAAAATATTAAATAATTGTGTTGGTAACTAGCATCTTCATATGTAAATGGAGAGTATTCTAGTATTTCACTAGAAGCATTACACTGACTTTAGCTTTGGGATTAAAAATCTCTTTAAAGACAATCTTCTTTTCCTATATTTCTGTGTGTGGTACTCGAAATCTGTGTGAAAAGTATCACACATGTTTTGTTACTTAAGATGATTTCTCCCACCAATTAAAATAATAATACATGTTAGTGGTGGTACACAAAACAATGATACATCTTCTAGTCCTTTCTAAATTCAATGGAGCATCGTACACACATTCACATTTAAATATATTGTAAAAAAGCTGCAACCATCAAAGGCAAATTGAAATTCAGAAAGTAATTACAAAATAATGAGAGATAATCTCCAAGGGGGGAATAATCAATCTGAATAGCATGAAAAATCTTAATAAAAAAATATATGTCAGAAGACAATTGATTCATATTTTCAAAGTGTTGAAGAATGTAACTATAATCCCTAATTCTTAGTTGAAACTTTGTCCTGGAGATTTGATTAAATAGTATCATTTCCAAATAAAAAAGACTGGGGTCGGGGGAAGGCTGGGGCTATTTACTACACACACTTCCTACTACTAAATGCTACTAAACGGATCTACTTCAGCAAGACTGTTATGGACTGAATTATGTCCCCCGAAAAGCCATATGTTGAAGCCTTAACTCCTAGTTTGGCTGTAATTAAAGATAATGCCTTCAAGGAGGTAATTAAGGTTATATGAATAAGAGGGGAAGGGGCTTAGTCCAATAGGGTTGGTGTCCTTATAAGAAAAGAAAGAGACACTGGAGTCTCAGAGACACTGGAGTCTCAGAGAAAAGGTAGTTGAAGACACAGTGAGGAGGTGGCTGTCTGCAAGAGCTCTCTTCAGAAACCAACCCTGATGCTTTCTTGATCTTGGACTTCGAGCCTCCTAATCTGTGAGATAACAAATATCCATTGTGCAAGCTATCCAATCCTGTAGTTTGTTATGGCAGCCTCACCAGACTAATGGAAAGACAAAAAATAAATAGAAAAGGAAGAACTGGGACAGAAGGACACGTGCTGAACAAACAAAATATTAAAATAGGCTGAGAGAAAGAAAAGCAAGCATTGGCTGTATGTAAGTTGTAATTGATACTCCATAGTTTAAAATTCTATAGAAAATGAACTGCATGCTCAAAACTGCCAAATTTTATTCTATATAAATTATACCTCAGTAAAGCTAGTTAATAAAACAAAAAGAATCTGCATAACACATACAGTAAGCAACAGCACATGCAAAGGTATTTTAACATATGCCAAAGCTTTTGCCCATACTGAAAAGAGATAGTGGTTTAACTCAGGTATGATTAGAAAAAGAAACACATACGTATATTAAGTGTATCTTACTTAATAAAAAAATAGTGAAGATAAGTAAACTCCTGAATAAATAGCTGGGGGAAAAGGAATAATGTTAGTTCCCTCAATCCAAGACAAAGGAAAGAGAATTATAGAAAAAAAGAAAATGTATTGCTAAAGACCATGAGTAAGATATTAGAAATGTGTCTAAAGGTATCATGCATCACTAAATGAAACAAGCTAGTCATTGAAAGGCAGGAACACTCAAATTTTAGATTAGCAAACCTGTTAGATGTACATATATAATATTTTATGAAATAAAATCTTAAATATTTTATGTTTATATATTTTATCCTACACAAAAGTCAAATCTAAAAGAAATAAATGGAAAATGCTTGAAAATGCATAGATAAAAGATGTAAGAATGCAAATGGCCAAAGAACAGCTAACTGCTTTCCGATATTTATTTTTTCCTTCTTGGTTAATGACAAAATCCTAATGTTATCTTGTGGATCTTGATGTACAAACTATTTTACTTTTTACTGAAATATTAAAACCAAAAACTGTTGGGGTATGTTAGATAAGGAATAGATAAACTCCTAGGTATATCACTAATATGATGGTACTCATTTATTTAGCTTTATAATATGAAGCTGAATACTAAACTAATGTAATAATCAAGCAAAAGTTGGTGGAACAACATTGATATCAATGAAATAATTTTTACGTTGAAAATCATCACTATTTAAAGAGACATATTTAAACTAATAAAAGGAAACAACAGTACACAGGACATAATGATTCAGGGTAAGAGTGCTTTTAAAAATGAGCAGAGAGGGCAGGGGGTGGGGGTGACTGGGTGATGGGCACTGAGGGGGGCACTTGATGCGATGAGCACTGGGTGTTATGCTATATGTTGGCAAATAGAACTTTAAAAAAAAACATAAAAATAAATAAATTTCCTAATACTGCAAAAAAAAATGAGCAGAGAATACACAATCATTTCAAAGAAACACGTTTTGCATGTATTGATCATGTAATAGGCCAAAAAATTCTAAATAAATAAATGGCTATCACACAAAATATATTCTCTTATCACCACAACTCATATTTTAGTAAAATAATAGTAATAGTATTAATATTAATAGTAATGATATTCTATAATTTAGAAAGTAAATTACTCATTAATTCAATCATAGGCAAAATAGGACAAGACAAAACAAAAAAACATTTTGGATTCGATCCAAAATTTAGACGTGAACATGAGCAAAAGTACTATCTAAATCAAAGTCTCAAAATGTTAGCCAAATTAGAAAATTCATATTTATGAATGCATTTATTTATTTATTTAAAAAGATTTTATTTATTTATAAAAGACACACACACACACACAGAGAGAGAGAGAGAGAGAGAGAGAGGCAAAGACATAGGCAGAGGGAGAAGTATGCTCCCCACAGGGAACTCAATGTGGGACTTGATCCCAGATCCCAGGATCCCACCCTGAGCCTGAACCGAGGGCAGAAGCTCAACAGCTGAGCCACCCAGGCATCCCTGAATGCATGTATTTAAAAAAAAAAATGTTTAAAAAGGTGAATGGGCCTACTTACCTGGTCCCACCAACTTACTTAGATAACTCTCAGATCATCCTGAACACCTATGAATTTGACCTGAGACTTAAAGAGAGAACTGCTAGAATGCTACAGAGAGAAGGGTTTTCACTTCTAGCAAGTTTCTTCCTTTTTGACTTTCATATTTCTACAATTATAGGTCTTAGATATATTTTCCACTTTTGGATTCCCTTCAACATACTCAATTCAATTTTGGGAGATATACAAATATATTTTGTTTTGTGTCTTTTGTTTTCTCTGCCTCATTTTGTTCTATAATGGCAGAAGTTAATACCTGCTAAAATATGACCAGCATGCACCTGGAACCAAGTGGTATACTCTGCTGGTTCATTCTGTGAGATTCCTCATTCTCATTCTGCCCCCCTCTTTGATCTCATTTATGTTTTGGTGGTCAATGTTGGGACCCTCAACAAGAATTTCTGGTTTATATAAATTTGGGATTGAGCATCTTCTAACACACAGAACTTAATACACTCAGAACCAGGAGGATCACCCTTTAGGACTCTTCAGGTAGACTACATTCTCTCTCTACTACAACTTCTTCATCACCTTCATCTCCCAGTACCCCCCTTTTCTTGCTTTCTTCCTTTTATTTTCTATTTTCTTCTTTTTTCTTCCTTACTTATGCTTTTTTCTCTTTTCTTTCCTTCTTCTTCTTTGGGATTCTTGGCTTTTTATTTTTCTACTACTTTGTTTTAAAATTTGTTTTTCACTTTAGTGGTCCTTTTGTTTTATTTTGTTCTGATCTTTGTTTTCATTTTCTGATCTCTGACTTCATCAGAATAATCTAGGATGAAATTTACTTAGATCATGGTTGATATTCTTGACTGAGCCCACTCATACAGCCACTCTGCACTGAACAAAATGAATAGAAGAAAGAACTCCCCACAAAAGAAAGAATCAGAAACAGTACTCTCTGCCAAAAAGTTACAGAATACGGATTACAATTCGATGTCAGAAAGCCAATTCAGAAGCACAATTATAAAGCTACTGGTGGCTCTGTAAAAAAGCATAAAGGATTCAAGAGACTTCATGACTGCAGAATTTAGATCTAATCAGGCCAAAATTAAAAATCAAGTAGATGAGATGCAATCCAAACTGGAGGTCCTAACAATGAGGGTTAATGAAGTGGAAGAAAGAGTGAGTGACACAGAAGACAAGTTGAAGGCAAAGAAAGAAGTTGAGGAAAAAAGAGAAAAACAATGAAAAGACCATGAGGAAAGGTTAAGGGAAATAAATGATGGCCTCAGAAAGAAGAATCTACGTATAATTGGGGTTCCAGAAAGCGCCAAGAAGGCCAGAGGGCCAGAAAGCATATTTGAACAAATCATAGTTGAGAACTTCCTTAATCTGGAGAGGGAAACAGGCATTCACATCCAGGAGATAGAGAGGTCCCTCCCCCAAATCAATAAAAACCGTTCAACACCTTGACATTTAATAGTGAAACTTAGAAATTCCAAAAATAAAGAGAAAATTCTTAAAGCAGTGAGAGACAAGAGATTCTTAACTTATATGGGGAGAAATATCAGATTAACAGCAGACATCTCCACAGAGACCTGGCAGGCCAGAAAGGGCTGGCAGGATATATTCAGGGTAGTAAATGAGAAGAACATGCATCCAAGAATACTATATCCAGCAAGGCTCTCATTCAGAATAGAAGGAAAGATAAAGAGCTTCCAAGATAGGCAGAAACTGAAAGAATATGTGACCACCAAACCAGCTCTGCAAGAAATAATAAGGGGGACCCTGTAAAAGAAAGAGGAGGCCCAAAGAAATAATCCACAAACATAGGGACTGAATAGGCAACACCTTTCTTGAACTTGGCCACAGCAACTTCTTGCAAGATATATCTATGAAAGCAAGGGAAACAAAAGCAAAAATGAACTATTGGGACTTAAGATAAAAAGCTTCTGCACAGCAGAAGAAACAGTCAACGAAACTAAAAGACAACCTACAGAATGGGAGAAGATATTTGCAAATGACATATCAGATAAAGGGCTAGTATTCAAGATCTATAAAGAGCTTATTAAACTCAACACCCAAGGAACAAAAAATCCAATCATGAAATGGGCAGAAGACATGAACAGAGATTTCACCAAAGAAGACATACACATGGCCAACAAGCACATGAGAAAATGCTCCGTATCACTTGCCATCAGGGAAATACAGATCAAAACCATTTTGAAATACCACCTGACACCAGTGAGAATGGTGAAAATTAATAAGACAGTAGGAAACAACAGATGTTGGAGGGGATATGGAGAAAGGGGAACCCTCTTGCACTGTTGATGGGAATGTGAACCGGTGCAGCCACTCAGAAAACTGTGTGGAAGTTCCTCAAAGAGTTAAAAATAGAACTTCCTTATGACCCAGCAATTGCACTGCTGGGGATTTACCCCAAAGATACAGATGCAGTGAAATGGCAGGACACCTGCACCCCAATGTTTATAGCAGCAATGTCTATGGTGACCAAACTGTGGAAGGAGCCTCTGTGTCCATCAACAGATGAATAGATAAAGAAGATGTGGTCTACATATACGATGGAATAGTACTCAGCCATTAGAAATGACAAATACCCACCATTTGCTTCAACATGGATGGAACTGGGGGATTTTATGCTGAGTGAAGTAAGTCAATTGGAGAAGGACAATCATTATATGGTTTCACTCATAGGGGGAATATAAAAACTAGTGAAATGGATTATAGGGGAAAGGAGAGAAAATGAGTGTGAAAAATCAGAGGGGGGACAAAGCATGAGAGACTCCTAACTCTGGTAAATGAACAGAAGGTAGTAGAAGGGGAGTTTGGCAAGGGGATGGGATGACTGGATGATGGGCACTGAGGGAAGCACTTGCTGGGATGAGCATTGAGTGTTATATGTTGTCACATCAAAGTCCAATAAAAAATATACAAAGAAAAAAAGATGGATGGGCCAAATATTTAACTCAAGAAGATAAAAATGCCAAGAGGTTAATGAATGTATGTGGAGGCAAGCTGAAAGCTGTAGTATAGTGAAAAGGAAATGCAAATGCAAATGAACATGAAACAGTAAACGAGAAACAGATTTTAAATAAACATACTCTAAAATGAACTGCTGGAAAGTCTTAACTCTGGGATATACATATAATGCCAGCCCCAAAGGCTCCTCTGTGCACTTGGCCTGAAGTAAATTAAGAATACAGAACAAAATATATGATTCTGACTTCAAGACTTTGTCAATATGTAATTTTTAAAATACTTAGCAAAATATTGATAGAGGATGATATTTTATCCCTTATGCTTAGTGGATTTGCATTAAATGGAAATAAACAGTGAAAAAAAGAGAAATGAATGACAAAATTGCCTTTAAAAAATAGAAGTTAGGAATTGAATAAGATTTAGTTGTAGTGTATATAAAAAACTATCTACAGTGCTCTACATATATTATCATTTTTGATCTTGATAACAATTATACCACACTTGGTACACAAAGAAACTAGAATGAAAAGAGTTAAGTATCTTGCCAAAGAAAATGGAAAAAAAAATCAAAATGTTAGCACAAGCAATCTGATTCCCAAGGTAGCATTCTCAACTACATTGTAATCTGCGCATAATAATGAAAAAAAGAAATGAATGACATAGAAAAATAAAACTAAATATAGATGAGGGTAAACCAAAAGATTCTTTATGAAAGTCCATAAACAGATGAAAGGTAGAATATGCATCATATTAGAAACAACTATATTTTGTAAAACAAAAAGTAGATGTATTATGAATATTTTTTCAGCTAAAATTAAATATATAAACCAAAAATTTGGACCCAGATGAGACTGTTGACCAGAGGACCTATATATGTACACTCTCCTTGTGGTTTGGTCATTGTGGCTTCAATGTAGTTGTACCACCTGTATGTGGCTTAGGGCTCCAAGAGTAAATGTTTCAGTGATGGAGAGCAAAGTTGCATGGCTTTTTATGGCTAAGCTTCTGAATTACTATAGTGTTTTTTGTGGAATTTTTTTTTTTTTTTGGTCAAAGTAGTTGGAAACCAAGAAAGGAGGATATATACTCCAAATTTCAATAGAAGGAGTGTTAAAGAATTTGTGGAAAATTTTAAAATTATCACAGACTCTAAAAAGATTTTGGCATAACATGAGAGAGCAAGATTTTTGCATTTTCTTAAACCTTGGGAATTTTATCAATACTGGTGAAGTTGCTAATGAAAATATATGTTGATTATAAACTTTAGATATAGCTTAGGGTTTCTAGCCCCAGGATGATAAATAAGTCAAGTGAATAAAGGTATCAAAATGAATGAACTTTTAAGGATGACATTGCAAAACTATAACAGAGAACCTATCTCCATTTTGCATGTTAACAAATGGGGATTCAAATTATACAAATTCTAAGGCAAAGCTTTATATGTAAAATATAACCAGTGCCAGTGACAGCAGGGGATATAATATTTGTTTTGGAAATTACTAGCTTAGGGGTGCTTTAGTGGTTCAGTTGGTTAAATGTCTGCCTTTGGCTCAGGTCATGATCTCTCTCTCCATCCTGGGATGGAGCCACACATTGGGCTCCTTGCTCAGCCAGGAGCTGTTACTCCTTCTCCCTCGGCCCCTCTCCCCTACTTATACTCTCTTTCTCTCAAATAAATAAATAAAATCTAAATAAAGAAGAAAATCACTAGCTGATATCTGAGAAAAATGAATGGAGATTTTACAATATAACTGAGAATATTCTTTGGAGTATGCCTTGGGATTTTCCAGACTCTGGTAGTGGCTATAGTAAAATAGAAAGAAGACATTCATTGGATATCACAGCTCTGGACACATAAGTCTGTAATAGTGCCATTACAATGGATCAGTCAATGGTTAATTGAAAGCAGAAACTTCCTCTCAACAGATATGTCAAGTATGATGGAAACTCTATTTATTGTCATTTCTGTCATAGAATTTATGATAGGGATTTTGGGAAATGGATTTATTATACTCATAAATAGCATTGACTGGATCAGGAACCAGAAGGTCTCTTGATTGGTTTTATTCTCACCTGCTTGGTCATCTCCAGTATATGTTTCTGTGGGTATTGATTTTAGCTATCTCTTTTAATATGGACGAGAAAATATTTTACTCCAAGAATCTAATGTTAAAAAAAATAAAAAAGAATCTAATGTTAAGTTTTGACATTCTCTGGACAGGATCCAACTATGTGCATGATCTGAACTACCTGCTTTAATGTCTTTTATTTCCTGAGGATAGCCAACTTTTCTAATCCCATTTTCCCCTGGATGAAATGGAAAATTCACAAGGTATCCCTCATTATTGTACTGGAGGCAATGCTCTCTTTCTACATGTCTACTTTTGAAGGAAGTATTAATTAATAGACTGATCTGAGAATGGGTAAAAGTGGAAAAAAAACTCGAGATGCAATTTTCTAGAGAATACATGTTTTTTTTTAAGTTCTCAAACTCTCCTTGATATGACATTCATCATCTTCATTATAGTGTCACTTACCTCCTTATTTCTTTAAATTCTCTCCTTATGGAACCACATCAGATAGCTGAAGCTACAGGGTATGTATTCTGGGGATTTTAGCTTAGAAGCCCATGTAAGAGCTACAAAAGCAAGGCATTAATTCTTATTCCTCTTTATTATGTATTTTTTGAGGAATACCATGATAATTTTGACCTATTTTATTTTATTTGAGTATAGTTGGCATACATGTTATATTAGTTACAGGTGTACAACATAGTGATTCAACAAGTTTGTACATTATACAATGCTCACAACAGTTGAATGGATAAAGAAGATGTGATATATATATGCAATGGAATATTATTTGGCCATAAAATGGATGAGATCTTGCCATTTGACCTATTCTATTCTATATATATTTTTAAAAGATTTTATTTATTTTACACAAAGAGAGAGAGAGAGAATGAGTACAAGCTGGGTGAGTGGCAGGCAGAGGGAGAGTGAGAGGGAGAAGCAGACTCCCCACTTAGTGGAGCTTGATCCTGAGACCCTGGGACCATGACCCAAGCTGAAGGCAGATGCTTAACTGAGCCACCCACATGCCCTTCTATTCTATTTTAAAAAGATTTTATCTATTTTTATTTGAGAGACAGTGAGAGTATATGAGCAGTGGGGGAGGCACAGAGGGAGAGACAGAAGCAGACTCCCCACTGAATGGGGAGTTTGATGTGGAGCTCAATCCCAGTATCCAGGATCATGGTCTGAGCTGAAGGCAGATGCTTAACTGAATGAGCAACCCAGGTGCTCCTGACCTATTCTATTTTAGACAACGAGATGGCAAAGATGTTTGCCAATGTGCTAACATTTTTTTTGTCCTTCTAGCCATTCATTTGTACTGATTTTATGGAACAGCAAACTGAAACAGGCCTCCCACTGTGTATGGAGGAAGCTAAAGTGTGCCTACGAGAGGGTAATTCCTCATTCTCATAAATATATCTGATGTGGGTCATGATGTTTTAAGGAGAAAACAAAGGAAGAAGAAAAGGAAAATTTCATATATCTCCCTTTTACCCATGACTTATCTCTTTATGTTCTATGATTTGTTATTGAGCGTTACTGAAAGTACTGCTTGGTTAAGTTGAAAGAAAAAAACTGTCACCTCATCTGCATTAGATATGGAAATTTTGTATTTAATAGTAAAATTGTAATATACAGATAATGCATTTTATATTAGGAACTATAGAATATAGATCATTCCATTCATAAATTTAATTAATATGTTGGATGAACATATGACAGAATAGAAATACATGAAGGGTTGCAATATATATTTATGTGTGTATCAATGTGTATGTAGAAACAGATTTACATGCACAAACACCTATAGTTTTATTTCCTAAAAATAATGATCAATTGATAATTTAAAACTAGAAAGGAAAGCCCAACCAAAAATAGCTAATAGAGCCTACAATTTAACAAAAACTTTATTTGAAAATATAAAAATAAAGCTAATTGAAAATAACATGTCGTTAATAGTTTTTTCCAAATACAAGTTTTGTTCTTTAAATATTTTCAGTAAAGAACATTAAGTAACCGTGACTACCAAAAAGTGATACAGGGGCGCCTGGGTGGCTCAGTCAGTTGGATGGCCAACTCTTGGTTTCATTTCAGGGTCCTGAGATCCAGCCACATGTTATGCTCTGTCCTCAGCCAGGAGTCTGCTTTGGATTCTCTCTTTCCCTCTCACTCTCCCCTCCATCCCCTCTCTTACTCTCTCAAATGAATAAATAAATCCTTAAAAAAAAAAAAAGTGTTACAACCACCAGACTTAGACTCTGGACTGTGAATCGTTGAAACAGAATTTGAATTTTATTCAGTTAGTTGACTTTTTAAGGCAAGCAAAGACAAACATTAGAAAATGAACACTTCTCTTAAAAAAATACAATTAGCAAGCAAGAATTGGCAAGACAAAGAAAAAGCATAGAATAACATATTTAAGAAAAACATTAGTACATTCTTAAATAAAATAGTTGGAAGTAGAATATGGAGAAAAATTACTATGTATTCTCTAAGAAAGCAAAAAAGATAGTGCAAGGAAATAACATACTTCTCAGTAAAAAAAAAAAAAAGTAGTAGACAAGGTTTTAACATTGCAGAAAGAAATTTAAAGTGTCAATTATATCATCATTAGTAGGATGAAAGATAAAGCCTGGAAAAGGGACCTGGATATTTCAGGATGAAAATAGAGATTTTAAATGGGTAAAAATTAAATATTTGAAGAATAGTCCTTGAGGTCCTTATTTGCAAAGGACATGATCTCTTTAGAATAGTGGTTCTCAAAACGGTGATTTTGCCCATCACGGGACATTTGGCAATATCTGGGGACATTTTTAGTTACCACAATGGAGAATATGCTACTGGCATTTAGTGTAGGTTTATCAGATTTAGCAAATAAAAATATAGGAGGCTCAGTTAAATTCAAATTAGATTTTTATTTTTTTATTTTTTTTAAGATTTTATTTAACTCTTTGACACACACACACACAGAAAGAGCACAAGCTGGTGGAGTGGCAGGCAGAGGAAGAGGGAGAAGCAGGCTCCTCAATGAGTAGAGAGTCCAAAGTGGGGCTCAATCACAGGACCCTGAGATCATGACCTTGAGCCAAGGCATACACTTAATCAACTGAGCCACCTGGGAGCCCCTCAAATCAGATTTTAAAAAAATCATTATGTTAGTATCTCTTGGAATAGGTTGGTATAAATACACAGAGGACCAGTTTTAGACCTAGAAAAACTTGATAATTAGATATACAATGCCAATTATTGGTTGCTTATCTGAAATCCAAATTTAATTTAACATCTGGTATTTTATCTGGTAACTGTACAGGGCCAGGTATGCTGGTAAAGATTCTAGCATGAACACAATTGCCCCTATAGCAAAGAGATATCTGGCAGAAAATGTCAAGAATGCCAAGGCCAAGAAATCTTGTTTTAGAAAGATATATGAGTAAAAAGCCAGAGTCAGTAACAATGTTACAATTGAAAAGCTGAAATAAATACTCCATATAACACTGTCCACATACTGACTTCCTCATCTCTGCACTGCCTGACTTACCATCACCAGACCCCCTGGCAACCCTTTGCACACCCAGCCTTGGCTCACACTTGCTCCTAACCAGGCCTTACTTTGAGATAGGAAGGATTTGGGCTGTTCCTCAGTGATTGCTGATTGATGAACTACCATGATGGCCTCCAGTTAGTGTGAGAGAAAGAGAAACTTTTTAAAAAGCTACTTTTGATAGATTTAGGGTCCTCCAGCAAGAAATACTACATCTGTGTTTGCCTGTTTTGTTTTGTTTTGTTTTGCTTTTTCTTTGGTTTGTTTTTGTTTTTTAGAAGGAGTAAGAATGAGGAGATGAGGAGGGGCAGAGGGAGGGGGAGAGAGAGAATCTGAAGCAGACTCCATGCTCAGCCTGATGGGGGGTCAGACACAGGGCTCAATCTCATGACCTTGAGATCATGACCTAAGCCAAAATCAAGAGTTGGACGCTTAACCCACTGAGCCACCCAGGCATCCCTTATTTGTCTTCTTTTAGTCACTAGAAAATGTTGGCAAGGGATGAGATATTTATTTGATTTGCATGAGTCTGTTTTGACATTTCATTTTTTTTTTTTTGAGCAGAGAACATGCTTTATTGAGGAGTAGATATAGAACAGCCCATTCTACCACATGTGGGGAAGGGTTAGCTTCGGTAAAAGACCTTTACCCCTTAAGAAAACCCCCAGTGAAGTTGCTTTTGGATAAACTTTAACAGTGACATTGAAACTGGCAGGGAGCTGCCACTGAACATGCTTAAAATTAGCTCCCCCCAACCCACAGTGAGTATAAGTAGTGTACAGAGATGACAAGAGAAAGGCACAAATGACCAGAGTCGGGATTGTGGGAAGGGCTCCACACGAAGACAGCAGTGTTGGAGGAGACCAAGTTGGGAAGGGTGGCATGTCATAATCAAAAGCCGTCCCAAGATAGCAGGTTAAAATGGGCTGGAGAGAAATTAGAGGGAGCATTTCTTCCTTTGCTTGAAACCAAAAATAGGAGAGCAGAGAACAGGGGGAATGGTGGCAAATCCCAAAAAGGAAATGGAGGAGGAGTTCTTGGAAGGGCAGGAGCACTTCAGTTCAAGAGGGAGGGCGAGGCACTGTCAGAGAAGCAAACACTGGGAGGGGGTGGCACTCTGCCTTGCTGAGTCATGGGCTTGGAGGAGATCTGGAAGTCACGTGCACTCATTTCCTAATTCTCCAAGGAGGTTTAGGCAAAAATCAATGCAAAAGTACAGGTGTGTCAGATCAGACCGGTAGGTACGGGGCCGGGGGGGGGGGGGGGGGGGGGGGGGGGGGGGGGGGAGGAGGAGGTTTCTGAGTCTGATGAACTGGTTAGCATGCAACATGAAAGGGATAACCGGACACTGTTTAGCCCCTGCCAATGTAAAAAGGAGCAAGGGCTTACGAGAGAGGAAAACATTTAGGGCTGGGCACTTTCTGGTGAGGCAAAGAGGACTGGTTTCCTTCCACTGACACACGAGGCGCACAGGTGAACTCAAATCAAATTACAGAATCACCACCTGTCAATTCTCTCCATTTCATTCTGATAAGTTATGTGCAGTTACCAAGACGAATCCCTGGGAGAGTTTTAAAAAATATTGGTCTCTTGTCAGCTTGACACGGATCAAAAACCGGCCTTTCAATAAAAATGGCAGAAAAAATTTCAAGTGAGATAAAATCCAAAGGGCATGGACCCCTCCTAGTACACACACTCAGAAATGTTACCTCTTCCCTGCTCTTCCAAAAAACCGCATGTAAGGAGTAATTGGAAGGGTCCTGGTGGTGGCAACCATGGTTTGAAGTCTGGTATCCGGGCAGCAAGAAGCACTGGTACAAAGTTTAGAAGACACAACACAACCTCATGGGGCTAGAGGACAT
Organism: Canis lupus familiaris; assembly: GCF_011100685.1. Lineage (NCBI taxonomy): Eukaryota > Metazoa > Chordata > Mammalia > Carnivora > Canidae > Canis > Canis lupus. Next base: position 11,346,954 of record NC_049248.1, on the reverse strand, counting down.
GAGGAGAACCAGTGACTGGACAGGTACAGTACCAAACAGAACACCTTGGGTCAGTGCTACGAGGGATTTGCACTCAAGTCTAAACAGCGATCCCATCCAGGCAACCTCACTGAGGCCGAAACAACAGTTCCTCAGAACCAGCGTCTGCAGTGTACATGAGGGTCGGAGCCAGGACAGTCCTGAGGGGGATGGCCTTCCCAAAGGATACTGTACTTGCCAATCAAAAGAGCAACAGAAATGACAGATCCCTAGGGTACGGATTCCTACTGCTGGGGTTCACTGGCTCAGAGTAACAGGTCACTTTAAGTGCCCTTGGGAGGGGTCCATTTTAAACAGCTTGGATCCATGGTTTTATTGGAGTTAGATCTTTTGGCCTCTTTGGCTATCCACTCATCAATCAGGTCCTGTCTCTTTAGAACTAGATGTTTTCCTTTCCAGTACTTGAGCATCTGAAGGGCTTGCAGAGTACTGACAACGTCCACAGGATTCACAGCTGTCTCCTGGCTAATTTCTTTGATAGAAATCTCTTTGCCTTGGAAATTATGCAGGTAACGGAGAAGCACTTCTTTCCAGTAACTGCAATAGCTTATGAGCCCCAGGTCAGAGAGGGGACACTCCGGGGAGCCAACTTTTTCTTCCACTTTGGAAAGCAAGTAACTGAAATCAATGAGCATCTTGCCATAGCCCTGTCTCATGTCTGAAGCATGGTGACGATACATGACACATTGTAGTTGAGGAATGAATTATTTTCCTTGGAAAAATACCCAATCAAGTGACAGCCGGTATTGTCCGCTTCAGTCATAACATAAAACAGGAAGGGTTCCACATCATAATATAATGTCTTGTGGTCCAGAAAAAGCTTGGCCAACAGGCACAGGTTTTGGCAGTAGATCTTGTTTCTCTTGCCATCCACTTCAAACACGGAGATGGAGCCTTTGCGATAGATCTCATCGCCAGGTGGGTGTTTCCACACACATTTAGCCATGTGTCGGCAAAGTATTGTTTGGCTCTTCATGTATTTTAAACAGAATTCGCACATGTAGAGCCGTCCCAGTCGTACATATTCTTCGGGATAAGGAGAATGGTACCAAGTGTCGAGCTCATAACGACCAAAAGCAATTGTTTTAATCATGTTGCTCCCCTCAGTGATTTGGCCTTGCAGCCTTAACTTCTCCAAATCCGCTGAAGCCCGAGCTTGTGCTCTTTGGAAAAGATCCAAGTCATACTCGCTAGTCAGGTTTTCCAAGAGCGGTTCCCGAGTGTTCCCATAGGTCTGTCTGTGTTCCATGGTAGTCATGACAAGTATGCTGGCACCAGAAAAACTGTTTTGACATTTCAATCTTGTATTTTAACATAGATTGATGGCAGTGGCCAGATTGCCTTTAAGACCCACAAATCATAATCACAAAGGACTTTTTGGCATGAGAGAGAGAGAGAGAAAGAGAGAGGAATGAAAAAAAAAAAAGAATTTGATGCTGGGATGGAAACTTAAACATCTGTGCTATAAAGTAGCTAAAGATTTACAGCACTCTTAACAAGGTTGGGAGGAAATAGATTTAGACTTGAGATCTTGGATAATTGGATGATAATTGGATGATGCCAAGAAGAAGGAATGTTAGCTGAAAATACTATTCCCTATCTGTAAATAGCAACCGTGTTAAAAACTAGACATTTACAGACAGAAACTAGACTATTGGAAGGGAAGGAACTTATCTCAGTTACTAAAAGTCTTCCCATGCTTCCTCAGAGCATTTTATAAAATATCTGGGAGGATTTTATGTTGATCTTCAAGGCAACTCACTCATGACCACTAATTGCCCAAAAGGTCATACACGTAGTTCCTAGCAGTGGTAAAGTGACCTTGAAATCTTGAAGAAAGAGCTATGGAGAAACCTGTAGAATCTTGACAAATTCTTGTTAGCAAGGATGCTCAGAATAAATAATCTTTAACTCTAGATACTAAATGGAAAAAAGACTCAGTTGACAGCTGATGCGCAATGCCTCCAATAGCTGCACATTTTGTGAGCAGTCTCTTCCAAGCAGAATAATGACTGACAATGCAATGTAGGAAGCAGAAGTTAAGCAGAATTATTTTGAAACGGGCAACTGCCTCACCCTCTCTCCAAGTAACAAATTTAATATTCCTTCCTCAGCACTAGCAATATTATGGATAGAGTCAACCCTGGATTGACTGTATGAATGATTAGACGATAGGTAATTTAATGTCACTGTAACAGACCATGATAGATGTTGCAATTCAATAGACTCCCCAATCTTGAGCATCTTATGTAAACTTAATCTTGGTGACAGGTGTTGGGAGAAAATCTCCCTGGACTTATTGCATTTCTGCATAGCCTTAGTCTTCCTTTCTGAGTAAAGAGTATGCTTGATTAGCAAACAGGGCTATAGGTAGGTATGCAATGCAACTAGGGGGCAAGATTTAACAAGATGCTTGGACTCAGGGTCCTTCAAGTCTATGCTTAGCACTTGATTAAATACCTTCTTAAGTTTTTTTCCCCTAGGTGCCTCTCTCACCTCAGTCTAGACCTGGAACTGGCACAAAGACTTGGAATTTTAAAATGGTGTATCCTTCTTGGTCAGAGGGCAGATTTGTTTAAAGATAGAGCTTCCTTTTCTCCCCAGAGAAATTTGCTTACATTCCATTCAAGATAAAGTTTCTTTCTTTCCCTAGAAGGGAAGATAGATAGGTCACCCACAGTAAGCAGAGTTTATAAGATCAGAATTTCCTGATTTCAGGATTCCTCTGGTGTTGTACCTCACTGCATGCACACGTGCCATTTGGCTGTCATCTTACCTCCCTGAGGGGATTGAAGCTTGGGGGATCAGTGCTATGATGTTCCTCTGGCTGCTGCTGCTGCTTTTCTGAATAATAAATAGTCTAATGTCTCCTGTACCACAAGTGGTAGGCTAATTTATTAGCTTACAATAATTTTGGCACTAAAGTTGGAGCAATGGCCTTCCAGAGAGGTTGTGGGTTCTGCTGATTGATTAATAGTATTTGAGGAAGTCCATAGGAATTGGTAGGTGTCATGTTGATCAAACTGCATAGTAATTTAGTCAGTAAAGGGTCTTCTATTTTGTTGCTTATTAAGGAGTAGGATTGAGAAGTGGTTAAAAGCTGAGCAAGATGGTAGGATTGAAACAAGCATCCCACCCAAATAGCACTTTTAGTTTCTGCTCTCTGCTACAGATAGAGGATTAAGGATTCCCTCAAGCTGATACAGATCTTTGGGCAGACCATACACATTGGGTATTTATTCAGTTGAGCCATGAGCAGCCACTGCTTGAATTTGAAAGTAAATGTACTTTGCTACTGGCACAGAGATATTTTACCTGCATCTCTCTGATCCCTTTTTCCCCTCTACTCTGACCTCGGCTTCTTTAAGAATTTGGGTTGAAGTTGAGATTTCTCTTCCCTAAAGTCCCTATGAACCCATCCAAATATGTTTCAAGACAGCAAGGGGGTTAAGAATGCAAACTTCCATAGCTCTGTTGAACATAAGGGTTCAAGTCACCATTCTACTTGGTCCTGGGATGGGGGTGGGGTAAAAGGAAAAGTGCTGGGCACAGGAATAAACACTGGCATTAAGGAATATAGGATGGAGCTACAGTGAAGTGACAGAAAAAGAGAAATCTTGAGCTCACAGATACACAGAACTGGAAGATGCACTGGAAAGGAGGCAAACATGGGGACAAGAGGATAAAGAGCATCCGTAGATGCTCTAGCCATTCTTTTCACCCTAGCCTCATTCTCAGGCATTCCACAGATCTGTAGCCAGAAGATATCAGAATCTCGTATCATAGTCCTTAATAAGCAGATATTTTAACTCTGCTGTTCTTATAGGGGAAAAGAAGAATGGACTGAGTTCAACTGATAAGGTTTGAACAAACATTGCATAAAAAAAAGTTTGTTGAGTAGGACCTTTTGGGACTACTCAATGCACTTATTTTTTGTTATTTTTACATATATATATATATATATATATATATATATATATATATACTGATGGGCAGTAAGATATATATATATATAGTATGATGTTAAAAACTTATACTTTTGTCTCATAAGTGCCAGAGAGAATCATCCAGGGGAAAATTGCAAGAAGGAAAACGTGTTAGTGGGACAAACTCCTCTCCCATCTGCTACCAGTGGGTAGACCAAGATTTAGTGTGAGTGCCTCTATTCTCTGATGTCCAAAATTTTCCTTATAAAACCTTTTGGCTATTAGAAAGAGAGAAAATCTCTGCATATTAAAAATTTAAGCAATTTTTAAGGGGTGAAGCCAATTCTCAAATAACTTAGATATAGAAATGTTTAAACAAAGAGCAAGGAACAGCTGTTACAGCTATCCTCTATGAGGTAAAAGTGCCACTTTCCAAATACATGGAAAGAAAATATTTTCTCAGTAGAGAAATAGAACCTATGCAAAAGAATGAAATATAAATTTTAGAACTGAAAAATCCAAATCTGAAGTTTAAAAATTACAGGTTTAAACAATAGCGTAAATAAAGAAAGTAACAAAAAAAAAAATAAAGAAAGTGATAGAGACAAGAGTCAGTGCTCTTGAATGTGAATCACTGGAAATCATACCATCTGAAGCACACAAGATAAAATAATTGAAAAAAAAAATGAAGAGTCTCAAGGACATGAAGGATCAGAACAAATAATCTAATGTTTTTGTAATCTGAGTTCCAGGAAGAAAGGAGAAATAGGGTGGGGTTGAAAATATATTCAAAGAAATGAGATCTGAAAACTTTTCACGGTTGGCAAAAGACATAAACCTACAGGTTAAAAAAGCTGAGTAAACCCCAAACAGGATATATACATAAGGAAATATACACCAGGAAACATTATTATCAAATTTCTGATAACTAAAGACAAAGGAAAATTCTTGAAAGCAGTGAGGGAGAAACAATATGTTACTTATAGGGGGGAAACAATCTGAATATCAGTGAAAGTATCATTAGAAACCATGAAGAGGGATCCCTGGGTGGCGCAGCGGTTTGGCACCTGCCTTTGGCCCAGGGCGCGATCCTGGAGACCCGGGATCGAATCCCACATCGGGCTCCCGGTGCATGGAGCCTGCTTCTCCCTCTGCCTATGTCTCTGCCTCTCTCTCTCTGTGACTATCATAAATAATAAATAAAAAAAAAATTAAAAAAAAAAAGAAACCATGAAGACTGGAGGGAGTGTAGAATACTTTTAAAGTATTAAAGGGAAAGAACTATCAATCCACGATGCTGTATCCAGTGAAATTATCCTTTGGTTCTGAGGAGGAAATCAATTCCTCATATGATAGAAAACTAAGAGAATTTGCTGCCAAAAGACTTACAATAGAAGATCAAATGGAATTATAGATATATATAAAACATTCCATCCCAAAGCAGCACAATACATATATTCTATGTTTGTGAATTGGAAATATTGTAAAAATGTTCATGTCACCCAAAGCAATGAACAGATTCAGTGCAATCCTTATCAAAATTCCAATGGCATTCTTTACATAAATTAAAAAAAAACCCTAAAATTTATATGTAGCCAAAAAAGATCCCAAAGAGCCAAAAAAATCTTGAGAAAAAACAAAGCTGAAGGCTTCATGCTCCCTGATTTCACAATATATTACAAGGTTATAGTATTCAAAATGGTATACTACTGGCATAAAAATGTACACATAGATCAGTGGAACAGAATAGAGAGTGCAGCAATAAACCCACATCCATATGGTTAATTTATGACAAAGGAAGCAAGAATATACAGCAGGTAAAGGAATATCTTCAATAAATGGTGCTAAGCGAATTGGACAGTCACTTGCAAAAGAATGAAACTGGACCGCTATCTTACACTGTACACAAAAATTAATCCAAAATGGATTAAAGACCTGAATCTAAGACCAGAAAGCATAAAATTCCTGAAGAATACATAGGTGGTGAGCTCCTTGATATTGCTCTTGGTGATATATTTTTTTTGGATTTAACTCTAAAAGCAATGGCAATAAAAACAAAAATAAAAGAAAAACAAAATTAAACAAATGGAACTACATCAAACTAAAAAGCTTCTACATAATGAAGGAATCATCAACAAAATAAAAGGCAACCTACTGAATGGGAGAAGATATTTGCAAATATTTGCAAATCATGTATCCAATAAGTTAATATCCAAAATAAATAAAGAACTCATATGGCTCAATAAAAACAACAACAACAAAAACCAAACCAACATTCAGATTAAAAAATGGACAGAGGACCTGAGTAGACATTTTCCCAATGAAGACATGCAGATAACCATCAGGCAACATAAAAAGATGCTCAGCATCACTCATCATCAGGGAAATGCCAGTGAAAACCACAATAAGATATCGCTTCACTTCTGTCAGAATGGTTATTTTTAAAAGGATGAGAAATAGCAAATGTTGGCAAGGTTGTGGAGAAAAGGGAATCCTCATACACTGTTGGTGGGAATGTGAATTGGTGCAGCCACTATAGAAAACAGCAAGGGAGTTTTTCAAAAAAATTATAGATGAACTACCATACAATCCAGCAATTCCACTTTTGGGTATTATTTATCTGAAGGAAATGAAAAGACTAATTTGAAAAGACATATGCACCTCTATGTTCATTGCAGCATTATTTATAATAGTTGACTTATGGAAACAATCTATCAGTGAATGAATGTAGTAGTATCCCATTACATATATATATATATATGTATATGTGTGTGTATATCAAGACGTGGTACTACTTCACCATTAAACAAAAGAATGAAGTCTTGCCATTTGCAACAACATGAATGGACTTTATGAGTCCACAGGAATACTTTTATGAGTATTATGCTAAGTGAAATAAGTCAGAGAAAGCCAAATACTGTACGATTTCACTTAGAATCTACAAAACAAAACAAATGAACAATTAAAGCAAAACAAAACTCATGGAGAATAGTTTGGTTGCCAGAAAAGTATGGAGTGGGCACATGGGTGATATTAGTAAAGGGGATCAAGAGGCACGAACTTCCAGTTATAAAATAAGTCATAGGGATGTAATGCTCAGCATGGTGACTATAGTCAATAATATTGTATTGCAAATTTGAAAGTTGCTAAGAAAGTAAATCTTAAAAGTTCTCATCTTGAGAAAAGAATTTTTTATAGCTTTGTAATTTAACAGATGGTAACTAGATTGATTATGGGGACCATTTTGCAATGTATACAAATGTCAATCATTGTACATTTGAAGTGAATATGTTATATGTCAATTATACTTCAATTAAATTTTTTTTTCTCTTCTGGATAAATAGTGCTTCTTTTGAGTCCATCTTTTTTCCTGGCTAACTTTTTTAAATCATCCTAATCCTCTATTATAATATTTCATGCTAAAATCTACTAGAAATTAAGAGGATATTGGGAAGAGAAATTGGAAAAATAGTGATTTATGGAACAGAAGTAACTTTTTAGTCCTGAAGAAGTAAAGTTGAGGCCTTTAAAGTACCTTTCTATTTAGGAGTAAAGCACTAAGACAAGGGGCTTGATGGAGCCAGGAGAAGGAATTCTAAAATCTGATGTTCTTTGGTAGAAGTTCATTATAAGAGTGAGAGGTTTTTTCCCTTATTGTATAGAAAACACTGGTGAACATGGGATATTTCTCTCTAAGATAAGCTAAAATTAGGTATCTCTCTGAGATAAGCTAATTAGTTAATTCTATGAGTTAATGACTACCAATATTGTCATATTATTTGTTGAAGTATAGTAAGGAGCAAAAAGAATCTTAAAGTTGACTTGATATAACTGTCTCATTTTATAAGAGGAAGCTGAGGTTTGCAAGTGATTAACCCACAGGAAGTAGTAGAGCTAGAACTAGAATTCACATCTCATTCCAAGGTCTGCACACAACTGCAAGGGACTCTGTTTCTCTTTTTAAATGCACAGCAACTTCAAAGTAAATTTCTACCATTTTAGTTTGTCATTTATACTATTGCATATACATACTGCAAGGAACAAATATATGCAGTACCAAGTACACAAACTCGTCCATATCCTTTTGCAAAAATCTAGTTTAAACATTACCAAAGCATAGGTAACCATCTCTATAATCCAATGAAACAAAATTGAGAGGAGTAAGATTTCCTATCTTACGGTGGTAGGAAGAAAATGGCTTCCCAAAGATGTCCTCATCCTAATTCCTAGAACTCAAAAATGTTAAATTACAAGGCAAAGGAAAATTAAGGTTGTTGATCAATTAAATTTAAAATAGAGAGATTGGGCAGCCCGGGTGGCTCAGCGGTTTAGTGCCGCCTTCAGCCAAGGGTGTGATCCTGGAGAACCGGGATCGAGTCCCAAGTCGGACTCCCTGCAGGGAGCCTGCTTCTCCCTCTGCCTGTGTCTCTGCCTCTCTCTGTGTGTCTCTCATGAATAAATAAATAAAATATTTTAAAAAATAGATTATCCTGGGACCAATGTAATCACTTGGATCCTTAAATGTGAGAATGAGAGGCAGGAGAGTAAGTGTGAGAGCGAAATGATGTGAGAAAGATTCCACCAGCCATTGCTGTGAAGATGGAAGGGGACCATGAGCCTTAGAGTGTGGAGAAACTTTAGGCACTGGAAAAGGTAAAACAGAACAAAACAAAGCTCCAAAATGGATTCTTCCTCAGAGCTTCTAGGAAGGAACATAGCCCTGCTGATTCCTTGATTTAAGCCTAGTGAGACCAATTTTCAACTTCTGAACTATGGAACTGCAAAATAACACATTTATTTTGTTTTAAGCTAATAAATTTGTATTGAATAGCTACAGCAGTAATATAGTAATACATTGCCCACAGGTTTGCTTGATGCTTTCCTGTGGCCTTGTCAAAATTTGGACCCTGGTTATAAAATGTCTACCTGAAGGAAATAAAATTACTATTGGTGCTAATCCAAGGCAACTAAATAATCTGTTCCCTTGTGAAATAAAATACACTCTTAAAGTTCATTCGAATGAATATTTCCTGAACTCCTATTATGTAAGAAATGGCTGAAAAATGCTCCTTCTCCCAACTATATCCAATTGCCTCCACGCAGCCCAGGATCACTGTCTTGCTGCTTCTTCTGGGCTGGGAACACCATCTTATGCTTCACTGGGTTTCTATGACTATGCAGTGTTCTCTTGTGTAGTGGAAGGCTTCTGCGGGACTAGGAATACCAACCTATATCTCACTAGTCTTTCGTTTCTCAATGTGATTCCCAGGTTTCCATTTCAGACCCACTGATTTCCATTGTCTGGGACTGAATTAGCTGTTAAGCTCTTGTATAAAATGAAGATACAGTCTAGGACTTTTCAACTTGCCCTAAAGAGAATAAAGACTCTCTAGGGCCCAAGAAGTGAATAGGACCACAGTAAACCCTTAGTAGTTCTCCTGTCCACCCTTATGAGGCCAATTCAAGTACTTAATCTATATCTTAGCTTAGCCACTCAATGTGTCTAAAGCTTCAGAACTCAGTCACCCACCTATCCCATCTTAACACCAAGTTGACAGAATTTCACCCATTTCACTTTATAAGAGTCACTGCAGGTCTCTCTCTGTTTCAATCTTTCTTTCTGTACTCATCATACTCATGCACGTACCAAGAAAAGATATTAGTCCTATTCTCCAAAAGACTTCCAAATGATCCACTCATGCTGGTATATGATGGGGAAAGTCACCGCCAGACTGAGCCAGCAAGAGAGGACAAAGGCCTTCCTGAGCACCATGGTGCTGATGGCAGGGAGCACAGTAGCCTCTCCAAGGTTAAAGAGGCAGATGGCAGGCCCTGGGTATACTGGGCAGACAGCTCTCCCAGGCTTTTATACAACCCCAGTTCCAGGTCACTAAAGGCGGCATTCCCAAATGGTAGTAAGAAGAAAAAGAAAGGCCTGGACCACACAATGAGAATTACCCTGGAAGGAATGCCCAGAAGAAAGGAACTTGGAGAGAAGAAGCAAGGAAACACTGCAAAGATCCTTTTCAAAATTAGATTTCATTGACTCATTTCCATGAGCATCATTTATCTGTCTTTTAGAGAGGCATAGGAAAAATTCTAGTTTCACTAGATGGTTGAAGTGACTCTGCTCATGGCACGAAGTTGCAAATTTGTCATTGAGGCAGGAGCCAAATAATGAGTGCCCCAAATGCCATTTTGTGTCGGAGTGGAGGACTGAATTTCAGACCAGGCATCATGGTGAGTCATGAAGCATTGCTAGTCCAGGAGCCTCCTAACTAAGCCTTCAGTTCTTCAAAAGGCTTTTGAGCCTGCTGGCTACTCTGAGTCAAAAGGAGCACGCTATTGCAAATGGTATCCACCCTGGCAGGCTCCTGAAGGAGAATTGTGGATGACAGTAATAACAGAAACAATTATTACTACTATGAATGTCCCAAATTATAAGAATTCACATCTTTTTCTGATTTGCACCATGATCCTATGTGTCAGGCATTATTATCTCCATTTTTTGGTGAGCACAGGAGAGGCTGAGAGACTAAGGGACTCCAGATTCACCTGAAAATACTCACCTTCTGCAGGGACGTCATTGACATCAAGTATTTCTTGGCAGTGAGGACCTGGCTCCTGCCAATGATGTTCCCAGTTCTTTAATGGACAGTAGTAAGTGGCCATGTGCTCTTAGTTGCAGCCCTGACTGGAGAAACCCTCCCAGGAGATGCAGACTAGACTGAGATGTGGTCGGCTCACACAAGTCAGCCTGGGCCCTCAGTTCCTAGTCATGACCCTTACCTGGAGATAAGGTCTTTATCACAGATGTACAATTCCCATCCTGGGGTCAAACTCCCACGAGGCCTCGGTTTTCTTTAGTTAAAAGTCATAGCTCGGAGTCCTGCTCCTCAGAGAGCATGAGGTTGACCATATTATTGAAAGAAAACTCTCAGTAATACTAATAATAACAACAGTTCACATTTATTAAGTGCTTAACTGCGTGCCACAGGCTGGCATATTTTATTCAATACTGAACTTAAGGCAATTTTATTATTGTCCTTTTCTAGATAAAGAAACCATGGCAGGGAACATGGGTGGCTCAGTGGTTGAGCATCTGCCTTTGGCTCAGGGTGTGATCCTGGGTCTGGGGATTGAGTCCAGCTTCGGGCTCTCTGTGAGGAGCCTGCTTCTCCCTCTGCCTGTGTCTCTGCCTCTTCTCTCCATGTCTCTCATGAATAAATAAATAGAATCTTTAAAAAAAAAAAGAAGAAGAAAGAAAGAAGAAAGGAAGAAAGAAAGAAAGAAAGAAAGAAAGAAAGAAAGAAAGAGAAAGAAAGAAAGAAAGAAAGAAAGAAAGAAAGAAAGAAAGAAAGAAAGAAAGAAAGAAACCAGGGCACAGAGAATGAAAGGTCACAAAGTTAGTATTTTACAATCAGGAAGCAAACTTGTGGGCAGTCTGTTGCTGGGGCCCATGCTCTCAACCATACTACTATTCATCCACACCCCTACACCCCCTCGCCAGTTACCTCTTTGACTTCACATGTCTTGTGAAGTGTAGCACTGCACAGGATTCACTTTAAAGGTGGGGAAAGCTGAGTGAAGTAAGTCAGTCGGAGAAGGACAAACATTATATGTTCTCATTCATTTGGGGAATATAAATAATAGTGAAAGGGAAAATAAGGGAAGGGAGAAGAAATGTGTGGGAAATATCAGAAAGGGAGACAGAACATAAAGACTGCTAACTCTGGGAAACGAACTAGGGGTGGTAGAAGGGGAGGAGGGCGGGGGGTGGGAGTGAATGGGTGACGGGCACTGGGTGTTATTCTGTATGTTAGTAAATTGAACACCAATAAAAAAAAAATAAATAAATAAAAAAATAAAAACTAAAAAAAAAAAAAAAAAAAAAAAAAAAAAAGAATATCATTCATCAAAAAAAAAGAAAAAAAAAGAAAAAAAAGAATGTCATTCATCACATTAAATTAATCAAATTAATGTTGTTTATTAAAGTATTATGGATGGTAAAAAAAAAAAAAAAAAAAAAAAAATAAAGGTGGGGAAAACACACACACCCACTGAAGAACATTTTCTTTCTCTGGAAATTAAATTTCCTCTGCAATTCCTATGCAATGAAGTAAAACCCAAGTATAGCAGGATCTTGGGAAGCAAGAAGCTCATGAAAAACTTGGAGCCAAATATTACCAGCAAACATAGGAGTCAAAGGAGACAATAATCCAATAAATCATGGAAGAAGGGATTATTTTATATGCATGAGCCATAATATGAAATTATTTCCTACCCCAGAAGAGGTTAAGAATTGACTTCTAAATGCATTAAATTGAATCTACACATCTTTAAGAAAGTTGGATTAAGAGTTATAAAGGTGTTGAAGAGAAGAAAGTACCTTACTTCCTCTAGAGGCTTTGATTTGTTCTTGGCCATCTAAAATTATAGACATTCTTTTAGATATTCATCCAAGAGTCATGGCACCATATTTATGTGCCTAGTTTCTTCCAGAAGCAGTTAAAGTACAGCTACCTGGTGACTAGTATGTTGGTTGCCATATGGGAGCTATTTGGTTTCCCTTCATGGAGATGTTAAAATGAGATGTGGTATACTTATATGTTTTTTAAAAAATTATTATGGAGTTCTAGTTGTGTCATTATGTTAATATAATATTTTTACTTTATTTGCTTTTTATATATGTAATACAATGTTATAAATCATGTAATCTTTGAAGATATTTTAAATTGTATACAGCTCAGTCATACATTTGAGGTCTTTTTTTTTTCTTATATAGCGCAACTGTCAAATGGCCCATGATCTGAGTGATGCAGGACTCATTAGTTTGAAAAGAAGAGTTCATCTTTGGACAATTATTCTTTTCAGTACATAAAAAAATGCCTTCCTGTATTTCAATCTGTTTCACTCTGGCTTTTAGGGATCATGTATATAAAATTAGGTCTCTTTCCTTTTTAAATATCAAATGCAACCATCTTTCTACTTTCTAATTTCTTCATCATCCTGAAAAACATACATATTTAAGGACAAAAATTGTTCCTATCTTGCTCCTTCAAATTTACCCCATGCATAGCACAGTCTAGAACACAGGAGGTGCTATTATTTATTATATATAAATATTATATTTGATACATTTATATTATGTACACATTAATAAATGGAAGGGGGACTCAGGGCAAGATAAGTCTTTCATCCCAAACTCCCAAATGATTCACAACCCCATCCCTGCAACATATACATACTTAGGGAGCAATCTCTAGAGACCCTAGTGTCTCCCTTAAGGAACCAAAAGTCCAGGGTGAGATAAAAATATTGTGCACTAGCCATGGGACCTCACAGATAAGATATGGACAAACATTGAAATCATGGAAGTCTCAAAGAAAGAGGAGAAAGGTGTATTGTAACAAAGGTATTTGGGAAAAAAAAGCCTGAAACTTTCAAAATGTGGTAATAGCCATAAGTTTACAGATCCAAGAGGCTTGTTAAATTACAAAAGGAATAAACTCAGAGAACACTATGCCTGGACAAATCATAATTATACTACTGAAAATCAATTCTAAAGAAAAAAATGAATTCAGAGAAAATGAAACATTATGTACAAAAGACAATAATTCAAATGACAATTTTCTTATCAGAAACTATAGACATCAAAAGACAATGTGATGTCTTTAAAGTGCTGAAAATAAAGAACAGTTAACCCAGAATTCCTTGTCCACCAAAATATTCTTCAAGAATGAAGGTGATGTAGTTATATTTTCAAATGGAGAGATATTAAGAGAATAACATCCAGTAGAATTGCTCTGAAAGAAATGCTAAAGGAATATCCTAAAGCTGAAAAGAAATGATACCAGGAACTTGTAACTTCAGCAATGAAAAAAAAGCTATAAGATTGGTACATAATAGTCATAGAGAATAGACTATTTCAGTTTTCTTAAATTCTTTAAATATCTATTCTGTAGAGAGCAATAAAAGAATTATATAGCCTGAGAGCTTTCAATTAATGTAAATATAGTACATATGGCAACTATAATTTAAAAGGGGAGAGTACAGGGCCCCATATAGTGGTAAGAGTTCTACATTTTACTTGAAGTCATAAAATATTAACTCTCAGTACACTGTGACAGGTTAAGAATATTCTCTCTAGGTCAACCACTGAAGTAATTATACAAAGACTCAAATCAAAAAGTTAATAGAGAAAATAGAATATTAAAAACAATTAAATATTTTAAAGTATGAGAAATGAGGAAAGGTGTAATGAAATCAGGGGGAATGAACTTAAAAAAATAAATTGATAGATTTAAATCCAAATATATTAATAACATATTTTACATAAATGGCCTAAACAAACCAAGGAAGAAAACAGAGATTTTCAGGTTGATTAGATGAAAACAAGACCCAACTATATGCAGTCAAAAAAACTCACTTTAATATAATGACATAATAGGTTGAAAATAAAAGCAAGGAAAAAGTTATACCATGAAAACACAGATAAAGGTGAACTGAAAAAATATATACATAATGCAGACTTCAGAAGAAGAAAAATTACTAGAAACAGAACATTTAAAAATGACAAAAAGGTCAATTCCTAAGAAGACATGAAAGTCTTAAGGACATACGCATCTAGCTAGAGAATTCCCTAGTACATGAAATATGAATCGATAGAACTGAAAGGAGGCAAAAACAAATCCACAACCCACTTGGGAACTACAATTGTCATCATTCAGTAATCAATAGAGTGAGTAAACAAAAAATCAGTGAAGACATAGAAGACTATTAACTTGACCTAAGGGTACTAATAGAATATTTCACCTAACAACAACAGAATGCACATGGGAACTTCACCATGATAGATAAATTCCGGATCATAAATCAAGGCTTAAAAACCATTTAAAATAATCGAAATATAATATAAATTATGTTATCTATCATTGTCAAACTCACTGTTTTTTAAGATGTCATTTCTCCTCATACTGATCCAGTGCAATCCCAATCAAATTCCAGCAGACTTTTCCAATAGAAATTATCATGCTAATTCTAAAAATTTGAGAATGCAAAGAAACAGAATAACAAATCAACACAAACAAAGCCTTTGAAAAAGAAAGACAAATCTGGAGGATTTACTTTACCTGATATCAAGACTTATAAAGCTGCACAGAATGAAACAATGTGGTATTGGTATAAAAATACACGAACAGAACAATAGAATAGAATAGAGAATTAAGAAAGAAACTTAGATGTATTAATTCATTTTCAACAAGCATGAAAAGGCAATTCAGTGGAGAAAAATAATCTTTTCAAATAATGAAGTCAAAACAATTAAAGTCCCATATGCAAAAGAAAAGCAACTTCACTTTATATCTTGCATCACATACAAAACTGTACTCTAACTGGGTTATAGAATCACATATAAAATCTAAAATTGTAAAACTTCTAGAAGAAAATATAAGAGAAAATCTTTGTGACCTTGGATTAGGCAATGATTTTCTAGATACACTAAATAATAATTTAACTTCTTATCTTTAAAAGACACTGTTAAGGATATCAATAAGATGCCTGTACTCTTTTGCTCATTGCAGCATTATTCACAATAGCCAAGATATGGAAACAACTTAAATGTTTGTCAGTGGACAAATGGATAAAAAAGATGCGGTGTATACATATAATGGAATATTACTTAACCATGAGAAAGAAGGCAATCTTGTCATTTGCAACAGTTTGGACGGACCTTCAGGGCATTTACTAAGTGAAATAAGTCAGATAGAGAAAGACAGTTGCTGATGTTATCACTTATATGTGGAATCTAAAAAAAAGAAAGAAAGGAAGAAAAGTCAAAAATCATAGAAAAAGAGAGTGGCAAAATGTGCCTATGTGGCTCGGTCAGTCGGGCTTCTGACTCTTGGTTTCAGCTCAGGTCATGATCTCAGGGGTGTTGGGCTATCTGCTTAGTTCAGAGGCCTTCAGATTCTCTTTCCCTCTGACCCTCTCTGTGCTCACTCTCTAAATAAATAAATAGATAAATAAATAAATAAATAAATAAATAAATAAATAATCTTAAAAAAAAAAACCTACCAGAATGACAAATTAGTATATGAAATGATGTTTAGAAATACTGATCGTGTTGGCATGGATATGAAGCAAATGGTACTCTCATACATTTCTAGGGGGAATGTAAAATGGTACAACCACTTTGAAAAGACATTTGGCAGTTTTTAAAATGTTCAGCATACATCTATCATACAACCTAGTTATTCTGCTTCCAGGTATTTATCCACAATAAATAAAAGTGTGTGTACATACAAAGATTTAGAAATGAGTGTTCATAGAAACTTTATTTATAAAAATCAAAACCTGGAAAAAAACCAAATGTCCATTCAATAGGTGAATAGATCAACTCTGCTATACATACAGTGGATACTACCCAGCAATACAAAAGAGTGAACTATTGGTGCAAGACAAAACCTGGATGGATATCAAAATAATTATTCTGAGTGAAAGAAACCAGACAAAAAGGGTACACATTGTAAGTCTAGGGAATGCAAATTAATGTATGATGATAGAGAACAAATCAGTTTTTGCCTGGAGTTGGTGGAAATGGCAAGAAGCAGCAAAGAATAATTACTAAAGGGGTCCAAGTCCCTGCTCCGCTGTGTCGGGTACACTTGGACCCAAGCTCGAGCTTGTAAATAAACCCTCGTGTGTTTGCATCGGTGTCGGCTCCTTGGTGGTTTCTCAGATTCGCGATCTTGAGCACAACATTTGGGGGCTCGTCCGGGATCTAAGAAACCCCCAGGACCCCATCCGGAGGGTTTCACGCGTGGTGAGTGCACTCAACTTTTTTCACCTTTTGTGCGCATATTTTCTGAGAGTTCTAAACTGTACTTTTACCTGTAGAAATTCCAATCTGTATTGGGTCGACATTGGCTTAGGCGGACGAGCTGGCGGGCTGTTGACGGGGGTCTTGAGGAGACAGTCCCTTGCCCCCGCCTGGAGGACGGGGTCCTCATCTATAAGGAGGGCTGGCTGCCAGCCCTTCGGGTTACTTTGTTTTGTCTCTGCAGCCGCACTGCAAAGAACATTTGTCTGTGTTACTATATCCTTGTCAACTGTGCATTTGTCTGTGTCACTGTGTCTTTGTTAACTGTCATAATTGTTTACATAAGGAGAGGGAGATTTCAAATTTATTGCATGTCAGAATGGCCAACCTTTGACGTGGGATGGCCCCAAGAAGGAACTTTCCACCTACCTTATTATCTTACAGGTTAAGGCCGTGATCTTCAGGGACAAACCGGATGGCCACCCTGACCAGGTGCCCAACATCCTGGCCTGGCAGGACATGATCGAGAATTCCCCTCCTTGGCTAAAACCCTTTTTACGCCCCAAAGTGCACAACTCGGCTGAAGGTAAGGAGAGACTCTGGGTCTACCACCAGACTCTAGGGGCAGGTCTCCAGGCTGCCACGTGCAAGCCTCCCAATCTGGCCAAGGTGTATGATGTGAGACAGGGCAAGGATGAGAGTCCAGCAGCCTTCTTAGAGAGAGTCATAGAGGCTTTTAGGCAGTACACCCCTATGAACCCAGAAGCCCCGGAAACAAAGGCCGCAATTATCATGGCTTTTGTTAACCAGGCCGCTCTGGACGTTAAAAAAATTGCAAAGAGTAGAGAGACTGGGAGAGAAGAGCTTGCAGGACTTAGTGATAGTGGCAGAACGAGTCTATAATAATAGAGAAAGTCCGGAAGAACAACAAACCAAACTAAGTGACCGGCAGACCTGAAACCTGGCCAAGATCCTGCTGGCCATATCCATGGATGACCCACAGGAAAGACAGAGTCACCTCAAGAAGCTGGCTTCAGGGACAAGTAAGGAGGATGGCCCTGGTCCCGTTGGGAGTGCCCTAAACTGAACAAAAACCAATGTGCTTATTGCAAAGAAGAGGGCCACTGGGTAAAAAGCTGCCCTAACAAAAGATCTAAGGCCCCTGTCAAGATCTTGGAAATGGAGGACCTGGACAATTAGGGGAGTCGGGGTTTGGCACCCCTCTCTGAGCCCAGGATAACTGTCAGAGTGGAGAGGCAACCCGTTGAATTCCTAGTGGACACTGGGGCACAACATTCGGTTTTATTACAACCCCAAGGGAAATTGGCAAACAAGACTTCCTGGGTGCAAGGGGCCACGGGAACCAACAGTACTCATGGACTACCCGGAGAACTGGGGATCTCTGCACAGGCCGGGTATCCCACCCCTTCATGGTCATCCCTGAGTGCCCCTACCTGTTGTTAGGTCGGGATTTGCTCACCAAGATGGGGGCACAAATTCGCTTCCACCCCGAAGGGGCAAGAGTCCTAAACAAGGAGGGGCACTGGATTCAGGTGCTTGTCCTGAGTTTAGAAGACGAATATCGTCTCCACCAAACGCCCTCAGCCCCAATGACTGACATTGACCGTTGGCTGCGGGAATTTCCCCGAGCGTGGGCAGAACCCGGGGGAATTAGGCTGGCCCCGCACGGACCGGCCATATACATAGAACTAAAGCCGGGGGCAGACCGTGTCAGGGTCCGCCAATACCCCATGCCTTTCATCTCCCTAACCCAGACTGGGACCCCCCTCTGCATGACTGTCAAGAAATTTTGGCACAGGTGCAGGGAATCAGAGATCTCCAGGACCAGCCACTGCAGAATGCGGACGCCACCTGGTACAGGGACGGCAGCATCGTCTGAGAAGGAATCGGATGCGCGGGGGCAGCTGTAACCATGGAAACGGAGACCCAATCCGGGGGCACCGACCCTGCCGGACACCCCCAACTATACTGATGCTGATTTACACTGGATCAAACGCTTGCCCATGACCCAGAGCTTACGTGGCTGGGGGAGGGCCGCAGACTCCAGCATCACCCTGCCAGAGGAACCGGGACGGCGAGGCCTGTCCAGAACGCATCGGAGCACTCACACGGGACGAGGACCTCATAGACATGCAAAGATCACTATTAAAGACTCTCGAGCAAAGATGGAGCAGACTGCGAGCTGCCACACATGCCAGTTGACTAATGCCTCCGCCCATGGATCTAACCCGGCTCCGAGGGGACCGCCCAGGAGTCCTACTGGGACGTGGACTTCACTGAGGTAAAACCTGGAAAATACGGATACAGGTATTTGCTAGTGTTTGTAGATACTTTTTCAGGATGGACAGAGGCATTTCCCACCAAACATGAAACGGCACAGACCGTGACCAAGACACTGCTGGAAGACATCGCAACGAGGTATGGTTTTCCTGTTAAGATTGATCAGACAAGGGATCCCTGGGTGGCGCAGTGGTTTGGCGCCTGCCTTTGGCCCAGGGCGCGATCCTGGAGACCCGGGATCGAATCCCATGTCGGCTCCCGGTGCATGGAGCCTGCTTCTCCCTCTGCTTGTGTCTCTGCCTCTCTCTCTCTCTCTCTCTGTGTGACTATCATAAATAAATAAAAATTAAAAAAAAAAATCTGATCCTGTTAGGATCGGATCAGACAACGGCCCAGGATTCGTCTCTAAGGTAACACGGGGAGTGGCACTAGTACTTGGGGCAGATTGGAAATTAGCATTGTGCATATAGTCCCAGAGCTCAGGACAGGTAGAGAGGATGAACAGAACATTAAAGGAGACCTTAACTAAATTAGCCCTGGAGACTGGCGGGGACTGGGTGACTCTCCTCCCCTTCGCCCTATATGGGGTGAAGAACTCCCCATATAAAATGGGACTGACTCCCTACGAGATCATGTTCGGTCTTCCTCCACCCATTATCCCCAATTTAAAACCTGAGGTGCTTGCTGAATTTGCTGATCACCAACTTCTTTTCTCCCTCCAAATGTTACAACAAACCTATGAGCAGGTGTGGCCTAAGCTGAGGGCCCTCTACGAGACTGGGCCACCCCCGGATCCCCATCGATATCGGCCAGGTGACTGGGTGTACGTGCGGAGATACCAACACCAGACACTTCAACCTCGCTGGAAGTGACCCTACATCGTGATCCTGACCACTCCCACCGCTCTCAAGGTCGACGGGATTACTTCCTGGGTCCACTACACCCACGTCCCGCCAGCTGACCCACATGCCGTTCTCAAGGACTTTGCTCCAGAATGGAAAAGCCAACTGGACAAGGGCAATCCCCTAAAGCTAAGACTGCGTCGTTCTCACTTATTTCCCACCTCCAAGACTCCCAAGTCTGAGGTTGTCTTTCAAAATAGAAGGGGATTAGACTTAGTCTTCTTACAACAAAGGGTGGGGTGGGGTATGTGCTGCCTTAAAACGTAGGAAGGATGTTGCTTCTTTGCTGGAATGTAAATGGGAGCGAGAACAGCAACAAGGTTGGTTAGAATCCTGGTTTAATCATTCCCCCTGGCTCACTCTGAGAGCAACCTGGACCCATAATTGGGTCCTTCCCTAGGTTCCTCTGAGAGGGGGAAATGTGGAGGCCGAGAAAATTAAGGCCATTCCACTTTAAGTTCAGTGTTCGCACAAGTACAGCCATCCCAGGCTCCTGTGAATAAGAGCTGAACTTTACCTTACTTCAGTTACAGGAAGAAAACAGCTTACAGCTTAATGTCCTAGAAAGCCCCATATTAGAATAAGAACAGAGTCCAAGCCAAGGGCAGGAAGCCCCTATTAGAATAAGAACAGAGCTCAATGGGCTCGGAAGCCCCATATCAGCATGTAAACAGAACTTGAGAAATTGCTCCACTCCTTCTGGAGGTCCCCTAGACCAGCCCTTAAAACTAAGCTGCAACCCACCTGGGGTCCAAGTCCCTGCTCCGCTGTGTCAGGTACACTTGGACCCAAGCTCGAGCTTGTAAATCAACCCTCGTATGTTTGAAAAAAAAAATTACTAAAGGACATAAAGAAACTTTGGAAAATGATGAATACGTTTCTTATCTTGATTTTGGTGATGTTTTCATAGGTGAGTATACATGTCAAAACCTAGCAAATTGGGATCCCTGGGTGGCGCAGCGGTTTAGCGCCTGCCTTTGGCCCAGGGCGTGATCCTGGAGACCCAGGATCGAATTCCACGTCAGGCTCCCTGCATGGAGCCTGCTTCTCCCTCTGCCTATGTCTCTGCCTCTCTCTCTCTGTGATGACTATCATAAATAAATAAAATTAAAAAAAAAACATAGCAAATTGTGCAGTTAAAGTATACAACTTATTATATGTTAATCCTAAATCAATAAAGCTTTTAAAAATATCTCATTAAGAAAATCTCAAATAAAGCATGTAGACTCTATATTCTTCAATCTCTCAGTTTATTAAAGTAGTTCAGGACAAAGATAAAACTAATAGTTCTGAGACCAGGTAAAATTTTTCAATTGGTAGAAATCAGTTAAAGTATGTGGACTCTATAATTATTGTTTAAATTTCTGGGGATCCCTGGATGGCTCAGTGGTTTGGTGCCTGCCTTTGGCCCAGGGCGCAGTCCTGGAGTCCTGGGATCGAGTCCCGCATCTGGCTCCCGCATGGAGCCTGCTTCTCCCTTCTCCTGGTCTCTGCCTCTCTCTATCTCTCTCTCTCTCTATCATGAATAAATGAGTAAATAAATCTTTAAAAAATAAATTTCTTCATTGGGGGGCACCTGGGTGGCTCAAGTTTGGGCGTCTGCCTTTGCCTCAGGTCATGATCCCAGGGTCTTCTGATTGAGCCCAGCATTGTGCTCTTTGCCTGGTGGGGAGTATGCTTGCCCCTCTGCCCCTGCTCTGCTCTGTGCTCTCTCTCTCTCTCAAAGGAATGAATGAATGAATGAATAAATAAATAAATAAATAAATAAATAAATAAATAAATAAAATCTTAAAAAATTTTCTTCATTGATTAAAGTGCCTCAGGGTAAAAATAAAACTAGAAGTGTGTCTTCTAGGGAAATCTCTAAATTGTTTAAAAATAATTCATTGCAAAGGTCAGAATCCCATAGCACCATTAAAATAGTTTCTATTGGAGGAATGTATAAGGAAAACAAAAATAAAGAAATGAACATATCTGAGAATTATGAAGTCACTGTGAATGAAGATGTGTGTTTATTTGTAGTTAGTCTGTCCCAATATCATCACTGCACATGGAATGTGTGTGGAGGAAGAGTGGGTAAAACAGGAAATCTGTCATTTTACGTTATAAAATTCTATATCAAGAGATGCCAAGTCCAGACCAGAGATCCTAGAATGTGAGCCGTACATATTTCAGTTTTGGTCTTTGGATTATCTTTCTTGGGGAGATGAGTCAAAAGTGTTCTATACCAATGAAGACGGAATAAGATTATACTTTAGGGCTGCAAGTGTGGACTGTGGAAGAGACATGTGCTCTTCACTTGTTTATGTGTTATCTCATTTTCCCAGGCTCTTGCAATTAGACTGGGGTTGGTCCAGGCCAATGAACAAATTTTACCTGAAGCAAGATGACAGACCGTTTTGGTACTGATTTATTTATTCAAGAGATTGAGCAGAAGTTTCCTTGTCCCTTTCTTTCCCAGTGAGGAACATCAAAGTTCACTTTTTGGGTGTTACATATTCCATTAGCCTGCATCTGTCCCTACTGTCCCTACTCCATCCTGCAGTTTTCAACTAAATTGGTTATGTAAGTGAACCTGGAAATGAAACTTGTACAAAACTGATGTTTTGGCTGCTGTAGCATAGCCTGTCCTATCATGTTTCACAGGAGCAGTAAAAAGCTCCCTCATAATAAAAGCTAACAAAAGTGAAATGAATATTGTTGTTGATATTTTTATTTATAACTCAGAAACAATTTTTATTTATATGTCAGAATTAAAGATCACAAAGTAAATAGAATCACTCCAATGTATAAGAAAGTTATGAAACATGTACACAGATGTTATACTCATGGTTTGTGAGGTAAACATTTTATATATCTTTTTTTCTTAAATAGTTTTATTGAAATATAATTTACATTGCCAAACAACTCACCCACCTAATCTTTTATATTGCCATACAACTCACCCATAAAATCTTTTAAAAAGATTTTGTTTTTTGAGAGTGACACAGAGAGAGCATGAGCTGGGGAGGGGCAGAGGGAGCCCCACTCTCTGATGTGGGGCTCCATCCCAGGACCCTGAGATCATGACCTGAGCCAAAGTAGGACGCTTAACCAACTGAGCTACCTAGTTGCCCCTTAAGTGTACATTTGGTGGTTTTTAGTATACCCATGGATATGTACAACCCTCACCAGTCAATTTTAGAACATTTTTATATCACCTCACAAAGAAACCTGTAGCATTTAGCTATCACCTCCCTATTTCCTCATCATCCCATATCTTCCCCAGCTCTAAGCAACCACTCATTTATTCCATGTATCTATAGATTTCCCTATTCTAAATGTTCATGTTAGAATCATCTAGCATGCAGTCTGTTATAACTGACTTCCTTCACATAGCGTCATGTTGTCGAGGTTCATCCACGTTGTAGCACATCTCAGTATTTCATCCCTTTTTATGGCAAAACAATATTCTGTTGTACGGATATAGTGCATTTTGTTTATGCATTCATCCTTTGATGACCATTTTGAGTTGTTTCCATCATTTGACTATCACAGATAATGCTGTTCTAAAAATTCACACACTAGTGTTTGTGTGAACATGTATTTTATTTCTCTTTAAATTTATACCTACGTATGCAATTGCTGGGTCATGGTGACTCTATGTTTAATCTCTTGAGGAATTGCCGCACTATTTTCCAAAGCAGCAGCATCACTTTATATTCTCAAAAGTAATATATGAGGTTCTCATTTTTCCATATTCTCTCCAATAGCTTGTTATTTGACTTTTGAATTCGAGTCATCCTAGTAGATGTGAAGTGAGTAGCTCATTATGGTTTGAATTTGCATTTCCCTGATAACGAATAATGTTGAGTATCTATTCATGTGTTTATCAGTCATTTGCATATCTTCCTTGTAGAAATGTCTATATAGATCCTTTGCCTATTTTTAAAAAAATCGTACATAATTTTGCATAACATAAAAATTATGCTATTTATATTGGGGGAAAATATGGACAATTGGAATCATAAAAGACTTTCTATCCATATACTGAATAATTCTGTCCTGGATATCTATTGCTCTTTAAAATATCCAAAATTCAGTGGCACAGAGCAACAATTATTTTATAAGGCTCCCAGATTCTGTGAGTCAGGAATTCAGATAAGGCACAGCAGGATCGCTTGTCTCTACTTCCAAAATGTCTGGAGCTTCAACATCAGAATACCCAGATGGCTGAATATGACTCAGATGGAAGAGGCCGGAATCACCAAACAGATTCTTTGCTCATAAATCTGTCACTGGGGTAGGATAATTAAAAGTCTGGGCTCAGTTTGAATGGTTGACCAGATTGCATACATGTGGCCTCTTCATGTGGCTTGGATTTCCTCATGGCATATCAGTTCCAAATTTGTCACACTTCTTATAAAGCACTCAGGACTCTAAGAGAAAGTGTTCTAGTGATTAAGGCAAAAACTGTATGGCTTTTTAGGACAGCCTTACAAGTCCTATAATGTCATTTCCACTATAACATATTAGCTGAAGCAGTCACAAGCCCAATCAGCTTCAAGAGGAGGGGTTGCAGACCCCAGATCTCAATAAGAAGAAGGTTAAAGAGTTTGCAGCCATGTTTCAAAACTGCCCTAGACTTCAAGAGATCCAATCGATACAGTTAACCAATATAATGAATCCATTTCCCAAAATCCCCATTATGAATTCTCCGGCAAAAATCATCATAAATACATCCTTCAGTGTACCTGCCATGACTGCTGGTAGGCAATCTCTGTCTTCAGTACTCCACTGATGTGGAAATTAAGTGTTACAGATTTGTAAATACAAAGTTTTAATGTCCAATAAGTTTCTTTTTCCTGTACTTTGATATTTGCTGGCAAAGAAAAGAATGCCTCCGGTGTACTTCCAAAGTCTTAGTTATCTTTGGAAAAACCTCCCTCAGGATCCAGACTAGTGGATTTTCTGTATTTACAAAAACTTGGAGTCTTACACATAATATGTATCAGTAAGGTGAGTAGTAAAGATAAACTCTGACTATAAGGTGCTTGCTGCATGTGGTATTTAGAAAAATGTGCCTCTAAAATCTCTGACTTAAAAATAAAATAAAATAAAATAAAATCTCTGACTTAAGAGAGCCTGATTAGCTATGTAAAGGCAAATACAAAAGAAAATGAGAGGTTGAATTCTCCCTATCAAAAATAAGTTACGCCTGGCTCCCAGTTTCTATGGGAGACAGGAGCCTAACATTAGCCTGACTCTAAGTGGCAAAACTACCTCCTGTTGTAAATATAAAACTTTATTTTTCCTTTGTAGAAAGCCAATTAACTGACATAGATGGTCAACCCAGTTACGGGGTAAATTTGGGATAAACTACTTGTATCAAATAGTGCTGCAAAGTCTTCTCACTTGAGGACTAGTGATTGTTTACCTTGGGAGCATATGGGTCGTATCTGTGGCACCGTAAATAAGGGTGAGATTTCTTTCTGCTTTTGTAAGTTGCCATGAGGTACATCTGATTCTGGCTTAATTCTTATTTGATAATAAAGCTGTTTTCTTTCTCTATAACCTTTGTAGAGAGGTTTTCTGGGTTGGTAGGAGATTTTACTTTTAACAGCTGGCAAGCCAACGTTCCTTTGTTCTGAAACCCTTCTATGAGCAGCTCCCAGCCAGTGACTGAGTTGGGCCAAGATTCAATGGCAGGATCATTCCTGGGAGGCTGAGGACACCTCTGATGGGTACCATGGGCTCACAAACTCCCACAGGACTTCTTGAAACTCTCTTAGGACTGCACTGCTACCAAAGACCTACCTTCTTGCCTTCCTTCTCCCTCCGCAGGACTCAAACCTGCCTGTAGTAGAACATCTCTCATAGCCCTCTCCTGCTCCCTGCTTGATTTTCTATTCAGGCATTCCCCCTGCTGATTTGCTTGCTTCTCAGAGCAGCCAGACCGAATTCATATTTTCTAGATTGGCATTTAATGTTTCTAGCTTATAACTAAGGTGAATGAGTCAAAAATGTCTAAATATTAAAGGAAAAGAAAAACATTGTAAAAAAATCTGTAAAAATTGATCTCTAGTTTGTGTTTTAACAAACCAGGATTCAAATCCTAATGAATAGCTTTACATACAAATTATAAGCTGTGTCAGCAGCGGGTAATATGCTATCTTCCTTGAAAATCACTAGTCTGGATCCTGAGAGGTTTTTCCAAAGATAACTAAGACTTTGGAAGTATACTGGAGGCATTCTTTCCTTTGCCAGCAGATGTCAAAGTACAGGAAAAAGAAACTTATTGAACATTAAAGCTTTGTATTCACAAATCTGTAACACTTCATTTCCAAATCAGTGGAGTACTGAAGACAGAGATTGCCTACCAGCAGTCATGGCAGGCACAATGAAGAATGTATTTATGATGATTTTTGCCGGAGAATTCATAATAGGGATTTTGGGAAATGGATTCATTATATTGGTTAACTGTATCGATTGGATCAGGAGCTGGAAGTTCTTCCTGATTGACTTTATTCTTACCTGCTTAGCCATTTCCAGGATATTTCTGCTGTGCATAATAATGTTAGGCATAGGTCTAGATATAATTTGTAAGGAAATATGGTACAATGATAATCAACTGATAACCTTTGAAGTCCTCTGGACAGGATGCAATTATTTCTGCACAATCTGTACTGT
The DNA here is from genome assembly GCF_011100685.1 of Canis lupus familiaris. Taxonomy (NCBI): domain Eukaryota; kingdom Metazoa; phylum Chordata; class Mammalia; order Carnivora; family Canidae; genus Canis; species Canis lupus. The sequence goes on along the minus strand of NC_049248.1, from coordinate 11,320,297 downwards.
GTGCCTCAGTGTCTTCTACTTCCTCAAGATAGCCAACTCTTCCAATCCCATTTTCTTCTGGCTAAAACGGAGAATTCACAGACTGCTTCTCATTATTGTCCTGGGAGCAGTCTTCTATTTCTGCTTGTCCCTGCTTTTGAAGGATATAGTATTTAAGAACATGATCAAAACCAAGGTAAACACTGAAAGCAATGTGACATTAAATTTCACAGCGAGAAAATATGATTTACTAACTTCTAATATATTCCTGAACATGCTATTCGTCATCCCCTTTGCAGTGTCTCTGGCTTCCTTTGTCCTTTTGATCCATTCCTTATGGAACCATACCAGGCGGATGAAGGGCATTGATTCTGGGGATCTTATCACAGAGGCCCATGTAAGAGCCATGAAGTTTATGATTTCATTCCTGCTCTTCTTCTTTATATACTATTTGAGCAATATTATAATATATTTTGCCTATGTTGTTCTGGATAGTCTGGTGGCAAAAATTTTTGCTAATATATTAGTATTTTCCTATCCTTCTGGCCATCCATTTCTTCTGATTTTATGGAACTGCAAATTGAAACAGGCTTCTCTCTATGTCCTGAGGAAGCTGAAGTGGTGCATGAATCTAAGGAAACCCGCATACATAAAGCATACCTGAAATTATTGTGATTTTTCTCAAGAATGAAGATCGTGACTAGAACTCCGCGTATACTTCTTTCATTTCTTTCAACTTCTTTTACTCTGTTCTGTGATAGGTATTGAACATTTTTGAAAATATCTGCTTAGAATAAGTTAAAAGATTTTGCTGTATTTCCCATCAGAATAATGATGATGTAATTAATAGTAAAATTAGAATGTATCACCAAGATAATGGGAATTTGATGAGACACGAACATAGACTTGGGAAGTCGGAAATTTACATGTGGCTAGATTACAACTGTAAAAAATTAAGTGTAGCAAGTCTCAGAGACAGAAAACCCCCAGAATTCATGAAATGAATATTCAAAAATTCTAAAACCTTATTACCTATGGCTGATAGCTAGCCATGATTTAAAACTGTATTTGGGAAAGAATGAGCTGGTATGACAATAAACTGGTATGACAAATTTTTGGCTACTATCTAGAATGTGTGCCTAAAAGTTCATTTGCAGAGCCCGTGAGAACATTACTATTTCTTAAACATATGCCAAAGCCAGTCTCAAATAAGTAAATGAATAAGAGAGAAAAACACATGACTTAGAAAATACAAGGTGTGCTCACTTTAGCAGCCCATATACAAAAAATTGGGATGATAGAGACATTAGTGTGGCCCCTGTGCAAGGTTGACCTGCAAATTCGTGAAGCATTCTGTATGTTTTTTACTTCTTTCATTTGTACCATTCTGCCATGGATCCAGGATAGTCAGAGGTGGCGATATGAAGAAAGACTCAGAGTCTCATTGAATTTGAATCTGAGGGACAGGGGACCGAGACTCAGACTTGGATACAAACCAGACTTGGACTTGGACCCCAAGGCTCTGTCCTCTCCAGTTTTTATTAAAAGACCTAACAGGTTGGCTATAGGAATGATTAACTTTGGGAAGCAGAAAAAAACATGTTTGCTTCAAAATGCAAAAGAATAGTCTATTGACTCAAGGAGGGGGGAGCAGAGGAGCTGTAGAACAAGGTGGTCAAGAGTCAGTGTGCCCACTCATGACCTCCCATATCCCCAGTGTGGCCAGGACTACGAGACTCAGTTCTCAGGCTCTGCAGCTGGTTCACCACACCATTCCTTCAAATAAAATAATTTGGTCCCTCTCTCTCAAAAAAAAAAAGAAAAAAAGAAAAAAGAAAAAGAAAAAGGCACTAAGTGTTGGGAACAGTAGAGGTTATTTTCTAGGTAAAAAATACAGAAAATACTTACAATACAGAATAGTTTTACATTTTTCTTATTCCTCAGGAATAGTGCCTGTTTTGGTACTAAGTATTACTCATTAATACTGGGTCATCAAGAATCTTGTGTTTTGACAGAGGTCACTTGCTTTCCCCCTCACCTCCACTAAATAAAACTTTATTTCACCTTTCTCTCTCATAGGTGTTTTAGATTTTAAACAAGAGGACTTAAGTTTACTGTTTTTTTTTTTTTTATGATTTTCTTTATTCATGAAAGACAGAGAGAGAGAGGCAGAGACACAGGCAGAGGGAGAAGCAGGCTTCTCACGGGAAGCCCGAAGTGGGACTTCGGGCTGGATCCTGGATGTGGGACTTCGAGCTGGATCCTGGAACTCTGGGATCATGCCTTGAGTCAAAGGCAGACACTCAACCACTGACCCACTCACGTATCCCTAAGCTTACTGTTGAATTTCCACTGGTGGGGGATCCCTGGGTGGCGCAGCGGTTTGGCGCCTGCCTTTGGCCCAGGGCGCGATCCTGGAGACCCGGGATCGAATCCCACATCGGGCTCCCGGTGCATGGAGCCTGCTTCTCCCTCTGCCTGTGTCTCTGCCTCTCTCTCTCTCACTGTGTGCCTATCATAAATAAATAAAAAAAAAAAAAAAAAAAAAGAATTTCCACTGGTGTATGGGAAAAAATGTATTTTTTTAAATGTTGTTTTAAAGGCCTATAGAATATATCATAGAAAAATAGAGTGGAAATGAATTTTTTTTATTGAGATGTAACTGACATATAACATTGTGTAAGTTTGAGGTACACAATGTGTTGATTGGATACACTTATATATTGCAATATGATTAGTACATAGCATTAGCTAATACCTGTACCATGTCGCATAATTATCATTTCTTTTTTGTTTTGAGAACAATTAAGATCTGATCTCTTAGCAACTTTGAAGTTTATCAATTATGATGATGACTATAATCACTATGTTGTGTATTAGACCTCTAGAAGTTATTTATCAACTACTTACCAGTTTATACTCTTAAACAACATCTCCCCACTATCTTCAACCCTAGCTTCTGGTAACCACAATTCTACTCTCATTTTACAAGTTCAGTTCCTTCAGATTCCACATATAAGTGATATACAGTATTTGTCTTTCTCTGTCTGACTTATCTCACTTAGCGGAATGAGTGATCACTTGCTTTTGATTCCTTCCTTGGGCAATTGAATTTAGATACGGGAAGCCTACATTTTAAGATGGTAGAATATGAAAAAAGGCTTTGTCCAGGTGAGATATAAATGCAACTTATTTTCAAAAAACTAGACTTAGTAGCATGAAAGCAGAAAGCAAATTTATTCCTTCCCACCTTAGCTCCTACAACCCTATTTTGTTGTTTTCTTTTTCCAGGATAAAACCTTAGGCAGAGCCTACAGCTGCTATAGTCACTCATTACATTAAGTCCAATCCAGACTAAAATCAAAGCTTAAATCTGTCATTTAATATAGCAAACTCCTCTCACTCACTTTTTTCAGATCCTATTCAAGCTTGAAAACCTGACATAGGAAAGATTGTTTCATTGCTGATTCTTGCTCTTCTCCCCAGTATTCATGCTGCTTTTGGTTTCCTTATGATTGCAAAAGAGTTGGGTAGCTAGTGTTCTCTATAGTTCTCTTTTGGCTAAGGAAGCTGTCAATCATACCAGATATTTTAGTGCAAACTCATTCTTCCATAGGCATCTATGTCAAGGGTCCCCAAGGCCACTCTCATGTTTGATGACTCAAAGATATACTCAGGGAACTCAGATAAGCTATTATAGTCACAGTTATAATTTATTACAGTGTTATATCAAAAAAAAAAAAAAAAAGCATTGACAGATCAACAATTGCACGTGCTGGGTTAATTTACTCCAGAATAGAAAATGATGTCTGATACAGTAGGTGGAAACTGGGTAGGAGACTATGGCTCTCTTCTGTAGCATTCTAAGTTAGGATTTGATCACAAGAATTGACATTTTGCCTGTGTTATGTGGATTAAGCAATATTTTAGTGGGCAGACCCACTTCTTTCTGGAAGTTTGAAGCACTGATCTTTATTGTTGCAATTTATAAATTTCTCCAAGATATATCTAGGTGTTTAGGAGTTTACTTTCAAAATTTTTGTTATTACTATAATGATGAGTAGTATTAAACCATTCTATTAAAACCTCAAGCATGTCCTCAGTTTAGCACTTGGAATACCCTTTCAATCCAGAGTTTTATTTGGCAGAACATTTTTTCCCATTATTAAATTATTTCTTCTTTATCTTTTCTATTTTTAAATAACAATATGCTGACATTTATATTTATATTATTATTTATGGATCTCTTCATTATTCTGTCTGAATTTTTATTTCTTATTTCTTCTGAAACATTTTACATAGATTATTAGGCTGGAAATTCCAGTTCATTAATTTGATATTCTGAAGATTCTATTCTCTAATCCAGCACAACTAAACTGATGGTTAAAGAAACAGATGTGATTTTAATTCCCAAGCATTCTGTTTGCCATTTTACCATAGGATATTATTGATGTATACTTATGAAAGCCTATCAAATTCCTCTGGATCCACCAATTGTACTTCATTGACTTAGTATTTTATGTTCTCTGCATTACCTCCATTTTCTTAAATATTAGTTCTTTCGTTTGTTCAATTTAGTGTTTCTCTTTTGTTGTTTTGATTTTCTTCGATATTAATTTTTAATATCTATATGTGCAGGTGAAGTCAGTAGGGCAAGATTTAGCCCATGTATGTGGTTTTTATTGTCATTGTTTGTTTGTTTCTTTTTTTGGTTTTGTTTTCTGTCTTGACCTACATACTGTTTTATAATTTTAACTATTGTATCTCTAATTTTTCATTTACAACCTTCAGTGGTCTACTGTTCAGCAAATACACTACACCTTTGTTCTCCCATCCAACACTTGTAGGTATTTGATTTTATGATCTGAATCTAGAATATGCCTTAGTAGGTAGAGGCATATTGACTTTAGGGAACTAAAGTCAATTTTCTCAGTTCAAGTGAAAGTCACCAGTTGCCCAAAAACTAGAGCATCATGGTTAGGAAACACTGAATCTGGTAATTAGGTTGGACAAAGTAGTGGAGAAATGTCTATGCAGAATTTCCTTATGGTAAATAGGCTGTTTGTTTTTGGAAACACAGCATCCTTTACACCTTGAAAGAACCTGATGTACCGTACTACTTTTTCTTAATTTAGTCATTTGTGAATATTACTCAGCCATTAGAAATGACAAATACCCACCATTTGCTTCAATGTGGATGGAACTGGAGGTTATTATGCTGAGTGAAATAAGTCAATCAGAGAAGGACAAACATTATATGGTCTCATTCATTTGGGGAATATAAAAAATAGTGACAGGGAATAAAGGGGAAAGGAGAAAATATGAGTGGGAAATATCAGAAAGGGAGACAGAACATGAGAGACTCCTAACTCTGGGAAACGAACTAGGGGTGGGGGAAGGGGAGGTGGGTGGGGGGTGGGGTGAGTGGGTGACTGGGTGATGGGCACTGAGGGGGGCACTTGATGGGATGAGCACTGGGTGCTATTCTATATGTTGGCAAGTTGAACACCAGTAAAAAAATATTTACAAAAAAGACAACAAAACAAAACAAAAAACAAAACAAAACAAAAAATTTAGTCATTTGTCTTGTCATGAACTTTATCCCTTTTTTTATAGGACTATTTGACTTTTTCTTGTTAACTCATTAGATCTCTTTATGAATTATGAATATTATCTCTTTGTGTGTTTACAAATTTTGCAATATTTTCCAATAAATTATTTCTTTTTAAAAGTTTTACATATGGTATTATTTTTCATAGAATTATTTTACTATTATATGTGCTAAATTTTTTGCTTCTTTTACAGCTCTGAGATTTTGTTCTTTTTTTCTCTGCTTTTTAATTAAGTATAATTAACATACAATGTTATATTAGTTTCAGGCATACAATATAATGATTCATTATTTCTGTACCTTATTCAGTGTTCAAATCATAAGTGTACTTTTAGTCCCTTTAATCTATTTCACTCATCCCCCACTCATCTCCCCAGTTCTGGGATTTTGAACTGAAGTCTTAGAAAGACTTTCATTGGGGCACCTGGGTGGCTCAAGTGGTTGAGCTTCTGCCTTCGGCTCAGATTATGATCCCGGGTCTGGGGATCAAGTCCCACATATGGCTTACTGCAAGGAGCCTACTTCTCTCTCTGTCTATGCCTCTGCCTCTCTCTCTATGTCTCTCATGAATAAATAAAGTCTTAAAAAAAAAAAAGACTTTCATATTCAATTTTTAAAAAACATTTCCCCATTTTTTGTTTTTATTAGTTTTTTTGTTTGTATACATGTTTTTGTACACTTGTATCTTTAATCAAATTCATATTTTAATTTCATATTTTGTGAGGTAGGGAATTTAAATGGAATGGATGACCAACAAACTGTTTTAAGTAATGTACTTTTATGCAGAGGTAGCAAAGTCCAATGTTAACAGGGACCAGGAACGACTATGAATGTGTGAAGACATTGGTAGTAGAGCTAATTGTGATGAACTTGTGTATATGTTCCTCATAATTATGTTCAACTCTATTTTTTAAATAGTCACTGTCAGATCAGTCTGCCAGTTTGTGACGTCTTGTTCTTCTTTTTCAATTTCTTAGCTTTTCTGCATCTTTTACTCTTCTAGGGGATTTTCAGAATCAACTTCTCAAATCTCATAAAATACATTGTTGGGATTTTGACTGGACTCGCAGTGAACTTACAGAGTTCTCTAAAATATAATGTATTTCTTTCTAAGAATATAACCTACAAATTAGTTTACATAAGACTTCTCTAGGTTGTTCATAACATTTCATAGTTATTTTTTCCTTTCAGGTATTTGCTTTTTTCTACTGATTCTGTTCCTATGTCTGTTTTAGTTTCCTGGCTAATTTTAAATATTATTTTTGGTCTTATACCTGAGATGAGAAAAACAAAAGTTTGGTTTAGAGAGGTGTTGTTAAAAGGCCTGTGCGGCTTGATGAACTTGTACAGAAAATTAAAATAGTCTTTACCTGGTACTAAATTCCTGGTACTAATACCACTTATTGCAACAGCAGAAATTATGGGATAAAAGTTTGTAAGTAAAGAGATATTAAAGATTTTTTTGTCTGGACGGAGAAGAGTATAGTTGTTGATTAATATTTCATTTGGTACAAATTTTAAAATATAAATGAATAACTTCTACTTTAACTTCTAAAGTTAAAAACCAAATAACAACTGAAGTTGATTGATTCAAACAGAAAACAGGGAATGTGCTTATCGCTCCAATACAAGAAGAATTGGTGAAAGTACATAAGGAAACCACTAAAGTTCCTCAAATAAACAAGTTATGAATATGAACAGATATTTCATGATGGAAAATGCCATGTTCTACTTTTCAAATTAAACATTTTTTTATTAACTAATGGTAATACTTTGTATAGGCTGATAACAATTTGGATTGAAAAATATGCATCAGAAAGCCTAAAAATGTATAAACATTTAAATTCATAATCCCATATACTGAAGATACATCTAAATGGAGAAATATTTTCATGTACTTAGATAATTTTTGTCATATTGTATATAATAGAAAAAATAAAGTAGAAAAAGAAAGAGATAAAAGTACCCCCATAATAAGGGATTACTTGATGTAAAAATATTATATGCCTTTGATGTAATTTTATGAAGCTCTTAGATTCATTGTTGTGGTGAGTTTACAAAATTTACAAAAGGCCTTAGCTTCTAAAGGTAGTAATTAAAAATTAGACCTCAGTATTACAAAAATGATATGATTATAACTATGTGTAATAATAAATAACGAATAGCTAAATATTAAAATACTGGAAGAAAATCAGGATAAATATTAACACATTATTGGCATTTTAATCTTTATTTTTATATATTTCTAAAACTTTCTGTGATTGTGCTTTTTCCAATTCAGCAAATATTTATTAAGTGTTTACTATTTGTCAGGTTTTGCATTTACTAACAGGATTTTTACAGGGAAACATTAGAATTTTTTTTTCCTTCCAAAAAATTACAGCCCAGAATGCAGTCATAATAAAGGATTTAAAAATGCTGTAATTAGAGAGACACAGGATGACAAGAAAAAAAGGGCATCAAACCCAAGTTTAAATGATGAGGGACATTTTTCCAGAAGGAATTATACCTAAAATAATGTCTGCAAGAGTCAGAAAAGGGATAAGTGCCAGGAATAAAGCATGAAAACATTGATGCATTTATCCTTAAAATAATGACTGGATTTTCACTAAAGAAGAACCTCTACATACTTAATGGAAAGAATTGCTACAAGAGGATAAGATTGTACGTAGAATTAACAATATAAGGAGACAATTCTCTTAGTTCCCTCACAGATGATGAGGGTCTAAATTTGATGATGAGGGGATAGATTTGAAAGCTATTAAGATCATAAAATTAACTGGGCTTAGTAGGGAGTAAAAGTAAAATCAGGCTGACACAGATTTCTGGTTTCTATGAATAGATGACCTGCAAAGGATTTAGGGCTATAGTTGCAGAACTATAGTTGCTCAAACTGGATTTGTTTGAGAAATTAAGGACTAGCCTTTGTGAATTCTCCCTGGTCCATGGAATGACTAATTCAACACTCGACAATATAAATGAAAGATATTTATTTTGGGTACACCAGGAAGTAGAGGGAATGAAAGAAGTGTAATCAATTCCCTATTCTCTTATTTTATCTCTGGTCCTTAGGGCGTGAATCTGGGTAAGCTCTGTGTATCCCTCCTCTGAATGCATTTTGCTAGCAACAAACACAATGATAAGGCTCTCCTTGGATCACGTCTAGGTTGTTGGTGGGCCCTCATTTATGGTAGATTCGTTTGTTCTGAGAGGCTGAAGTGTCAATGTTCAATTATCCCCAAGCATCATCTAACTAGCAAACTAGCTAACTAACTAGCATTTTCTTTGCAGGACTACCTTTACATGTTCCTACCCCCAGAATGGGATCTTACAGGATCTCCTCCCTTAGGTTGGTTATGTCATTACTTGAATCTTTCTACTATTAATTTTCTTGAAGACCAAGTCAGAAAAGTAGGGTTGGAATGTCATCTAATTACTATTGATTCAACCGCATTTAAAACATTTAGAAATCAAACTATTTTTCTGGTTAATTTCAAATGATCAGAACAGGTATCTTTCAGGTATTTTGTATTTTACACAGAAACATGAACAATAGCTAATCCTAAATATAGTTACACTAAAAAAATATTTTGTTTATTTATTTGAGAGAGAGAGAGAGAGAGAGAGAGGAGGGGCAGAACAAGAAAGAGAAAGAGTCTTAAGCAGACTGCACTCAGCATGGAGCCAAATCAGGGGCTCCATCTCACAACCTTGAGATCATGACCTGAGCTGAAACCAAGAGTTGGAAGTTTAACAGACTGTACCACCCAGGCACCCCCTAGTTATACCTTTTTAAGCAGTGTTTGCCAAGTTACAGTAATCTTAATATTCTGTGGAAAATTTCCATACTTTAGCTAACATTTCTTTTTTCCTTGCCCTTCTACTTCTATCAAGAATTAAAAAATTAAAGATTCCTAGATACTCCCAAGAAGGATTTTAAAGAAACAAGAGAATTTCAGTTTTGGCATATATAGTTTGAGGTATTATGTTTCACTTAGTATTTTAAAAAAGAGTTTAAAATGCTACTGACAGGTGACCTGAAAAGCCTATGTCACTACAGAAAAACAAAATACAAAAAACCATTTCCTTGGAAATTATGATACTGAGGTTAGATTCACGTATTGCTTACCAAGTTTTCTGAAAATTTCAAACTCTCTATGTTACTCTGTAGTACAGTGACCTGTACTATGAGTATGTAGTTATCAGTGATGCAGAGGTTGCTAGTTTTACCTACATGTGGAAATATTTTAATGTTGTAAAAATCAGTGCGTGAAGTGTTAAAAAGAAAATCACAAGTTCAAAGTGGTGTCGCCTTAGGTAAAGGCCCCAGTCAATAAACCAAGACTTAATCTGTAACCTAATTGAAGTTTTAACCCCCAGAAATGTAACCTTAAATCAATTAACATGGAAATTTTCTGGTCAGCATTAGGAAATTTATTGATAGGCCCCTTCCATTCCCTTTAGGAGGGTGACCTTACCTAAAACAATGGGTACTTTGTGAATAATTTCCTTTTTTAACTCCCTCTCTACCTTTAAAATTTGTTCCTTTTCTGTAGCCCTTTGGAACTCCTTTCTACTTGGTAGATGAAATATTGCTTGATTCATGAATTGATTAATAAAGCCAATGAGATCTTAAAATTTACTCAGTTAAATTTTTGTCATTTAACAAAGGTACTAATTTCAGAATTTAGATTTGCAAATGAAATGAAGCAGTTCCTTGAGAGAAGAGATGAGTTTTTATTCAAAAGAGTGAGAAGTAATCTGTGCCTTTATTTACATATTAGCAAATAAGAATCTGGTCTTTCAACGACCTCTTTACATAGGATATTACAGTTTCTAGCTAACACCTGGAGCAAGACTGGAAATCTTTAGCAGAGCTAGATGGAAATGTCCAATGGCTGTTAAAGAGAGTGATTCCACAATTATATTGCAGATTACTGGGCCTCATAGCTAAAAAGAAGAGACATAATAATAAAAAAAGTAGAATACTATTGCATAACTAAACAAAATCTATATCCTAATCTAGGAATCATCTAGAGATTAGTTAACAAACTGCAGATCAGAGTTTTCTCTTTGCAGCCATGTTGAATACACTGGAGAAAGTTCTCGTGGTTGTATTAAGTGGGAGATTTATAATAGATATTTTAAGGGATGGATTCATTGGATGCACAAATTGCATTGGCTGGATTAAATATCAGAAATTATGTTTGGTTGACTTTATCCTTATTAGTCTGGCCTTTGCCAGAATTAGTCAACTGTGGCTAACAATTGTCAATTTGTTTTCAATGCTGTTGTATCAGAAAATCCCTGTTACTATGGAAAGGAACCATATTCTAGTATCTAGATACTGGCCAACCACTTGAGAGCTTGATTAGGTACTTGTCTCACTGCCTTTTTATTCCCCCGAAGACTGCCGATTTCTCCTATTCACTTGCCCTTTGGATAAAATAGAGAATTAATGAGGTAGTTTTCATGCTTCTGCTGGTATCTGTGACTTCTCTGTTGATAATCTTTCCTTTGTCATATAGTTTTGATGCCTACTATATCATCTCCAAAAACAACAACAAAGAGAGAAAGAGTGTGAGAGAGAGGGAGGGAGGAGGGAGAGAAATATAACTGGGATATTCAAGGTGAATAAAAATAAAAACTTAAATTATACAATTATCTTTACTAGTGGGTCTGCTGGGAGGGAGAAATCTTCTATCCTCAAAGTCTTCTAGTTGGACTGAGAATTAGATTTATGTGGGACAGATTAATAGGAGAAAAAACCCAAACTTTCTTTACATGCTCATGGAAACCCAATAATGAACTTGAAACCGAAACAAATGACCAAGGCAGGCAGTTTTTAAAAATATTTTAGACAAAGAGACAATAAATTTGTGAAGAATTTACAGGACAGGAAAAACAGGTGGGAGTTTTAATTAGCAAGTAATTCTAAGCAGAATTTGGGCTGAAATAGTGAGTAAAAATAAAGTAAAAATGGTTGTTTCTACAGCTTTCTCAGTTTTAAAGTCCTTATCTCTGGTGATAGAGGATGTTTTTTTACTTTAGTGCAGAGGGGATATTTTTTATTTGAGAGAATAGTTTTCTGCTCTCAGGTGAATGGAGGAGTCAGTGTTTTTGCACTGGTTGTTGCTAAAGTGACCTTTATTTAAAATAGTCAGAATGTCAAAGTGGTGCTTCAGGGGGAGTCCTGGTTTTGACTTCTACAGGTTCCTCCCTCCTGTCTCTCCTTCTTTGATTTTCTTTTTTTTCTGTTGCTCCTTTCTTTGTGGAAACACATGAAGCCCATGGTTCCCTGATGAGCATCAGGGATTCCAGAGACCCCAAATATGGAGGCCCATTTCAGAGCGATAAAAACTAATTCTTTCTTTCTTGTGTTATTTGTGCTGCATTAAAAGGTCTTTTTCATGACATTTTGGGGGAGGGGGAGCATTTTTTGCTACAGAACAAGCTGGCTTGGTTTGGATGTTTGGTTGCATAGGAATTCTATATCCTTCAGGTCACACATATGTTGTGATTTTTTGGAAATAGCCAAATGAGGAGAATCTTCTTGGGGATTCTTTGACATTTGAAGCATGCTCTGAAAGGAAACTTTCAGCTACATAGGTAGGCCTATGAGAGAAGTCAACAAGAAGTCTATGCCTGGGTGTCTCAGTCAGTTAAATGTCTGCCTTTGACTCAGGTCAGGATCCCAGGGTCCTGGGATCGAGCCCCACATTAGGCTCCCTGCTCAGGGGGCAGATTTCTTCAGTTGCTCCTCCCTCTCATGCCATCTCTGTTGCTATTTCTGTCTCTCTCTCTGTCTCTCTCTCTCAAGTAAATAAAATCTTTTTTAAAAAGTCTATGTAATCTTCCTTGCTTCATTGGATTCTTCCTTTAGTATATGTACCATCTCTCTGAGTATCATTTAAATTCTTCCTAGACTTAGATAGACCTCTAATCCAGTAATCAGACAAAAAATATATAGAGAGAGAGGAACTATCACCTATCTGAGCTGTTAGAATTTCTGCCTATGTATGTATAAATTACATTCCACTCACACAGACCTATAGAAGAGAGATGCTGGTAAAAATTAAACAGGAGTAATCAAAAATTGAACAGGTGGGTATAAGATATGGCAGAGAAAAAAAGTTAAATAGGGAAAAAAAATTCAAAGACCAACTGAAAATCACTATCATTAACACTAAGTCATTCACAAAGGTCAGAAGAGGCCAGTATAAATCTGGATATAAACTGTCTCCCAGGGATATTAATATCACATTAATGTGCTTTTACTTAACACTATTTAATTCCTCTAGATAACCACCTAGTTTCTGGAATAATTACAGATTTAGCCATTTAATTCATGTTTCGATAATCTTTTGGAATAGACTGTATTTGAGAATATTTTTGCTACTGACATAACTGCAGAAATCAAATTGTCTAGAATTCACTGAAGTTGTTAAAATCCTTTCATATCAAGAGTTACTACTGCTGGAAATATTATTATAATAGCATAGTGTACAATCTGAGGGATGTGGAGCTATCATATCTGGAATGTGTATCAAAGTAATCCACAGGGAGAGGGACGGGTAAAGGTACATTGGTCGCACGTTGGTAACTGCTGAAAGTAGGTGATGTGTACATCAGACTTGTGCTCTCTGCCCTTGTATATGTTTGAAATTTCATGATAAAAAGTTAAATAGAAAATGAAAAAAAAATTCTTTGTTTAGATCTTAGTTTTTTGCTGGCATAAAATGTAGATATGAAAGAGTGAAAATATGATAAGAAGCCAATAAAGCAATTAATTTCTTGAAAATATTTGTTTTACAAGTTATGCCTGGGAAGCTTAAAGTCTGAAAAAGTGTTCAGATTGTTTTTACCATATTTATATATTCACAATCCAGAATAGCTGACCCAGAAAGAGGAGTCCTCCAGTAAAAATCAGAACAATGTTACTACTATAGATAAACCAGTATACTGTACACAAAAATGCAGACTTTGCCATTTTCTTATGTCATCCTCCCAAGAGAAATACATTATAGAAAAATGATAAGATTTCTGATTAATTTCAGATATGCTATAAATCTCAAGAGTCAAGAAGATGGCAGTTGATAGAAATCTTCATTTTTTGTTGAAGATTTTATTCCCCAGGAAGCACCTGCATGTCTCTTGAGAACTAAGAGCTTCTCATACAAAAGGAAACAAAGCACTGGCTTTTTATTATAGAGTTTTTAATAGTCTTTATTATAGATTTTGAGAGCGAAAAAGAGAGAGAGGGGAGGAAGAAGAGATTCTATTTCTTAAAATATACCAGGATCAAGTTGTTTAACAAGTAGTCTTCTAAATATACTGTTAATATACATAAGGGAAACATTATATTTGATGGTCTTCAGACACATACTCTTTAAAAAATTTTCAACTTACATTTTAATTTTTTAAACTAAGGTCTACACCCAACATGGGGCTTGAACTCATGACTCTGAGATCAAGGGTTGCATGCTCTCCACACTGAGCTGGCCAGGTACTCTGACATACACTCTTAATAAACAAGTAGAAGTAAACACTTATTTTGCCTGACAAAGAATACTTACTTGAAGTTACTCATTTATTTACTCATTTTTAAATTTATGTCAGCATCGACATGCAGATTCATATTCTATTCAATGGATTATTATCTATTACTATCATGATTTATTTTAATGCCTACAAGGGTCTAGATTTGTCAAGTAAGAATCACTTCAAGTTGATTCCTGTGTCCTTTTGACATGTCCCCACAATGCTTTTAGCATTTCCTACGTTGTTGCATAACAAAATATTTTAGGCTTGTTTTGTATTTTTTTCTAATCCTGCCCTGGATCCACTATTTCTCCAAGGAGCCCTGATTTTTTTATTGGGGAAGTGTATTTAAAAACCAAGAGTTGCTTATATACACATACACACTTAACTATTATTCTCTGTGTCTATCTTTCTATGTAGATGTATATACATATGATAAATCTACCCTGGTATCTGTAATTCCAATTAAAAACTACAGACTAGTCTTTCCATTTTATAAATCCTATCTTCTTTCCATGTTATAAATCTTATCTTTCACAGTGAAAAACATGGCTCCCATTAAAAAAAAAAAAAAATATATATATATATATATATACTCATTTGTTCAATCCTAAAATACACTGAAAATAGTTTCAGATTAGTAACACATACCACTTATATATAGAAAAATAGAGGAGGAAAGAAAAAAAAAGAAAGTACTAACTACACTTCAATACTTCTTATAGTTCATATGCGCCTATATGAGGACATATAATAATCAAAATACTGTTCAAAAGTTATTTTGGCTGGTTCTCCTTTTTTCCCTTCAGCATTGGTTATATTATTAATTTGAAAAAATAAGACTATGTTTTAATTGCATTTTGCTTTAGATTTTTTCTTCAGCCCTTCTTTTATTCATTAACATCAAGACTCAAAACTATACAAAAAGCATATGATAATAGTGTCATCTCCTTCCCATAATTTCCATCTCATTTTGAATTGCTCCCTATCGGTAATCAATTTCACTTATTTCTGGTTTCTTCCTCATTATTTGCATTTTTGAAAAAATAAACAAATATGGGGCACCTGGCTATCCCAGTTAGTAGAGCATGTGTCTCTTGATCTCAGGGCTGTGAGTTTAAGCCCTACATGTGGCATGGAGCTTACCTAAAATGAAATTTTTTTAAAAAAAGGAAAAGAAAAAAAAATAATGTACATATTACATTTTTCATAATTCTTATACAAGTGATAATTTAAACTTTCTTTTTTTATTTAATTATATATAAGAAATTGTTTCATCTATTTATAAAATTATTTCTTATAATTTTTCATAGCTTCATAGTACTCCATTGTATGAATGTGTCAGAATGGATTGAACAAAGTTATGTTTATATTTGTTTGGTTCCAATATTTTACAATTATAAACACTGCTGCTATGAATAATCTTGTGCATATGTATTGCTGATTCTAACACCCAATTCCTGTTTGTATGGTGTGGGGAGAGGTTTCCTATACCGCCAACTAATTCATTCGGTTCTGACACTCTCTACTCAGAGACAGCATCAGGTACCATGGATTAAGGGCTCAGTACCATAAGACTGCCAATCAGATGCCAATCTCAGGCCCAGGTTGTTACTTATTCTTTGACTGAATAGGTTATAAATCAGGGGTTCCCACAATCCCCTTTTTAGGGTCTATTAATCTGCTAGAATGGCTCACCAGAACTCAGGAAACCAGTTTACTCACTAGGTTACCAGTTTATTACAAAGGATATTAAAGGATAAAAATAAAAAGTCAGATCGAGAGATATACAGAATGAGTTCCTGAACACAGGAGCTTCCCTCCTTGTGGAATTTGGGACTTGGTACTGTGGCACAGGGAAGCATTCTGGTTCACTAGATGGAAGCTCTCCAAACTCCATCCCTTTGGTGTTTTATGGATGCTTCACTACATAGACATGATTGATTAAATGATTGATCATTGGTGATTGACTCCACCTCCATCTCCAGTCCCCCTTCCCTGGAAATCAGAAAATGGGACTGAAAGTCTGAACTCTCTAATTCTGGTTGATTCTCCTGAAATCAGCCCCTATCCTTCCTTACAGGCTTTCTAAATGTTGCCTCCTTAACATAAACTCAGTTGTGGTTGAAAGGGGCTTGTTATGAATAATAGGACATTCATTTCATCTTTATGGCTCTAAAAAATTTTAGGAACTGAGGACAAGAGACTATGTATTATAATGAAATATGCTTTCACTGTTCTATCACTTGGGAAATTCTGAGGGTTTGGGGAACTGAGAGCCTGGAAACATGGATAGAAGATAAAAATACATATTTATTTTAAATTACAATATTACAGTATTTTTATTTTTTTGGAAGTGCATCTTCAGTATAAATTCAAATAAACCCAAATTGAAATCAATCCAACTCCAGAAATAATTACTTTTGTTTTGCATATCTAGTGTTTCCTTATACAGACTTAAGCAACTATATTTTTATTTTCCAACCTTTTTATAATAAAACTGAATGAAATAATTGTCTTATATGCTCCTCTTCTGACATGCACTTAATAGAAAAAATATATAGTCATAGTAGTATACTACATTTCATATTTTATCAAAGAATTTGAGCATCTAACCAAAGCAAGTATGTCTGAATTCACTTGAATGTAGTAATGTTCTCAATTAGCAATTGAAAAAAAAACCAGTTTAATGTATTACCTAATAAATTTTACCTTTTCAAATAATGTAAGAAGCACTCCCATGTGTTAATCACTATTCTGTATCTGAAAAAGACAGGATTCAGTATTTGGTGCACACCTAAAGGTGTGGGGACAGTGGCACTCTTGGAGAGGTCCCAGAAGCTCTGCATCCTTTTCCACATACTTGCCTGATGCCTACCTTCCATCTAGCTGTTTCTGAGTCAAAGCATTTTATAATAAATTGGTAGTATAGTAAATAAAATGTTTCTTTGAGTTCTGTGGGCTTCTCTAGTAAATTAATCATACCCAAGGAGGAGGTTGTGGAAATCTTTCTGACTTATAGTTAGCTCAGAGGCACAGGTAACAGCCGGGACTAGTGACTGGCATCTGAAGTGGGGGTGGAGGAGGGCAGTCATATAAGATTAAGCCCTTACTCTGTGGAATCTGACATCTCCCAGTAAATAGTGTGAGACTGAGTTGAATTGTAGAACTCTTGATGTCTGGAGAGTTTCTTGGTGGTGATATGGAAAACAAACCCTCTCCACACGTTAAAACTGCTCTCAGAATGAGTTTGCCCTGGCACTAAAAGCATCCCCATATAGCAGCTGATAATGTCAGAGCAGTTATAAATATTTGTCGATAGAATAATTGTTCTCATATCAAATGTGTCAAATGAAGATAAGCTGCCTTGGAGATTTTTCCTGGTAGCTCATATTTAATTAAAAAAATATATCTAGGGAATGCCTGGGTGGCTCAGCGGTTGGGCATCTGCCTTCAGGTCAGGGGATGATCCTGGAGTCCCGGGATTGAGTCCCACCTTGGGCTCCCTGCATGGAGCCTGCTTCTCCCTCTGCCTGTGTCTCTGCCTCTCTCTGTGTCTCTCATGAGTAAATAAATAAATCTTTATATTATTAATTAATTATATTATTTTATTATATTATTAATTATTATATATTAATATATATAACAGAATGTGTGTATGAGTTTGAATCTATATGTCTTAACTGCAGGTACTCATTCATATGAAAATCAAATCAGAACTTGTAGCAACGCTAACTAAAAACAAATTCTCTACTCTTCAGATTTGATTTTTATCAAAAATATGGGACTAGGGACGCCTAGGTGCCTCAGCAGTTGAGCGTCTGCCTTCCGCTCAGGGCGTGATCCCAGGGTCCTGGGATCCAGTCCTGCATGGAGCTTCCTGCAGGGAGCCTGCTTCTCCCTCTGCCCGTGTCTCTGCCTCTATCCCTCTCTGTGTCTCTTATGAATAAGTGAATAAAATCTTAAAAAAATATATGGGATTAGTAGTGATGTTCCCTTTCATTTCTGATTTTAGTAATTTGTGTCCTCTTTTTCTTCTTTGTTAACCTAAGAAGCTTATTACTTTTATTGACCTTTCAAAGAAGTAGCATTTCATCTTGATTTTGTCCATTGATTTCCTATTTTCAATTTCATTGTTTTCTGCTCAAATTCTTATTGTTTCCTTTCTTCTGCTTATTGGATTGAATTTGCTCTTCTTATTTCTAGTTTTCTAAGGTGGAGCCTTAGATAATTGATTTTAGATCTTTTTTCTTTTCTAGTACATGCATTCAATGCTATATATTTCCCTCTAAGCACTGCTTTCCCTGCACCCCCCAGATTTTGATAAGTTGTGTTTTCATTTTTCTGTAGTTCAAAGTTTTAAATTTCTCTTGAGATAGTTTCTTTGACCTGCATGTTATTTAGAAATGTGCTATTTGTTTTTTATTTTGTTAAAGATTTTACTTATTTATCTGAGAGAGAGAGGGAGCGCACACATGAGCGAAAGGGGCGGAAGGAGAGGGAGAAGCAGACTCTCCGTGGAGCAGGGAGCCCTACAAAGAGCTCAGTCCCAGGATCTGGGATCCTGACCTGAGCCAGAGGCAGACGCTTAACCGACTGAGCCACCCAGACACCGCTAGAAATGTGTTGTTTAATCTCCCTGTATTTGGGGATTTTCCAGTTTCTTTGTTATTGATTATTAATTTCATTCTGATCTGAAAGAAGATATTGTAGGATTTCTATTCTTTACATTTGTTAAGGTGTCCTCTGTGGCCCAGAAGGTGGTCTATGTTTATAAACGTTCCAGGTGAGCTTGAGAAAAATGTATAATCTGCTGTTATTGGATGAAGCAGTTCATATATGACAATTATATCCTGTTGACTGGTGTTGTTGAGTTCCAACTATGTCCTTACTGATTTTATGCCTACTAGATCAGTACATCTCTAACACAAAGTGGCAATTTTTCTCTGTTTCTATATAATTGAGTCATAATCTATTGTCCTCTTTATATTGAGACTTGAAATGTACTTTGCCCAAATTATCAGGAAAATGGTGAATATGTATTTTTATGCCTTTAATTATTTACAGTAAATGTCTACAATGGCTAAATTCATTTGTCACCTCTTAAACTATTTTTCCTTTATGTATATTTAAACTGTCATAAATACAACATAAATGATGATGTTATAGTTGACATTTAAAAAGATGAAGTCCAATTTTTGTTTCTGTTATGTTTTGTTTCCTTTGCACTCCTACTCCACAAGTCAGGTTAACAAATGCAAAATAGTCTCAGGAGGACAAGTGAAATCCATGAAACAGAAACCTTCATTTGCATCTTAACAAATTGCATGTAGGCATTCAGTCTGGACACACGTTCTCCAGACTAGCTAAGTTTGATAGATGTAACTGAGGTGGTCTCCATGAAGACATTTCAGATCCCATCACAAGGCATTATTAGGGCACTTTTAAGTTTTTATGTATGAAAGAGAAGAAAATAATTCTTCTACCAAGCAGCCAACCTTTGTCTCATTCTGCAGCAGGTAATCTAAAATAGATGTAACAGAACCAGTATTAGGAATTGGCAGATATGCTAAGCATACTGGAAGGCCTCCTCATTTTTATAGCTGTTAGTGAATCAATACTGGGAGTTTTAGGGAATGGATTTATTGGACTTGTCAATTGTATTGACTGTGTGAAGAACAAAAAGTTTTCTATGGTTGGCTTTATTCTCACTGGCTTAGCTACTTCCAGAATTTGTCTGATATTGATAATAATTACAGATGGATTTATAAAGATATTCTCTCCAGATATGTATTCCTCTGGTAACTTAATTGATTATATTAGTTACCTATGGGTAATTATCAATCAATCAAGTATCTGGTTTGCCACCAGCCTCAGCATCTTCTATTTCCTGAAGATAGCAAATTTTTCCCACCACATTTTTCTCTGGCTGAAGGGTAGAATCAATAGCGTTCTTCCCCTTCTGATGGGATCCTTGTTTATTTCATGGTTATTTACTTTTCCACAAATTGTGAAGATTATTAATGATAATAGAATGAAGAGTAGAAATACAACCTGGCAGCTCAACATGCAGAAAAGTGAATTCTTTACTAAGCAGATTTTACTCAACCTAGGAGTCATTCTTCTCTTTACTCTATGCCTGATTACATGTTTTTTGCTAATCGTTTCCCTTTGGAGACACAACAGGCACATGCAATTGAATGTCACTGGACTCCGAGACCCCAGTACAGAAGCACATGTGAAAGCAATGAAAATTTTGGTATCTTTTATCATCCTCTTTATCGTGTATTTTATAGGCATTGCCATAGAAATATCATGTTTCATTCTGCCAGAAAACAAACTGCTGTTTATTTTTGGTATGATGACCACAGCCATCTATCCCTGGGGTCATTCATTTATCCTAATTCTAGGAAACAGCAAGCTAAAGCAAGCTTCTTTGAAGACCCTGCAGCAACTCAAGTGCTGTGAGGCAAGGAGACTGCTCACAGCTGCACAGATCCATGTGGGGGGAAATGGATGTTCCAGGAGAATAATCTAGTGAAGAAGCCCCTGAAGACCTGTTTCACCTTCACCACATACACTTACATTGGTTGTAGCTTTGGTATTGAACATCACTAAAATCTTCCATAATTATCTTGACTACATTTTAGGAAATTTCTCTTTTCAACAAGACAACTCGGTGGCTCAATCAGCTTATCTATCCTGCAAATTCTTTTTCCCACACACCACCCACAGGAAAACAGCTTGGAGAATATTCACTGTAAAGGTTATGATGGTGACAATAAGTACCTAAAACAGAGTTTTCACCATGCTTCATCTGACTTCCCTGAAGCACTGTCAGCCTTTCACCAAGAAGACTCAGAAAAAGAAAGCAAGACAGAGGGAATTGTAATCAGTTTTGACATTTAGAACATGGATGTAAGAGACAGAGACAGAGGTGTGTCTTTGGAGTATGTAATTCTAATTCTTTAAAATTGTATTTTCACTGTTTAAATTAATTTTTTTTTTATTGGCATGGGTTTGATGGAGTAGCAGTAGTGATAGTAGTAGATTTTCTACAGGAAATAGCTCAGGGAGCAGAGTCTAGACTGGGGACAGGAGATCAGAGCACTGATGAAATGAGTCTTTATATTCTTTAAACCAACTGATTTGAGATGAAGTAGAATCATGAACTAACTAGATTTGAGCAAAGCTTCTGCTAGAAGTACAGATCCAAAAGATTCAACATGGTCACTGAGTTATGCCAAGGGAGGTAAGTCTGAACCCAGGGTAGAATTAGTATAAGCATGGAATGTTCTGCTCTAGGCTCTTACACATACTTATGTTCATACACACAAACTCACAGACATATTAGATGCTGATTTTTGAAGTGAATATTTATGTCCAACCCAGAATGTGAACCAAGTAACTTATTTTGGCAACTTGCAATAGTGCATTGATTGATACTATGGCCTGAGGCCTAGAAGATTTCTAAATATAAGGGCTTAATTTATTCAAATAGTTTTTGAACACCAACTCTGGATATAGTAGTGAAGAAGAGACGAATATAATGAATAAGATATTCTAGTAGAAAAACAAATGAATAGAAAATAATAAATGATTATATGTATGGAGTTGAGAGAGAAAAACTAAAGGGTGCTAAGCAAATGACCTGACGTAGTCCTGAGAGTAGAGAAGGTGCCACTGAGGTTGAAAAAAAAATTTTTTTT
This sequence comes from Canis lupus familiaris, assembly GCF_011100685.1. Lineage (NCBI taxonomy): Eukaryota > Metazoa > Chordata > Mammalia > Carnivora > Canidae > Canis > Canis lupus. Next base: position 11,298,457 of record NC_049248.1, on the reverse strand, counting down.
GAGATCTAAACAATACCTAAGAGTAAGGTGGGCAGAGCAGGAGAGATTTGGGGTGGGGGATATGAGCATATACATAGGTGTTGAAGCCAGAAGAAGTAGAGGGAATTATAGGAACTGAAAGTCCAGTATGACTAGTAGATAGTGTAGTATTTGAAATTATTTTTTCAGAAACATTCTAATATGGAAGAACTTGATATATTCCTTGCAGAATTGATGTTGCCTGCAGAAAGAGCAAACTAATATTTTGATAGTGAAAAAAGTAACCCATCCTATTTCAATCTCAAAATCATTCAAGATTATTACTTTTACAGTTGTTATTTGATCACAAAGCATCTTTTATATTTGCATATATTTGATTACTAATGAGGTTAAGCATTTGTACAGAATTATTAACCAGTGGGATACAATTTTTGGGAATTGTTCATTTGTTTTCTATTTCTTTTCTCATGCCTTATCATGTTTCTTACCAATTTTGACACTTTATATATTAACATTATGCTATATATGTATTACGGCATATATGTATATATATATATTTGCTATTTAGTAAATAACTTAGTTTGTTATTTGGGGAAATAAGTTTGTAATTTATATGAACTCAAATCCATTTGTTTCCCTTTATGATTTCTTCTACTGTCATTTTTACAAAAATTGGGTTTGGTTTCGTTTTATTGGTACATGTTCCTTTGATCAATGAATCCATTTTTTTTTTATTATAAAATAAAAGTTTCACTGCACCTAAAATTAAAAACACAGAGAGAGATGAGGAGAAATTAAGATCGTGCATATTTGTGACACTCAACTAACTGCTGCTTAGCATGTTTCTATGTAGATTTCAAGATAAATTTCAAAATACATATAGATTCATAGATATGTTGCTTAAAAATGTTTTGAGTAGGGCAGCCCGTGTGGCTCAGTGGTTTAGCGCCGCCTTCAGCCCAGGTGTGATACTGGAGACCCAGGATCGAGTCCCACGTCAGGCTCCCTGCATGGAGCCGGCTTCTCCCTCTCTACCTGTGTCTCTGCCTCTCTCTCTCTCTCTCTCTCTGTCTCTCAAGAATAAATAAATAAAATCTTTAAAAAAATAAAAATGTTTTGACTATATTTATATAGGGACTAGATGGATACAATCCTTTATCCATAAATAGTGAAAGTATAGATGATTTTTGTTTTCTTCTTTTAGCCCTCTATAAATTTCTAAATTTCCTATAATTTATGCAATAATTACTGTAATCATGGAAATATAATTAAATAAAAAACAAGATACATGAATAAAATCTGTTTGGTTAACTTTCCTTGAGAAATGATGAAAAGAGCTTTCCCCAGAGTTTTCATTAGCTAAATAAGTACTAACTCTAAATGTCTGCTGCCTTGGCAGTTCTGATAGTTTATCTTCTTCTCCTTTTTTTTTTACTTTCATTAATTCAAAAGTTGTAAAATTTTAAAATTAAAGTATAGTTTATATATAAAATTAGTTTTGGGTATACAACATAGTGATTCAACAATTATATACAACATAAAATGCTTACCACCAAAAGTGTGTTACAGTATTATGGACTGTATTCCCTATGGTATACTTTACATCCCAGTGATTTATTTATTTTATAACTGGGAGTTTGTACATTTCAATTCCCTTCACCCACATCACTCTCCCTTTTGGCAACCACCAGCTGGTTCTCTATATTTATGAGACTCTTTCTTTGTTGTGATTATGACTCTTGGTCGCTGTGTATTTTGGGATTCTATTTTGAACTTAGTTTTATTAGAACTTTATGTGTGGGAATTCTCTGAAGAACATAGTTAAGTGTCCTTATCGTGCACTCTGCCAGAAAGGTTTTACTTTGCTTGCAAGGCTGACTGGCAATACCACCTGCTTCGTACTTCTTTAAATTAAATTTTCAGTTCATAATTTTTTATGCTGCATAGATAGTACAGATTCTGGTCACCAATATACATGTGTGCAAGTCTACTTTTGGAAATTTTCAGAATAATGTATCTTTTACATTCTTCCTTCAATTCAGTATAGTTGAGAGGTAAATACCTCTAATTTTAACTTTTTGCTGGGCATATAGTATTTTTTCATTCATTCTTAAGGAATTGCTTTCCGGGGTCCTGGCTTTTTGATGGTATTCGATCTCATTTCTAACCTTGAAGAGGCCCAAGCTAGACACTTTATCCTACATGCACATGGTCCTTTAAAATGTATGCTTTAGTTTAAAGAAGGTTGAAAATGTGCCTCCCCCTCCCAACTCTACTTTCTGCTTCTTTTTGCTCTCAAAATTTCAATTTCCCACCATTCTGGGCGTCTGAGGGTATTCCTAAATTTTTTCCTGGCAGCTAAGCCATGTACTTAATGTAATTCTGAAGACTTGTTTTTCTCTATTTTTATGTGTTTAGACTGGAGGGATTTCTCTAGACATCTGGTTTGCCACAGTCTTGAAAGCAACAGTTGGTTGTTCTTTTTTTTTCTTTTTTTTTAGTTAAGAAAATTTTAATTTTAATTGTGTGTTTTTGGTTGTTCTTTTTTAGCTTCTTTTCAATTTTTTTTAGTAAGTGCATTCAAAGCTATATATTTCCCCCTAAATATTGATTTAAATACATTCTGCAATGTCAACACATAGTTCTTATATTTTCAATCAACTCAAAGAGTTTCAAAATATTCCTTGTAATTTCCTTTTAATTCAAGTGTTAACAGAATAACTTTCTAGCTATAAAATATTTGTAAAGGTTGCTTTCATATTGATATTTTATTTTATTGAAGTTGGGTCAGGCAATATATTTGTATGATGCTTGGCCTAGGATAAGATTGATTTGGCTTAATATATCATCTGTTTTGGTGAATGGACCATGTTTTCATGAAAGGAGTTTCATGGTGCTAAAGTCAAATTACATACATTAGGTGAACCATATTAATGATATTGCTTCTTTATACCTGTGTTTATTATGTGTTAATTTGAGATAGATAAAATATATTCATTCACAATTACTGATTGATTGATAATTATTTTATTTGTAGCTAGATTTCACTTAAAGTAATATCTTAATAATTGCATTTGTATTCATGATCATTACTTTTATTATTGTTTTGACTTATATTAAAAACTCTGGGGATGCTGGGCGGCTCAGTGGTTAAGCGTCTGCCTTTGGCTCAGGGCAGGATCCCGGAGTTCTGGGATCGAGTCCCATGTCAGGCTCCCTGCATGGAGCCTACTTTTCCTCCCTCTGCCCATGATTTTGCCTCTCTCTGTGTCTCTTGTGAGTAAATAAGTAAAATCTTAAACACACACACACACACACACACACACACACACACACAACTCTGGCCCTCATGTAGTCTTTTACTCTAATTTTTCTTTTGTCCATGTAAAAAAATCACTAATTTTGTTATTTTGCTTCATGTCTGATTATTATGCTTTCTATCTGTATATTTTATGTGTTTTCTATTTGTATATTTTTAGCATTTCTACATTTTTATTTTATTATCTCTTGTGGGAAACGAGTATCTGATTTTTGATGCTTTTAATATAAGAATCTCAAAATTAGGATCATTAAGTGAACATTTTTACACTTACTATAATTGCAGTTATATTAATTTTTTATGTTCTCATTTCTTTTTTTTAAAATTTTCATGGTTTCTTCTAGTTTTCTTTCCTTCCTTTCCTATATTCTATTGATAATACAGTTTCATGTGCTGATTTTAAAATATCTTTATCTTTCGGTCACTGGGGTGGCTCAGTCTGTTAAGCGTCCAACTCCTGATTTCAGTTCAAGTCATGTTCTCACAGTTGTGAGATCAAACCCTGAGTGAGGATCCATGCTGAGCTTGGATCCCACTTAATAATTTCTCTCTCTGTCTCCCTCTGCTCCTCCCATCCATTCATGCACTCTGTCTCAAAAAAAAATTTTTTTTTAAATCTTCATCCCAAGTAAAATAGAAGTTTAGTTTGTCTTATCTATTTCTAGTCTTTCTTATGCTGATTATTTTTATGGCTTGCAGTTTCAAGTTTTAAAATTTATGTTTTCATTTAAAATGTCTTTTTATTATGGTAAATTACGACAAAAAATATATCATTTTAGTGGTTTTAAGTCTATATTCTGTGTATTTACCTACATTCACAGTGCTGTACAGTCTTAAAAAGACCCTTCTCCTAATGAGTTGTTTTAACATCTTTGTTGAAAATCATTTCACCATATGCATATAGGTTTACTTCAAGACCCTCAATTCTGTTCTAATGGTCCTTGTATCTATCCTTATGACAGTACCATAGAATCTTAACTACCGTAGCTTTGTAGTAAGTCTTAAGATCAGTAAGTGTGAGTCCTCCAACTTTGTTCTTCTTTTTTAAGATTGTTTTGATGTTCACTATCTTTGTAATTCCATATGAACTTGAGAATCAGTTTTTCTGTTTCTGAAAAAGAAAAAAAAAGCCTCTGGGAATATCTGATAGGGATTTCATTGAATCTATATATAACTTTGGGACATAGTGACTGTCATCTTACCAATATTAAGTCTTCTTATCCATGAACATGGAATATCTATTTGTGACTTCTCCTTTTTAAAATTTTTTAAGATCTTACTTATTTGAGAGGGAGAGAGAGAGTGAGTGAGTGCAAACATGAAGGGAAGGAAAGGCAGATAGAGGGGGAGAAGCAGATTTCTCACTGAGCTGGGAGCCCATCATGGGGCCCATCCCAGGACCTTGGGATCATGACTGCATCGAAGGCAGATGCTTATCTGACTACCCAGATGCCCCTATTTGTGTCTTCTTTAATTTCTTTCAGCAATGCTTTATAGTTTTTAGTGTTTAAGTCTTTTGCCTCCTTGGTTAAATTTATTTCTAGGCATTTTATTCTTTTGGATGCTACTGTAAATGGAACTGCTTTCTTTATTTACTTTTAAGATTGTTTATTGGTGGTATGCAGAAACAGACATTTTTTGTGTTGATCTTATATCCTCCAATTGGAGTTTTAAAGTTTTATTTTCATAGTATGTTGATGCTCACTACAACTTTATATAACTTGACATCATAAACTTTATAAAGTTCCTTACTAAACTTAATTCCATATAAGTCATATAGGTTTCTTCTTATTCTGTTCAGTTTTCGCTAATGGATCCTCCAAAAAACTTCTTTGAATAAAGGTCTATGTGTTGTAAACATTCTGAAACCTACATACCTTTAGGATATTTTTGTTTAACTTGCATATTTAAATGTGTCATCAAGGGGTGCCTAGGTAACTCAACTGGTTGGGTGTCTGCCTTTGGCTCAGGCCATCTTCTCAGAGCCCTGGGATTGAGCCCCACATTATGTTCCCTGCTCTGTGGAAAGTCTGCTTCTCCCCCTGCTTGTACTCTCTCTCTCTCTCAAATAAATAAATAAAATCTTAAAACATGTCATCAAATAGAAATAAACATTCCATTGTATTTAAGTCAATGTACTATAAGAATCATTTTATTTATGCTGTTGTGAAGAGAAACAAAAGAGCTATCTGTTGTATCAATATCAGAAGATATAATTAGCATTAATATTGAATGATTACAAACAAAAAACTACATATGAATAAAACCTACTAACTCCATTGTTAGTTTATACATATTCAGTAAATAATAAAAAATACATTGTTGAACCATCACTATTATATTACCATAATTTATGATTTCATGTAACTATCATGAACCTTGGAATTTATACAAACATAGGCAATTGTAATTAAGATGCATCAAGAAAGGCTCTATAGCAAAACAATTTGATAAAAGTGTCATGATTTTTTTTTGAGCTAGATGCCAGGAAATTCAATAATAGTATCAAATGTGAGACTTCATTAATCACAACAATTCCATGTAATAGGTAGTATTTTTAGCAATGTTTTGCATATGAAAAAAGTTAAACACAAATGTCATCAAAATTTTGATATCAACTAATTGGTACTAGTTGAGCTACTATGCTCAAAAAGTTAGTCATAGAAACCATTTATTGGCACTAATAACTATCCTTTAACAAGTATGCAAAGGACAATAATTCACAATTTTTTTAATTTTAACTTTTATTTTAGTTCATAAACTCTTGGAAAACTTTGACTAGTCAATGCCTTTTATTTTTTTTCCCTTTTTAAAAAAAATTTTTATTGGAGTTCAATTTGCCAACATATAGCATAACACCCAGTGCTCATCCCGCCAAGTGCCCCCCTAAGTGCCCATCACCCAATCACCCCAGAGTCAATGCCTTTTACTGTGAAACAACCATAGATGATTTTCTGATACAACTATTTTGAATAAAAGTGAAACAAATGAGTCCCTTTTGATTTTTTCCCATTCTGTTCTGTTTATGGTCTATTCTTAGAACATACATTCAACTTTTCTATAGAAGAGTTTCTCAATAAATAAAAAGCTATAGTATTTAATTTTAGCTTTCCCCAAATTCTTGGGGTAAAATCTTTGGTAAAATCTACTCTCTGTTCAGCCACTGTATACAAATTTACAGTGTTTTCATAACATCTTATATTTCCTAAAATACTTCTGAAAGACTTTGACTGTTTTACCTGTATTTGATAACGTTTTTTGAGAATTAAAAAAATATATTTGTCTAAGCTTTTCTCCTCCAGATTCCAATTAATGCTATCAACAAAGCACCCTTTTTTCAGTATCTGTGTATGTACTGATCTGAAATAAAAATATTATTTAATAGCCTTCTGTCTTCTCATAGGTCATCAATGTTTCTATTAATAATATTATTTGAAATTTGAATTTCCTTTGCTTCTGTCATCCTAAACATAGTAATGACAACTTCCATGCACACTCATAAAATGAATGTTTCTTTCTTTTTTTTTTTTTTTAATGAATGTTTCTAAAATTATATGTGGCATTTTTCACTTTAGCTATTAATTGTGTAATTTTAAGTAGTGTTTTATAATCAAATTTATTCTTTTGTAGCAATGTTTGTATTTATTTTGTGCTTGCATATTAGTCAACATTTTCAAATATTCTCCACATATAAATATTACTTTTTGTTGCAAATAACTATAAAAAGCTGTCTTGATAAACTTTGTACTAACAGAAATTGCAACAATAACCAATCCAGAACAAAAACACTAGGGCCTCTTAGTTACAGGAAATTGAAAATAAAATCAATTTATATATTTTTTTATTATAGAAATATAGAATAATTAATAAAAGGATTTCGAGAATAACAATAGGATAAATTCTGTGGGAGAAGTAAAATGAAAATAAACATTTAAACAAACAGTAATTATGAAAAATTTCTGACATAAATGGCAGCTTCACATATTTTAACTGGGCAATTGTGTATATTAAATTGTTATTGTATTTTGGTACCTGTTTATAAGAGAGATGTGAGTGTTCTAGTTCTAAGACAATGATGGCTGCTTAGATGTAATCTCTTCATACTTCCTTTTAAGAGCCTCTTTTTAAGGGAAACTGGGTGGCTCAGTCAACTAAGATCTGACTCTTGGTTTCAGCATAGGTCATGATCTCAGGGTTCTGGGATAGAGTCCTACACTGGGCTCCTGCTCAGTGCAGAGTCCGCTTAAGACACACTCTCTCCATCTGCCCCTCCTCCTACTTGCTCTTTCTCTCTCTCTCTCTCTCTCAAATAAGTAAATAAATCTTAAAAAACAAAACAAAACAAAAACCACTGCTCCTTTTTTAAAAACGTGAAGAAGACCAGGAAAATAAAAATAATCATAACCTAAATCTTTAGCATAACCATGATACATAGAAGACCTACTCATTACAATTTCAATGTAAATGGATGGAGAGCACCTGAAGTGAATAGAGTGAGCAACAGAGCTCATACTGATGTCAGAATTCCAGCTGATTTGTTTCAGAGAAGTAGAGGATTTAGAAGGACTCTAGAAGTGGTAGTGGCCAGATGCCAACCATAAGGTCCACACATAAGAAAAAGATGAATTACACCGTGTGTGAACTGCACTTAGCTACAGAAGAGTAGCAATGAAGTAGCCTGCGAAATGCTTGGGGCAAGAGGTTATAGTTAGGAAGGCAGTGACTCGCAGGGAGAGAGGAGAAAACACAGAAGGCTGAAGCAGTAACTCCTTGAGAGACAAGCCAAGACCAAGAAAGACAGACAGATAAAACTGGAAAATAACATATCATAAAGAAAATGTCCAAACTGTATAATTCAAGAAGATCCCAGAGCTGAGAAATAAAATCACTGAGCTTCAACCTTAGCCTCTTGACTGTCAAAAAAATCATCACACACAACACAAAGGGAAAACCAACTTTTTCATATTCTCAGGATATAAATATACACTAGAAAAGTAACAACCATGAAGCAGAGAAAAATCGACACAACATGGTAAGATGAATTAAAGAGAATTAAACGAGTGAAAAAAATGAAACATAAACGAAACACTCAAACAAGATATGTTCAAAAAACGGAAAGACATGACACAAAAGCTGATAGAAATCAAGAAAAAAATTTAAAGAGATAAAAATCTCCTTAGAAATGAAGAGAAAAGGACCCGTGGGTGGCTCAGCGGTTAAACATCTGCCTTTGGCTCAGGGCATGATCCTGGAGTCTCAGGATTGAGTCCCATGTCAGGCTCCCTGCATGGAGCCTGCTTTTCCCTCTGTCTATGTCTCTGCCTCTCTCTTTCTCTCTGTGTGTCTCTCATGAATAATAATAATAAAAAAAAATCTTAAAGAAAAAGAAATGAAGAGAAATTTTAATGTGCATAAAAGCACTTAGATCAAACAAAGTTACTAGTAAAGGAGATGAAAGAAATGAGAAAGAAGAAAGTAACACAGAAATCACAGAAGACAATAATATTAAAGAGAAAAAGATGAATATAAAAAAGCAGGCCGTGATAAATAATTGGTCTCTGATGAGAAAAAGCAAAGTAAGGAAGTGAACTAATACTTAAAAAGAGGACTCAAGAAAGTTTTTTCAAAATAAATTACTTGAAAAAAAATATCCATTACTTGAAGTCGTATGCTGGAATGACAGCATACATGGGAAAACTGATCCAGAAAGGTCAGCTCAAAGACATATCCTACTAATTACATTAGACTTTAAATGTGAAGATAAATGTCTCTGAATTAAAAGGCAAATAGACAAGTCACTTGAAGAGAAAGTAAAAAGCTGATGTTAGACTTCTCAACAATATGAAAAAGAGCAAAATTAACACTAAGCTCAAGGAAAAAAGTGTGACCCAGTAATTTTTTATCTAGCCACACTGTATTTCAAGTACAAAGGTTGTTGGGGAAGGGAAGATGTTTTTAATATACGAGGACTCAGGAAATGCTGTATCTACTAGCCATTCATGAAAAATAGATTAGAGGTTGACTTCATCTAGTTAAGAGATGGTTGAGGGAACTTCAACAAAAAGAATGGTGGTGAAATTTAATATATTTTACCATACATAGAAGCTTGAAATAAAAGAAGAAAGGCTGGTGATTGATTGACTGCAACATTACATTTCAACAATATATAGACAGGTGACAGGAGATTTTACCGTTTGGGTGTCTTGAGAGGAAGTAGGGAGAATGAGCTGAAAATAACAAAGAAGGGAAACCACTCTGCCAGTTTCACTTCAATCCAGATGATGGAATATGAGAGAGAAAACGATTGCATCTTGAAAGGCTGTAGGGGAAGTAATGTCCATAGAGAAGAGGCAGGATTTAGTTTTGAGTTCATAAAATAAGGGGTCTATGGATAGAATTGAGGGCTTTATGAACTTGTAGGGCCACCAAATTATGTCTTTCTTCCTATTAACCTTTAACTCAACCCTAGCATTCCTTCTAGGTAGGTATAAAGGTAGGTAACAGTCAAGGAAACATCAGCAGTGCCTGTAACTTTTCATTTCTGGAAATCACAAATCACTATTGTTACAGATACCTCAAATTATCATTTACCTTTCTCACTGCTCTTTCTGCCAGATATTATTATTGTGTGAAAAGAGAAGCACAGGGATTGCCAAATCTCATCTAAAATATGCTTTAATTATGGGGCCTACCTAGCTGGCTCAGTTGGAAGAGCATGTGACTTGATCTCAGGATTGTGGATTCAAGCCCCATGTTGAGTGTACAGATTACTTACATAAGTTTTTATAGATATTAAATATATACATATATATCCATGTATGTATACTTTATCTGGATTCCTCTAAGATTCCATGTATTTTAATTATATTCACTTTAAAAAAACATTCTTCTGAGGATGTCCTAGTCTTCACCAGTCTGCCACAGTAGTCTATGGTACAAAAAATTTAAGACCCCCTGAGTTCAAACAAAGAAAATAAAGCAGACTGTCGGAAAAATGGATGAGAACATAAGGTTTTTGCTGATGATTTACTGTGAATTGCAGTGGACATGGTGAAGGATTTGGGGTGGGAGGGAGATGAAATCAGCAAATAATTCAAAATATGAGATGTCTGAAGATAGGACCAGTATGGCAACATTCCATTCTTGATACATGTGGAAAGAATAGTTACTTGCCTGAGTTGACCATAAATAATCTGTAGCATAACTAAAGAGAAAATGTCAAGAGAAAATGTAAGATTCTAAAGAATATATATATATATATATATATATATGGCCAAAGTACTTTTAAAATTTTCTATTTGCGGGCAGCCCGGGTGGCTCAGTGGATTAGTGCCTGCCTTCAGCCCAGGGTGTTCCTGGAGTCCTGAGATGGAGTCCCACGTCCGGCTCCCTGAGTGGAGCCTGCTTCTCCCTCTGCCTGTGACTCTGCCTCTCTCTCTCTCTCTCTGTGTCTCTCATGAATAAATAGATAAAATCTTTAAAAAATAAAAATAAAATTTTCTATTGTGCAGAAAAGAAAACAAAAACCATAAAAGTAATAGAGGAAAATTTCAATGAGGAAATTTTCTAACAAGAACTTAAACATAACATAGAAAAAAATGCTAATTTTTCTAATATATAAACATCATAGAAATTCATAAAAAAATAAAAAATGAACAAACAGTCCACAAAAAATTCAAATGGCTTTTATTTATATATATATGGGATTCTTTGTGTCTAGTCCTTATCCTCAGTGTCCGTTGTCACCAATATCCTAAAAACACATGTGCAAATGATGTTGGGCATTTGAGATCATCACCTCAAGTCCTTTCCCTCTGACAGAGCAACTCCTTTTTTTTTTTTTTTTTAAGATTTTATTTATTTATTCATGAGAGACAGAGAGAGAGGCAGAGACACAGGCAGAGGGAGAAGCAGGCTCCATGCAGGGAGCCCGATGCGGGACTTGATCCCAGGTCTCCAGGATCACACCTCAGGCCGCAGGCAGCACCAAACCGCTGCACCACCAGGGCTGCCCTGACAGAGCAATTCCTGCAGTTACAGCAAAGCCTAAAGCCACCAGCTTACATGTTAAGTTGGTGAAATATTAAAATCAGTGCAGGAAAACATTAATATAGCTTTATTTATTGTTTTATGGATTTAGATGCTATGTGTTTTAAATCATGAAACAATCAATAAAGTATACAAATAGTAAAAATGTGACCCAATATGTTTTGTCTTTGAAATTGGTGTCCATTACTATAAAAATATTGTAAAGAAGATTACACTCAGATTTTAACATAGGCTGCATACAAATACAGATTCTGAGGTCAAATTCTGAGTAATAACAGGCACAACTGGAACATCTTCAGTACTCAGTCTTCCTCATTACAGGGCAGGGAAGCTAGAAAGTCAAATAACTGTCTTTACAAGAAAAGTGAAAACTGCTGCAACCCTACTTGAGTTATCCTAATTAATGAAATGAATACATTGCTATAAGACAAAAATTGTTCATGTTAACTGTCTACACTTTATTTATTTATTTATTTAAAAATATTTTATTTATTTATTCATGAGAGACAGAGAAAGAAGCAGAGACATAGGCTGAGGGAGAAGCGGGCTCCTCACAGGAAGCCCGATGCAGGACTCTATCCCCACACCCGGGATCAGGACTGAGCCAAAGGCAGAGGCTCAACTGCTGAACCACCCAGGCATCCCTTAACTGTCTACATTTTAAATTCAAAATTAATTTTAAGCTCCAAAATATGCATTTGCACAAAATGGAACACGATATGGGGGTACTTAGCAAGTCATTAGCAATGGTAATGCTGCCGCATCTCCAATTTAATTTGGATCCATATTTTCCAAGTAATTAATTTTTTCTTGAAGTCCTTGGTCAATGGCTTAAATTCAATGACTCCAAAATATACAGAGTTTAAGATGAGAAAGATTGTGCAAATCCAAGAAATCAGATCCATTCCTATTTGCATCTTGGAGGCATTCAATCATCACTGTACATGAAAGATATTACTGGTCCAACAGTGAGGTCTTTTAGGCAGTTCTCATGCAGAGCAGAACTCAACTGAGTTAGTATCCCGCTCAGCTGAATTAGAGCTGACAAAGAGGACAGAAAAAGACAAATGCATCATAACCTAAGTGACAGATATGTAAACCATTCTTCACTGGTCAGCTGAAAGCCAGTTCATCATCAGTGATATCCCAAATCAGAACTCTCTGCTGCCATGCTAAGTACAATGGAGGTAATATACATCTTCTTGATTGCCGGAGAAATGACTATAGGAATTTGGGGAAATGGATTTATTGCACTGGTTAACTGCACTAGGTGGCTCAGAAGGAGAGACATCTCCGTGATTGACATCATCCTGGTGATCTTGGCCATCTCCAGAATCTGTTTGCTGTGTGTGGTATCTTTAGATGGCTTTATTTTGCTGCTCTCTCCAGATATATATGCCAATAGCGAGCTAATGAATATTGTGGATGTTGTCTGGACACTTAGCAATCATTCAAGTATCTGTTTTACTTCTTGCCTCAGTATTTTCTATTTACTGAAGATAGCCAATATATCCCATCCGTTTTTTCTCTGGCTGAAGCTAAAGATTAACAGAGTCATTCTGGGGATGTTTCTGATGTCTTTTCTTACCTGTATAATTATTAGTGTTTCATTGAATGAGGACTTCTGGGATCCCTTCAAAGTCAATCATAAGGAAAACATAACTTGGGAATCCAAAGTGAGTAAAATCCCAAGTGCTTTCAAACTGTTTATCCTGAATCTGGGAGCTATAGTTCCCTTTGTTCTTTGCCTAATCTCAGTTCTCTTGTTACTTGTTACTTTCTCCCTATTTAGACACACTAGGCAGATGAAACTTTATGCCACAGGGTCCAGAGACCCCAGCACAGAGGCCCACATGAGGGCCATAAAGGCAGTGATGATCTTTCTGCTCCTCTTCATTATTTACTATGCAGTCTCTCTTGTAGTAACCTCTAGCTTCCTGATTCCTCACGGAAAATTAGTGGTTATGTTTGGTGGCGTGGTAGTTGGCATTTTCCCATCGAGCCATTCGTTCATACTGATAATGGGCAACAGCAAGCTGAGGGGGGCTTTCCTAAAAGTGCTTAGGATTGTGAAGGGTTTCCACAAAAGAAGGAAACCTTTTGTTCCATAGAGAATCCTGAATACAAGGAGAAAGAAATCAACAAAAGACTCTCCCTTCTCTCAATTGATTACATTCATTGTTTTTACTCCATGCTAATAGCAATTATTAGTATCTAGCATTATTCTTAAATTTTCCTTTTTTCTTTCACCTTTCTGTTCTGTTTAACTTTAAATCAAATGTTATTGGGCAGCCCTGCTGGCCCAGCGGTTTAGTGCCGCTTTCGGCCCTGGGGCTGTAATCCTGGAGACTAGGGATCGAGTCCTATGTTGGGCTCCCTGCATTGGAGCCTGCTTCTCTCTCTGTCTGTGTCTCTACCTCTCTCTCTCTCTCTCTCTCTCTCTCTGTCGTAAATAAATAAAAAACCTTAAAAAAAGAAAAATAAATCAAATGTTATCATTGAAACTCATGTATTTCTTTGTCTTTGCAGGAAAAATGACTCCAGATCCCATGCTAACATTTTATATATTTGCCTAATGCAGAAAGGTTCTACGCCTTTAAATAATATTCTGGTAAAGGCCTTGAACTCAAAACATAGAAAAATTTCAGGTAAACAGGCTGTGGGGAAGAGATTTTAAAATCTATCAGCCTTTCCTATAAAATCAATCATGTAAAAAACTGTCTACTTTGTCTAAGCTGGAGGTCAGTCCTTATCTTTTCTGCCCTGTCCCCTCCATTTCTAGAATGGTTTGTCCTCATAAGAGGGAGAAAAAACACTCTGGTGAGTTCCTCACTAGGGTGAAATATAATGTAAGAAAAGAAGTATGATCTTAAGAAAAGGTTTGACCAGGAAAGGGGCTGGGGGATGTACAGTTAGAAATATGTATACCCAAACCACCCTAGCTGGTAATGCCAGTTTTAGGAGTCAGTTCTCAAACTTTGACACTTTTTTTTTCCCTCTTAGCATCATTCTCTTTTCTATTCTGTTTCTGATAACATCTTACAGATAACTAGGTTTTCTTAAATTGTTAATTTCATGCTTTCCTATTACATACTAGGTACACATAAGAAATAGAAAAAATACTATATATGTTGTTCACATTATAAAAGTACTTAAACATAAGAAGAAGAACCCTAATTTATGTGATTTGTATTACCTGGACTTAAATTTATTATGGGTTGGGTTTTCCAAGAAAGAATAAACCAATTTAATGGTAGAATTAGTCCTATTCCTTGGAAATATTATTTAGTAAATCTTTTTTAAAAATATGATTGCCCCATCTACATTACAATGTAGAATGTGAGATTATAAATCTTACAAAAGGAGCTTATTCCAATTTCAAGTGTATTTCCTTAATTATATATGAAAATACCAAGAGACAACATTTCAGGAAGTGAATTGTCATGGATAGCATTTCCCATATTAAATAAAACTAAGCATAGCAAATCCTCATCTAGCATCTTTCACTTCTATTAAAAAGTTTCATGGAGAAAAAATTTTTAGTAAATATTGCCATGTGCCTGCCTAATAATACTATGTTATTTATAATCAGATTTGTATCATATCCTTCTCTAGTTAAGCATTTATATGAAAATGAAAATTATCATCCTCTTAATTTTGTGCAATCTGGTTGTTCTGATCATTTCCAAAATGAAAATTCATTTCCACTAGGAAATCTGACTTTGGATTAATTTATAATTTATAGTGAAGAAAATGGACTTTCATTTATACATTGTGATTTTTATGGAATACATTGTTTTTGTTTGCTTTCTGTAGTTCTGTGTTCAAAACTCAACTTGACAGGTAAAAATGCATAGAACTTAACAGTAAGAAGCCTGGTTGCAAATTCATGAAATACGATCTCTTTTAATTTGTATGAGAGCAGTTTCAACCAAGTGATTTCACTTATCACTAGCTAAACAGTGATGATTATAATTTGCCCAGGCTCAAAGCTAGTCAAACTATTAACCAGTTGGTTTAGTCCTCAATTTTATCTCAAAAGAGAGCTGGGTACTTCTGGAATTATATCAGAGTTAAAATAGTGGATGAAATAAAAACATTATTCTGTGATTTGAAGAACTTACTTAACATGCTTCAACTGAGAGTCTATTAGTCTATCTGCAGTGATATTGGAGATCAGGGGTGTTCTCTCTACCAACATGCTCAGTATGGAAGACATCATCTTCATGATCGTAATAACTGGAGAATTCATAATAGGAATGTTGGGGAATGCATGCATTGGACTAGTAAACTCTATTGACTGGATTAAGAAGAAAAAGATCTCCTCAATTGACTATATCCTCACCAGTCTAGCCAAAATTGGTTTGCTCTGTATAATGATACTAAATGGCACCAAAATCGTATTCTGCCCAGATTTTTATAAAAAGGATAAGCTACAAGCAGTCATTAATATCTTCTGGATACTCACCAACTACTTAAGTATGTGGTTCACCACCTGCCTTAATGTCTTCTATTTACTCAAGATAGCCAATTTCTCCCACCCACCTTTTTCTCTGGCTAAAGAGGAGAATTGACAGAGTGATTCACTGGATTCTGCTGGGTTGTTTGGCTCTTTCTTCCTTAATCAGCCTTATACTAGCAATGACACCAAATTATGATTGTGAGTTTTGTAACATTGCAAAACATAAAGGAAACTGAACTGAAATGCTCTCTGTAAGTAAAAGTCAATACTTCAAGCCATTGACTCTCTTTAACTTGTTGGCAATTGTCCCATGTACTGTGTCATTGGTCTCATTTTTCCTTTTAATTATGTCCCTATGGAGACATATCAAGCAAATGAAACTCAACGTTATAGGCTGTGGAGACCTCAGCACAGAGGCGGGAGCCATGAAAACTGTGACTTCATTTCTTTTCCTCCTTTTTGTGTACTATGGGGCTTCTCTTTTGGTAACTTTTAGCTACCTTATGAAAGAAAGCAAGTTAGCTGTGATGTTTGAAGAAATTATAGCAACACTCTATCCTTCTGGTCATTCACTTATTTTGGTTATTGGAAATAACAAGCTGAGGCAGGCATTTATCAGGATGCTGAGATACGGAAGAACAGTCTGCATGATGTAAAATTTTAGCTTTGTAAGTGGACTTTGCTAATAAAAAAATACATTCTCATTTTTTCCAGTTATCCTATTTATTTTGGATACACATCTTTAAGTGGTCTTGAGACCTATTAGCACATGAGTGTATACATCCCTTTTGTCTGTTTACACCCCAGATTCTCATCTTCACATGCCCTTTCTTCCAAGAATTTCAGAGCTCATGTTTCTTTTTGCCTTCTTGCTGCAGATGCTCAGCATGTGCTGCCTAGTTAAGTTCCTTTAAGATTCTACTTTGGCCCATAGTAAAGAGTACTGAACTGCAGTAACTTTTTTTTTCCATTTTTTTCCCTATCATACATTTTCATTGCTGGCCTTAATTTTGTTTCCTTCATGGCTCTGTTGGGTCACTCCCACTTGGCTTTTTTTTTTTTTTTTTTTTTAAGATTTTACTTATTTATTCATAAGAGACAGAGAGAGAGAGAGGCAGAAGGAGAAGCAGGCTCCATGCAGGGAGCCTGATGTGGGACTTGATCCTAGAACTCCAGGATCACGCCCTGGGCTGAAGGCAGTGGCTCAACTGCTGAGCCACCCAGGCATCCTTTCCCATTTAGCTTATTAACTAGGAATTCAGATCTTCCCTGTCCCATCTCTGGTTCAGTTTCCCAGTGATGTATCTGTCTCCTCCCAAGTAGTGATACTTTTAGGTGGTCTCCTAGATAATATTTTATGGTTGACCTTATTTTGTTACCTCCTATTCATTTTCCTTGAAATTAAATTTCCTTACAAACAACTTGCTGTTTAGACAGCAATAGGATGGGAATAGATCCCATTCAAGTATTTCTCTCTAAGGACATTCCTAAGTGCTCCTCACAATTTGGATAAAAGGAGGGCACAACTAATATTGATCAGACTGCTTTACTCAGGTTCCTTTCTTAATAAGACCTGCAGGGGTTCTTTTCACTCAGGACTAGAAAAGCAATTAATTGGGAAGTAATAAACATACATAATGGAATAACTACGTGCTATCACTAAAAAACACAATGTATGCTTATAACATATACAGAGTAAATTACAAAAAAAATAATAAAAAATAACTACTAAAATGTTGTTCTACTATGAACATCAAATTCTTCCTCACTAGAGTAACATTGAAACACTTGGTCTGGCATGTCTAAGTTCATGTCTGTTCTGATATGGTTGTGCATTTTATGTCCCACCATTTGTTTTGTTAAAATCTGGTTTATTTCAATCTACTCATTTGTTTTAACTAAAATATTAATTACCTGAAGATTATTGATTTTTCTGCATATGATGATGTAAAATTCACTCTGGAAAGTCCCAATCTTTATAGTCATACATAAACTTCATCAAATATATTTACAATATCCAACTATTAGGTTGTTATTTATTTGTACAAGACCAGAGAATTGGTATTCTTTTGATGGAGTATATTAGTATAATCTACAAAATACCCGTTAAACCTACACTAGACTGAACTTTACATTCTTCTGCAGGTTCAGATGAAATAAATGTTTTGTTAAGATTAGTACTTCTAAGGCAGCCCAGGTGGCTCAGCGGTTCAGCGCCGCCTTCAGCCCAGGGCCTGATCCTGGAGTCCCAGGATCGAGTCCCGTGTCAGGGTCCCTGCAGGGTGTCTGCTTCTCCTTCTGCCTGTGCCTGTGTCTCTCATGAATAAATTAAAAAAAAAAAAAAAAGATTAGTACTTCTAGGAAGATTTTCCTCCACGAGTGTGAAGTCCTTCCTTCCATATTTAGTTTTCTGTGTCTCCCGTATTTGAAATACCTCCACAGACCATGAAAGTTCAAAGTAGTTCAAAATAGTAAGGGTTTGGAGTAGTAAGCTGGGGACAAAGTACTCTCTGCAAAATTTTTTGTTTTGTTTTCTATTTTTTTTATTGTGGTAAGGCATTTAATATGAGATCTATACTTTTAACAAATTTTTAAGTGTACAGTATAATGTTATTAACTATAAGCACTACATTATTTAGCATATCTCTGGAATTAATCATCTTGCATAACTGAAACTTGATACTTACTGAATAACAACTCTGCATTCTTATCTCCCCTCAGGCCCTGGCAACCACTGTTTTACTCTTTGTTTTTATGATTTGACTATTCTAGATACCTACAGAAGTGTAATCGGGCAATATTTGTCCTTCTGTAACTAGCTTATTTCACTTTGCATAATGTCTTCTAGGTCCACCTACGTCTTTGCATTTTGCAAAATTTTCTTTTTTTTTTAAGATTTTATTTATTCATGAGAGACAGAGAGTGAGAGAGAGGCAGAGGCACAGGCAGAGGGGGAGCCCGATGTGGGATTTAATCCCAGAACCCAGGGATCACAACCTGAGCCAAAGGCAGACACAACCACTGAACTACCCAGGAGCCTAATTTTCTTCTTTTTAAGACTGAATGCTATCCATTGTCTGTATGTAACACATTTTCTTTATTCATTCATATGTCAATGGGCAATTAAGGGTGCTTCTGCATTTAGCTATTGTGATTAACACTACTATAAACATGAGTGCCAATATCATTTTGAGATCCTGATTTCAATTCTTTCAGATAAATACCCAGATTTTGGGGATGCTGGATCATCTGGTAGTTGTATTTTTAAACTTTTGAGGACCTATCCTATTTCCATAGTAGCTGCACCATTATCTCTATGTTGTACAATACAGATATGCATAAGGACTATACTGACCTGCAAAAAAACAAAAAACAAACAAAAAAA
This sequence comes from Canis lupus familiaris, assembly GCF_011100685.1. Classification (NCBI taxonomy): domain Eukaryota; kingdom Metazoa; phylum Chordata; class Mammalia; order Carnivora; family Canidae; genus Canis; species Canis lupus. Next base: position 11,279,263 of record NC_049248.1, on the reverse strand, counting down.
AACCCAAAAAACACACAAACCCCCCAAAAACATATTCTAAAATTTATTTGAGTAAAGGTACTATCATAGTTACTAGGGCCCTTTACTTCCCAGGACATTGTGGAGAAGAAAATGATGTTCTTGGGTCAGGGATCATTTCTAAGATCAGAGGAAAACAGTCATTTGTGATAGTTATAGAATGAGATAGTTTATCCAAAAATTCAGAGCTGTATCTCAGGAATGAAGGTTTGTTCTTTAATGAATGATGGGAAGATATGTGTTCCCCAAGAAAGTATCAGCACCTCAGAATTATTCCATGGAAATACTATGTAGCAAAGTGTTTCTCAATAACTCTAAATTAGAGAAGCTACTTAAAAATAAGAGTAACCTGTAAGAATGAGGTAAACTTAATTATCAGTCTTTTACCTGATAGTCTAGAAGGGCTAAGGATCTAGATTCTCAGATGCAATTTGGCACAGTGGAGAGTGGGGAGTAGATCAAAACACAGGATTTTAATCTCTTCTGTCATAAGTCATAAAAGAAAATATAAAGGTAATCAATACTCCATTATTGCTCCTTCATCTTATTATATATAGCATCACAAACTGAATGACCATTAAATGTCACTTGAATAATAAGACAATGTATTATTTTAAGAGACCTTGTGCATGTAACTGTTCATCTGAACAATGGAGATAAATGGGCTAAGATATTTTTTAGACCCAAATAATCTATATTTAGTGTTAACCTTTTAAATTCTCTGAAAATGTACAGTTCTCAATGTTAACCCAAACTTTGGATTATTAGTGGTAATCAGTGTTATCATCAAAATGAAGATGGCAATCAGCAAAATGAAGATTCCTCTACAAAGTTCAATTTTGACCTGTTTTCTAATTGCTAGAAAATCCTTGGAGTGCAGATTTGCCAGATAAAATATGGGACACCCAATTAATATTGAATTTTAGTACTTCTTGGAAGTACTAATCTCGTGCAATTTGGGATATACACCAAAAAACAAACAAACAAACAAACAAACAAAAACAAACAAAAAAAAACACCACCACCACCAACAACAAAAAACCCAGATCATTCATTGTTTATTTGAAATTCAAGTTTAACTGGGTGTCCTGTTTTGTTTTGTTTTTTAAAATCTAACAGCCCTATTTAAGTTACTGTATGTGTTGCAGATTAATGAATCCAAAACTTGCAAAACATAGCGTTGCAAAAACATTGACAGTGCAGGACCATGAGAGGCAACAGGTCTAATTTGCATCCTAAAATGTAGCTCAGACTAAATTAACCATATGTGGAAAAGTAAAACCTGCTGATACAGGTTTTACATACAGGTGATACATGCAATGGCCAGGCCAGGGATTGCCAACCACATTTGTTTCTCAAGACTAATTAGGATTTAATGATGATAGCTACAGTCTTCATTTATCATTCCAGTCTCCATCACAAGACAGAGTACAATAAAAAAGGCAAAGAAAATTATAGCAAAATCTAAAAAGTAGGTGTGCCTATCAAACTACATCAGTTCAACTAGAAACAAATTGGATATTTTTGTATTTTACCATGCCGGATAAAGTGGAGAGCATCTTAATGCTCGTAGCAGCTGGAGAATTTTCAATGGGGATTTTAGGGAATACATTCATTGGATTGGTAAACTGCATAGGCTGGATCAAGAAGAGGAAGATTGCCTCCATTGATTTAATCCTCACAAGTCTGGCCATATCCAGAATTTGTCTATTATGTATAATACTATTAGATTGTTTTATATTGGTGCTGTATCCAGATGTCTATGCTACCGGTAAACAAATGAGAATAATTGACTTCTTCTGGACACTAACCAACCATTTAAGTGTCTGGTTTGCCACCTGTCTCAGCATTTTCTATTTCCTCAAGATTGCGAATTTCTTCCATCCCCTTTTCCTCTGGATGAAGTGGAGAATTGACAGTGCGATTCCTAGGATCCTGCTGGGATGCTTGGCCCTTTCTGTGTTTATTAGCCTTGTTGTCACTGAGAATTTGAATGATGATTTCAGATGTTGTGTTAGGACAAAGAAGAAAACAAACTTAACTGTGAGATGCAGAGTAAAGAAAGCTAAATATTCTTCCATCAAGATTTGCCTCAACCTGTTAACGCTATTCCCCTTTTCTGTGTCCCTGATCTCATTTCTCCTCTTGATCCTCTCCCTCTGGAGACATACCAGGCAGATGAAGTTCAATGCCACAGGGTGTAGAGACTTCAGCATAGAAGCCCACATGGGAGCCATGAAAGCTGTCATCTCCTTTCTCCTCCTTTTCATCGCCTACTATTTGGCCTTTCTTGTAGCCACCTCTAGCTACTTTATGCCAGAGACTGAATTAGCTGTGATCATTGGTGAGTTGATAGCTCTAATCTATCCCTCGAGCCATTCGTTTATCCTAATTCTGGGGAGCAATAAATTAAGACAGGCATCTCTAAGGGTACTATGGAAAGTAAAATATGTCTTAAAAAGAAGAAACTTCTAACACCATAAACAGATCTGGAGGTAGATCTGTTAGATAGTTAACCTATCATCTACTAGGATGAAGGAAGACAAGATGTTTCTTAGTTGTCTTCAGTTCTTACATTGTTAGTTTCATATGGTTAATTACTCTTAAATGTATTTAGTATATCTATAATTGTAACTTAGAAAGATCTCATGTGAAGCTGATTTTGTCTTTTTCTCTCTGTCTCTCTCTCCCTCCCTTCAGAATTAAAAAAAAATGTTTTGGAGCTTATAAAAGTTAATATCTTAATATTAACTGTCAGAGGAGAGAATATTTTCATAGTTAGTTCTAAATCATTTCTCTAGATGCAAAATTGTATAACTGGTTCAGAACAACTGTAATATAATCTAGTTGTTATTTGCATCCATATGAAAAGCAGCTAACTCATCCCATGGTTTTAGATTCTTTTCTCAGATTATCCAATGGACTCCACCTTTGGAAAAAGTTCAATATGGTGACAGTTCTTAATAAAATGTTATGCAATTCTGTGAATGTGGCAGAAATTAATACTGTTTATTATCACAGTTAAGATATATAAATGGTGATTAAAATAAATCTTGTCACAAGTTCAAAAATCATTTTAGGACTATAGATCAATGAAAGAAAGATACTCTGTAAGTGTGAGAGGAGAGTTTATATTAAGAAAGTAAAACAAAATTGGCTTAAACAGGAACTATTGATTGCTTATTGAAGTACATTTTTCTACGAAAGACACATGTAAGTTTGCCTTTAGCAGACTAGGGTGTAGCAGGCACTGATTGTCAAGATATCCTTATAAAATGAGACATTCAATCAAAAACTTATGTGTTGAGATGTTAAAGTGTCAAAACTGTCAAAGGAAACATTGATTCAATATAGATTATCACTATTTGGACTATACAAATGTTATCTATGAAATATCTCCTTGGGAAATTCCAACAAAAGCACATCATTTATGTTGCAGAAAAGATATTTTGGAATGACTGACTCTGTTATTAATCAGCCTAGATTAGCCATAAACTTTGTGTGTAGAAAAGAAAATGTAAACATTCTCATCAATAAATTTGGCAAAAATAAAAATTAATTCTTCGTTAGTTTCATATCTTAATTTTTCTTCTCTGAATCTAACAGTGCAAGATACACATTGATTAAATTGATAAATTTAAAAAGATTTATATTGAGTACTTTGTAAGTTAAAGAAACAGCAGAAAATTAGATGCATACCCTGAAACTTACATTTTAAAAAATATGGTCTTAAGGAATACCTGTCCCCACCACCCACCTATGCAGAAACCAGTTTATTTGGATTTATTGGGCATAGGACAAAAAAACAGCTGAGGGCTAAGGGAATCCTTGGAAACTCCTTGTGTGATGTCTTCATATTGTGGACCCAAGAAATTTGATCATCTACTTACATTAGAAACATTAACACTTACATTCAATTTCTCTGTGAACAGTAGCCAGGCAAAGGATACTAATGTGGAAACAGAAGCCATATTAGAAATCTCTTACTGTACATAATTCTACTTACTGGCATATGTAGGATGAAAGTGATATAACCAAGGCAAGTGGTTTATCTTCTGAGATCATATTAATTCTGACAAATCAGGCAAAAATGATAATAACTCAGGGTGAAAGATTTGTACTATTTCTTTTACTCCCAGTTTGTGGAATAGTTTTTCAGGCTTACTCTAAGAGAATGTAGCAAATAGTTTACAGAGAATGCAGGCAAGTTCCTTCTTGTTTTTATTCCTTGTTTAATAAGTACATATACACTCACACTTTGAATATCTGACTGTTAATACACGATCCTGGATGCTATAAATACAGATGAAATGTGACAAAGTTCATGCTGTCATGTAATGCACAGTTGTGGAAAACATTATGGAAGACAGATTGTAATCAAGTAAACAAACTCAGAATTACAAGGTCATGATTGATACAGTTGAGAATAATGGGGGAATAGAAATAGCTTTATAGAGTGTAGTCAGGATAGACCTACCTGAGAAACTGATATTTCAAATTAAAACTTGAATCACAAATATAATCCAGCCATGTGCCATCCTGGACAAAATAATATCCCAAAAAGATGACACTGTAAACGCCAGTACCCTGAGGAATAAGTGTTTGAAGAAGAGCAATAAGATCTGAGTGACAAGAGCATGGTGAGCAAGGGGTGACTGGCAAGATCATGAGAAAGCGTTATAGACCATGAGAGGGAATTTAGATTTAAGTGCAATGGGAAGACATTGAAGGGATTGAAACCACAAGTAACATAATTTGATTTATATGTAGATTTAAGTTTACTTTGGTTATAAGAATGAATGTAGTATGTGTTGGAATGAGGAGGAGTACAATTAAGGGGACCAGCCAATAAGTTATAATGTAGTAAGTGGTCCTTATGAGAAATCATAGTGGCTCAGGTTTGGATCATGGTCATAGAGTTAGGACATTTTTAAACGGATGAATTCTATATATTATATAGATAAAGCTGATAGTCTTATTCTTTGATTAAAGAACAGGAATTGAAGAAAAAGAAGATTTTAAAACTTTTAGATTGTTTTTACTTTAGCCATTGAAACTACACTCTTCCCTAAGTTTGAGTGGCAAATATTTATGAGGGACAAGAGAACAAAACTCAAAAATTCTTTTCTTAACATGTATGTTGAGAGATCTATGAAATAACCAAGTGAAAATTTCAAATAGATAACTGATTATGTGAATCTTTAAGGATAGAAAAAACAGATAAACATTTGGAAGTCATCAACATATAAGTAGGATTTCCTAAAAAAGTTATAAAAAAGTGACACCAGATGGGTACTCTAAGATATTCAAATCTTTAGGGGTTAAATCACAGCAAAAGGCCCAGCAAAAGAAAACAAGCAAGAGCTCTTAGGAAGATAAGAAAAAAGCAAGGAACTGCCTGGTGAAATGGAAATAAGAGAGATGTCATTCTGTTAGGCAGAGGGAGAGATCAGCTTTCAAATGGTGCTGAGAAAAACAGTAAAATTGATATAACAACATAACCAATAGATCTAGCAACATGGATGTAATTGATGAGCCAATAAGAGCAATGTTAGTGAGGTATAGGGGCAGACACCAGTTTCAGTGGAAAAGGTTAAGGAGGGAATGAAATAAGACAGAGAGATGGTGAATGTATATCTTTTTAGTCAGTTTTGTTATTAAGAGTAGAGAATGGAGCATGAAAGCAAGACGAAATTTTAGCATTTTCATTGGTTTTGTTTTTAAGTTGGATAATACAGTGAGTACCTGCAAACTGAAACAATATAAAAGAAAGGAGGATAATAACGTAGGAGAAGGGTAGTAATTGCTGAAACAACTATGTGATAATCATTATTTCTGACATTAGAAAGTGGAACCCTCATACTTGAGATAGAGGTACTTAAGTGGATGGATCTGAAAATATGAAACCCCTAGATTCCCTGAAACCTTCTGGGCCACCAGGAGCAAACCCTTACCACTTACAAGGTCAGGAGAGCCTCCCCACTCCTGAAAATTGCTCAATTAACTCATTTTGAGGGAAGGTAACATTTATTCTCTTCAAGATATCCCCTACCATTCTTCATTACTTCAGGACAAAGTTTCCACACAGCCCAATAAGCTAAGTACAATTTCCATTAAAAGAAAAAAAAAAAAAAAAGGCTTCAAGCTAATACTAGCACGTATTGCTAACATAGCAGAAATAATAGAACATGCTGGAAATGGGTTTTGAGGGTGATGGATCAAAATGTTCTCTTTATTCAGTCTGAGTATGGAGAATTTATCGACCTGGGGCCCCTCAATAATGACTTAGGGCTCTTATTCTGGCAAGGGCAAATAAATCCAGCCCTAATGTCCCATTGGGACAGCTCCATGAAATTTGGACACAATACTGGCCTCATATATAAGGTAGACTTGCTGCAATTCCCTTGACATAGTATTCAAAAGAATTGGAAAGTTCAGGGAGATGGTAATGTCAGAAAGGATTAACTACAAAAGACCCAAGAAACCATCACCTATATTCCCCCAGGAGATCCTTAAAAATATTTTCTTCACAGAGGCAACAATGAATGCTCTGGTGAGGGAACATTCGCGTTGCTGAGAACTCCATGATGGGATGTTCTCTGTGGGTTAGAATTGGCTGATGGAGAAGCTGCCAGAAACCTGGGCTCCACGTATCTATGAGTACATTGGAATTGTCTGTTGTAGCACTAAACTGTCATTAGCATATTGATCAGCAAGGCCAGTCAGAGTGCTGGAATCTGTGATCAGTACTAAGAAAAATGATATTCCTAGGATTCTGATAGATAGTTAAGTAAGGTGCTTTTTGAATTATGTAATAAAAAATGAATGCTAAGAAATAATGTAATAGAAAAACACTATTTCTTCTCAAGCTTCCAACTCATTTCAATGACTAAAGAGGAGGCTGAGTCCCACTGAGGAAAGACATTACCAAGTTTTCATGGTACAGTTTTCACAGTTTCAATCCTCCCCAAAGGGAATTGCACTCATTTGATAGAATAATTGTGAACTGGGGAAAGAAAGTAATTAGATATTCTGAAAGTTTTAAAATATCAGATATGACTGGACAGTAATACCAGAACAACCAAAATGGCATCATGATCTTCCAGGTAGAATGTAAGTCTAGGCAGAACAAATCCTTCAGCGGCTCCAGTGGATCCACATACCCAACCCTGTGGTTATCTACCTTGTTTTCAAGAATAAAATTCAGATAAATGTGCTTAGCATCTGTCCGAATGAAGTACTGACCTTTCTAGGGTTTGGGTAGATAGAATGTCTCATCTAGTGAATATCAGCAAGCTTTTTTTCTTATTAATACACTGTTTATTTGTCTTCTCTCTGTCAAATCCCAAGCCAACCACTTGCCCCAGGCTTACTGGGGAGATAGAGGAAAAGGAACGAGACATGAGAGAAAGAATTATAGGAGGTGGAGATGGCTCCTTTGCATGGTGGAGAGGATGTGAGAGGCCACCATTAGGCAAGAGAACCACCTACCTCTGAAATGGCAAAGTCCAGAATAGTGTAGGAGAAGAGCTGTTGCTTCAGAGACAAGTTCTTGGCATAACCAGTCATGAAGCTCCCTAACACAGCCCTTATTGTAGCCCCAGAACCAACCACCCCCACAGTGGCAGTCCTAGCGCTACTGAACTTGGCTGCTATCTCAAGATCCTTTGAAATGGCACTGGTTCAGAAGCTGCATCTGGGAATAAGTGAGGTCAGAAGCTGCATCTGCCAAGCTGCTGAGGCTCTCATCTCTCAGTGTCTCTGGTGGTTTTAGCACCATGGCAGCAGTGATCGCTCAACAGCTGAGAGGCGCTCCTCACCAAGAAGGAGGTACAGGTGAACTTTGCACAGGTCAACATTTTCAGGGGATGAAGGGTAGGAGAGCTGATCCAAATACAGAGAAGACAGAGCTGCAAGCTTTTGTCTTCAGCCCTTCAAAGACAAGTACTAATCGGGTGCCAAAGAGGTAGAACTACACATAGACTTGGCTCTTTTGAAAAGCAGTTCCTGGATAGTGAGGTGTGCATGGTCAAGTTTGGGGTCAGTCTTATTCATCACTCCCAGGGCAGACACTAACGAAGACTGCAGTCTCTCTGCCTGCTTTAGAACCAACCATATAACTTCCTCTCAAAAGACAAAACACATGCAGACAACCAACTGTGAGTCTCATTCAGGCCCATCATCACTGAGTGTGGGGAAAATTCTTCCTCAAATTGAATCAGGATTCCTAAGTTTCTAAGTATCCAGAAAAAAACAAGATAATTTGATGTTTAATGTTGGTATGGTAAAATTTAAAACATGTAATTAAAATTTACATGCAAATACCCACTGCTATCCTTAAAATATGACTGCTTAGCAGAATCCTTTTTGTGACTGGCATTTAAGTGTGCCTAAAAAGAAAAAATCTACCCTCAAATTGCTAGAAATTTTTTCCCTAGAACTCTAAGTCTGGCAGTAGAAATTAGTCTTTAGGGAGCATTTCTCTGTTCAGTTAGAACCGTATAATTAAGACCCCAAGGTCAAAACCGTATAATTTTGACCCCAAGGTCAAAAGTCTGCAAAACAACAGCTTCTGCATTGTCTTTTTCATTGTCCTTAAATAGTACTGGTGACATGAAGGTATATGAAACATTCATTGTTCCTGTCCTTAGAGGATGCAAGATCTCATGGGAGATTTAGCTTTGACATAATGATGATCACTATTGGAAAAGTGGCAAAAGAAGCAATTTTCAAAGTTCAGAGCAGGGGAGAAAGGAAAGTTTCATACAGGAAGGAGATGCCGTGGCAGCTGTACCTTTGGAGAGCAGTGTGGAAGAAGGCAAAGTGAAAAGCATGGCTAACCCTATGTATGTAGTATAGTATTTTCAATGGTCTAGGAACACTGAATGATCCAGTAAGATTGAAGAGAATATAAGAAGATAAAGCTCAGATGTGGGTTAGTTCCAGATTGTGAAGAATGTTGTGAATGTCAAACCGAATTTGTGATCGATTCTATCGGCAACAAAGACATTTTTGGAGAGTAGGAGTAGCCCGATCATTTCTTTGCAAATACTTCAGACTGGGATATAACTTTTAATATAAAGCTGTATTTTAGGAGGAGGAGTACCTTCAGAAGTACTCCCAAGGAGTACTTGATTTTAATGTGAGCAAACAGGAAATTCCTTCCAGTGGGCTGGGAAACAGGTCTTCCAAGTAATGTGAGGGGAGAAGAAATGGGGACTAGAGGTCTGAACTGAAGATAATATTGCTAGGCATGCAGTTTTTAACTAGGAAAGACAATTTTGGGGATCTCTTTCTGAAAACAAAGCATGCCAGGTCATTTGTGAGTGACCTTGCCTGTTCAATACTCTTGCATTATGCAAAACTGTACTGATTTGGATACAAGACTATGAGCTTTGCTGCCCAATATTTGGATTGAAATGATAGAAGCTCATTATTTAGTACGTTATTTTCAATTATCTTTAGTAACTAGTGTTATCATGAGGCTTGTAGGTTTTTATCTTTTATGTTTTTTTTCCTCTGTGCTTTTAGTAAATGATGGTAAATTGAAAAATATTGCAGCTGGGACTCCTACCCTGTTTGCAGAGTAAAGAGAAAGCTGCTCACTTATCCTTGAATCCTCCCTGAAGTTACTTTCAGATGTTTCTACCCTCAGGTTTACATATCTTCACATATGTTGCTTTGTGCAAGGTACCCAACTCCACCTGCAGAATAATCACATTACTTCCAAAATTGTATAGTAAGTCTATCATGATACTGAGAATGCCAGAACGACCAGATATTGATTCTGCTTCCAAAGAGAAGGTCAGTTCTAGGTCTGATTTCAGAACTGAACCTGGCAGGAAGTGTGGGAATAAACAGAATTGAACATTTTTACTTTGTGTCTGTTATCGTAACCTGTAAATTCTTCACTAATACTCATACTGAAGGCAAACTACTTATATTCTTCTTAGCATTGTCCACTACAACCTTCTTTTTTATCCTATCCTGATTTTTATTGTCAGCCTTGTGGGGCAACCTGCATTTCCATGTGTGAGCTGCCACAGGGATTGTCACATTTTGACACTCGAGAAACAAGGACTTCTGGTGCTTCACCTAGGAAGGTGCTTCACCTTCCTAGCCTGTCTCTATGGACCCCCTTCCCAAGTGAGGGATGCTTCTCTGGAAACCCTCTTTCTGTGGCTTTCCACTCAGAGGCTTCAGAGGTAGATGGATTAAGTGTAACAGAGTAGTACAAAGTAAGTGACTTAAATGACAGAAATTTATTTATTAACAGTTCTGGAGACCAGAAGGCCAAGACTAAGGTGTTGGTTCAGTCTGAGGGCTCTCAGGAAGAATCTGTTCCAGGCCTTTCTCACAGCCCCTGGTTGTTTGCTGGCAATCTTTAATGTTCCTTAGCTTCTGCTACATTGCCCTGATCTCTGGCTTTATCTTCGCATGGCCACTTGTGTGGCTTTATCTTCCTGTGTACACTTGTGTGTCCACATTTTCCCTGTTTATTTTTCTTTTTCTTTTCTCCCAGTCACATTTCTCTCTCAAAAAAATTGAAGCATAGTTGACCTACAATATTATATTATTTTCAGATGTACAACATAGTGATTGAACATTTCTATACACTGTGAAGGATCATCAAGAAAAATCTAGCTATCATCTATCAACATACAAAAAAGTTACACATTATTAACTGCATTCCTTATGTGTATGGTGTATCCCTGTATCTTATTTATACACTTATAAATGTATGTCATACCTTTTAATCTGCTTTTTGATCCTATTTTGCCCATCCTCCCTCCCTCTGCCTTCTGGAAAGCACTGGATCATTAGTTCTCTGTATCTGCAAGTCTGTTTTTGTTTTGTTCTGTTGGCTCATTTATTTTGGCTTTTAGATTTCACGTATGTATGAAATCATATGGTGTTTGTCTCTGACTGACTTATTTGACTCAACATTATACTCTCTAGATCCATGTGTTGTCGAAAATAGCAAGATTTCCTTCCTTTTTATGGCTGAGTAATATTCCATTGTGTATACACACCACATCTTCTTTATCCATTCATCTACTCATGGACATGTAGGCTACTTCGATAGCTTGCCTATTGTGAATAATGCTGCCATGAACATTAGGGGTGCATGTCTCTTTACAAAATAGTGTTTTCATTTTCTTTGAATAAATACCCAGAAGTGGAAGTGCTGGATTGTATTGCAGTTCTCTTTGTCATTTTTCGAGGAACCTCCATGCTGTGTTCAATAGCCATGGCACTGGTGTACATTCCCACCAACAATGCACAATGTTTCCCCTTCTACACACCCTCACCTCACAATAGAACACACGTACATCGAAGGACTACCAGAAGTCAATGGAAATTATGAGGTAATTCTCTCTGTGTTTAAGCTAAGAAAAGGGTAGTATTGGTCAACTGAAATTGGCAAACCCCCTTACTGGTCTCAAGAAAAAAATGTTTCTGTTTTGTAATATTGGTGGGAGTTAAGTCCCCACAAAATATTAATCAGAGCTGCATAAAGCTGCATAATGCACAACATTTGGAGTCCTTCAAGGCTTGTATCTCCCAACTTGGCCTTCTTATACCCTAAGAATCATGAACTTAGAAGAAAAACAATAGCCAGAACTTTAATGCTAATGACTTTATTGATGATTTGAAGTCAGAGAAAGGAAAGGCCACATTGACATGACTGAAAACTCCATGGTCACCAGTTCATCTCTCTCAATTTCTAAGACAAAGAGAAGAATTTTAGACAGAAATATTAATTTGACCTGGACATGATCTATGTCAGTATTTCTACTAGTGGGTACTAGAGGACATGACAGGATATCATGTTAAGAGAGAACAGAAGAAGCAGGATGAGAGGAGGAGGCCAGGAGAGAGTAAAGGGAAGGGAACACAGGAGACAAGAGGAAGAGGGGAAGGGAGGTAAAACTTGGGAAGGCTGTAGGCCAATATAAGAATGAGGGAGTCAAAATATAACAAAACAAAAAAACTCTGAGTGGAAGAAACAAGAAGAGATATTAGGAAATATCAAAAGAAATTACTATCTTACTAGATTAGTACGAATAGAATTAATACCTAGAGAATTGAAGGAGGTCTTCTTTAGTTGGTTTTCCTAGTCACTGGCCACCATGTTGACCATGCTAGTCATTTCTTCCCTGCTGGTCTCTTTGGCCACCTGAGCCCTGTTGGCCACCTGGACCCTGTTGGCTTCCTTGACCACCTAGGCTACCTGGGCCATGTTGACCACCAGGACCTTGTTGGCCTTCTGGACTCTGTTGGCTTCCTTGACCACCTTGGCCACCTGGGCCCTGTTGGCCACCTGGACCCTGTTGGCCACCTGGACCCTATTGTCTTCCTTGACCACCTTGGCTACCTGGGCCCTGTTGGCCACCTGGACAGTGTTGGCCACCTGGGCCCTGTTGACCACCTGGGCTTGTTGACCACCTGAACCCTGTTGGCCTCCTGGGCCCTGTTGGCCACTAGGGTGATGTGGGCCACCTCTGCTAAATAGGCTTCCAAGGACTCCCTGGACACCCTGGTGATGAGGCCTCTGCTTTTGTCCATTGCCTTTGTCTTCCTCTTTGCCTGGCTTGCCATTCTGATCTCCATTTTCTTCTTGAGGTTTTACTTGTGATTCCTCTGAGTTTTCTTCAAATAGTTCATCATCTTCTTAGCCAAGAGAACACAGATTCAGAAAGGAGCAAGTAAAAGGAAAGGTTAGCCACAAACTTCAACGAGGCAAGCATGGAAAGTATGATAGCCTAAATGGAGTTAAAATAAGATATTACTGGATTCTGTGATATTAGGTAATGACCAAGGCCTAGACCCCAGAAGAGGAGAGGCAGAGAGATCCTGGCTTTGTGACAGTGCATGTACTTGTCTTAACAGGTTTTCTTTGCCCACTCACCATTGAATCTCCTCTTTTGATGCTTCTGCTTCTTCTCTACTGTCATTCATTCTGAACTTGCCATGATAGACATCAAATCATCTATAATTACCAGATATCTCATGATATCTGAGTAAAACCACCACTCATCTTCACTGTGTCTATCTACAGCTATGCATGATATTTTGACACAGATCTATTGAATGTGGGGAAATGATCAGCCTGCCTGCCCCTCACAATGGTCCAACAATCCTAGAATACCCACTCTGCCCTACCTTCTATCACCTTCTACAAATTGTGAAGTCTAATTCTCTAGTGTTTCCTTTTGCACATTTCTGGTACCTATATCGAGTACAAGCCCTCACCATCTCCCTCTCTTTTTTTAAGATTTGGTTTGTATACCAAATCTTATACCTCACATGGCACTAAAACTCACAACCCTGAGATTCACTGTCACTTGCTCTACCAACTGAGCCACCTAGCCCCTCGCTAGGGAATTTTACTTTTAAGTAATCCCTCACCATCTCATGTATCAACTTTCAATCATATCTTTGTAATCTCCTGGCTCTTACTCTTCACATTCCAATATAGAGTTTATTGAGAGCTCATATAGTATAATTGCACCTTTTGTCAGATGCTAAGATTCCAAGCTGAAAAGACAGTCTGTGCTCTCAGGATGCTTATTCCTCATTGTCGTCAGATCAACAAAGAAATTGGGGTGTCACTTTGTTTTTCAAAAATTTCCGTTGCCCATAGAATAAAATACAAAATCACTTGGCCATTTGTAACATCCTTCACATGATGAAACCAACCCATGTCTCCAGCTCTATCTTCCTAGATTCACTTCAGCCTTACTGGTTATTCAGTGTTTCTAGATTATTGCAAATTAGTATATGGATAGATTTAGCCTTGTATTTCACTCTGCTTTCCCTTCGGTCTCTCCTCTCCATGCTCCAGATCATATGGCATCTCCTGTATAAGGTCTCCTCTTTTTTCCCTTGTTCTGAGCTCTGTAATAACTTCCTTTGTCCCATTTTTGACAGTGATCATTGTTATGTGCAGGATAATCTTCCATTGGATTCTGTGTTCCTTAATGATAGGAACAATATTTTATTTACTCTTCAGCCTTGATACCAAGTACAGGATCCTGTCATGGTTATTATCAAGTATTGCATTTTATTGACTCAGTGATGGGATAGAGCATGTGGATAATGAAAGCATTTCTTTGAGGAATCCTCAAATAGGCATGTTCTTACTAAGACAACCAACACCAGGTAACTGAAGCATGAAAAAATCAGAAGGAGCAAAATGACCACACTATCTAGGTCTGAGAAAACTTTTAAAATGAATGCAAATCATTACCCCAGCCAACTTTTCCCCTCTCATTTGGTCTTCTGTGCTCCTTTTGCAATGTGGAACTAATAAGATTAAACTATAAAGTATGATGGTTGAAAAGGAATTTTTCAAGGTTAAGTATGATTGCTTAATGTAAAAAAGATTAATAGGAATTTTGGATTATTTCTATTTACCTGGGGTTCCTAGAATCCATCTAGAAAAATTCTAAATAAGTTGATTGAATTAAAAATAACTCACCTACTAATTGGGGTGTATCCTCTTCCTTTTGAAGGGCTTCCACAAAGAAAGAACAAAAGAATGACATATGAAATGATCTCATAACCTGAATTGAAGGGTCATTGAGAAACTAGGAACTAGGGAAAATCATTAAACTTCTAAAGGTTTTCATTAAGCACGAAATGTTTGTTTGACATTTGCTTAATTTTGCCACTTCTTTGGTGGCATGAGTTACAATTCATTAGCTCCCCCAAGTACTCTGGTCTTTTCTGATCTTCCCTTTTACACATATTCCTACCACATGATTAAAACTGACTTCAGTTTTTTCTTTCATGAGAAATGTGTGCCATTAATAGTGGCTTCAAATTTCACCTGCTCTGAGAAAATCTATTTAAACAGGTATCAAGACCTCAATAACAAAGGCACAAAGCATTAGTGCTATAAATGAATAAGGTGTAATGGTAAGGTTACTGATTGAACAAATACAGTACTTTAGTGAAATTACATAGTATCTTTATACTTCAAATTAGTTAAATGTCAATAGAGATAATTCTCTTACAAATGTAAGACATTTGTGCTATTCAATAATTAGCCATTGGTTGTAGAAAGATTTAGAGAAAGACATGTACAAGTGGTTGGGGTATCATGTTCTGCTGACCTTCAGGTACTGTTTAGGTCTCTGACATAAGATATTCAAAAGTGAAAAGGAAGGATTGAGCCTTATCTAACAATATGACTGAAGAATCCGGAAACCTAAGGGCTTGTTATTCCTTTTCACCCTTCCCTAGAATCTATTTAGAGAGCTCTCAAGAGACAAAACACTAAGCAAAAATATAACATAAGATATGTTCTGAGGTGAAAAAGAAAGGAACATGTCCTTGAACAATTTTATCTGGGTCTTCAGAAACAGTATTTGTATTTAAAAAGAAAAAAAAAGAAACAATAAATTTAAAATATGATTTGATAAGACTCCATCTCTACATTTGCAGAAAGAAAAGTAAATTGAGATAGAAGGAGTTAAGAAAATGCCTAAGAGAACCCAACATAAAAATGTTTGGTTACAATGGACCAACATTTCCCAAACTAGAATCCTAGTCCTGATCACTGGTTCTGAAGCAGACATGAGAGAGTCATATAGTTATTCTAATTCCACATGACGCATAATGAAGAGCTGTAATGTTTGTAGATGTATCAGAGATTATGTGACTTCTTAAAACAGAGAAAATTTGAGAAGGGAAACCAACTACAACCATGTAGCTTCCTGGCTACATTAATATGACCTTATTATTCCAGAAAATCTTGCTCAGAAACAGAAATGTTTCTAATACTTATCATTTATTTCCAGAACTTGTCCCAAAGTCACTTAAACAAACATGAATCTATTCAGCTTGTTAATGGCATCAACTGTTTCCTCCAAGACACTTGCCATCGCCTCAGTCCATTTGGCCCCTAAACTGTTAAATCATGGACCTTGTTCATCCCTAAGAAAGCTCTCCTTAAAGTAGACCCTAAAACCTTATCTGTAAAGATCCCAACTTTCTCTTTTTCCCTCAGAGACTTTCTCCCTTACCAAAGGTAGAATAAACTCATGTTAGCCTTAATGACAAAATTTTGGTGGTATATTCTGAGCATCTTCCCTTTAGAATTCTCAAACTGTATTTTACTAGTTAAGTTACTCAACAGTTTGAGAAATCTTTATGCAATACTCAGAGGAACATAGCACTGCAGTTTATTAAGTGTAATGCTGCCCGTGGGAAGTGGGTGAATTCAGGATGGAAGACAAGAAACAAATCTATATGGGAACAGGAAGAGATCTGGGGCAAAGGAATTTACATGTTGAATAGATATATTAAGTTGAAAATAGTGGACATACTTCAGAAAATTCAGTCATTGCAGATGAAGTAAAAGCTAAAACAGAGGTCAGAGGATGAGGTAGAAATATCATGGGCTTTGAAAGCTGACAGGGCTGAGTCTATAACACAGCTTTGTAACTCTCTAATCATGGATGTTCTGCAGAATATTTAAACTCCAAAGGTAGGGTTCAAGTGTCGACTGTGAATAATAATGTCTACTTAAATTGGTGCAGTGAATAATTAATGACATAAAATATATACAAGACCAGGCATAAACTAAATTTCCTGTACAGACTATTTAAAAACGACTCTCTCCTCAGAATTTTACTGTTATTTCCCACCTAATAGCCAAAATAACACAAAACATAGAGATGGAAGCTCAAAATAAGGTTATAAAAAATAACTAATTATAGATCCTTTTTAAAGTTTCTGTGCCTTTCAGAAAAGTCATTAACTACCATTTTAGAATTTTGAGCATCAAATTTGTCTCAGCAGATGGCAGCAGATTTAAAACTCAAATATTCCATTAGCATTTCATGTCTTTAAGATTCCAAGTTTTTGACTTGGGCTTTTCTGATACGATGACAAAATATTTAATAAGAAAATGTCATTTTCTTTCAACTTGTCATCATTTGTCTTGAAAAAGCCTAATATCTGACTGTTTGCAGTCATGGAAATACTTATCTGGATTTTGACTTTCTATCTGGATATTTGGTATCTTTAAAATATGCCATCCATGTTTTCTGTTTAAAAGAGCCAAAGATCCATAAATAATTAAACTTTCTTTTTTATTATGTGTACATTCTTCTATCGTTTCCTGAAAGTATCCATTTTTAGGACCTTCTAGATCTCAACATGCCTGCCATATTGCTCCCAAACCCGACATAGAGGTTAAAAAAATAAAAAGTTAATACAATGGAGAGAATTAATAGTGCCCACTTATCTATTTAATGGAATAAAGAAAATTTAATACAAATTCTCAATATTTGTAAATGGCCAGTTGTTCAATGACAAGGAAATGAGATATCTAGATGAATTTTAAAATATCCACTCCATCTAGAATTTTTTTTTCACGCAAATAGAGTGAATAAGTGAAAGTCCATATTTCTGAGTATAGCAAAGGTCACCTCATGAAGATACTTAATTGAGACTCAGGTCCCAGATTTCAGAGAGATATTTGCAACCAGTGGAAAATAGAAACTAATGTTCTCTCCTCTTTGATAAACCTATTCTTGGAATATCAAGTACTTGATTTCTGAGAAAGCTCAATTCAACCTTACTCTTTTCTATGAATCTTACCCACATGCTTACATGATCTTCCATTTCCCCAACTTACTGTCATCGATGGCCCTGAGCAGAGCCCAAGGCCAGCAAAACTGTTGACAGCAAGAGCAGCAGAATCTTGGTAGAAGTCATGTTGTCTCTCTCCCTCTCCTGATGCTGCAGGAAACTCAGACACACTCCTGGGCAAAATCCAAGAGAATGATATCACTATTCAAAACCATGGATTCTTACCCACGTCCCACCAATATCTGATTTTCCATTTGTGTCTCAGTCAACTTGTTGGGATCAAGATATGGTCAAGCTCTTCACTGGAATACCATCAATTAGGTTTTTAAAAACAGTTGTTTATAATCCTCAATTATTAGTTATAGTTGTAAGTATTCCATTTTGTAATATTCAGTTCAGAATTGGTTCTGTTTTACTACCCTATTCGACATTTTTTAAGCTGTCCAAATGTTGTTTACTTCAGGCCTCTTTCCTATAAAATGAGCCAAGAGAATCATCATGAAGTCATCAACTAAAATAACAGAAAAGCAATCTATAGCATGAAAGAACAACAAAGCATCAAGAAAGGCTAATATAAGGTATTGAAAAATGTAAACATCTGTCAGTAAGAGAATAGAACCAACTTCAGACTCAGGAAATTATATATATACTTACTCAGAATACACCTGAATTCATGAGTTCAATGGACTGTGAAATCTTAAAACTCGAAATGCCCAGATTAATGAGTGGGTTAGAAAATAATATTATGCAAAGTTTCATTGTTAATTAGGGTGTTCAGCTTGAAAAGATAAGAATATGAGTAAGTATGATAATTTTATTTACATAGAACAAAGAGTAATCTCATATGGACAGTTCTGGTAGAAATAAGAAGAAAGATCTATTGATTGTTAAAAGAGGATATTTTGAAGACAATATAAAATAATTTTTTAGAATGGCTTAAATAATCTTAGATTTAATTAAAATTTATTTTAAAACTATCTCAGAGAAATTTTAAGTATCTTAGATAACATAAAAATAAGATTCTTTGGATTATTGAAATTTGAAACAAGGTTGAGTTCTTAAGGGGAAAATTAATCACTAGCTGTGCTCAGACACTGAGTGATCTATAAGTAGTATGTTAAAAAAGTAGCGATTCAAAGGGGTACAATCCTTTGTATCCAACAAACTCTGCAAAATATCAGGGTAAAAAAGGCTTCTCCTTTCTTTTGGTGAAAATTCAAGAAGTTACAAGATTTTTCTGATCACTCAAATTACCTGGCTCATTATGAACCAATTGGGAAAAAAATTATTCCCTCCTTCCATAAAAATTCAGACCATACTTCTTCTGAAAATTAATGTTTGACTTTGTAAGATGTGAAAGATACCCTCTGTGTACTGGGAGGGAAGAAGACATTCTTATCCCTAAAGACAGGTAATTTTGGACTGATAGGTCCGTATAAACAAATCTTGTTCAACTAGTCTTTATCTTCTAGCTATGGGAAAGTCACTCAATCACATAGACTCCATTTTTGCCCTTTTCTCATTGCCCTCTTAATCTCTTTTTTATTTTATTCTAACAACTTACTACTGCCTTAGTACTACAATCCCATAGGATATATGTCACTTATTTCTATCAGATACTCTAGCAGTAAAATGTTGAACTTAGTACTTCTTTATACACTACTCTACTAAATATATTAAGTCTTACTCTAAGTGAAGATTGTTCAGAAATAAGCCACATACCACATTTCCTTTGTATCTTCTATAGGAATATATCTTTAATTTAAAACTCATAGTTTGAAGAAGGCTACATTTCTAAAATTATATTTCAATTAACAATTTCATCAAATTAATTACTTATATTTTCAAATTTTATTTTTATTGCCCAAAGTGACAAGTATATCAACATGAACTCTTGTCTTTTCATTGATTAATCCAATTAACTTTCAAGAATACTACTTTAAATAAAACAAATTGCTCCCTAAAATTTCAGTAGCATATAACTAAAGTAATAGGGTACAATTCTCGGGAGATGGTAAGACCAAGTTTAGAAATGTTAATCTGTCCTAGTGATTGGAATAAAAAATTATAAACATTAATTATAAACATTATAAAAAATTGATAAAAGTTTCAAGAGACTTGAACACAGATGAAGTATAACCATGGTTAAACATTTTAGTGGCTGAGGAAATTACTCCTCATCATATCTTTTTGGAATTGAAATGATATATTTAGTTGACTTGAAGTAGAAAAGGCTACAATTTTTTTAATTGATTGGAAGTCAATTGTACTAGTTGTAGTATTATTAATCTAATTCTATCACTTCTTGTTCTCTGATTGCTTTCAGAAAATGGAACGCAAAAATAATGACTGAGAGACAGTAAAGTCACTAAAATATCTGCTCATCAAAATTTTACCATACCTCTTACCATATCAGATTTACCAAGCTTGGTCTTTTGCCTTTTACTGGTCTGTGCTCAATTTCAAAAGAATCGGGAAGAAGCAGAAGCAGAAGCAGAAGAAGAAAAGAAGTAAAGAAGAAGAAGAAGAAGGGAAGAAGAAGGAAGAAGAAGAAGAAGAAGAAGAAGAAGAAGAAGAAGAAGAAGAAGAAGAAGAAGAAGAAGAAAGAAGAAGAAGGAGAAGAAGAAGGAGAAGAAGAAGAAAAGAAGCAGCAGAGGATGAGAAGAAGAAGTAGCTACTTATCTTTAAATTACAGGTATACTCTTCTTTCTTGTGGAGAAATTCGGAGTTTCTCACTTATATAGCTCCTAAAGAACAATAAGAGTATTGCTGTTATATAGGAAGAACCTCTAGTCTTTCACTGGGTTGCTTCAACCAGAACATTTCCTCTATAGGTTTTATCACTAATCTCATTGTTTTCCATATTATTAAACGGTCAAGTGATAATAGGTCTTCCTTAACTGTGACAAATAATGAAAGGTTAAGAAAATGCAAATGTAATTGCTTGATGACACAGGAACTACATTGGGTGGGAGGATTTAGGAAGAACATTTTGATTTGTCAATAGAGCCAAAGGAATCACTAAGTAGTGCCAAGGCAAGAGTCTACAAAGGAGACTCACCTCAATATATCTAATTTTAGAATTAATTTAGTACATAGAGAATTAATAAGTGAAGATAATTTTGACATCAAATTCCCTTAGCAAAAATGTTACAACTGAGGAATGGACATTGTAGAGAGTGTCCAGAGAATCATCTGGTGGTGGCTGGTCCTTTCCAGAACACCTTGGAAGGGAAGTTAAAACAAACTAATCTCCATGGAAGGGACTTATGGGGTTAAAAAAATAAATAGAAGTTGACTTTTTAACTTGCACAAACATGAAAAATCAAGTCCAAGGAATTCTGTAACTTCAGACTCGTTTCCTCCATTTACTGTACCTTTAAATTTGAGCATTAAAACCTAAAGAATTAAAAAAAAAACTAAAGAATTGAAGATAAGGAATGAGAAACAAATGTCAGCATATCAATCCTAATTAAAAATATTTTTTAAATCTTAAAAAAAAAAGGCTAAAAACCTGAAGAGCTGAATGAAACATTCTCTGAAGAAATGCTTATGTCACATGCTGGGAGTCTGAACAGAGTTTCTAAGGATAGAAATGGCTATTTTATCAATTGTCTATGGAAAATTACAAAAAAAGAACCCCACAAAAAACAAAAAACCGAAAAACTCAAATCCAAACTATTTAGCATGTACTAGAAAAATACTTGATTGGAAGAATACACCAAGAAAGGAGGCTCCTTTGGTTCTAAGAAGTAGAATATAGGGGCAGCAATTGTGTCCTGAACACATGTGGTTTCAAAATCTGTCTTCCTCACTTATTAGTTTTGTAATCTGGGCAAAATAGTTCAGCACTCTAAGGCTCATTCTTTTTGTCTATAAAAGAGAAATAGGAGTAATTAGCTTACAATATTTTTTGAGAACTGAGGGAGATGACATGTATAAAGTTTTTATCCTGACCTACCAAAATACAATAAATATGACTGATGAGGACAATGATGATAGTGACATGATCTTCCTTAGTACGTATGAATTCTTTCTTGTGAAGTGAACAGCTTGATGAAAGAGAGGATCATCTCTCATCTACTGAGCATCTAACAGATTATAAGGTATGTGTGGCGTGGGGATGGGTGAGTGGGGAGTGGAGTTGTTAAAAAAGTCATGGAGAAAGTTGAAACAAAGATGTGAACCAAGGCAATAAAGACAATACATTGAGGGTAAGGGGGTATGGACAGAGAAGAATCCGAGTTATCCCCTAAAGGAAGTAACATTGCAGTTGTTTGGGAGGAAGAATTTCCTCTGCTGTTCAGCATCCTTCTAGCTGAACTAAGAATAAAATAAAAGCATGTAGTAATGCAGGTCCAAGAGCACATGGCTGTAGGGGCTCCAAACAGACAGGTTTGGAAACTTGCCACTGACAAAAGCCAAAGGAAGAGAAACAAGTGGTGATGAAATAAGAAAGGAATTTATTTCAATGAAGCTAACACCGGGAAGACACAGGCTAATGTCTCAGAGACTGTCTTCAGGTGCTAAAACTATTTCTTGGTTCATATGAGGCAAATGTGAGACAAAGGTCAGAGGTTGTGCATGTAGGCAGTAAAGGTCAGCTCAGTTGTCTTGGGGTCAATCATTCAGGGTATTACTAGCATCATGGTTGGGGGTAATTTCTATTCTCATCACAGGATGCCTTGCATACATAGTCTTTTGCCTGAATTAAAAGATATGCTGTAAAGAAGAATTAAATCTGTTAGAAAATACAGATTATGGACAAAATTAAGGTAAAGTCCTCCATCAACAAAAGACAGATTTATAGGAGAAAATAAAATTTTATTTTCTATATATGGGGAATCCACACAGACATGAGAATTCGAAAGACAGGCAAAATGAGGTATACATGGGATTCTGAACTAAGAAGTGGGTAGGGGTCTGAGACTTCTAAGGGACAGAGTTCAATTTACAGGAAGATGAAAAAGAGGGTTGGTAAACAATGGGACATAGAGGACTTTGATCAAGCAGGCCTCTGGGGTTCCTCTCTGTCTACCATAGCTAGGTATGTACTGACCTAACTCAGGTGATAGCTCTCCTGCTGGAGCAAGTCCTCATCCTCAATTTTTCTTATGCAGTTGAAGGGAAGGTAAAGAGCTTTTCCTGAATCTGCTGAGTTTTGATTGCTTTTTAACTCAAAGATCATGTTCTTGCCAAAGGTGTTCTCTTGGGGTGTCTGCCCTGGTCCTGCACAGCCAATTGTCTTTCTGTTTCTATTTTTTACGTAAATAAGGGTAGAAATTAGAGAACAGGCTGATCAGGGTCAAGAACTGTGTTCAGGGCAGTCTAGTATTGAGGTGAGGTGGGCAGCTGGTGGTAGGTCACAGGGACAACTGCAGGGGTGACTGGAGAGCTTTAGAGATCAACAACCATATGAACATGTTGATATGTTTCAAGTAACAGAAAAGTAGCCCCAGTAGATAATTGAAGAACAGTTATTAGAAACATAGACCCATTCCACACTGTGGTTTCCCTACCATCTTTACTTAAATTCTGCATTCTTATATTGATGTGGCCCTTTAGGTGAATTCCTACGACTATCTTAAAGTTTAATACAAATATCTATTTCTACCTTCTCATTTCCTTTGCTGTTTTAAATGGCAACATTTTTTAGTATTACCTGAGCCATGCACTGTGTGAAGGACTTTATAAGCTTGTCTCATTCAATCCCTACCAAAATATCGTTAAGTATGTACTACTATTTTTCTTACTTTGCAAATAAGAATACTAAAGCATATGTAACGTCAGGCAGAGAAGAATTAGTGGGACTCAGGCAGTCCATTTCAAGAGCTATAAGCATCTTAGCTCTGTCTTATTCTGGTTATGATGGGCTCCTGATTTACTTAACAATGGATAGAAGATAAGCTGGAAAAACCATAAGGAAAAGAAAACCCACATTTATTAAGCAGCTACTATGTGCAAGGCACTGCTGTCTCACATAGGCCTTGTAAAAACCACAACAGTTCAGTGAAATGATTCCCATTTAATGGGTCAGGGGACTGAAGCTCAGAATCGTCCAAAGATGTGATGTGGTCATCACTACAGTAAAAAGGAAAAAAAGAAAGAATCCAAGATATTTGTGGTTCATTAAACTTTCTTTTCTCTATGTATAAATCCCCAGGGCTTTCCTACTTCCTTCCTTCCTTCCTTCCTTCCTTCCTTCCTTCCTTCCTTCCTTCCTTCCTTCCTTCCTTCTTCTTTCTTTCTTTCTTTCTTTCTTTCTTTCTTTCTTTCTTTCTTTCTTTCTTTCTTTCTTTCTTTCTTTCTTTCTTTCTTTCTTTCTTTCTTCTTTCTTTCTTTCTTTCTTTCTTTCTTTCTTTCTTTCTTTCTTTTCTTTCTTCTTTATTTTCTTCTTTCTTCTTTTTCTTTTCTTCTTTCTGTAATCTCTACCCACTCTGGGGCTCAAACTCACTATCCCCAGGTCAAGAGTCAGCATACTCCCCTACTGAGCCAGCCAGTCATGCCCCACCTCCTGTTTCTGAAAGACTCAGTATTGGTCTGTGAGGGTTTTCTTTGAATCTGACACAATTTGATTAAAAAAATATTTAAAGCTTTCTCTAGAAACTTGTAACTGCTCTTTAGTAACATCCCAATAGTATTAGTAAACCCAGAAATAGATGGAGGAGAAAATCACCAGCCTTGCTTAATACCCTGTTTATCCAAGGCCAATTTAAAAGAGCCCATCACTAAGAAACAGCCTTTTGAGGAGGTAGGATTGGGAACTTTTATGGAAATGGGACTCTTCCATTTCAAACTGAATCCTCAAATTTCCCTCTCCTGAAATGCTGCTGCTCCAAGGACCTCCTCTGGTATGAAAATTTGAGAACAAACTGCAGGCCGTACCCATGGAAAATCAAACACATGTTTTCTAAACTGATTTCTACCACTTGGGGTATGTTTAGAAAATAATACTGTTTCTGATATATGTGAATGAATGTGCCTATAACAAAATAAAACCAGTTATCTCCAACCATATTTGATTCTTTCATTTTCTCCTTTAAAATATAAATGTCTAAGTCAATTTTATAAATCTAAATTTAATCATAATTTGAAGTTACAATGAAGTGAAACTCAGAGTGTATTAATGATTCTTCCACATTCATATTATTCATTATGGGAGAAAACTCAGAAGTCAAAACTGGGTCTTGACTCCCAAGAATGCTTTCTTTCTATGTACTGTATACTATAAGATAATTTGCAGTAGGTGTATGACAGCAGTTTAGGGGTCTTTTGCCCTATCTGAGTGCTTCCTTGAATACAAAGGCAGAACAACAGTGCTCTCTTCACTTAAAAACCTTAAGTGACCATCACAACCCTTTGGGAATTGTATACTGAATTTTGGATTCTGAATATAGTACAAATTTGAGAAAAGTTGCCTAGGAATCATAAAAGATTGATTGACAGAGACAAAAGTGCTAATCAGAAAACAACAACAACAACAAAATGAACATATTGGCAAATCCTTGAGAAAGGCTTCTCTCCAGAAGTTAGAGGAAACTCCTTCAATCAGTTAAGAAAATTGGAAAAAAGAACATATAATAATAAGTAAAGGATCTGAATGGATGCATCAGAAAAGGACACCAAATGACCAATAACGTAAGAAAAGATGTTCATCTTTATTAATCATCATGGAAATACAAATGAAATAATTAAGTCAGATATGCTTGAAAAAAATTAGAGGCATATCTAAAAACTAAACAAAATAAAACACAAACAAACAAACAAAAAACTGAAAGGACAAAAAAAAGGAAACAGAACACTGGTAATCCAGTCTAGTTTTTCAAGATAGGAGTTGTAACAGATATATTTCTGCTGCTCCTGCAGGAAAGGGCTTATGGAAGGGATCTCTTGTTTCTCACCTAGTCCTTGAGGAATTGAGTTTGCTCCCCATACATCAAGAGCTTCATTCAAGTATCAACTGACAAGTCCTTTAGCTTCACTGAGGAGGCAGTCACCAAGAATGTTCATATGTACAATGGTATCAAGCTATAGACTTGGATCTGTGCACTAGACTGTGTGTAAGTTACTCCTCAACAGAAAGAGAAGTTGGTTAAAAGCATAAGGTAAGAGTAATTCTCCAGATGAAGTAACCTTGAGCGCAAGAAAGAAGTTTCCTCTAGGGACAGGATTCATGGGCCTAAAGAATTTCACTCTAGGAAATAACAGTGACAGACACAGTAATAATAAAGGGCTGAGACGCTTGAGGCTCCTACTGGGGATGAAGACATACATCGTTCAAAGCAGAAAACCTGACGAAGACTAAAGATGTTTAGACTTCCTTTTGCACATAAGGGAATTGTGTTTAAAACAATCCTGTGGGGGCCCCCGGGGGGTTCAGGCTGTGAAACATCTGACTCCTGATTTCGGCTCAGGGCATGATCTCTTGGTCAAGAGATTCAGGCACCTTGTGGGGCTCTGTGCTCAGCAGCTTGAGGTTCCTCCCTCTCCCTCTACCCCTCCCCCTGGCTCCAGTGCTCTCTCTTTGTCTCTCCCTAAAATAAATAAAGAAATTTTAAAAAATACTGTGGAAGAACTCAGACCCCACTTAATATTGTGATGCTAGGAACATGAGATTCCTAAGGAAATGGAAATTCAGAGGCTTCTCATAAACTAATGGGAAAGAGGTATTTCTGAAGTAAACTGTAGACAATGTTCCTAAAGATTTAAAGTCAGAGGTTTGCACTCCACTCTCTGACAGAGAATCTATAGAGAAAGCATAAGATCTCTGCTAACTTCTTAAAGCAGAGATTTCTTCCAGTTGATTTTTAGCTTAAGATTTCTGGACTGTGTGCTTCTGGTAGAATTTGATAGTTGAAGTTTAAAACAGTATTTTTTCTTTTTCATTTTCCTATGTCTGTGCCTGGTGATAGTAATGAGGGAAGATTGTTTTACTCATTAAATGTTATTGTTCAAGGCTTATCCTAAACTTAAGTCCAGAGACATCTTTGTGAATTTTTATGTTGCAATTATTTTTATTGTATTTAAGGAAATAGAACATATGAGATGCTGGGGTTGGACAATAAGGGGCAATTTTTCAATTTTGGTGATTCAAGGATCTAAAATTATTTAAGTGACAGAGGGCTCAAGCACAGTTACAACAAAAGGAAAGTAGAATCCAACTAAGTATTTGAATGGCTCAGAGAAGATGCACAGAAGTTGACATTGAAGAGACTACTTTGGAATCTAGAGTCATTTTTTTTTCTGTTTTTTTTTTCTTATTACGGTAGAAGGTATATGTAGAATGTCTTTTGAAAAAGTAATAATATGAGGCATTTTTTCTTTGGTGATGTTTTTCATTGGAAGCCTTGGGTTCATTATGTCCCTATAGCACAGTTGATTTGTAATGGGGTTTATATATAGAGAAGCTTGTTTACCTGCTAAATATACTTGCGTCCTTCCTCCTATGTCTCCAGTCCTTCCTCTCACCCTCTGCCCACCTCTCTTGCTGCTCCCTCTCAGGAGAGGAAAGGATTTATTAATCTTTTTGTTCAGCAACAAAAATATCATGAGAGTACACTTTCTTGTTCATGCGCTTCCTGGAGTAAATCCTAGCTGGCCTTGTTCCCATAAGGCAGACTGATCATTCTCTCCCCAACATGTATCGAGATCAGTAAGGTCTCAAGGGTCCCCTCTTGGGCTCAGCCTTTGTGTCAGACAGAGAGAGAGATAAAGAGGGCCAGAGGCCTCACTTAAACCTCCAGACTTCCAATCCAGTTTATCCCAAAGAGTCCTGCACTACCTACTGCTCACCCAGATGATTTCTAATGTCACAAAGTTTTCATACACAAATTTAATTTATTAAAATATTGGATATAAATTGAGCATCATCTAGACTAAGTAAGTCCAGTCAAGCTGAAGAGAGTCAATGTGTATTAGCAAACCTAAGGACATTGGTGCAATTGATGTGAAGGATTTTTGATATAGAAAGAAAGGAGAAAAGAAATGTGTGGGTCATGTGGCCAGACATGTGAGTGATGCTGGATTTGTTAATATTCCAGAAAGAAAGATTGAGGAGTTGAGTAAGGGCATAAAAAAAAGTGACTAAGGGGGCACTTGGCAGGATGAGCACTGGGTGTTATGCTATATGTTGGCAAATTGAACTCCAATTAAAAAAAGAAAAAGGTGACTAACAAAGGGTGATAGGACCTGACGCAGAGTTGTAAACATGACACATGTGAAGTCCTTTTACTTGAGTCAATTACAAGATGTTCATGGGTATTTGTACCACTCCATGAGTTTCCACCTTGTGTTCAGACTTGGCTTCTGCATTCTGTGTTAGAGGCTGCTCCACAGCAGTGTGCTTTTCTTTTGATCACTCTTCTTTTCATAGAATCTTCTCAGGGAGGACTCCTAAGGCAAAAATCTAATGGAAACATCTCAGGGGACCATTTTAATGACATCTAAGGCCTCAAATCTCACTCTTTTAGCAATGCTTCCTTAACAATCATTCCCTTCTGCATCCCTTGTACTGGCTTCAACTCCCATTAGTCTGTCGCATTACTCTGGAAAGGTCACCATCCTCTCCACGTGCCCTGAACGCTCTGCCTGCAGATAGAGAGGCCCTGTGATGCTTGGCATAGTATGTGACCACTGAGAGAACATCCGTGGCTGCCAGTGAACCCACAGTGCACACCCTATGGAGGATGTCCTGTGAAAATACCTCAGGCCAGCAAACCTCATCAAGACCAACAAGAGGAACATTACAGTGGTTCCTTGCCTTGATTGGAGCTCAGGTGTCTTTATTCTTACCTCACTTCTGTCATCAGTAGCAGGGTCCTGCCCCTTCCTCATCTCTCCCCAGAGACAGTGGGTAGAGAACAGGGGGTATTTTCTGTTGCCTACTTACAGTGGCAAAGTCAGATATCATGACACGTTTTTCTCACTAATATGTCCCCAAATGCCTCGATATGTGCCTAGGGCATTGTGAGGAGTCAGCCTATATCTGAAATGGTAAATATTAATTATGTATTAATTGCTAATTATTTTGATTGCACACATATCAATACTTATACTCTCCTTCTTTGAATTTTAAATATTTTTTATAATATATACATATATTTATATACTATTTATATATAAAAATATAAAACTGTTTATATATTAATATGTTATTTATATATATTTATATATTAACAAATACTTAAAACCTGAAGGATATTTCTTATTGAGTCACCTGGGAATAAAACACAAAGGAACCAACACAAGTAATGAAAGAAATATTAAGTCAGTGATCTCTGATCAATACACAGCAAGTATTAATTTTTTATTTCCATAGACCGTTCATGCTGCCCATAACAAAATACCATAGACAGGGCAACTTAAGAACAACAGAAATCTATTTCTCACAATTCTGGAGGCTGGAAGTCTAGTAGCAGAGTGCCAGTGTGATTGGGCAAAGGCCTTCTTGTGATTGCACACTGCCAACCTCTCCCTGTGTGCTTCACATGGTGAAAGAAGGGGGGAGGGGGTAACCTGTGAAGGGTCTCTCAGAAGAACAAGGATCCCATTCGCAAAGACACCATCCTCATGACATTAGCATCTCCTTGAGGCCTTCCTCCTAATAGCATCATCTTTGGGATTAGGATTTCAAGATAGGAATTTGAAGGGACACAGCACTCAAAACACAGCCGTTTGGTAACATCCTACCTGTAATCCATGAACACAAAGATGCATATTTGTTCCGCTCAAGCATCTCCCTCTGGAACCTTGCATCAACAAAAACAGAAGACCTGTTCTTCTTTTCACAATTGAGAACATGTGTCCAAAGAGATGACCTTTTGCCTGTCAGATGCTCTGTTTCCCTTACTGCAATAGTAAAAGAAAAAAATGATAAAGTTTTGTTTTTGACTCTCTTAATAGAAGCCATTGAATTGATATTCCACATTTTTTCAACATTTTCAAAGGCACTTATTAGGGCGCCTGGGTGGCTCAGTTGGTGAAAATCTGACTCTTGATTTCAGCTCTCGTCATGTTCTCAGAACAATGGCATCCAGCACAATGTTGGGCTGTGTGCTCAGTGGGGAGACTGCTTGGGATTCCTTCCCTCCCTCTCCCTCAGCCAGTCCCAACACTCATTCACACTCTCACTCAAATAAATAAATACATAAATCTTTAAAAATAAAGGCAGTTATTTTCTAAATATGCCTTTGGGAAAATAAAATTCTAGTCACTGCAATTGACTTTGAGTATCTAATTTTTATAAGTAGTACATTGTGAAATTATATCATACATTGAGGCTCTTAGTACAACTCTAATGACTTTGTTTAGTATAATAGTTTTATTAAAGATTTTATTTGTAAGTAAACACTACACCCAATGTGGGGCTTGTACTCACAACCCTGAAATCATGAGCTGAACAAAATCAAGAGTCAGATGCTCAAGAGCTGTATGCTTTTCCAATTGAGCCAGGCAGGGGCTCCTAGTATAACTATATTTTTTATCACTTGCCTCCTTTTCTGGTATGTAAGCTCCATGAGAGATAGCAGAATCTTTCTTCTTCAACACTGCTTCCTTGCCACATTTTATACATTGTCTAGAATATAGGTTAAGCTAGCACTGCAAATGCTTAGACAATACTTATGTACTGTGTGCGTATTTGCACTTTTGGAAGGTTCTCGCTTTTCATTTGATCTTATGCCTAAATTCAAAAGGACCTTTATAATTAGTCTAGGGTACGTGGGTGGTTCAGTGAGTTGAGTGTGTGACTCTTGATTTCGGTTCAGGTCACAATCTCAGGGTTTTGGATGGAGACCTACAGTGAGCTCAGTGCTGCCCATGGATCCTGCTAAGGCTTCTCTCTCCTTTTCTCCTTCTGCCCCTCCTCCCACTACAGCCCATGTCCCACATGTTTACTCTTTGTCTCTCAAAAACAATTACCCTTACATATAATGATACAATGTAGTAAAAGATGCTGGATATGTGGTGGCTGTGAGGCTCAGGCTCCCAGTGGCTACCTTCCACTGAGGTCAGGAACCAGGGTCCTGTGATGAAGCCCCACATTGAGTTCCCAGTTTATGGGGGTTCTGCTTCTCTCTTGTTCTTTTCGCCTCCCTTGATAATTACTCAGTTTTACTCAGTCCAATGATTTCCTAGTCTATATATTCATTGGAAATTGCTGGAAACAAATATCCTTCACTATTGCTATTGTTAGTGTGGTTTCCTAACAATTGAGCCAATAACAAATAGCTAGGAATGAGAAAAATGATTAATAAGTGGTATTAATAATTAGTAGGTGGGTATTAGTAATAGAATAAAAAAACAACAAAATTCATTTCATGACGAATATTGAAATATGAACAAAAAATAAGGAATAAATTCGTAACGGTACTGGAAAAAAAACGAATGTCATAAGGAAAGCAGAATTGTTTATCTACGTCTAAAGGATAGAAATCAGACAGGATTGAATTGAGGAAGGAAATTGGGGACAAAGAGACACCACATAAAATGGCTGATATGGGTGACTTGTATTACTTATAAAGACTTCTCTAACTCATAACTAATGAAATGAAAGAGGAAAAGGGAGCCCAAGGACATTCAGGAGAGTGACTGCATAGAGAAGGAATGTAAGCAGTCAAGCAGGCTTGCCCTGATACCATGCCTCCTGCACACACATGTGCACACACACACACACACACACACACACACACACAGGGAGTCAAGCAGTCCACAGTTCAGCAAGTGCTTCCAGACTGAAGAAACCAGTATGAATTACTGGGTCTCGGAGTCATTATACGTTCCAGGTGGCTGACAACACTCAAAAGGAAATGAACAGCCTGGTAGGAATAACAGGAAGGTTCTTTGCTGGTAGATTCCAAGCACCTCTACTCCAACATTAGCAGTAGGCGATATGAAATTTAAAAGTGTCTACAGTCAGGAAAAGGCAAATTCTCAAAAGCAAAGATAAGCTTACCATAAAGTTAGTGAAACACACAGGGAAAAACAATTTCCTTAAATGGAGGCACCAAATAAGACACAATGAAAAAAAGATTAAACAAAAAATATGCACAGATATTGAAAAAGAAAGCAAGGAAGCAAATAACTAAGGTGATATAATTGTACTTACTGATGTGCAAAAGAAATCCAGTGACAGGAAACTTCCAGGTAGTAAACAGACTCACCAGGTAAAAAATTATGAAAGGATATGAAGTTCCTTAAAGACATACCAAGAAGTAAAAATAGAAAGATAAACAATGCAGTTCCACCAACTAGAATTCCACATATGATATGAAAAAAAATTTTTTTCAGTGCATTCCCAAGCTGGACAATATCAAAGGAAATGCTCATAGATGTAACAAAATTAAACAAAAGGAACAATCCACAGAGGGAAGTAAAGCCTCAAATGTGACCTACCCTTAGGGAATCTGCCCAACCAGGTAACAGCCCACGTGGAAAAAGAAAGACACAAAACTGAGTACTCACTCAAGATCCCTAATAACGAACAATCATTATTCAGCTGGATGATAATTCATGGGCATGAACCCCTCCACACACACATGCATGTGAAACAAATAAAGCTACACTCTCATTGTGAGCGGAACTAAACAGAAACAAACATATTAAAGCAACAACAAAAAACCACTCCTCTCCTCAGGTAAAGAAGTAGTAAACTATAGGTTTCACCCTTGGAAATGAAGGGAGAAAGGGAAGGAATCTCCACTGAGGATTCATACCCACAAATCAGTCTTCAAACATGTCACATTTAGTTCTCCAAACCTCCACCTGAGAGTTTAAAGTGATACCAGCAGTTGCCTGACAGAAGGAAATAAGAAACCCTTAATGGGGAAAGCACTTGAATATAGATCCCAATTCATGGAAACTTGCTGGGAACTGGAAGTTATAGGAGAAGTCAAGCTCTCTACCTCTGTCTTCGGCTCACTTGTCTGCTTATAAAGCAATGTGCACAAATGAGGACCCAGGTGACACGAAACCAGTGGAAACAAAAAGCATTCATCTTAAACAGATCAGAGGATTTTCCGGCTTGCCTAGAAAGATGGCAATATGAATGAAAAGGGAAATGACAGCTGGGACACACCAATGAATCAGGCAATACGTGTTAATCATCTATAGGCTGGGTATTCAAGTGCTCATAGGAACACAATTAAGACCCAGATTTTGCTTTCAAAGAGGGCACAGAGAACCTAAAGGAGTGATAATATCCATGTTTCAATAACATGTCAGTATTATGAGTCCCCAAAGGAAATAGCACGAGCCATGGTGGCCTGAAAGTCTCAAAAGAAGTAGCAGATCTTGAAATGTGCCTTAAAAAAATAGCATTTGCATACATGAGAGATGGGGAGGGATATTTCAGAAAGCAGGAGGAATCCACAGAAGTCGAAATTTGCAAAGAATCTTCAGCCGACTTGGACAGGGTATTAAACCTTTACCCAAAATTATACACTCAAGCACACACACATACATACACACAAACACACACACAAATGACAAGAAAATGATTAGAAACATAAGGAATTGGCAGCACCCAAAAAATAACTAGAAGAGAGCATGTAAATACAGTGCCATAATGCAAATTAATTAACTGATGAACAAACTGCAGCCCATAAAATAATATATAAAGGAAAAATAACCGTCAGCTAACTGCAGCTCTAAGCTTCTCCTATCCAATTGTGTAAGTGGGAAGTGTGTTCAATTGGAAGTCAGGAGGCCTAAAATTCCCTTTCTGGGTTGACTCCTGCCAGCTTTGACATTCAGATTCCTTAGGATTGAGCATTTGAGTCTAAACTGAGGAAGAGCCAGGTCTACAGAGGAGGATGGATGCTTTAAGGATTTCATTCCCTGACCCTGCTCTACAGACATCCCACCTCACAGACCACACTGGAAGGCTGCCTGTGCTCAGTCCTCCGATGCTCACAAGGGGACTCTCAGGAAGATTACAGGGACAGCAGTCCCCCTTTTAGTTTCTCAGACTGTTTCACTACCCAAGACATCCACAGGGCGGCAGGAGCCCTGAACTAAACTAAATTCAAAGCTGAATTCTAAGAAGCAGGTTTCTTCAATGGCTCATGTGTCCAGATTTCTCTTCCCCGGTTCTGATGATGTCACCCAGGCCAGAGGAGCTGTGAGAAGGAGGCTGCACACACAGCAGGATGGGGAGGACTCGCACCGTGGGACCAACTGCCCTCCAGACTTTCTGCCTTCCTCACAGTCCAGCAAAAGAGACTTCACCATCCTCACCCTTATTTTGCAGAAAGAAAGTAGGCAGGGAGAAACTAAGTAAATTCTCAAGGGGATGGAGAGGAAGTGATGGAGCCAGAATTCAAAAGTTAGTGGCTCTGGTCAAAGTCCATGGTCCTTCCACCACACTTGAGACCTCGGGGGAAAAAAAACAGAAACAAAAAGAAAAAAAACCCAACCTATTAGAATAACACAGATTTACCCTCCTTCCTCCTAACCAATTTATCATTGCTTTAGAAATGAAATGTTGGCTATTTTCTTTATAACAGAAGGGACACTTAAAAGATTATATTCATTTTTAGGATAAGAAAATACAAATAACTTTCACAACCACTATTAAATAATAGTTTCATTTCTATAGAAATTTCACTTTAGGGATTATATCAGGATCATTCACAATTCTTTCCAGCTTCTTAAATGGAACAGGAAATTTCATTTGTTTTTATTTAAGATTTTATTTATTTATTTATTTGAGAGAGAGAGAGAGGGAGAGAAAGTGAACTGATTTGGCTTGTGACAGAGTGAGAGGGAGTCTACTTCTCACCCCCACCCCAGTCCTGAGCAGGGAGCCCCACTCAAGAAGCCAGGATCATGACCTGAGCCAAAGGCAGATGCTTAATCAACTGAGCCATCCAGCTGTCTCAGGAACATTTCTTCATTGGCTGTCATCTTGAGGCACTTTGAGTTTAAAATAACAGAATTTCATTCAAACTTAAAGGATGTGTTTTTGGAGCATGTGTGTGACTGAGTTGGTTAAGCATCTGTGTTCAGATCTGTTCCAGGTCGTTGGGTCCTGACATGGAGCCCCAGGATAGACTCTTGCTCAGTGAGGAGTCTGCTTCTCCCTCTCCTGCTTCCCCTGTGTGCCCACTCTCTCTGTCAAATAACTAAATAAAAATTTTAAAAGGGTGTATTTTAAATGGAATAAAGATGCATTAGCTCCCCGTGTTCTATATTGGACCCTAAGATTTTATTCATGTGTAGCTGAAAGTTTGTGCCCCTTTACCAACCTTTCCCTATTTCTTCTACCCTCCAGTCCCTGGTAACCACTTTCTACTTTTTTCTCCCATCCTGGGGGTTGCCTTTTCATTTTCTTAATGGCTTCCTTGGTTGTGCAGAAACGTTTTAGTTTGACATAGTCTCACTTGTTTATTTGGACTTACCCTTTTGTTGTCAAATTTAAATATGTCCTCATCAAGTCTAATGTCAAGGAACTTTGAGAACTTTAAGAACTACAAACAGGGCAGCCCGGGTGGCTCAGTGGTTTAGCGCCGCCTTCAGCCCAGGGTGTGATCCTGGAGATCCCAGATCGAGTCCCACGTCGGGCTCCCTGCATGGAGCCTGCTTCTCCCTCTGCCTGTGTCTCTGCCTCTCTCTCTCTCTCTGTGTCTCTCATGAATAATAAAATCTTAAAATAAAAAAAAAAAAAAACTCTTACACACAGCTCAGCACAGAAGAATCATTTCTAATAGATATTTTCCTGGGCTCATACAGTTATACCAAACACAACCAAAGGCACTCAAAACTCTAAGTAAACAACAAATAGTAAAATAAGTTACTGCCTTCCATCTCAAGATCCTGGTTGACACAAATTGGACATAGGGATCACGGTGGTCAGCAGAGTTAAATACATATACACACATTCACAGATAACATCCCAAATCCTCTCAGTGATGAATGAAAGCTCAAAAGATGGCAACAGGGCTAGTACTAGACAAAATGAAAAGCCAAGTTCTATGTATTCCTATTGTCACGTGTCTCTGAAGGATGCTGGTATAATGGAATTGTTACATATTTGTCAGGCCAGCCAGGGTTATAGCCTACGTCTACTACTTCCTAAGTTTGTAAATGTATGTACTGGGTTTCATCATACCGAGTAAAAGTGACTGTTGAGAACACTATCAGGTAACGTTAAAATGTTGTTGGGCACATAGTACGAATTCACAGGTAAAAGCCACCATATAGGGAGTCCTACTACGTGGGTAGCAACCCACTGGCATGTTAGCATGTGTCGTACTCATGAAATCCCCTCCAGTATGGTCATCATCATCGTAACCGTCATCATTCCCATTTTGTAAACATGAAAACAGAATCCCCAGAGCACATGGGGCAATATGTAAGGTCAAAGCCCCAGCAGATCCTGACCTGAACAGAGGGCACAGGCGTCACCAACTGAGGCACCCAGGCACTCCAAGATTATGACTTTTCTTGAGACTAATAATTTATTTACTCATCTCACATTTGATTCTTGCCTCTAGTTAGTCACTCTGCTGCTCCTGCAGAGTCTGTATGGTGAGGGAGACCAATAATCAGATTTCCAAGGGCACACAACATGCTCATCTCGGAAGATCCTTGGAGAAGCCAGGGGACACTTCAGAAAGATAGAA
The DNA here is from genome assembly GCF_011100685.1 of Canis lupus familiaris. Classification (NCBI taxonomy): domain Eukaryota; kingdom Metazoa; phylum Chordata; class Mammalia; order Carnivora; family Canidae; genus Canis; species Canis lupus. Next base: position 11,243,018 of record NC_049248.1, on the reverse strand, counting down.
AAGTTTGAGCTCAGTCTTGAAGGAATAATGAAAACTCTCAGAAGTGCAGAAGGGGAAAGTGGATTGTAGACAGATGAACGGATTTGTAAAGCACATGGAGATGTGACAGCATGTGAATAAAATGGATGCCTAAAGGTGCAATCCATTCACCTAGAAACACTCAGAAATGCCCCTGGTAGTCTCTTTTCCCACTGTTCTTGACATCACTGACCAGCAGGGTTCTCTTCCTTCATGCTGAGCTCAGCCATCTCAGATTCTTTCCTAGCAAGTTGGTCCAGGTAGCCACTGCCATCAACTGAAGTTGGCAGAGACTATGAAATTTCTGCTAAAACTTCCCTAACTGAAGTGTATAAACCTCTATTTGGTAGAATTTCAGTCTAGGGAGACTGACATTTTACAGTAGGAGAAGCTTCTAGAGTAATTACCTCAGATGAATTCTCATTGTTTGATAGAGCAGATAAGAGCAAAGAGATGTTAGTTTGTTGAAGGTGGATTAGGGGCCAGGAGAGAGGAAGAGCAGTTAAAGGAGCCAGGGTAGGATGTGCTGAGTCACGCTCTGAGGCTTCTGTTCCATTATTTCTTCCTCTTACCACTGAAGGGTGTGAGAGCAAACAGACTGTTTGCCAGGTAGGTAGGGGAGCACCTCCCTGGCCTTCTGAGTGCTTAGATTTTAGTGGCTGCTTTGAAATTTTGTTTCATCCCTCCTCTAATTCCTTGTAGGTATATTGTACATAGCTCCTGCCATAAGACTGCAAATAAATGGTAACTTTGATCTTTCCTGTCCCAAAGGTCACATACAATATTCTATAAAGTTCTCTACTGACCCCACGAGGTGAATTGTTAGAACTTCCTCTCCTTCCACGCTTGATAGAGACTGCAGTGTTGTACGGGGTGGAAATATCCTGTCATTGTTAGCTTATTTTTATGAGACATTCATAAATGATTCAAGTCTTTAACACCTTTTTACAAGCTACTCCTCAGAGTGATACTGAGAACTTGGTCAGCATTGTCATAATCCTTTATGCTTAGGAAAAACTCCCAACTTAGGAGGTGGATGGTTGTCTGAAAGGCACCATCAAAAACAGGGTCTTTTGTCTAACTGGGTTTTATTTTATAGTTTGGTCATGTGCCAATTGGGGAATTAATAGAAATAATGTTATTTTCTTAGTTATATTGGCACAATATTAAATCTCCACACTATGTTGGATGCCTGACACCTAAAAATGTGATATATATTAACCGGTGTAAGTAACTCCATAGATCAAATATATAGCGACCCATATTTATAATATGGAATGCATTGCGTATTTTAATTTGGGTGCTTAGACACAGTAAGAGATTCACATTATGCTCTTTTCTGCTTAGACACAGTAAGAGATTCACATTATGCTCTTTTCTTCTTCATCATCCTCATTTTGCTCCCTTTCCACCCTGCCAGGCAACCATATCGTCTCATCAATTACAGAGATGCCACACTATGTGTTTCTAGGCCTTCCAGCTGTTGGTGCCTCACAGAGAACTGCTCTCTGTTTCCATGCCGAGGTCTGTGGTTTTATCATAGCAGTTGGAAATTAATAAATTTAAGAAGTAAATTTGATGTGTCATGCCAGAAAAAAATGTATTTGAATGTATTGAACTTTATTTGAACACATTTAGAAACATTGTAAATGCATTCAAAAGAATAAAAAGATGACATGCATGTTTTAAATAGGGTTTTAGCTTTTAATATGCATATACTTTCAAACATACAGAAAACTGCAATTGAAGAGTACAATTGCAATTAGGGAAGCGTACAAGAAGAATCCACATGTCTTCTATCCAGATTCATCTATTAATATTTGCCTCTTTGCTGTATTGTTCTCTCTTTCTGTCTGATGATTTGAGGGTAAATTACATAAATTGTGTCCTTTCAGCCCTAACTTTTCAGTGTGTATTCCCTAAGAGTGGTAATAATTTCTTATGAAACAAGAGTCGTGTAAAACCTTGATCTATTTAACATTGATATAATACTTTCATGTAATCTACAGGCTGTATTCCCAAATTGCTAATTAATCCAACCATGATTTGGGAACATTTTTTTTTTCTCCTCCAGAACACAGACCCATTCAAATTTTTTTTTTTAATTTTTATTTATTTATGATAGTCACAGAGAGAGAGAGAGGTGCAGAGACACAGGCAGAGGGAGAAGCAGGCTCCATGCACCGGGAGCCCGATGTGGGATTCGATCCCGGGTCTCCAGGATCGCGCCCTGGGCCAAAGGCAGGCGCCAAACCACTGCGCCACCCAGGGATCCCCCCATTCAAGTACTATATTGGATTGCCATGTTTCTTTAGCTTTTTTTAGTCTGGAATTATTCACAGCTTTTCTTTCTCATATGCCTAATTGCTTTAGAAAATAAAGTTGACCAGTTTTCACAGAAAATCTGAGCCCCTTTTACTGTTTACAGAGACAAAGGAAAGAAACAGAAATTCATTGCAGAAACTCTTCTGTGCCTTCCACTGACTGAGAAGGAAGATCTTCAGGTATAGGTGTCTTATGCAGTGTAATAACTGCCTCAACCATTTAATGCATCATCACGGAATGTGTAGGGTTGAGTAGGTGAGAGTGGTATGATGGGGCAACTATTGCAGAAATAATCATACATACAGTGCAGGGATATGAATTTCCCCTATGCACTCCTCCTGGATCAAGCTGTACCTTTAGGTGTTCAGGTAAATCACTTACCAGCCTCGTATTAACTTATCCTTAAGATGGAGGGCATGAGGGAAGAGGCCACATTATGATTATCAGTAGTGGTTCATTCCCGAGGTAATCTTGTGTATTCCCATCAGAAATACTTTATCCCACTGGCATTTTTAAATTGCTATTTTCCATTCTTCAATATCCCTCCTCTTTCACATACTTTATAATTCCTTATCAGGCTCACAGTTTCCCTTGTCTGTAGAAACCTCTTTACCTGAAATGTGTATTTTTGTGTTTTCCAAGATTTCATCAAGACCCCCCCCCCCCAGACCTCTAGTGATAGGCGTACAGTCAGAATGTTAGGTGCTGAATATTTTGAGGGAACTAATAGTATCCAATACCATCATCAAGCTGTAACAACAGTATGTAGTAACTAAACATTCTATTTAATCCATCTATGAAGGAGAATTACCAAAGGTAGCATGAATCAAGAAAAGAATGAAACAGAGATTTACAGTGTATTTATTACTTTCGTTATTGTTTTGGAGATCCAGGTTAGTGGGTAATGATAATGTAAAAAAAGTAATAATACAGGCAATAAACGTGAAAGATGAAATCTGTGGCCAGTATTAATGTTGCTTCATTTACAACTTTCTGTTCTGTTGACAGACTGCCAACAAAAAGAATAATTCACGGAAATATCTGCACAGTGTAGGAATTGAAGTAACTGTAGAGTTTGATGTGGATAAAGGAGAGAAAGTGAGAGAATATTGTGGTTGGGTCTCAAAGTGTGCAGGCACATAGTTTTCTTGCATAGTAAATGGTCTCCCAGCCCCTTATGAATGGCATTACTTTGGGTTTCTGGCAGGAGGAAGAGACTTTTAAGTAGAAAATTTTGGATTATTGAATATCATTATAAATGTTCTTTGCCTTTTTATAAAAGGGTATTTTGATTTCTCATTTAATAAATGACAAACCCTGTTTAGTTATGGAGGGAGAAGCTAATTTTTGAAAATTGGAAGGACATATTTTATTTTGGTGTTAAGTGTTTATTCAAAGGAGGATTAAAAATAAGTTTTATAGGAGTGCTTTTGTGGTTCAGTTGGCTAAGTGTCTGCCTTTGGGTCAGGTCATGATCTTAGGGTCCCGGATGGAAGCATACTTGACCTACATTATTACATTAGTTTTCAGTGTACAAGATAGTGATTCAGCATTTCTATACATTGTGAAGGTTCACCAAGAAAAATTGAGTTACCATGCACAACAAACAAAATGGTTGCATATTCTTAACTGCTGTCCTGTGTTCCTTATGTATATCTTTTCTCCCTGTACCTTATTTATGTTATAAATGTATTCTTGCACCTTACATCTGCTTTTCACTCCTATTTGACCATCCTTCCATCCCCTGCCTTCTGGTAGGCAAAGGATAATTAGTTCTGTTTTGTTTTGTTGGCTCATTCGTTTTGTCTTTTGGATTTCATGTATGCATGAAATCATATGGTATTTATCTGTCTCTGGTTGACTTCTTTCAGTGACCATTACACTCTCTAGATCCATTTGTATTGTGGCAAATGGCAGGATTTCCTTCTTCCTTAGAGTGAGTAATATTCCATTGTGTATGCGTACCACATCTTTACCCATTCCTCTATTCAGGGCCATGAGGGCTGCTTCCACAGCTGGACTCTCATAAATAATGATGCAGTTAACATTAGGGGTGCATATATTTGCAAAATAGTGTTTTCACTTTCTTTCAATAAATACCCGAAAGGCAAGTGCTGTATTGCATTGTAGTTGTATTTGTAACTCTTTGAAGAATCACCATGCTGTTTTTTATAGTGGCTGTGCCAGTGTGCATTCCCACAAACACTGCACAGTGTTTCCTTTCTACACACCCTCACCTCATAATAGAACTTACATACATTGAAGGACTACCAGAAGTCAAAGGAGTTCATGAGGTAATTCTCTCTGTGTCTAAGCTAAGAAAAGGATGTGTACATTGCTCATCTGAACATGACAAACTCCCTTACTGGTCTCAAGGATAAAATGTTTCTGCTTTGTAATATTGGTGGGAGTGAAGTCCCCACAAAATTATTAAAATCAGAGCTAGATAAATCTGCACAATACACAACATTAGGAGTCTTTCAGGGCTGTATCTTCCAACCTGCCCTTCTTGTCCTCTAACCAAGAACCATGACTTAGAAGGAAAACAAGAGCCAGGACTTTAATGCTGATGACTTTATTGATGAATTGAAGTCAGAGAAAGGAAAGGCCATGATGACACGACTGAAAAGTCCATGGTCACCAGTTGAGCTCTCAATTTCTAAAACAAAGAGAAGAATTTTAGACAGAAATATTCGTTAGGCCTGAAATTGATCCATGTCAGTGTTTCTCCTAGTGGGTACTAGAAGACACTACAAGCATCATGTTAAGGGAGAGAAGTAGGATGTCAGAGGAACAGGCCAGGAGAGAGTAAAGGGAAGAGAAGAGAGGAGAGAAGAAGAGGACAACAGGGAAGGTAGAAATGGGAAAGTTATAGGCGAATATAAGAATGAGCATGAAAATAAAAATTGTTTGAAGGAAAGAACACTTGATTGTAAAAGGAGGAGAGATTTTAAGGGTTAGCTTAAGGCAAGGAGAGTCATAGCATGAACAACAATTTTAAGAGAGATTGAAGTGAAAATTTAACTAAGACAAAAGAGAAACAAGAAAAGAGAATTAGGAAATATCAAAAGAAATTCAGAAGATTATTGAATAAGAATGGAATTAATACCTAGAAAATCACAGGAGGTCCTCTTTACTTGGTTTTTCTTGTCACTGTCCACCATGCTGGCCACCTGCACCCTGTTGGCTACTTGGGCCCTGTGGGCCACTTGGACCACCTTGGGATCCTGGACGCTGTTGGCCTCCTGGACCCTGTGGGCCACTTGGACCACCTTGGGATCCTGGACGCTGTTGGCCACCTGGGCCCTGTTGGCCTGCTGGACCCTGTGGGCCACTTGGACCACCTTGAGATCCTGGATGCTGTTGGCCATCTGGACCTTGTTGGCCTGCTGGACCCTGTGGGCCACTTGGACCACCTTGGGATCCTGGACGATGTTGGCCACCTGGCCCCTGTTGGCCTGCTGGATGCTGTGGGCCACTTGGACCACCTTGGGCTCCTGGACGCTGTTGCCCATCTGGACCTTGTTGGCCTGCTGGATGCTGTGGGCCACCTGGACCACCTTGGACTCCTGGATGCTGTTTGTCATTTGGCCCCTGTTGGCCTGCTGGACCCTGTGGGCCACTTGGATCACCTTGGGATCCTGGATGCTGTTGGCCACCTGGTACCTGTTGGCCTGGTGCATGCTGTGGACCACTTGGACCACCTTGGGCTCCTGGACGCTGTTGGCCATCTGGACCTTGTTGGCCTGCTGGATGCTGTGGACCACTTGGATCACCTTGAGGTCCTGGACGCTGCTGGCCACCTGGGCCTTGTTGGCCTGCTGGATGCTGTGGGCCTCTTGGACCTCCTTGGGCTCCTGGATGCTGTTGACTACCTTGAACTTGTTGGCCTGCTGGTCCCTGAGCGCCACCTGGACCATCTTTGCCAGGTTTGCTGTACTCCGCTCCATATCCTTCTTCAGGTTTCACTTGTGATTCCTCTGGGTTTTCTTTCAACAATTCATCATCTATTTAGGGAAGAGAACACAAATTCAGAAAGGAACAAGTGAAAAGAAAGTTTAGCTACAAACTACAAGGAGACATGCACAGAAGTACAAAGCCGAAATGGAATTAGAAATAAGATATAAGGAGACCCCAGGTGGCTCAGCAGTTTAGCACTGCCTTCAGCCCAGGGCCTGATCCTGGAGACCCGGGTTTGAGTCCCATGTCAGGCTCCTTGCATGGAGCCTGCTTCTCCCTCTGCCTGTGTCTCTGCCTCTCTGCCTGCCTGCCCTGCCCTCTCTCTCTGTGTGTCTCTCATGAATAAATAAAATATTAAAAAGAAAATTTAAAAAAAAGAATTAAATAAGATATAACTGGTGTCTGTGGTACTAGGTAGTGACCAGGGACTAGATCTCAGAAAAGAAGAGGCAATAAGATCCTGGCTTTGTGACAGTGCATGCACTTGGGTTAGCAATGGTCCAACAATCCTGGAATATCCTCCCTTGCCCTATCATCTGTCACCTTCTAAAAATTGTGAAGTCTGTGGCAAAAAAAGTATAAATAAAGCCTACCCTTTAGTGTTTCCTTTTGCACATTTCTGGTACCTATAATGGAGTATAAAACCTCTGCATCTCTCTCTCTCTCTCTCTTTAGAAACCTCTAACACCTCATGCAGGTCTCTCAAGCTCACAACCCTAAGTTCAAAAATCACTTGATCTACCAACTGAGCCAGTGAGCCCCTTCCACAATTTTAAGTATTTTTTATGAGTAATCCCTCACTGTCTGTGGCATCTTTTTTCATTCATTTCTTCATTTTCTCCTAGCTATCTCTCTTATCATCGCTTTCCTCAGGATTAATATAGACTTTATTGAATGCCCAAGAAGTATAATTGCACCTTTTGCAGATGCTAAGATTCCAAGCTGAAAAGACATAGCCTGTGCTCTCAGGCCACTTACTCCTTATTGTTGTCACATTAGCAAAGAAATCGATGCATCACTTGGTTTTCAAAGATCTCTCTGTTGCCCATAGATTAAATATCAAATTGACTTTGCCATTTGTTAACACCCTTCACACGATGAAACTAACCCACATCGCCAGCTCTATCTTCTTAGATTCACTTCAACCTTACTGATTATTCAGTGTTCCTAGATTATTGACAATAATATGGAGAGATTTAGCCTTGGATTTCACTCTGCTTTCCCCTGGGCCTCCCCACTCCACAGTCCAGACCACCTGGCATATCCAGTATGCCTCTCCTCTTTTCTCCCTGTTCTGAGCCCTGAAATACCTTCTTTTGCCCCAGTTTTGACTGTGATCCTTGTTATGTGCAAGATAATCTTCCATTGGATTCTGTGTTCCTTAATGATAGGAACAATATTTCATTTACTCTGCAGCCTTTATACCAAGTACAGGATCCTGTCATGGTTATTATCAAGTATTCCATTTTATTGACTCAGTGATGGGATAGAGCATGTGGATAATGAAAGCATTTCTTTGAGGAATCCTCAAATAGGCATGTTCAGAAGGAAAGCAATGACCACACTGTCTAGAGCTGAGAGAACTCTTAAAATGAATGCAAATCATTACCCTCTACAAACGATTTTTCCCCCTTGTTTGGTCTTTTTGTAATGTTGAACTATTAAGATAAAACTATAGAGTATGATGGTTGAAAAAGGAATTATTCAAGGTAAAGCATGATTGTTCAAAGCAAAAAAAATTCATAGGCCTTTTGGATTATTTTTATTTACCCGGAGTTCCTAGAATCCATCTAGAAAATTCTAAATAAGCTGATTGAGTAAAAAATAACTCACCTACTAATTGGAGTGTCTCATCTTCCTCTTGAGGGGTTTCCACAAAGAAAGAACAAACAGTGACATATGAAATGATCTCATAATCTGAACTGAAGGGTCATTGACAAACTAGGAACTGGGGAAAATCATTAAACTTCCAAAGGTTTTCATTAAGCACAAAATGCTTCTTTGATATATACTCAATTTTGCCACTTCTTTGAGGGCATGACTTAAAATTCATTACCTACCCATGTACTCTAGTCTTTTTTTATCCTCCATTTACACACATTTTTACCACATCATTTAAACTGACTTCATTTTTTTTTCATTTGAAGTGTGTACCATTAATAGTGGCTTCAAAATTCACCTAATGTAAGAAAACCTAGATAAACAGGTATCAAGGCTTCAATAACAAGGCATTAAGCATTAGTGTTGTAAATGAATAAGGTGGAAGGGTAAGGTTACTAATTAAACAGCTACAGCACTTGGGTGAAATTACACAGTATCTTTCTGATTCAAATTAGTTAAATGTTAGTACAGATAATTTCCCTACAAAAATAAGGCATTTGTGTTATTCAATCATTAGTCATTGTTTGTAGAAGGATGTAGAAAAAAACCCGTACAGGTGATTGGGGGTGTCGTATTCTGCTGACTTTCAGGTACTGTTTAGGTTTTTGACACAAGAGATTCCCAAGGGAAAAGGAAGGATGAAGCCCTATCTTACAATATGACTGAAGCCCCTGGAACCTAAAGGCTTGTTATTCCTTTCCTAGATTCAGTTTTGAGCACTCTCAAGAGACAAAACACTAAGCATAAATATAACATATGATATGTTCTAAAGAGAAACAGAAAGGATTGTGTCCTTCAACAAGATTTTTATCTGGGTCTTTTAGAACTTGGGTTAAAAAAAAAAGAAATCAATAAGTTTTAATATACTTTGATAAAACTCCACCTCTACATTTTAAAAGACAAGTAACTTGAGATGGAAGGAGTTAAGAAAATGCCTAAGAGAACCCAAAATAATAATGTTTGGATACAATGGAACAACATTTCCCAAACTAGAAAACTAGTACAGATCATTGGTTCTGAAACAGAAATGACAGAGTCATCTAAGTTTTACCCATTACACAGGATGCATAATGAAGAGCTGCAATCCTTGTAAGATGTCGCTGAGGTTATGTGACCTCTTGCAACAGAGAAAATTTGAGAAGGGAAACTGACTACAACATGTAGCTTCCTGGCTACACTAACATGATTTCATTATTCCAGAAAATTCTTGCCCAGAAAGAGAAATGATTCCGATACTTATCATTTACTTCTGAATTGCCTCAAAATCATTTAAACAAACATTAATCTGTTCAGCTTGTTAATGGTATCAACTGTTTCTTCTCCAAGACTCTTGCCATCACCTCAGCTCATTTGGCCCCTAAACTCTTAAATCATGGACCTTACTCATCCCGAAAAAAGCTCTCCTTAAAGTAGACCCTAAAACCTTATCTGTAAAGATCCCAACTTACCTTTTTTCCCCAGAGACTCTCTCCCTTACCAAAGGTAGAATAAACTCATGTTAGCCTTAATGACAAAATTTTGGTGGTATATTCTGAGCATCTTCCCTTTAGAATTCTCTTAAGCTCTATTTTACTAGTTAAGTTACTCAAGAGTTTGAGAAATCTTTATGCAATACTCAGAGGAACATAGCACTGCAGTTTATTGAGTGTAATGCTGCCATTGGAAGTAGGTGAGTTCGGGATAGAGGTTAAGAAGCAAACCAATATGGGAACAAGAAGAGATGGGGGGCAAAGAAATATATGTGTTGAATAGGGATATTAACTTGAAAATAGTTGGCATACTGCAGACAATTCAGTCATTTCTGATGGAGTAAAAGCTAAAACAGAGTTCACAGGATTAGATACAGAAATCATGGGCTTGAAAGCTGACAAGGTTGAGTCTATAACTCAGCTTTCTCACTCTCTAATCATGAATGTTCTGCAGAATATTTAGACTCCAAAGCTAGGGTTCAAGTGTCAACTGTGAATAAAAATATGTACTTCAAAATGTTGCAGTGAATAATGAATGACATAAAATACATACAAGATAAGGCATAAATTAAATTCCCCGTACAGACTATTTAAAAAGGAAAACAACTCTCTTCTCAGAATTTTACTGTTATTTCCCACCTAATATCCAAACTACCACAAAACAGAGAGAGATAAACTCAAAATAAGGTTATAAAAATAACCACTTATAGATCCTTTGTAAAGTGTCTATGCCTTTCAGAAAAGTCAGCAACTACCTTTTTAGAATTTTGAGCAGCAACTTTGTCTCAGCAGATGGCAACAGATTTAAACTCAAATAATCCATGAGCATTTCATGTCTTTAGATTCCAAGTTTTTGAATTAGACTGTCTCTATACAATGACAATACATTTAATTAGAGAATATCATTTTTTTTCAATTTGTCATTCTTTGTTTTAGAAGAGGCCAATATCTGGTTGTTGGCAGCCATTGAAATACTTATCTGGATTTTGACTTTATATCTGAATATTTGGTACCCCTAAGATATGCTATCCATCTTTTCTGATTAAAAGAGCCATGATCCATAAAGAATTAAACTTTCTCTTTTATTGTGTACACATTCTCCCAGCATTGCCTGAAAGTACCCATTTCTAGGACTTTTGAGATTTCCTATAAATGCATGCCTGCCACATGGTTCCCTAAGCAGACATAGAAGTATTCAAAAAAAATCATACAATGGAGAAAATGAATAGGACCTACTAACTATCAATATTATGAGGGATAAAGAAAATTTAACACAAATTTTTAATATTTGTATATGGCCAATGTTCAAAAATAAAGGAATTGATCTATCTAGGTGAATTTTAGAACATTCAATCAATTTAGATTATTTTTTTTCACACAAAGAGTGAATAAGTGGAAGTCCAAACTTCCAAAAACAGCAAAGGTCACATCATGAAGATATTGACTTGACACTTAGGCCTAGGACTTCAGAGAGATACTTGCAATCAGTGGAAAATAGAAACTAATGTTTTCTCCACTTTGATGAACCTATTCTTGGAATATCAAGCACTTGAATTGTTAGAAAGGTCAATTCAACCTTAATCTTCTCCAAGAATGTTACCCGTGTGCTTGCATGATCTTCTATCTCCCCAACTTACCTTCATCGATGCCCTGAGCAGAGCCCAAGGCCAGCAAAGCCATTGACAGCAAGAGCAGTAGCATCTTGGTAGGAATCATGATGTCTGTCTCTCCCTCTCCTGATGTTGCAGGAAACTCAGACACACTCCTGCACAATGTAAATTAATTTATCACTAGCTGTGCTCAGACACTGAGTTTGTTAAAAAGGTGGGGACTCAAAGGAGTACAATCCTTTGTGTCCAGCATACTCCATAAAATTTTATCAGGGGCAAAAATTCTTTCTTTGGCCATAAATTGAAGAAGTAACAAGACTTTTCTGATCACTCTTAGCAAAGTACCTGGCTAATTATGAGCCAGTTGGGGATAAAAATATTCCCTCCGTCCACATAAATTCAGCCGTTACTCTTTCTGAAAATTCAGTTTGCTTTTGTAAGATGTGAAAGATACGCTCCCTGTACTGGAAGGAAGGAAGACATTCTTTTTTTTTTTTTTTTTTTTTTAGGAAGACATTCTTATCACCAAAGACAGGGAATTTGAGACTGAGCAGTCTGTTTAAGCAAACCGTGTTCAACTAGTCTTTATCTTCCTATTTGCTTCTTCACCACTGATGTCTTGTAGCCCACACTCGTCTGTCTTGTGGATTCCTTACAAATGTATTGTTGGTCTAAAGGATATACAAGCTTCCTGCTCTGCTCACTCCTATAGCTCTTCCTTCCCTCTTGAGGCTTCTGAAACATCAAGAAGTTGCACATAAATGATAGGCTGAATGGTATAGTGCCTCAGAGGAAATGGGGAGTCCTTCTTCTACAGACCACTGGCAAAAGTTGGCAGATATGAAAGAATAAAATGAAAAAGAGGTCTGAACATGGAAAAAAATGAAACACTTATCCACCATCAAACAAGTGTGCAATTACTTCTACCTGAACTTCATATCCCTCCCAGCATCCACTACCACCTAGGTGTGATTCTCCTGCATCTTGCATGATGCTAGGATGCCACGCTATGGTCATTGTTTGAATCACTTCTGTACTATCTGCTTTATACATGATGTATGGATGTTCAGTTATCAATTGCAAGAGTTCTCATGGTCTTACTAGTTTGTTCTTAACATACTTCTTATTTGAAGTTTCTTTTTAAAAATATATAACATGAAAACAAAAAATAAGGCAAAATAGACAATGCAATGGACAAAAAAGAATAGGAGGTAAAGTATAAGAATAAAATAATGGGTGATGAGATCTACACCTATAATTGGAAATTTCAGTTGGCTACTTTGTAATAACATCTGAGGTTAACTTGTAGAGTAAATTAACTTTTAATGTGATAGAGGTTCTATGTTAAAAAGAAATACCACATTTTAAAATAGTGGAATTCATAAGGATAAAGAGGTTCAGATAAGATACTGCAATAGGTATTATCAATCTGTTCCAATCACTTCTTTTTTCATACTCATTCTGTAGCACACACGGTATAATTACTGCAAGCCTAGCTATAGGAGAGTCATTCAATCACATAGACTCCATTTTCGGTCCTTTCTCCTTGCCCTTCTTAATCTCTTCTTATTTTATTCTAACAACTTACCTTGGCCTTAGGACCCCAATGCCATATCATATGTGTCACTTATTTCTATCAGATAATCTAGCAGTAAAATGTTGAACTTAGCACTTCTTTATACACTACTCTACTAAATATATTAAGTCTTACTCTAAATGAAGATAGTCTGTTCCAGAAATAAGCCACATACCACATTTCCTTTGTATCTTCTATAGGAATATATCTTTAATTTAAAGCTCATAGTTTGATGAAGGCTGAATTTCTAAAATTATATTTCAAACAACAATTTCAACAAATATATTAAGTATATTTGCAAAAATTTATTTTTATTGATCAATTTGATGAGGGTATCAACATGAACCCTTGTGTTTTGATTGATTAGTACAATTACCTTTGAGAAATACTATCCAAAATAAAACAAATTGCTCCCTAAAATTTCAAGAGAATATAACTAACGTAAGTGGGCAAAATTCTTAGGCGGAGGTAAGAGTAAGTTTAGAAATGTTAATCTGTGGGACTCCTGGATGGCTTAGCGGTTGAGAGTCTGCCTCTGGCTCCGGTGTGATCTTGAGATCCAGGGATTGAGTCCCACATTGAGCTCCCTGAGAGGAGCCTGCTTCTCCCTCTGCCTCTTCTCATCTACTGAGCCCCTAACAGATTACGTGTGGGGTGGGGATGGGTGAGTGGGGAGTGGAGTTGTTAAAAAGTCATGAAGACAACTGAAACGAAGATGTGAGGCAAAGCAATAAAGATATATTGAGGGTAGGGCTGGTTTTGGCAGAGAAGAATCAGATCTCCTACAGGAAGTGACATTGCAGTTGTGCAGGGAAGAATTTCTTCTGCCCTTCAGTATCCTTTTGGCTGAACTAAGAATAAAATGTATGTTGTAACTCAGGCCCCAGTGTGCAAGAGCACATGGCTGAAGGGACTCCAAAACAGATCAGGTTAGGACACTTGCCCTGACAAAATCCAAAGGCATAGAAACAAGTGCTCGTGAAATAAGAAAGGAATTGATTGCAGTGAGGCCAACCCTGGAAAGACACAGGCCAATATCTCAGAGACTGTCTCCAGGTGCTGATACAATTTCTTGGTTCATAGGAGGCAAATGTGGGGCAAAGGTCAGAGGTCATGTGTGTAGGCAGTAAAGGTCAGTTCAATCATTGTCTGGGGGTCAATCATGCAGGGTCTTTCTAGCATTTCTAGGGCTGAGGGTAATTTCTGTTCTCATCACCGGATGCTTTGCATACAGAGTCTTTGCCTGGTATAAGATACGCTGTAAAGATTAAATCTGTTAGAAAATACAGATTATGAACAGAACTGAGGTAAAGTCTTTCCACATGAGACAGATTAGCAGGAGAAAATAAAATTTTATTTTCTACATATGGGGAATCTACACACACAGGAGAGTTCCAAAGACAGGCAAAATAAGGTATACATGGCATTCTGAACTAAGAAGGGTGTAGGGGTCTGGGACTCCAAAGGGAAAGAGTTCAATTTACAGGAAGATGAAAAAGACTAAGTGTTTGGCAAACAAATGTTTGAGCCACTCAGAAACAATAGGACATACAGGACTTTGATCAAGCAGGCTTCTGGGGTTCCTCTCTGTCTACCATAGCTAGGTATGTACTGATCTAACTCAGGTGATAGCTCTCCTGCTGGAGCAAGTCCTCATCTCGATTTTTCTTAGCCAGTTGAGGGGAAGGTAAAGAGCTTTTCCTGAATCTGTGGAGTCTTGAATCCTTTGTAACTCAAAGATCATGTTCATGCCAAAGATTTTTCTCTTTGGGTGGTCTGCCCTGGTCCTACACAGGCAACTCTCTTTCTGTTTCTATCTTTTAAAAAAGATAAGGGCAGAAGTTAGGAAACAGGATTGTTAGCATCAACAAGTGTGTAAAGTGAGGTGGGCAGCTGGTGGTAGGTCACAGGGGCAGCTGCAGGAGTGACTGGAGAGCTTTAGAGATCAGCGACCAAGTGAACATGTTGGTATGTTTCAAGTAATAGAAAGTAGGCCCAGTAGGTAACTGAAGAACCGTTTTTAGAATCATGGACCCATTCCACACTGTGGTTTCCCTACCATCTTTCCTTAAATTCTGTATTCTTATATTGATGTGGCCCTTTACATGAATTCCTTTTTTTTTTTTTATAAATTTTTTTTTCAATTTTTATTTATTTATGATAGTCACACAGAGAGAGAGAGAAAGAGAGGCAGAGACACAGGCAGAGGGAGAAGCAGGCTCCATGCACCGGGAGCCCGACGTGGGATTCGATCCCGGGTCTCCAGGATCACGCCCTGAGCAAAGACAGGCGCTAAACCGCTGCGCCACACAGGGATCCCTCTTTACGTGAATTCCTATGGCTATCTTAAAAGCTTAATAGAAATATCTATTTCTACCTTTTCATTTCCTTTGCTGTTTTAAATGGCAACATTTTTTTAGTCTTACCTGTGCCATGCACTGTGTGAAGGACTTTATAAGCTTATCTCATTCAATCCCTATCAAAATATTATAAGTATGCCCTACTATTTTTCTCATTTTGCAAATAAGAAACCTAAAACCTATGCAAGGTCCAGCATAGAAAGATTAGTGGGACTCAGAGGGTCCATTTCAAGGTTTATAATCATCTTAGCCCTCTCTTATTCTGGTTATGATGGATTCCTGATTTACTTAAAAATGGATAGAAGATAAGTTGGAAAACCATAAGGAAAAGAATACTAGCATTTTTAAGCTGCTACTATATGCAAGGCTTTGCTAGCTCAGGTAGGCCTTGTAAAAACCACAACAGTTCAGTGAAATGTTCCTCATTTGATGGATAAGGAGACTGAAGCTCAGAATCATCCAAACATGTGATGTAGTCATCACTACAAGACAAATAAAAAAAATAAGGAATCCAAGATATTTATGGTTCACTAAACTTCCTTCTCTTCTGTATAATACCCACAGCTTTCCAAGACATAATTCTGAATTTCCACTTCACTTTCTTCTAAGTTTTTTTTGTTTATTTATCTATCTAGTTTCTACCCCATGGGTGGGCTCACACTGACCACCCCCAGGTCAAGAGTCATCATACTCCCCTACTGAGCCAGCAATTCATGCCCCACCTCCTGTTTCTGAAAGAGAGACTCAGTATTGGCCTGTGAGGGTTTTCCCTGAATCTGACACAATTTGATTAAAAAATTATTTAAAGCTTTCTCTAGAAACTTGTAAGTGCTCTTTACTTAACATCCCAATAGTATAAGTAAACCCAGAAATAGATGGAGGAGAAAATCACCAGCCTTGCTTAATACCCTGTATATCCAAGGCCAATTTAAAAGAGCCCATCACTCTAAGAAACAGCCTTTTGGGGTGGTAGGAATGGGAACTTTTGTGGAAATGGGACTCTTCCATTTCAAACTGAATCCTCAAATTTCCCTCTCCTGAAATGTTACTGCTCCAAGGACACCCTTTGGTATGGAAATTTGAGAACAAACTGCGGGCTTTACCCATGGAAAATCAAACACATGTTTTCTAAACTGATTTCTACCACTTGGGGTATGTTTAGAAAATAATACTTTTTCTGATGTATATGATGAATGTGTCTATAACAAAATAAAACCAGTTATCCTCAACTGGATGTGGTTCTTTCATTTTCTCCTTTAAAATGTAAATGTCTAAATCAACTTTATGAATCTAAATTTAATCATAATTTGAAGTTACAATGAATATCAGAGAATATTTTTCCTATATTTAATTTTAATGTGAAGACAGTGAAGTGAAACTCAGAGTGTATTAATGATTCTTCCAAATTCATATTACTCATTATGGGAGAAAACTCAGAAGTCAAAACTGGGTCTTGACTCCCGAGAAAGCTTTCTTTCTGTGTACCTTATATATTTATGACAACTTGCAATAGGTGTTACTATAGCCCTTTGGGGGTCTTTTGTCCTGAGTGCTTCCTTGAATACAAAGCCTGGGGATCCCTGGGTGGCGCAGCGGTTTGGCGCCTGCCTTTGGCCCAGGGCGCGATGCTGGAGACCCGGGATCGAATCCCACGTCGGGCTCCCGGTGCATGGAGCCTGCTTCTGCCTCTCTCTCTCTCTCTCTCTCTCTCTCTGTGACTATCATAAATAAATAAATAAATAAAAAACAAAGCCTGTACACTGTTCTCTCTCATTCAGATAAAAAAGGTTAAGTGTCCATCACAGCCCTTAAGAATAGTATACAGAATTTTGGTTTCTGAATACAGCAAAAAGTTGTGCAGAGTTACTAGAAATCATAAAACATTAATTGACAGAGACAAAAGTGCTAATCAGAAAACAAAAAAGTGAAGATATTTGTGAGTCTTTGGGAAAAGCTCATCTCCTGAAGTTACAGAAACTCATTCAAAACACCAATAAAAGTGAAAAAACCCACATAATAAAAGGTAAAGGATCTGAACAGATGCATCAGAAAAAGGAAATCCAAAGGCCAGTAACATAAGAAAGCATGCTCATCTTTATTAATCATCATGGAAATGCAAATGAAATAAATAAGTCAGATAAGCTTTAAAAGAACAGAGGCATATCTTTTTTAAAAAAGGAAAGGAAGCAGAACACTGGACTCCCAGTCTGGTTCTTCAGGACGGCAGTTGGAACAGGTATATTTCTGCTGCTCCTGAAGGAGTACAATACACTCAAGGGCTGAGAAACATCAGAAGCTAGAAAAAAGCATGCTTGGTGAAAGGAAAGGGCTTATAGGAAGGGATCTCCTGTTTCTCACCTAGTCCTTGAGGCACTGACTTTGCTCCCCATACATCAAGAGTTTCAAGAATCAACTGACAAGTCCTTTAGCTTCACTGAGGAGGCAGTCACCAAGTATGTTCATATGTACAATGGTATCAAGCTGTAGACTTGGATCTGTGCACTAGACTGTGTGTAAGTTACTCCTCAACAGAAAGAGAAGTTGGTGAAAAGCATAAAGTAAGACTAATTCTCCAGCTGAAGTAACCTTGAGCTCAAGAAAGAAGCTACCTCTAGGGACAGGATTCATGGGCCTAAAGAATTTCACTCTAGGAAATAACAGTGACAGACACAGTAATAAAGGGCTGAGAGGTTTGAGGCTCCTACTGGGGATGAAGACATACATCATTCAAAGCAGAAAACTTCATGAAGAGTAAGGATGTTTAGAGTTCTTTTGCGCATAAGAGAGTCCTGTTTAAAACAATCCTGTAGGAGCCACTGGGGCCTGAGTCTGTGAAGCATCTGACTCCTGATTTTGGCTCAGGGAATGATCTTAGGGTCATGAGATCCCGCCTCCCTGTGGGGCTTTATGCTCAGCAGCTTGAGATTCTCTCCCTCTGCCCCTCCCCCTTGCTCCTGAGCTCTCTCTCTCTGTCTCTCCCTAAAATAAATAAAGAAATCTTTAAAAATTCTTGTGAAAGAACTCAGTTCCCACTTAATTTGTGATGCTAGGACCGTGAGATACAACAAGGAAATGGGAATTCAGAGGCTTCTCATAAACTAATGGGAAAGAGTAATTTCTGAAGTAAACTGTAGACAATGTTCCTAAAGTTTTAAAGTTAGAAGTTTGCATTCTGCTCTCTGACAGAGAATCTATAGAGAAAGCATAAGATCTCTGCTAACTTCTTAAAGGAGGGATTTCTTCCGGTGGATATTAGCTCATGATATGTGGATTGTGCACTTCTAGTAGAATTTGATAGTTGAAGCTCAAAACAGTATTTTTTCCTTTTTTGTTTCATTTTGCCATTTTCCTACTTCTGTGACTGGCAATAGTAATGAGGGAAGATTGCTTTTGCTCATTAAATGTTATTGCTCCGGGCTTATCCTAAACTTAAGTCCAGAGACATTTTGTAGTTTTTAATGTGCAAATTTTTTTTTGTTCTTAAGGAAATAGAACATATGAGATGCTGCTGTTGAACAATAAGGGGCTATTTTTCAACTTTAGTGATTCAAGGGTCTATAATTTTTCAAGTGACAGAGGGCTCAAGCACAATTACAACAAAAGGAAAGTAGAATCCAACTAAGAATTTGAATGGCTAGGATAAGATGCACAGAAGTTGACTTTGCAGAGGAGACGAGGTTGGACTGCAGTATCTTTTTTTTTTTTAATTCTACTGTATAAGGCATTCTCTTTGAAAAAGTAATAATATGAGGCATTTTTTTCTTTGGTGGTGTTTTCCATTGGAAGCCTTGGATTCCTTAAGTCCCTGTAAGCGCAGTTGGTTTGTAATGGTGTTTATGGAGAGAAAGGCTTGTTTACCCTGCTAAATACACTTGCGTCCTTCCTCCTATGTCTCCAGTCCTTCCTCTCACCCTCTGCCCACCTCTCTTGCTGCTCCCTTTCGGGGGAGGAGGGGATTTACTAATCTTTTTGTTCAGCAACAAAAATATCAGGGCATGATCTGGCCAATACCATGAGAGTACACTTTCTTGTTCATGCGCTTCCTGGAGAAAATCCTAGCTGGCCTTGTGCCCTTAAGGAAGACTGATCATTTTCTCCCCATCATGTGGCTAGGTCGGTAAGGACTCGAGGGTCCCTCTTGGGCTCAGCCTCTGTGAGATATATGGAGAGAGATAAAGAAGGCCAGAGGCCTCACTTAAACCACCAGACTTCCAATCCATTTTATCGCACAGTCCTGCACTACCTACTGCTCACCCAGATGATTTCCAATGTTACAAAGAAAGTTTTCATACACACATTTAATTTGTTAAAATATTGGATATACATTGACCATCACTTACACTAAGTCTGGTCAATCTGAGGAGAGTCAATGTATTTTAGCAAACCTAAGGATATTGGTGCAGTTGATGTGAAGGAGTTTTATATAGAAAGAAAGGGGAAAAGCAATGTGTGGTCAGACACGTGACTGGTGCTGGATTTGTTAATATTCCTGAGACAAAGATTGAAGAGTTGAGTAAGGCTACAAAGAAAAGTGAGTAACAAAGAGTGATAGGTCCTTATGTGTATTTGTAAACACGACACATGTGAAGTCCTTTCACTTGAGTCAATTACAAGATGTTCATGGGTATTTGTATCACTCCATGATTTTTCACCTTGTGTTCAGACCTGGCTTCTGCATTCTGTGTTAGAGGCTGCTCCACGGCAGTGTGCTTTTCTTTTGTCCACTCTTCTTTTCAAACAATCTTCTCGGAGAAGACCCTTAAGGCAAAAATCTAATGGAAGGATCCTCGGTGACTCTTTTAATGACATCTAAGGCCTCAATCAACTCTTCTAGCAATGCTTCTTTAACAATTCTTTCCTTCCTACTGGCTTCAACTCCCATTACTCTGTCACATGACTCTGGAAAGGTCACCCATCCTCTCCACGTGCCCTGAATGCTTTGCCTGCAGATAGAGAGGCCCTGTGATACTTGGCATGTACATGACCACTGAGAGAACATCCGTGGCTGCCAGTGAGCCCACAGTGCACACCCTGAGGAGGATGTCCTGTGAAAATACCTCAGGCCACAAACCTCATCGAGACAAGAGATATATTTCAGTGGTCGCTTGCCTTGATTGGAGCTCGAGTGTCTTTATTCTCCCCTCAGTTCTTTCACCAGTGGCAGGGACCTGCCCCTCCCTCATCTCTACCCACAGAGAGTATAGGTAGAGAACAGAGGGTATTTTCTGTTGCCTTATTTAAAGTAGCCCAAATCAGATATCCTGGCCCATTTTTCTCCTCACTAATATGCCCCCAAGTGCCTAGAAATGTGCCTAGGATATGGTGAGCAATCAGCATATATCTGAAATGGTAGATAATACTTATATATTAATTGCTAATTATATTGATTCCACAAATGGCAATACTTGTAATTTCCACTCTAAATTTTAAATATTAATGTAATAATATATTTGTATACTAGTTATATATAAACTATTTATATATTATGTTATTTATATATATATATTTCTATATTAAAATCCTTAACCTAAAGGATATTTCTTATGGAGGCACCTGGGAATAAAACTCAAAGGAACAACACAAGTAATGAAAGAAATTTTATAGTCAGTGATCTTTGAGAAATAAGCAGGAAGTATTAATTTTTGATTTGCCATAGGCCATTCAGGTGCCCATAACAAAATACCACAGGCTGGGCAATCTACTTCTCACAATTCTGGAAGCTGGAAGTCCAGCAGCAGACTGCCAGCATGGTTGGGCAAAGGCCTTCTTGTGATTGCACACTGCCAGCCCTCCCTGTGTGCTCGCATGGTGAGTGGGGGAGGAAGAGGTGGGACCTCAGAGGGATCTCTCAGAAAAGCAATGATCCTGTTCTCAAAGCTACCATCCTCTTGACCTTAGCATCTCCTTGAGGCCCTACATCCTAATACCATCATCTTTGGGATTAGGGTTTCGCGATAGGAATTTGAAGGGACATAAGCACTCAAAACACAGCCATTTGGTAACATTCTACCTATAGCCCATGAACACAATGATGCATATTTATTGCATCTCAGCCATCTCACTCCCGAACCTTTCAACAACAAAATCAGACAGAAGACCTATCCTTCTTTCACAATTGAGAACATGTGTCCAAAGAGCTGACTTTCTCCTGTAGATACTTGGTTTCCCTCACTTGAATAGCAAAAGATAAAAATGATAAGGTTTTGTTTTTGACTCTTTTAACAGAAACCATGAATATACCTTTATGTCTTTTTTCAGTACTTTCAAAGGCACTTATTAGGGTGCCTGGGTGGCTCAGTTGGTGACAGTCTGACTCTGGATTTCATCTAAGCTCATGTTCTAGGAGCATTGGGATCCAGGCCAATGTTGGTTTCTGTGCTCAGTGGGGAGTCTGCTTGGGATTCCTTTCCATCAGCCCTTCCCACCACTCCTTTACTCTCTCTTTCAAATAAATACATAAATCTTTAAAAATAAAGGCAGTTATTTTCCAGATATGCATTTCGGAAAATAACATTCTAGTCACTGTAATTGACCTTGAGTATTTAAGTTTCATGAGTAGTACATTACCAAGGATTTCAAGCATTAAAGCCTTAGTACAACTCTATTGACTTTGTTTTAGTATGATCGTATCATTAAAGATTTTATTTGTAAGTAATCTCTACACCCTATGTGGGGCTTGTACTCACAACCCTGAGATCATGAGCTGACAAAATCAAGAGTCAGATGCTCAAGAGTTGATTGCTCTTCCAATTGAGCCAGCCAAGGGCACATAGTATAATTATATTTTTATCACTTGCCTTTTTTTTCTGGTATGTAAGCTCCATGAGATAGCAGAATCTTTCTTCTTCAACACTGCTCTCTTGCCACATTTTATATTGTCTAGAATCTAGGTTAAGTTAGCACTGCAAATGGTTAGACAATACTTATGTACTGTGTGTATATTTGTACTTTTGGAGGGTTCTCGTTTCTTCTTTTGACCTTATACCTAAATTCAAAGGACCTTTAAAATTAGTCTAGGGTACCTGGTGGCTCAGTAAGTTGACTGTCTGACTCTTGATTTCAGCTCAGGTCAAATTTCAGGGTTTTGGATCGAGACCTACAATGGGCTTCGTGCTGCGCATGGATCCTGCTTAGGCTTCTCTCTCCCTTTCTCCTTCTGCCCCTCCTCACACTACGGCCCTACTGTGCTCTCTCTCTCTCTCTCTCTCTCTCTCTCTCACAAAAACAATTAGTCTTACATATAGTGATACAACGCAGTAAAAGATGCTGGATATGTGGTGGTTGAATGGCTCAGGCAGTAAAGTGGCTGCCTTCCATTAAGGTCAGGATCCAGGGTCCTGTGATGAAGCCCCACATTGAGTTTCCAGTTTTCCGGGGTTCTGCTTCTCCCTTGTCCTTTTCCCCTCCTTTGATAATTATTCAGTTTTACTCAGTCCAGCATCTCTGATCTATGTATTCATCAGAGATTGCTGGATACAAATATCCTTTCACCACTGCTATTGTTAGTGTGGTTTCCTAACAGTTGAGCCAATAACAAATAGCTAGGAATGAGAAAAGCAATTAATAAGTGGTATTAATAATTAGTAGATGGGTTAGCAACAGAATGTGAAAAACAACAAAATTTACTTCACGACGAATCTTAGAAAATGAACAAAAAATAAGGAATAAATTCGTAATGGTAGTAGAAAAAAGAAAGAATGTCATAAGGAAAGCAGAAAAAATTTATAAATTACTTTTAAAGATTTCTATAACTTAGAACTAAAGAAAGTAAATAAGAAAAGGAAGCGAGGAACACCCGTAGGGTGACAACATAGAGAAGGAATGTAAGCAGTCAGGCAGGTTGGCCCAGATACCAGGCCTCTGAACACACACGCACACATAAGCACACACACTCACACACACAGAGTCAAGCAGTCCACAGTTCAGCAACTGCTTCCAGACTGAAGAAGCCAGTATGAATAACTGGGTCTCAGAGTCATTTTAGGTTCCAGGTGGCTGGCAACACTCAAAAGGAATAGAAAATACTAGTTGAAATAACAGGATGATTCTATGCTGCTTGATTCCAACTTTGTTGTCTCTACTCCATCTTTGGAGGGAGGCGGCAGTGAATATTAAAAGTGTCCACAGTCAGGAAAAGGCAAATTCTCACATGCAAAGATAAGTTTACAATCAAGTAAACGAAACACACAGGGAAAAATCAATTTCCTTCAAGGGAGGCACCAAATAAGAAAGCAATTAAAAATGATTAAACAAAAAATAGGCACAGATATTGAAAAAGAAACCAAGGAAAGAGTCAAATAACAAACGTGATACAATTGCACCTCCTGGCAATGCAAGAGAAATCCAGTGACAGGAAACTTCCAGCTAGTAAACAGACTTACTAGGTAAAAGCTTATTAAGGATTTGAACTAATGTCTGGCACATAGTAAGTACGATGTAACTGTTATCTATTTCTATTGCAGTAACTAATCAAAATTGTAAGTTTGAGAAGAAAACAATTATGAAACCTTAAATTGTAAAAGCCTGAAAAGAAAACCATAAAAGTTCCTAAAGGACATACCAAGATGTAAAAAATGGAAGATAAATGACATTGAAGAATGACAAGAATAAGTTATTGGAAACATATGAAGGCTTCCTGAATTCTTCTATCAACTCAGTGTAATCTCAGTAAAAAATCAGAATAAAACTGCTCTGTGAAATAAACAAATTAATGAGCCATCACTGTGCACATGGAGAGCAACCATTACAATTCCAACAACTAGAGTTCCAGGTATGATATGAAAAAAAATTATTTTCAGTGCATTCCCAAGCTGGACAATATCAAAGGAAATGCTCATAGATGTAACAAAATTAAACGAAAGCATCAATCCACAGAGGGAACTAAAGCCTCAAATTTTGATCTACCCTAAGGGAATCTGCCCAACCAGATAACAGCCCATGAGAAAAAAGAACAGACACAAAACTGAGTATCACTCAAGATCCCTAATAATGAACAATCATTATTCAGCTGGATGATAATTCATGGGCATGAACCCCTCCACACACACATGCATATGGAACAGATAAAGCTACACTCTCATTGTGAGCAGAACTAAAAAGAAACAAACATGTTAAAGCAACAACAACACACCAGTTGTCTCCTTAGGAAAAGGAACAGTAAACTATAGGTTTGACCCTTGGAAATGAGGGGAGAAAGGGACGGAATCTCCACTGAGGATTCATATCCAACAATCAATCTTCAAACATATTGTCACATTTAGTTCTCCAAACCTCCACCTGAGAGTTTAAAGTAATACCATCAGTTGCCTCAAAGAAACAAAAAAGAAATCCTTAAGGGGAAAGCACTTGAACAGAGATCCCCAACTCATAGGAAAACTGCTGGGAATTGGAAGTTACTGGAGAGTCATGCTCTCTACCACTGTCTCGGGTTCACTTCTCTGCCCTGTACACAAATACGCACAAATATTGACCCAGGCTGACAGGAAACCAGTGGAAACAAAAAGCAGTCATCTTGAACAGATCAGAGGTCTTTTCCCTGCTTCCTAGGAAAGGAATGCTTGGAAGCATTCATTCATGTGAATGAAACGGGAAATGACAGCTGGGACATGCCAATGAATCAGGCAATACGTATTAATCGTCTATAGGCTGGGTATTCAAGTGCTCATAGGAACACAATTAAGACCTAGTCTTTGCTTTCGAAGAGGGTATAGAGAAGCTAAAGAAATGATAATATTCATGTTTCAATAACATATGTCAGGGCTAAGAATCCCCAAGGAGATAGCCCCAGCCATGGTGGCCTGAAAGTCTCAAAAGAAGTAGCAGATCTTGAAATATGCTTTAAAAAAATAGCATTTACAGGCATGGGAGATGGGGAGGGGTATTTCAGAAAGCAGGAGGAGTCCACAGAAGTCAAAATTTGTAAAGAATCTTCAGCCGACTTGGACAGGGCATTAAACCTTTACCCAAAAGTGATAGACACACGCACACACACACACACAAATGACAAGAAAATGATTAGAAACATAAGGAATTGGCAGCACCCAAAAAATAACTAGAAGAGAGCGTGTAAATACAGTGCCATAATGCAAATTAATTAACTGATGAACAAACTGCAGCCCATAAAATAATATATAAAGGAAAAATAACCGTCAGCTAACTGCAGCTCTAAGCTTCTCCTATCCAATTGTGTAAGTGGGAAGTGTGTTCAATTGGAAGTCAGGAGGCCTAAAATTCCCTTTCTGGGTTGACTCCTGCCAGCTTTGACATTCAGATTCCTTAGGATTGAGCATTCGAGTCTAAACTGAGGAAGAGCCAGGTCTACAGAGGAGGATGGATGCTTTAAGGATTTCATTCCCTGACCCTGCTCTACAGACATCCCACCTCACAGACCACACTGGAAGGCTGCCTGTGCTCAGTCCTCCGATGCTCACAAAGGGACTCTCAGGAAGATTACAGGGACAGCAGTCCCCCTTTTAGTTTCTCAGACTGTTTCACTACCCAAGACATCCACAGGGCGGCAGGAGCCCTGAACTGAAACTAAATTCAAAGCTGAATTCTAAGAAGCAGGTTTCTTCAATGGCTCATGTGTCCAGATTTCTCTTCCCCGGTTCTGATGACGTCACCCAGGCCAGAGGAGCTGAGAGAAGGAGGCTGCACACACAGCAGGATGGGGAGGACTCGCA
Source organism: Canis lupus familiaris (assembly GCF_011100685.1). Taxonomy (NCBI): domain Eukaryota; kingdom Metazoa; phylum Chordata; class Mammalia; order Carnivora; family Canidae; genus Canis; species Canis lupus. Next base: position 11,217,137 of record NC_049248.1, on the reverse strand, counting down.
CCGTGGGACCAAGTGCCCTCCAGACTTCCTGCCTTCCTCACAGTAAAGGAGACTTCACCATCCTCACCCTTATTTTGCAGAAGAAAGTAGGCAGGGAGAAGAAACTAAGTAAATTCTCAAAGGGGATGGAGAGGAAGTGATGGAGCCAGAATTCAAAAGTTAGTGGCTCTGGTCAAAGTCCATGATCCTTCCACCAGACTTGAGAACTGGAGAAAGCAAAAAGAAAATCAAAAACAAAACCAACCAATTTGACTAACACAGGGTTAGCTTCCTTCCTCCTAACCAATTTCCTCATTGCTATAGAAATGAGATGTTGTCTATTTTCTTTATAACAGAAGCGTTGCTTAAAAGATTTCATTCACTTTTTAGGATGGGAAAATACAGATGATTTTCACAACCACTATTAAATAATGGTTTTATTTCTATAGAAATTCCACGTTAAGGTTTATACCAGGATCACTCACATTTCTTTCCAGCTCATTAATGGAACAGGAAATTTCATTTGATTTTATTTAAGATTTTTTTTATTTATTTATTTATTTATTTATTTATTTATTTATTTATGAGAGAGTGAGAGAGAGAAAGTCAACATGACGGGGGGAATGGTAGAGGTAGAGAGAGAAGCAGACTCCCCCCGGAGCAAGGAGCCCAACTCAAGGCTCCATTCCAAAAAGCCAGGATCATGACCTGAGCCAAAGGCAGATGCCTAATCAACTGAGCCACCCAGTCACTCCTGTATATTTCTTCATTGTCTGTCATCTTGAGGCACTTGGAGTAAAAATAACAGTATTTCATTCAAATTTAAAGAATAAAAGGATGTGTTTTCTAAAATGAAAATGAAAAGCCAAGCTCTATGTGGCCAGATTGTCATGTGTCTGTGAAGGATACTGGTATAATGGAATCGTTACCAAATTTATTGTCAGGCCAACCACAGTTATAGCCTACACTGCCACTTACCAAATATGAAATCCTGTGTACTGGATTTCATCAGGAAAGTGACTGTTGAGAAGACTATCAGGTAACATGTTCAGATATCAGACGTATAGGACCCATTCACAGGTAGGGTATCAGGTAACATGTTCAGATATCAGACCTTATACATGATCTTAAACCTGATCTCACAGGCCAACATGTAGAGAGTCCTACTATGTGGGTGGGAGCCCATTGGCATGTTAGCATGTGTCGTACTCATGAAATCCCCTCCAGTATGGTCATCGTCATTGTAACCATCCTTCCCATTTTGCAAACAAGAGAACAGAATCCCGAGATCTCATAGGACAATATCTTGGTCAAAGTTCCAGCAGATCCTAACCTGAACAGAGGACATAGGCGTCACCAACTGAGGCACCCAGGCACCCCTAGATTATGACTTTTCTTGAGACTAATCATTTATTTACTCATCTCACATTTGATTCTTGCCTCTAGTTAGTCACTCTGCTGCTGCTGCAGAGTCTGTATGGTGAGGGAGACCAAGAATCAGATTTCCAGAGGCACACAACATGCTCATCTTGGAAGATCCTTGGAGAAGGTAGGAGACACTTCATAAAGATAGAAAAGTTTGAGCTCAGTCTTGAAGGAATAATGAAAACTCTCAGAAGTGCAGAAGGGGAAAGTGGATTGTAGACAGATGAACGGATTTGTAAAGTGCATGGAGATGTGACAGCACGTGAATAAAATAGATGCCTAGGGGTGCAACTGATTCGCCTAGAAAGTCAGATCTACTCAGAAATGCCCCCACTAGGCCCTATTCCCACTGTTCTTGACATCACTGACCAGCAGGGTTCTCCTCCTTCATGCTGAGCTCAGCCATCTCAGATTCCTTCCTAGCAAGTTGGTCCAGGTAGCCACTGCCATCAACTGAAGTTGGCAGAGACTATGAACCTTTCTACAAAAACTTCCCTATCTGAAGTGTATAAACTTCTATTTGGTAGAATTTCAGTCTAGGGAGACCGACATTTTACAGTAGGAGAAGCTTCTAGAGTGAATACCTCAGATGAATTCTCATTGGTGACACCTTTGTTGGATAGAGCAGATAAGAGCAGAGATATTAGTTTGTTGAAGGTGGATTAGGGGCCAGGAGAGAGGAAGAGCAGTTAAAGGAGCCAGGGTAGGATGTGCTGAGTCACGCTCTGAGGTTTCTGTTCCATTATTTCTTCCTCTTACCACTGAAGGGTGTGAGAGCAAACAGACTGTTTGCCAGGTAGGTAGGCGAGCACCTCCCCGGCCTTCTGAGTGCTTAAATTTTAGTGTCTGCTTTGAAATTTTGTTTCATCCCTCCTCTAATTCCTTGTAGGTATATTGTACATAGCTCCTGAAATAAGACTGCAAATAAAAAAAAAAAAAGACTGCAAATTATAAGAGTAACTTTGATCTTTCTGTCCCAAAAGTCACATAAAATATTCTGTAAAGTTCTCTACTGACTCCGGGAGGTAGATCCTCAAAACTTTGACTCCTTTAACACTTGATTGAGACCGCAGTATTGTATAGGGTGGAAATCTCCTGTCATTATTAGCTTATTTTTTTGAGATGCTACTCAATGATTGAAGCCTTTAGGTCTCCAGGTAAATCACTTACCACCCTCGTATTAACTTATCTTTAAAATGGAGGGCAGGATGGAAGAGGCCACATTATGATTATCAGTAGTGTTTCACTTCTTTTTTTCTTTTCAAGAATGATTTCTATAAAAAATATATTTTATTTATTTATTTATTTATTTATTTATTTATTTATTTATGAGAGAGAGAGAGAGAGAGAGAGAGAGAGGAAGAAGCAGGCTCCAAGCAGGGAGCCCGACGTGGGACTCGATCCCGGTTTATTTATTTATTTATTTATTTATTTATTTATTTATTTATTTTAGAGACCCGATCCCAGGTCTCTAGGATCACACCCTGGGATGAAGGTGGTGCTAAACCACTGAGCCATCCAGGCTGCCCTAGTGTTTCATTTCTGAGGTAATTTTGTGTATTCCCATCAGAAATATTTATCCCACTGGCATTTTTAAATTCCTTTTCTCCATTCTTCATCATCCCTCCTCTCCTCCACATAGGTTACAATTCTTTTTGAGGTTAGCAGTTTCTCTGGTCTATAGAAACCTCTCTACCTGAAAGGTGTATTTGTGTGTTTATGCAAGATTTCATCAAGGCATTGCCCCTGCCCCACCAGTGATAGAGGTACAGTCAGAATCTTAGATGCGGAATCATTTGAAGGAACTAATAGTATCCAATATCATCATCAGGCTGTAACAGAAGTATCAAGTAACCAAAATTCTGTTTAATCTGCCTATGAAGGAGAATTATCAAAGGTAGTGTGAATCAAGAAAATGATGTGGAACACAGATTTACAGTGTTTTTTGTTTATTTTGTTATTGTTTTGGAGATCCAGGTTAGTGGGAGAATGATAATGTAAAAAAGTAATAATACAGGCAATAAACTGCAGCGATAAAATCTATGGCCACTATTGATGTTGCTTCATTTAAAACTTTCTGTTCTGTTGACAGACTGCCATCAAGAATAACCCACGGAAATGCCTGTGCAGTGTAGGAGATGGAGAAACTGTAGAGTTTGATGTGGTTGAAGGAGAGAAGGTGAGAGAATATTGTGGTTGGGTCTCAAAGTGTGCAGGCACATAGTCTTATTGCATAATAAATAGTCTCCCAGCCCCTTATGAATGAACTTGCCTTTGATTTTTGATGGGAAGGAGTGACGTTTCAGTAGAAAATTTTGGATTGTTGAATATCATTATAAACATTCTTTGACTTTGATAAAAGGGCATTTTGATTTCTCATTTAATACAGGCCTAAACCTGTTTGGTTATGGAGGGAAAAGCTATTTTTTGAAAATTGAAAGGACTTTCTTTTTGTATTAACTGTATATTCAAAGGAAGATTAAGAATAAGTTTTATAGGAGTGCTTTTGTGGTTCAGTTGGTTAAGTGTCAGGTCAGGATCTTAGGGTCCCGGATAGAAGCGTACTTGACCTACATTATTACATTAGTTTCAAGTGTACACCATAGTGATTCAGCATTTCTATACATTGTGAAGGTTCACCAAGAAAAATTGAGCTACCATCTACAGCAAACAAAATGGTTGCATATTATTAACTGCTTTCCTATGTTCTTGTATGTGTATATCTTGTATATCTTATGTATACGTATATCTTGTATCCTTGTACCTTATATTTTTTAAATATACTCTTGTACATTTTCAATTGCTTTGAATCCTATTTGACTATCCTTCCATCCCCTGCCTTCTGGCAGGCACTGGATAACTAGGTCTGTTTTGTTTTGTTGGCTCATTTATTTTGGTTTTTGGATTTCACATACTTTTGAAATCATATGGTATTTACCTGTCTCTGATTGACTTATTTCAGTCAGCATTGTACTCTCTAGATCCATCTGTGTTGTCTCAAATGTCAAGATTTCCTTCTTCTTTAGTGTTATATAATACTCCATTGTCTATACACACCACGTCTTCTTTGTCCATTCCTCTATCCATGGCCATGAGGATAGCTCCTTCCATAGCTAGGCTTTGTAAATAACGATGCAGTGAACATTAGGGTGTAGGTATCTTTGCAAAATAGTGTTTTCATTTTCTTTGGATAAATACCCAAAAGGGAAGTGCTGGATTGCATTGTAGTTGTATTTGTAATTTTCTGAGGAACCGCCATGCTGTTTTTTATAGTGGCTGTGCCAGTGTGCATTCCCACACATTATTCCCACACATTATTGAGATGAATAGAATTAATACCTAGTAAATCATAGGAGGTCCTCTTTACTTGGTTTCCTTGTCACTGGACACCACGGTAGCCATGCTGGCCAACTAGACCACCTTGGCCACCTGAGCTCTGTTGCCCTGCTAGACTCTGTGGACCATCTGGATGACCTTGAGTCCCTGGATGATGTAGGCCAACTGGGCCCTGTTGGCATGCTGGACGCTGTGGGCCAACTGGACCACCTTGGACTCCTGGACGTTGTTGGCCACCTGGGCCTTGTTGGACTGCTGGACCCTGTGGGCCACCTGGACCACCTTGGCAACCTGGTCTCTGAGGACCTTGTTGGCCTCCAGGACAATGTGGGCAATGTGGGTGATGTGGGCCACTTATGTTAAATAGAGTGGCCTGGTCTCCCTGGACACCATGGTCATGAGGCTTCTTCTGTTGTCCATTGTGTTTGTCTTCATCTTTGCTCGCCTTGCCATTCTGATCTCCATTTTCTTCTTGAGGTTTCACTTGTGATTCCGTGGGGTTTTCTTTCAACAATTCATCATCTACATAGGCAGGAAAGCACAGATCCTTAAGGAACAAGTGAAAATAAAGTTTAGCTACAAACTTCAACGAAAAAGCATGAAAGTACAATACCCTAAATGGAGTTAGAAATAAGATATTACTGGTTTCTGTGGTACTAGGTAGTGACCTGGGCCTAGATCCCAGAAGAGAAGAGGCAGAGAGATCCCTGCTTTGTGACAGTGCATGTACTTGGCTTAGCAGGTCTTCTTTGTCCACTCGCCATTGATTTTGCCTCTTAAAAGCTTCTGCTTCTTCTCTATTGCCATCCATTCTAAACTTGCTGTGATAGACATCAAATCATCTATAATCATCAGATATCTCTGATATCTGAGGAAAATCACCCCTCAGGTTCACTGTGTCTACCTATACCTGTGTATGATATTTTGACATGATCCTTTGTTTTTTTGTTTTTTTTTTTTTTTTTATTAATTTTTATTTATCCATGATAGTCACAGAGAGAGAAAGAGAGAGAGGCAGAGACATAGGCAGAGGGAGAAGCAGGCTCCATGCACTGGGAGCCCGACATGGGATTCGATCCCGGGTCTCCAGGATCACGCCCTGGGCCAAAGGCAGGCGCCAAACCGCTGCGCCACCCAGGGATCCCTGACATGATCCTTTGAATGAGGAGAAATGATCAGATCCCTTGCCCTCACAATGGTCCAACAATCCTAGAATACCTTTCCTGCCCTATCATCTGTCACCTTCTACAAATTGTGAAATCTGTGGCAAAAAAGGTGTCAGTACAGTATACCCTCTAGTATTTCCTTTTGCACATTTCTGGTATGTATAATGGAGCACAAGCCCTCTCCATCTCTCTCTCTTTCTTTCTTTAGAAATCTCTACAACCCTGTGCAGATCTCAAACTCCCAACTCTGAGATCAAGAGTCACTTGCTCTACCAACTGAGCCAGCCAGCCTGTTCTACAATTTTAAATAGTATTTTAGAGTAATCCCTTACCATCTGTTGCATCTTCTTTCAACCATTTCTTTGTATTCTCCTAGCTGTTACTCTTTTTTTATTCATGGGACACGCACAGAGAGAGAGAGAGGGAGAGAGAGAGAGAGGCAGAGACACAGGCAGAGGGAGAAGCAGGCTCCATGCAGGGAATCCAACGCGGGACTCAATCCCGAGTCTCCAGGATCATGCCCTGGGCTGAAGGCGGCGCTAAACAGCTGAGCCACCTGGGCTGCCCAGCTGTCACTCTTATTATCATTCTCCTCAGGTTTCTATGCAGACTTTATTGAATGCCCAAGTAGTATAATTTCACCTTTTGCTAGACCAAGCAGAAAAGACACAGCCTGAGTTCTCAGGCCACTTACTCCTTATTGTTGACAGATTAACAAAGAAATTCATGCCTCACATTGTTTTTCAAAAATCTCTCTGTTGCTCATAGATTAAATAACAAATTCACTTTGCCATTTGTAACACCCTTCACATGATGAAACTAACCCACATGTCCAGCTCTATCTTCCTAGATTCACTTCAACCTTACTGATTATTCAGTGTTTCTAGATTATCCCAAATAGTATGTGGAGAGATTTAGCCTTGCATTTCACTCTGCTTTCCCCTGGGCCTTCCCACTCCACGGTCCAGACCACCTGGCATACCCAGTATGCCTCTCCTCTCTTCTCCCCTGTTCTGAGCTCTGTAATACCTTCTTTTGCCCCATTTTTGACTGTGATCATTGTTATGTGCAAGATAATCTTGAACATAGAGAGTGAATCTCAAATAATGTTATCAAAATAACTTCTTAATAACCTTTTATAGATCCTTCTTAAAGTATCTATCTATGCCTTTCAGAAAAGTCAGTAACTACCATTTTAGTATTTTGAGGAACAACCTTGTCTCAGCGGATGGTAACAGCTTTAAAACTCAAGGATTCCACAGGCATTTCATGTCTTTAAGATTCCAAGTTTTCGAATTAGGCTCTTTCTATACAATGACAAAACATTTAATAAGAAAGTATCATTTTTTTTTTCAATTTTTCATCATTTGTCTGATAAGAGTCCTAATATCTGGCTATTTGTAGCCATCGAAATACTCATCTGGATTTTGACTTTATATCTGAATATTTGGTACCTTCAACATATGCCATCCATCTTTTCTGTTAAAAAGAGCCACAGATCCACAAAGAATTAACCTTTCTGGTTTATTATGTACATTTCTCCAACATTGCCTGAAAGTACCCATTTCTAGGACTTTCTGGATTTCCTATATATGCATGCCTGCCACAAGTTTCCCTAACCAGACATAGAAGTATTAAAAAAAAAAAAGATAATACAATGGAGAGAATTAATAGGACCTAAATACTTTCTAAATTTTGTGAGATAAAGAAAATGTAATACAAATTCATAATATTTGTATATAGGCCTGTGTTTGATGACAAGGAAGTGAGAATCTAGATGAATTTTAGAATATTCAATCAACTTAGATGATTATTTTCACACAAATAGAGTGAATAAGTGAAAATTCATGCTTCCAAAAATAGCAAAGTTCAATCCAAGAAGATATTGACTTGACATTTAGGCCTCTGATTTCAGAGAGATATTTGCAGGCAGTGGAAAATAGAAACTAAAGTTTTCTCCTCTTTGATGAACCTATTCTTGGAGTATCAAGCACTTGAACTCTGAGATAGCTCAATTCAACCTTACTCTTTTCTATGAATCTTACCTGCATGCTTGCATGATCTTCTATCTCCCCAATTTACCGTCATCGATGTCCCTGAGCAGACCCCAAGGCCAGCAAAGCCATTGACGGCAAGAGCAGTAGCATCTTGGTAGGAATCATGGTGTCTCTCTCTCCCTCTCCTGATGCTGCAGGAAACTCAGACACACTCCTGGACAAAGTAAATTAATTTATCATTAGCTGTGCTCAGACATGGGTTTGTTAAAAGTTGGAGACTCAAAGTAGTACAATCCTTTGTGTCCAACAAACTGCAAAATATTAACAGAGGCAAAAAGTCTTCTCCTTTCTTTGGCCATAAATTCAAGAAGTAACAAGAATTTTCTGATCACTCTTAGCAAAGTACCTGGCTAAGTGGGGATAAAAACATTCCCTCCTTCCATATAAATTCAGACTGTATTCTTTCTGAAAATCAATGTTTGCTTTGTAAGATGTGAAAGATATGCTCCCTGGACTGGAAGGAAAGAAGACATTCTTCTCATCAAAGACAGGGAATTTGGGCCTGAGTGGTCTATATAAACAGTGTTCGAGTAGTTTTTATCTTCCTAGTCACTTCTTCACCCCTTATGTATTGTATCCCACACTCCTCTGTCTTACAGATTCCTTGCAAATGTATGGTTTATTTGTCTAAGATATACAAGCTTCCTGCTCTGCTCATTCCTGTAGCTCTTCATTCCCTGAAGCAGCCCCAAGAAGCTGCAGATAGGGATCCCTGGGTGGCGCAGCGGTTTGGCGCCTGCCTTTGGCCCAGGTTGCGATTCTGGAGACCCAGGATTCGAATCCCACATCGGGCTCCCAGTGCATGGAGCCTGCTTCTCCCTCTGCCTGTGTCTCTGCCTCTCTCTCTCTCTCTGTAACTATCATAAATAAATAAAAATTAAAAAAAAAAAAGAAGCTGCAGATAAATCCTATGTTGAAAGGGATAGTGTTTCAGAGGAAATGGGGAGTCCTTCTTAGGACCATTGTGCCAAAGGTAGCAGACATGAAAGAATTAAATGAAAAAGAGATCTGAACATAGAAAAAAAGTTAAACACTATCTACCATCGAACGTGTGTGCGAATACGTCTATCTGACATTCAAGGCTCTCTCCACCATCCACTACAACCACCAATACCTCAGAGACAAAGTAAATTTTAAGGATTTCTAACTCATCCATTGGAATCAGACAAGAACTTTGTATGTCAAGCTATCTGTATTTTGAATGCCATACGTCTAGAAAGATCAGTTGACTCCATTGGCCAAAATGAATCTGCTCCCTTGCCAAAAGCACTTGGTTTACTCTATGACCTTCTTTCCTGTTTTATTGAGAAGAACATGAGGAAACACAGAGCAAGCGAAACTCTAGCACTTTGAGAGATCACATTTCATCCTGTTGCTTTGAAAGTGAGGTCCCATTTTAAGCAACCTCCAGATTCAATCTTTTTCACAAATTTTCAAGCATTTTCAAATATTTTCAAATAGTTGGAGACCATGCAACTCCCTTGGTAAATAATCTTACAGATAAAATTTCAAAGTCTATATTAGGGCATCCATTAACATGATCAACATAGAAGAGCTTTAATCCATTTTCTCTTATGCAACCCTTCAGAAGCTTGCACAGGGAAATAAAATGGAAGGGTATATAAATAGCAAATGTCTTATTTTCTGTGTTCTGGTGCTTTGACATCTGTAGGTTTGCTGGCCCTGGAGGGACTGTACCTGCCAGGGTCAGTAAATCTCTAGAGAGTAAATAATTCACCCACTGAACACACTATTCAATGTAAACCAACAGAGAGCCCCTACCTGCCATCTTTTCCTTTATTGGACCCTCACATTCAGGACTAGTATTCACCTGACCTAATCACCCCAAGGCCAGGTACCCAACAATTAGGGACAGACCTTAGGTGCCAGAGCCAGCTGAAATCATTCACACTAGCCTCTCCTAAACCTGCTTACCTTTATTTCTTCCCACTTTATTTTTTATTTTTATTTTTTAATTTTTATTTATTTATGATAGTCACAGAGAGAGAGAGAGAGAGAGAGAGAAGCAGAGACACAAGCAGAGGGAGAAGCAGGCTCCATGCACCGAGAGCCCGATGTGGGATTCGATCCCGGGTGTCCAGGATCGCGCTCTAGGCCAAAGGCAGGCGCCAAACCGCTGCGCCACCTAGGGATCCCTATTTCTTCCCACTTTAACCACACTCAGATTCTTGCCCACGGTGCCCTTCCCCTCTGGCCCCTGACCCACTTCAGTGCTTCTCCACGTGGCCATCCACTGGCAAGAGGTACCTCTTGCTCTTGGTATTTGTGAGTCTAACAAACTCTCTTTCAGTGGCCTCATCTCCTGAGCCTAGGAATGATTCCATAGGAATCAACTGTATCAGGAAGGGCCTGAGGAAGAGCTAGTAAAACAGATTAATTAGAAACAACCAAATAGCAAGGATAAACTTAGAAAACAGTAATGTCACCACACCAGAATAGAAAAAAGTTTCCAAAAGAAGTCGATGAACAACAGTGTCAAATACAAACTCATTTTGAGGCTCACTGAAAGCTAGTCTTAGTAGAGAGCTGGCACTGGAAACCGGACTGCTACTGGTTGGGGAGTAGTGACAGAGTTGATTCTAGAAATGAATGAGAATTGTTCAAGAAGTTAAATAGTGAGCTGATTCCCAGCTAGCCTGAGGATTAAGGAGGTTTGAATAGGGAAAAAAGGCAGTTGCCAAGGGAAGAATATAATTAGATATGAGTCAGGGAAAATCTAATTGCACAGCCAAATATAAAGCTTAGACCCTGGTGTCTCAGGTGACTTCCTTAGAGGGAAAATCCTGTCACATTTGGAGCTAGTTTTCATTCTACCTCAATGATGCATCTAGGTGTGACTCTTGCATCGTGCATGATGCTAGAATGCCACTCTGTGGTCATTGTTTGAACTGCTCTGTACTATCTGCTTTATGTATGATGCATTGGATTTTCAAGAATTTTCATGGTCTATTTCGTTCTTAACTTGACTTCCTATTTGAAGGTTTTTTTGAGAAATACATAATGTGAAAACAAAATATAGGCCAAAGAGACAATACAATGTACAAAAATAGGAGGTAAAGTAGTATCAAAAAATGTGTGATGAGACCTACACATATAATTTGAAAAGTAAGTTGGTTATTTTGCAACAACACCTGAGGTTACCTTATAAAGTAAACCAACTTTTAATTGTGTTATAGTTTCTATGTTAAAAAGAAATACCGCATTTTAAAATAATGGAATTCATAAGGATAAAGAGGTTCAAATAAGATACAAGAGTTATTATCATTCTGTTCCAATCATTTCTCTCTTCATAGTTATTTTGATAACACACATAGGATAATAGTTGCAAGCCTAGCTATGGGAGAGTCACTCATGCACATAGACCCCATTTTTGCTCATTTCCCCTTGCCCCTCTTAATCTCTGTTTTATTCTAACAGCTTAATCCTTGCCTTAGTACTCCAGGTCCATAAGATACGTGTCACTTATTTCTATCAGATAGTCTTGCAGTAAAATGTTGAACGTAGTACTTCTTTACACACTACTCTACTAAATATAGTCAAGCCTTACCCTCCAGTGAAGATAATCTGTTCCTTGAGGGCTATAAGCTACATCCCATATTTCTTTTGTATCCTCTCTGGAAATACATCTTCAACTTAAAGCTCTTAGAGTGAAGATGCCTGGATTCTAAGATTATATTTCAAACAATGATTTCATCAAATTAATTATTTAAGTTTTCAAAAGTTTATTTTTATTGACCAAATGACCAGTATATCAACAAGAACCCTTGTCTTTTGATTGATTAATCCAATTACTCATGAGAAATACTATTTGAAATAAAACAAATTGATCCCCAAACTTTCAATAGTAGAGAACTAAAATAATAGGGCACAGTTCTCAGAAGGTAGTAAGAGGAAGTTTAGAAATGTTAATCTGTCCTAGTGATTAGAATAGTGAACATTATAAAAAATTAATAGATGGATCCAGAGACTTAAAGAACACAAATGAAGTGAGATCAGGGTTAAACAAATTATCAGCTGAGTAAATTATTCCTCATTATAGTTCTTTTGGAATTGGGGCTGAGATGTTAATCTAATTCTGTCACTTCACATTCTCTGTTTGCTCTCAGAAAAGGAAAGCAAAAATAATGACAGAGACAGTCTAGTTGCTAAAATGTCTGCTCATCAAAAGTTTACCATACTTTTTATCATATCAGACTTACCAAGCTTGTTCATTTGTCTTTTACTGGGCTGTGCTCAATGCCATCAGAATCACAAAGAAGAAAAGAAGAAGAAGAATTGAGGAGAAGACCAAGTACAAGAACAAGAAGAACAAGAAGAACGAGAAGAACAGGAAGAAGAAAGATCAGGACAAAAGAAGAAGGAGAAGAAAAATAAGGAGAGGAGGAAGAGGAGGTACTTTTCTTTAAATTACAGTTATATTCTTCTTTCTTCTGGAGAAATTTGGAGTTTTTCACTTCTAGAGTTCCTAAAGAGCAATAAGAGTTTGCTGCTACATAGGAAGAACCTCCAGTCTTTCATTGGGTTGCTTCAACCAGAACATTTCCTCGATAGGATTTATCACTAATCTCATTGTGTTCTTCTGTATTACTAAATGGTCAAATGATAACAGGTCTTCCACTGCCTTCCTTAATTGTGACAAGACTGACAAATAATGAAAGGTTAAGAAAATGCAAATGTAATTGCTTGATGACACAGAAACTATTTTTAGGGGAAAGATTTAGGAGGAACATTTTGATTTCTCAGTAGAGCCAAAGGAATGAGTAAGTAGTGCCAAGTCAGGAGTCGACAAAGGAGAGACCCACCTTATTATAAAATATCTATTTTAGAATTAATTTAGTTCATAGAGAATTAATAAGTGAAGATAATTTATGACATCAAATCCCCTTAGCAAAAATGTTGCAAGTGAGGAGGTGGACATTGTAGAGAGGGTCCAGAGAATCATGTAGTGGGGGATGGCCCTTTCCAGAGCACCTTGGAAGGGAAGTGAAAACAAACTAACCTCCATGGAGGAACTGACAGAGTTAAAAAAATTAAATAGAAGTTGGCTTTCTTGCACAAAGAACATGAAAGATCAGGTCCAATCATTTCCGCGAACTTAGGACTTGATTCCTCCATTTATTGTCCCTTTGAATTCGAGCATTAAAACCTAAAGAGCTGATGATGAGGAATGAGAAACAAATGTCAACATAACAATCCCAATTAAAAATATTTCTAAATCGGGATCCCTGGGTGGCGCAGCGGTTTGGCGCCTGCCTTTGGCCCAGGGCGTGATCCTGGAGACCCGGGATCGAGTCCCACGTCGGGCTCCCGGTGCATGGAGCCTGCTTCTCCCTCTGCCTATGTCTCTGCCTCTCTCTCTCTCTGTGTGACTATCATAAATAAATAAAAATTAAAAAAAAAAATTAAAAAAAAAATATTTCTAAATCTTAAAAAAAAAGCAACAAACCTAAAGAACTGAATGAAATGCTCCCTGAAGAAATGTTTATGTCATGCTGGAAGTCTGAACAGAGTTTCTAAGGATGGCAATTGCTATTTTGTCAATTGTCTATGGAAAATTACAAAACAAAACAAAAAAACCCCTAAACTACTCAAATCCAACCTATTTCGTATGCACTAGGGAAATGTCCGATTGGAAGAATACACCTAAAAAAGGAATCTTCTTTGGTTCTAAGGAACAGAATATAGGGGCAACATTTGTGCCCTGGAGACGTGTGGTTTCAAAATCTGTCTTCATCACTTACTATTTTGTAATCTGGGCAAAATAATGCAGCTCTCTAAGCCTCATTCATTTGTCTATAAAAGAGAAATAGGAGTAATTAGCTTATAATGTTTTGTGAGAATTGCGGGAGATGATACATATGAACATATGAAGTGCTTATCCAGGCCTACCTGAAAAGTTCAGTAAGTATGAATGGTGAGGAAGATGATGATAGTGACATGATATTTCTTAGGACATAGGAAATCTTTCTTTTAGTTTTAACATCTGGATGAAAGAGATTACCTCCCAACTACTGAGCATCTAATAATATATAAGGTATCTGTGGGGTGGAGATGGGTAGGTGGTGAATTGAGTTGATAAGAAAGTCATAGAGAAATTTGAAACAAAGATGTGAGCCAAGGCAATAAAGAAAGTGTGTTGAAAAAAAATAAAAAATAAAAAATAAATAAAAATAAAGTGTGTTGAGAGTAGGGGTGACATTGGCAGAGAAGCGTCAGAACTATCTCCTAAAGGAAGTAACATTGCAGCTATTGAGGAAGAAGACTTTCTTCTGCTCTTCAGTGCTCCTTCTAACTGAACTAAGAATCAAATATATGTTGTAACTGAAGCCTAAGGCTGCAGGAGCACTTGGCCATAAGGGTCCCAAGCAGATCAGGTTTGGAGACTTGCCCTGATAAAATCCAAAGTAAAATCCAAAGGCAGAGAAACGAGGGGTGATGAAACAAGAAAGGCATTTATTTCAAGGACGCCAACACTGGGAAGACACAGGCTAATGTCTTAATGATTGTCCCCAAAGTGCTGAAATTACATCTTGGTTGATATGAGGCAAATGTGGAACAAAGGTCAGTGGTTCTGCATGTGGGCAGTAAAGCTCAGCTATTTCATTGCCTTGGGGTCATTCATGCAGGGTCTTACTAGCATCAGGACTGGGGATAGTTTCTGTTCTCATCATAGGATGCTTTGCCTACAGAGCCTTTTGCCTGAATTAAAAGATATGCTGTAAAGAAGAAGTAAATCAGTTAGAATTTACAGATTACGGTCAAATCAAGGTAAAGTCTTCTGTCAACATGAGACAGATTAACAAGGGAAAATAAGATTTTATTTTCTACATATGGAGAATCTACTCAGAGAATTCCAAAGACAGGCAAAATGAGGTATACATGGCATTCTGAACTAAGAAGAAGGGAGTAGGGGTCTATGACTTCAAAGGGACAGAGTTCAATTTTGGTAGCTCTCTTTCTGGAGCAAGTCCTCTATCTCAGTTTTTCTTAGGCAGCTGACGGGGAGGGAGGTAAAGAGCTTTCCCATAATCTGCTGGTTTTGATTGCTTTTTAACTCAAAAATAAACCTTATGTCAAAGATTTTCCGCTTGGGTGGTCTCCCCTTGGTCCTACACAGGCAACTGTCTTTCTGTTTCTATTTTTTATGCAAAATAAGGGTAGAAATTAGAAAACAGGCTGATCAGGGTCAAGAAGTATGTTCAGAGCAGTCTAGTATTGAGGTGAGGTGGGCAGCTGGTAGGTCACAGAGGCAACTGCAAGGGTGACTGGAGAGCTTCAGAGATCAGTGACCATATGAACATGCTGGGATGTTTAAAGCAACACAAAAGGAGCCCCAGCAGGTAACTGAAGAATAGTTATTAGAAACGTGGACCCATTCCACACCATAGTTTCCCTACCATCTTTCCTTAAATTCTGCATTCTTATATTGATGTGGCCCTGTAGGTGAATTCCTATGGTTATCGAAGCTTAATACAAATATCTATCTGAACCTTTTCATTTCCTTTGCTGTTTAAACAGCAACATTTAGTAAGCATTTACATATGACATGTACTCTCTTAAGGAATTTGTAAGCTTATCTCATTCAATCTCTACCAAATCATCATAGGTATGTACTATTATTTTTCTCTTTTTGCAAATAAGAATACTAAAATCTATGCAAGGTCAGGCAGCTAAGGATTAGTAGGACTCAGGAAGTCCAATTTCAAAACCCACAAGCATCTTAGCTCTTACCCTGGTTATGTTGGGTTCCTGATTAGAAGATAAACTGGAAAACAGTAAAGGAAAGAAAACTAGTATTTCTTAAGCAGCTACTCACTGCTGTATCACTTAGGCTTTGTAGAAACCACTACAGCTTGGTGAAATGTTCTCCCATTTAATGTGTAAGGAGACTGAAGCTCAGAGTTGTCCAAAGATATATCCAAGATATTTGTGATTTGTTAAACTTCTTTCTATTCCTATATAAATGCCCATGGCTTTCTTAAGAGAAGATTCAGACTAGCCATTTCACTTTTTTTAAATTAGTTAGTTTGTTTATGTATGTATGTATGTATGTATGTAAGTAAGTAAACTCTACACCCAATGTGGGGCTCAAACTCACCACACCAGATCAAGAGTCACATATTCTTGAGACCAAGCCAACCAAGAACCCCCGTAAGTCATGTATATGAAAGAAAACACTAAGCAACAGGCTGTGGTGCATCGCCCTGAACCTGACACAATTAAATTAAAAATTATTTGTATTTTATTTTAGAAAATTGTAGTGCTGTTAACATCCAAACAGTAGAAGGGTAAGAAGTAAAACAGAAATAGAAGGAGGCGGAAATCACAGGCCTAGCTTAACACCCCATTTATCCAAGACCAATTTAAAAGAGCCCTTACTCTAAGACGACCCACCTCCGAATTCCATCATCTTTGGGTTAAGTATTTCAAGATAGGAATTTGAAGGGACACAACCACTCAGGACACAGCCATTTGGTAACAACCTACTTGTAGTCCATGAACCCACTGATGCATATCTGTTCCATCTCAGCCATCTCCCTCTAGAACCTCTCAACAACAAAAACAAACAGAAGACCTGTCCTCTTCACAATAGAGAACACGTGTCCAAGGACCTGACCTTTTGCCTGTCAGATGCTTTGTTTCCCTCTCTTGAATAGTAAACGATAAAAATGATAAAATTTTGTTTTGACTCTTTAGTAGAAACCATGGATATTCTGCTATGACATTTGTTTGCAGTTTAAAAAGCAATTTTTAGGACCCCTGGGTGGATCAGGGGTTGAGGACCTGACTCTTGATTTCAGCTAAAGTCATGTTCTCAGAGCTGTGAGATGGAACTCCATGTTGGGCTGTGTGCTCAGTGAGGATTCTGCGTGGGATTCTCTCTCTTCCTCTCCCTCTGCCCTTCCCCTCATTCATTGTCTCTCTCTTTCTCTCAAATAAATAAATAAATCTTGAAACATAAAAGCAATTATTTTCCAGAGATGCATTTAGTAAGGTAAAATTGTAGTTGCTATAATTGACCTTGAGTGTTTAAGTCTTTTGAGTAGTACATTGTCAAATGATTTCATGCACTAAAGTCCTTAGTATAACTCTAATGATTTTGTTTTAGTAAAATTGTTTTTTTTAAGATTTTATATGTAAGTAACCTCTACATGCAGCGTGGGGCTTAAACTCACAAACCTGATATCATGACTCGAGCTGAAATCAAGATTCAGATGCTCAAGAGTTGTGTGCTCTTCCAAATGAGCCAGGCAGGGGCTCCTAGTATAATATTTTTTAATCATTTGCTTCCTTTTCTGATATGTAAGCTTCACGAGAGATGGAGCTTGTTCAACATTGTTCCCCTGACCTATTTTATATTGTCTAGAATCTAGGTTAAGCTAGCATGGAAATGGTTAGACGATACTTATATACTGTGTATATATTTGTACTTTTGGGGAGTTCTCCTTTTTTCATTCTAATCTTATCCCTAATTCAAAAGGATCTTTAAAATTAATCTAGGGTACCTGGTGGCTCAGCCAGTTGAATGTCTGATCTTGATTTCAGCTCAGGTCACGATCTCAGAGTCCTGGATTGAGCCTCACAGTGAGCTCTGTGCTGGGCATGGAGCCTGCTTAGGTTTCCCTCTCTCCCTCTCCTTCTGGCCCTCCCTAAATTGCAGTGTACCTGTGCACTCTCTCTCTCTCTTTCACTCTCTCTCTCTCTCAAAATAAATTAGTCTTACATATAATGATACAAGGTAGTAAAGGATGCTGAATGTGGATGTCTGAGTGGCTCAGGCAGTTAAGTGGCTGCCTTCGGCTCAGATCATGATCCCAGGGTCCTGAGGATGAAGCCCATATTGGACTCCCTGTTCAGGGGGAGTTGGCTTCTCTCTCTCCCTCTGCCTCTCCCCCAGAGAGGAGAGTGCGTGCTCTCTCTCTCTCTCTCTCTTACATTCTCTCTCAAATAAATAAAATCTTAAAAAAAAAAAAAGATTCTGGATGTGAGTTGAAAATAGTAGCTACAATGATAATGACAACGATGATTTATTCAGCACATATTATGTGCCTGGGATGGTTTCATTTTCTTTCTGTCTAATCTTCACTAAAATAATTTGAGGACAATATGCCAATTAATAATATTTGCAGGTGAGAAACTAGGAGGTGGGGAAATTAAATCATTTTCTAAGGGGATGCAACTTGTCTGTAAATTGAGGGGAAATTTGTACCCAGACTGTCTGGCGTTAGATTTTGTGCTTTTACTAGCTGTGTTATGTTGAGCATTGAGTGTTACCCTGCTGTGAACCAATAATGTAAATCCCAAGTAATACTTGGACATATTTTTCTCAACTTGAAGTTCTACTGATTATTATCTACTTGTGGAAGGAAATAGGTGAAATAATTGTAAATTGCACTTTTAGTAAGTGGAAGATGAAGTCAATTATATAGGAAGATCTCTGATAATTATTCAGTTTTACTCAGTCCAGCATTTCCCTGATCTATGTACTCATCAGAGATTGCTGGATACAAATATCCTTTCACCTAGCTATTGTTAGTGTGGTTTCTTAACAGTTGAGCAAATAACAAATACTAGGAATGAGAAAACAATTAATAAGTGATATTAATAATTAGTAGGTGGGTATTAGTAAGAGAATCTGAAAAAACAACAAAATTCACTTCATGGCAAGTCTTGAAAAATGAACAAAACCTAAGGAATAAATTCGTAACTGTACCAGAGAAAAGAATGTCCTCAGGAAAGCAATACTGTTTACCTATGTCTAAAGGATAGAAATCAGACAGGATTGAATTGCGGAAGGAAATTTGGTACAAAGACACCACATAAAATGGCAGATATGGGTGACTTCTATTACTTATAAAGACTTCTCTAACTCATAAGTAATGAAAAGAAAGAGGAAAAGGGAGCCAAGGACATTCAGAGGGGTGACTGGATAGAGAAGGAATGTAAGCAGTCAGGCAGGTTGGCCCTGATACCACGCCTCCTGCGCACACACACACACTCCCACACTCACACACAGAGTCAAGCAGTCCACGGTTCAGCAACTGCTTCCAGACTGAAGAAGCCAGTCTGCAAAACTGAGTCACAGAGTCATTATAAGTTCCAGGTGGCTGGCAACACTCAAAAGGAAACGGACATTCTAGTAAGAATAACAGGAAGATTCTTTGTTGGTAGATTCCAAGTGTCCCTACTCCAACATTGGAAGCAGGTGACAGTGAATTTGAAAAGTGTCCACACTCAGGAAAAGGCGAATTCTCAAATGCAAGATAAGCTTACAACCAAGACCAATGAAACACATAGAAAAAAACAGTTTCCTTAAAGGGAGGCACCAAATAAGACAGCAATTTTAAAAAATGATTAAACAAAAACAGGCGCAGATATTGAAAAAGAAAACAAGGAAAGCGTCAAATAACAAAGGTGATATAATTGCACTTACTAGAAATGCAAGAGAAATCCAATGACAGGAAATTTCAAGGTAATAAACAGATTTGCCAGGTAAAAGATTACGAAAGGATTTAAACTACTTTCTGGCACATAAAGTAGTTTACACTGACTGTGTAAGTGTTCACTGTTTCAAGGGCAGTAACTAAGCAAAAATGAAAGTTTCAAAAAACCAATTATGAAACCTTAAAAGTGTAAAGGTTTTAAAAGAAGATCATAAAACTTCCTGAAGGACATAACAAAGATGTACAGAAATGGAATGATAAACCATGTTTAAGAATGACAAGAGTAAGTTATTGCAAAGATATTAAGTCTTCCTGAATTTTTCTATTAAGTTAGTGAAGTCTCAATCCAAAATCAGGATAGATTTGCTCTGTGAGATTTGAGCCATCATTGTGCACATGGAAAGCAACCAACCCTATTCGAACAGCTAGGAATTCTAGATATGATACAAAAAAGTTTTTTCAGTGCATTCCCGAGCTGGCCAAAATCAAAGGGAATGTTAGAGATTTAACAGAATTAAGCAAAAGGAACAATCCACAGTAGGAGAAACTGCGATCTGCCTTAAGGATATCTGTCCAACCAGATAATAGCCCATGAGAAAAAAGAACAGACAAAAAACTGAATACTCACTCAAGTTTCCTAATATTGAACAATCATTATTCAAGCTGGAGGATAATTCATGGACAAGAACCCCTTAACACATACGCAGACACCTGGAACAGAAAAGCTACCTTCTCATTTTGAGGGGAACTGCAAAGAAACAAACATTAAAGCAGTAACAAACCACTCTTCTCAGAAAAAAAAGGCACAGCAGCCTTATAGATTTGAACCTTGGAAATGAGGGGAGAGAGGGAAAGAATCTCCACTGTGAATTCATAGCCCCAACTCAGTCTTCAGAAATGTTTGTCACATTTAGTTCTCACAACCTCAACCTGAGGATTTAATTTAAGGTGATGCCATCATTTGCAGCAGAAAAGCAAAAAAAAGAAACCCTTTATGAGAGAAAGCACTTGAACACAGATCCTAACTCATAGGTAAACTACTGGGAATTGGAAATTATGGAAGAAGTCAAGCTCTCTACCTTTGTCTCAGGCTTGCTCCTCTGCCCCCTACACGCAGGTGCACCAATGAGGACCCTGCTGACACAA
The DNA here is from genome assembly GCF_011100685.1 of Canis lupus familiaris. Taxonomy (NCBI): domain Eukaryota; kingdom Metazoa; phylum Chordata; class Mammalia; order Carnivora; family Canidae; genus Canis; species Canis lupus. The sequence continues at coordinate 11,196,563 of NC_049248.1, read as the reverse complement.
AACCAGTAGAACAAGAGGCAGTAATCTTAAATAGGTCAGAGGGGATTTTTCCTGCTTGCTTTGAAAACTGGAAATGTGATAGAAAAGGGAAATAAAAGAAGGGACAAGCAAAATGGAATGGGAAATGTGTATGGATCATGTATAGATTGGGAAATCAAGTAACACAATTAAGAATACATGATCTTTGCTTTCAAAGAGGGCACAGAGAAGCTAAGACATAATAATATCCAATTAAAATAACATATAAGCCAGAGCTATGAGTCCCCAAAAGAGATAACACTAGCCACTGTGGCCTGAAAGTCTCAAAAGAAGTAGCAGAACTTGAAATGTGCCTTAAAGAAATAGGATTTGCATAGCATGGGAGATGGGGAGGGGGATATCTCACAAAGTAGAAGGAATCCACAGACGTGAAAATTTGCAAATACTCACCAACGGATTGGGACAGTCTCTTAGACCATCACCCAAAATTTACATACACGGGCGGGCGCACGCCCGCGGACACACACACACACACACACACAGAAGAGTGTCAGCAAATGCTTGGATAGAAAGAAAATTGACAACACCCAGGAAACAACTAGAAGTGAATTTCATTAAAAAGCAACAATGCAAATATATTAACTGATGAATAAAGTACAGCCTATAAAATAATATGTAAAGAAAAACTAACCCTCAGCTAACTGCGGCTCTAAGCTTCTCCTATCCAATTGTGTAAGTGGGAAGAGTGTTCAGCTGGAAGTCAGGAGGCCTAAAATTCTCTTTCTGAGTTGACTCCTGGACATTCAGATTCCTTAGGGTTGAGCATTCGAGTCTAAACTGAGGAGGGGCCAGGTGTACAGAGGAGGATGGATGCTTTAAGGATTTCATTCCCTGACCCTGCTCTACAGACATCCCACCTCACAGACCACACTGGAAGGCTGCCTGTGCTCAGTCCTCCGATGCTCACAAGGGGACTCTCAGGAAGATTACAGGGACAGCAGTCCCCCTTTTAATTTCCCAGACTGTTTCACTACCCAAGACATCCACAGGGCGGCAGGAGCCCTGAACTAAAACTAAATTCAAAGCTGAATTCTAAGAAGCAGGTTTCTTCAATGGCTCATGTGTCCAGATTTCTCTTCCCCAGTTCTGATGACGTCACCCAGGCCAGAGGAGCTGAGAGAAGGAGGTTGCACACACAGCAGGATGGGGAGGACTCGCACCGTGGGACCAACTGCCCTCCAGACTTTCTGCCATCCTCACAGTCCAGCAAAGGAGACTTCACCATCCTCACCCTTATTTTGCAGAAGAAAGTAAGTAGGGAGAAACTAAGTAAAAACTCAAAGGGGATGGAGAGGAAGTGATGGAGCCAGAATTCAAAAGTTAGTGGCTCTGGCCAAAGTCCATGGTCCTTCCACCACACTTGTTGCTAGCTCAGAAAACAACCAATTTGACTAACACAGGGTTACCTTCCTTCCTCCTAACCAATTTCCTCATTGCTATAGAAATGAGATGTTCACTATTTTCTTTCTAACTGTAAGGACCTTTAGAAGAGTCCATTCAGTTTTAGCAGGGGACAATACAAATGACCCTCTGAACCACTATTACATAATAGTTTCATTGCTACAGCAATTTCACTTTAAGGTTTGTTTCAGGATCACTCGCATTTATTTCCTGCCACTTAAATGGGACAGGACACTTTTTTTCTTTTTTTAAAGATATTTTTATTTATTTTAGCGAGAAAGATTGTGTGAACATGGTGGGAGTGGGGTGCAGAGGGAGAGGCAGAAGCAGACCCCCCCCCCCCACTCCCCAAGCAGGCAGTCCATCTCAGGACTCATCCCAGGTCCCAGTCATCTCAGCTCCATCCCAGGTCCAGAATCAAGATCTGAGTCAAAGGCAGCCGCTTAACCAACTGAGCCATCCAGCACCCCAGGAACAGTTCTTCATTGGCTGTCATCTTGAGGCACTTTGAGTTAGAAATAACAGAATTTCATTCCAACTTAAAGAAAAGAGTGTATTTTCAATGGAATAAAGGTTCATTTCAAAGATCCCAGAGATAAGAAGTTCCTTTAGGTGATAGAAAAGATTGGAATCATTACCAAATCATTGATCAGAATCATAATCAAATTATTATGTCAAAACCTAAATGCTTGGGGTGAGTCTCCATAGGTTCTATGACTCTTGCTCATACTCATTGTCATTCTCCCCCATGTTCTCTAGGACATGACCTTCCTGACCTGTCTGAGCTATTTCCTCTTTCAAATCACTGGCTTTCTCCTCTTCTCAAGACTACCTAACTCCTGTACTCCTGACATCTTCAGCTCTTAGCAGAGACTAGCCCACAGTTTTTACTCTGACTCCCCACCTCTGAGAAAAAAACTCCACATGGTGTGACTATGGCTATCGAGTAAAGCACAGACAAGGGTAAAGCTTCCCATGGAAGGATGTTCTGAGTGGGGCAGAAACCCCAGAAGATGTGTGTTACAAGTGGAAAGATATCTTTCTAGGAAGTTAGAAAGGACATTAGGATGAAATTCTACACTGTATGGTAGGTCCAGATGTTCCCTCTGCTGATGGTGGAACTATCAGTCATAATTTAGGGGGGCACCTCGGTGGCTCAGCCAGTTAAGCATCTGCCTTAGGCTCAGATCATAATCCCAGTGTCCTGGGGTCAAGTCCTGAATCAATCCCAGCTGAGTGGGGAGCCTTCTTCTTCTTCTCCCTCTGCCTGCCATTCCCCTTGTGTGCACTCTCTCTCTGTCAAATAAATAAGTAAAATCTTATTAAAAATCATGATTTAGGGCAAATATTTTGGATTTTTTGTTTTTTAAAAAGATTTTATTTATTTATTCATGAGAGACACAGAGAGAGACAGAGACAGAGACAGGCTCCATGCGGGAAGCCCAATGTGGGACTTGATCCAGGAACCTCAGGACCACACCCTGGGCTGAAGGCAGGCGCCAAACCGCTGAGCCACCCAGGGATCCCCCTAGGGCAAAGATTTTGATAATTTTTCAGAATATTTGAAGTTAGGCCAAAATTAGGTAATTGCCAATTTATCCTTACAATATCTGTACCTCAGTCTGCATATTTTAAAATGAATACGGGTGCCTGGGTGGCTCAGTCAGTTTTCTGGCAGAGTCTGGCTTCAGCTCAGGACATGAACTTGCAGTCATGATTCCTCAGTCGTGGGACAGAGCCCTGCATCTGGTTTTTGCTCCGCGTGGAGTCGGCTTCAGGCTCTGTCTCCTTCTTCTCCCTCACTCTCTCTCTCTCAAATAAATATGATCTTTTTAAAAATGAGTTGTAAAAACAGAAATGTGCTTTAATGACAGATGGAGTAGAAATACACTTAAAATTACAAAGGGATGGAATCTCTGGGTGGTGCGGCGGTTTTGCGCCTGCCTTTGATCCATGGCACGATCCTGGAGACCCGGGATCGAATCCCACGTCGGGCTCCCAGTCCATGGAGCCTGCTTCTCCCTCTGCCTGTGTCTCTCTCTCTCTCTCTCTATCATAAATTTTAAAAAATTTAAAAAATTTTTAAAAAAATTACAAAGGGTTGATTTAAATTTGGTATACAGAAAGACTTCTGACTAAAGCTGGACTCAAAACAGGTTGTCACTTGTAGAGAATACCTCTTTCCTGGGAGATGGCCCTTGAATAGGAAAGTAGATCATGCAAGGATACCTAATATCCGAAGCAAGTCAATGAAATTTTAAGCAACATCTTTACGTTGCTTACAACCAACATTTATTCTTTTGAGTAAAAGAGAAATTGAGGTCACTGATATATTAGAAACGTGAGCTAATAAGAAAAGCTGAAACTTACATGCTCCTTCTATTCTACATCTGCGGTTCTCAAATTGTAGTGCGCTTCAGAATTGCCTGATGGCCTCATTACAACACAAATTGTGCCCGTTCCATCACTTCCCTGCCTCTCCAGTTTCTGGTTTTTCAGGTCTGGCTAGTGTCTGGTAATTTGTAATTTGCATTTCTAAGAAGTTCCTAGATGGCACCCATGTTACTGGTTCCAGAGACTGCACTTTGAGACCTCCTGCTCTAAACTCAAGATAAAAGAACATCTTCCGGGATCCCTGGGTGGTGCAGCGGTTTAGCGCCTGCCTTTGGCCCAGGGCGCGATCCTGGAGACCCGGGATCGAATCCCACGTCAGGCTCCCGGTGCATGGAGCCTGCTTCTGCCTCTGCCTGTGTCTCTGACTCTCTCTCTCTCATTCTGTGTGACTATCATAAATAAATAAAAAATAAAATAAAATTTAAAAAAAAAAAGAACATCTTCCTCTGTCCCCCATTCCTCTCCCCTCCCCTCCCCTCCCCTTTCTTTCCTTCCTTCCTGCCTTCCTCCCCTCCCCTCCCTTCCCTTCCCTTCCCTTCCCTTCCCTCCTTTTCCATGCTCACTTTAAAAAGTGCAGTGGTTGGGGTACCTGGGTGCTCAATGGATTGAACTTCTGACTCTTGATTGTGGCTCAGGTCATGATCTCAGGGTTGGAAGATTGTCTTCCTTGCTCTCCTTCTACCCCACCCACACCCCCGTCCTTGTGAGTGCTCTCTCTCTTACAAAAAATAGTAAGTTCACCAGTGTGGTATGTCAAGTGTCAGTCCTGGTCAGATGGCATGGTTTGGGGGCTTAGGTGATTAGGGGGAAAAAAAGGTGGTATTTTCTTTGGCAATGCATTCATGTTACAGCTAACAATCTGGAGAGCTTGTATGGACTCTGGAATTTAATGCAACTTTGTATTTGAGCATCTTCATTGGTGATTGTCTTACTATCTGTTTGCAGTTCGTGGTATGGTTCTCTCTCTCCGCACACTCACATACATCTGTGTGTGCAAAAGGTGTGCACACACAGAATGTGGCTTAAAATGTGTGCATACTTCATCCAGATCTAAGGGGCTTGTCCAGCTTCTTTTTTTTTTAGTTTTATTGAGCTATAATTGACAAATAAATTGTGAGATATTACAATCTACAACGTGATGTCGATATAGGTAGAGACTGAAAGATTCCTCCCATCTAGTTAGTTAACATATCCAGCACTTCTCATATTTATCTTCTTTGTGTGTGTGTGTGTGTGTGTGTGTGAAAACACTTAAGATCTACTCTCTTACTAATTTCAGTTACAGAGTACAGTTATTACTATAGTCCCCATGTTTTACATTCGATCCCTAGACTTTACTCGTGTGTAGCTGAAAGCTTGTGCCCCTTTACCAAATTTTCCCTAGTTTTCCACCCCCTTATCCTCGGGAACCACTTATCTACTCTCTTTTCTCCCATCCTGGGGGTTGCCTTTTCATTTTGCTGATGGTTTCCTTTACTGTGCAGAAGCATTTTAGTTTGATGTGTCTCACTTATTTATTTTGGCCTTCCCTTTTGCTGTCAAATCCAGAGTCTTCATCTAGACTAATGTCAAGGAACTTTGAGAACTTTAAGAACTCTTGCACTCAACTCAGGACAGAAGAATCACTTCTAACTGATATTTTCCTGGGCTCATACAGTTATACCAAACACAACCAAAGGTGCACTCAAAACCCTAGACAAACAAACAAACAGCAGATATGTTACTGCCTTACTTCTCAGGGTCCTGGTTGACCCAAATTGGACAGGGGGATCATGGCAGTCAGCAGAGTTAAATACATGTACACACACTCACAAATAATGTCCCAGATCCTCTCAGAGATGAAGGAAAGCTCAAAGCTGGTATCAAGGGTAGTACTAGACAAAAGGAAGAGCCAAGCTCTGAGTGTTGAGATTGTCACGGGTCTGTGAAGGATGCTGGTATAACGGAATTGAAAAAGAATTTGGTGTCAGGCCATCCAGGGTTTAAAGCCTAGGTCTGCCACTTACCAAGTATGAAATTGTGTGTACTGGATTTCATCATACCAAATAAAAGTGACTGTTGAGAACACAGTCAGGTAACATGTTAAAATGTCTGGCACACAGTGTGTATGCACACCTAATTGCCACCATATATTAGAGTCCTACTATGTGCGTGCCCCCCCACCCCCGCCATTGGGTGCTTTACCTTGTCTAGTCCTTTCAAGATCCCATCCAGTTAAGGTCATCATCCTCGTAATCATCATCATTCCTATTCTGCAAACAACAAAACAGAATCCCCAGATCACAGAGGTCAAAATGCAAAATAAAGCCTCATCTTATGAGGTCAGATGCTTGCCTTGCTACAAAGATGAGTTTTCTTCTCCCCTTTAGCTTTCTAACCTGGGATTGCCTGGCTGTGGTTAGGAACCAGAAGTTCTCAGTTAGTCGATTTCCAAGCCTCACTCCTAGCTTTCTTCTCCCTAAGCAATGTTCACTGCTCTAATATCTTAATCCGTCAAGATCCTGTTTGCAGACCTCATTAGGCAAAAATATGATTTGGGAAAAATTTACTTTTCATAACATGGTCTCCACTTTTTCCTACATTGCTCCAACAATCCTTCCATCTTTCGACTAATTGATTCTGTGCCCAAGGGGAAAAATATCTGAACCTAAACTTGTACAAGATTTTGCTCATCCTCTCTGCCTGATCAATACAAAAGAGCCAGTTTTATAGCAGAACCAGTCTGTATTGTATATTCAATGATATAAATGACATAAAGTATGAAAATGTATTTTCATCCTCCTTTGATTTCCCTGCATGAGGATATACTTGTCCAATGATACAACTCTCCCAGTTAAATATTATCTAATGTCATTTCCTTTATGACTTTTTGCCTTATTCCATGATTTTTCATAGCCCCTAAGTCCCAAAGCACTTTAAGTCACATCTTCTGGTTTATTCATGCCCAACTTTCTAAATTAAATGCTACTTTTTTCTCTTGCCTTCCGCTGGATTGTGATTTTTCTTTTAAAGATTTTATTTAATTATTTGAGAGAGAGATAGACAGCGAGCGAGCACATGTGTGGTAGGGAAGGGGCAGAGGGAAGGCTCTCTACCTAGCAGAGATCTCGATGTGGAGCTGGATGCCAGGACCCCAAGATAATGACCTGAAGGCAAGGCGGAGGCTAAACCCATTGAGCCACCCAAGTGTCCCTACATCGCGATTTTTCTTGAGACTGATAATTGATTTACCCATCACAGTTTTTTTAAAAAAAGATTTTATTTATGTATTCATAAGGCACACAGAGAAAGGCAGAGACATAGGCAGAGGGAGCAGCAGGCTCCATGCAGGGAGCCTGACGTGGGACTCGATCCCAGGACTCCAAGATCATGCACTGGGCTGAAGGTGGTGCTAAACCGCTGAGCCACCCAGGCTGCCCCTAATCCATGATTGTGAAGCATGTTTTTCTCCTACAGAACACAGATCCTTTCTAGTACTGTATTTTGGTTGTCATGTTTCTTCAGCCTTCTCTAACCTTGAATATTTTCACAGCTTTTCATGGTCACATGCCTGATTGCTTTATAAAATAAAGTTGACCTAGTTCTACAGAAAATCTGACCCCCTTTAACTGTTTAGAGAGACCAAGGAAAGGAACGGAAATTCATTGCAAAAACTATTCTGTGCCTTCCCCCGGTGTTTTCAGGCGCAGGTGTCTCATGCAGCCTAGTATCTGCCTCAACCTTTTAATGCATCATCACGGAATGTGTAGGGGTGAGTAGATGAGAATGGTGTGATGGGGCCACTATTGCAGAAATAGTCATACATACAGTGCAGGGATGTGAATTTCCCCTACATACTCCCCCTATACTTCCAGGCTGTACCTTTAGGTCTTCAGGTAAATCACTTACGAGCCTCATATTAACTTATCCTTAAAATGGAGAATAGGACGGAAGAGGCCACATTATGGCTATTAGTAATGTTTCGTTCCTGAGGTAATCTTGTGTATTCCCATCAGAAATACTTATCCCACTGGTATTTTTAAATTCCTTTTTCCATTCTTCATCATCCCTCCTCTCCTACACAGAGTTTACAATTCCTTTTTGAGGGAAGCAGTTTCTTTTTTCTATAGAAACTTCTCTATGTGAAATGTGGACTTAGTAGATTTCACCCCTGCCCCACCAGTGTGGAGGTACAGTCAGAACCGTAGCTGCTGAATAGCTTGAGAGAACTACTACCATCCCATATCATCATCAGGCTGTAGCGACAGTATGTAGTAACTAAACATTCTATTTAATCCACCTATCAAGAATTACCAAAGGTAGCGTGAATCAAGAAAATAATGTGGAAATCTGATTTACAGTAGTTTTGTTGGTGTCGTTTATTTTGTTATTGTATTGGAGGTCCTGGTTACTGGGAGAATGATAATGTAAAAAAGTAGTAATATAGGAGATAAACTTGAAAGGTGAAATCTGTGGCCAGTATTGATGTTGCTTCATTTACAAATCTCTGTTCTGTTGACAGACTGCCATCAAAAAGAAAAAGTCATGGAAATATCTGCACAGTGTAGGAGATGGACAAACTGTAGAGTTTGATGTGGCAGAAGGAAAGAAGGTGAGAGAATATTGTGGTTGGGTACAAGGTATGCAGGCATATAGTTTTCTTGCATAATAAATGGTCTCCCAGCCCCTTATGAAGAACGTTACTTTGGATTTCTACAGGAGAAAGTGACATTTAGGTAGAAAATTTTGGATTATTGAATATCATTATAAACATTCTTTGACTTGTTATAAAAGGACATTTTGATTTCTCATTTAATAAATGACAAACCCTGTTTAGTTATGGAGAGAGAAGCTGCTTTTTGAAAATGGAGAGGACTTTTGTTTCATGTTAAGTGTACGTATATTCAAAGGAAGATTAAAAATAACTTTTACAGGAGTTCTTGGATGATTCAGTTGGCAAAGTGTCTGCTTGTGTCTCAGGTCATGATCTTTGGGTCCTGGATTAAACCATACTTGACCTACATTATTACATTAGTTTCAAGTGTACAACATGGTGATTCAACATATCTATACATTGTGAAGGTTCACCAAGAAAAATCGAGCTACCATCTACAGCAAACAAAATGGTTGCATATTATTAACTGTTTTCCTGTGTTCCTTGTGTATTTCTTGTGTCCCTGTGCCTTATTTATGTTACAAATGTATTCTTGCACCTTTTCACATGCCTTTTGATCCCATTTAACCATTCTTCCACACCTTGCCTTCTGACAGGCACTGGATATTTAGTTCTGTTATGTTTGGTTGGTTCGTTCTGGTTTTTGGATTCCACATATGTATGAAATCCTATAGTATTTATTTGTCTCTACTTGACTTATTTCATTCAGCATTGTACACTCTCGATCCATCTGTATTGTTGCAAATGGCAAGATTTCCTTCCTTTTTACAATTAAGGAACATTCCATTGTGTATACACACCACATCTTCTATATCCATTCATCTATCCTTGGACACGAGGCTAGTCTCTCGTAAATAATTACACAGTGAACATTACGGGTGCATGTATCTTTGCAAAATAGAGTTTTCATTTTCTTTGGATAAATACCCAAAAAGAATATACTGGATTGCATTGTAGTTGTATTTGTAATTTTTTTAGGAACCTCTATGCTATTTTTTATACTGGCTGTGCCAGCGTGCATTCCCACCAACACTGCCCAGTGTTTCCTTTGTACACACTCTCACCTCATAATAGAGCTCCCATAGTTGGAAGGACTACCAGAAGTCAGATGAGTTTACAAGGTAATTCCCTCTATGTCTAAGCTAAGAAAAGGATGTGTACATTGGTCGTCTGAACTTGCAAACTCCCTTACTAGTCTCAAGAATAAAATGTTTCTGCTTTGTAATATTGGTGGGAGTGAAGTCCCCACAAAATTATTAAAATCGGAGTGAGGTCAATCTGCACAGCACACAAATTTGAAGTCCTTCAGGGCTTTGTATCTTTCAACCAGTCCTTCTCATCCACTGACTAAGAACCATGACTTAGAAGGAAAATAAGAGCCAGGGCTTTAATGCTGATGACTTTATTGATAATTTGAAGTCAGAGGAAGGAAGGCCACGTGGACACGACTGAAAAATCCATGGTCACCAGTTGATCTCTCTCAATTTCTAAAACAAAGAGAAAAACTTTAGACAGAAATATTAATTAGGCCTGGAAATGATCTATGTCAGTGTTTCTCCTAGTGGGTACTAGAGGACATTACAAGACATCATATTAAGAGAGAAAAAAAGAGGAATGACAGAGGAACAGCCCAGGAGAGAGTAAAGGGAAGAGAAGTGGTAGATGACAAAGGAGATAGAACATGGGAAGGTTATAGGCTAACATAAGAAATAGAGTCAAAAACAAGCAAACAAGCAAACAAACAAACAAACAAACATACTCTGGAGGAAAGAACATTTGCTCTTATAATGGAAGAGATTTTTCTATGGGTTAGCTTGAAGCAAGGAGAATCACAGCAAGGACAAGAGCTTAAGACAGATTGAAGTCAAGGTATTATACTATATGTTGGCAAACTGAATTTAAATTTAAAAAATGTGGGATCCCTGGGTGGCGCAGTGGTTTAGCGCCTGCCTTTGGCCCAGGGCGTGATCCTGGAGACCCGGGATCAAATCCCACGTCGGGCTCCCGGTGCATGGAGCCTGCTTCTCCCTCTGCCTGTGTCTCTGCCTCTCTCTCTCTGTGTCTCTCATGAATAAATAAATAAAATCTTTAAAAAAAAAAAAAAAATTTAAAAAATGTAAAAGAAAATAGGTAAGAAAAAACAGAAACAAGAATAGAGAATTAGGAAACATCAAAAGAAATTCCCTAGATTATTGAGTAAGAATAGAATCAATACCTAGGAAATCACAGGAGGTCCTCTTTACTTGGTTTCCTTGTTACTGGCCACCACGCTGATCACGCTGGCCACCTGGACCACCTTGACCACCTGAGCCCTGTTGGCCACTTGGGCCATGTTGCCCTGCCGGACCCTGTGTGCCACCTGGAAATCCCTGGGCTCCTGGATGCTGCTGGCCACCCGGACCCTGTTGGCCTGCTGGACCCTGTGGGCCACTTGGACCACCTTGGGCTCCTGGACGCTGTTGGCCACCTGGACCCTGTTGGCCCGCTGGACCCTGTGGGCCACCTGGACCACCTTGGGCTCCTGGACCCTGTTGACCTCCTGGACCCTGTTGGCCCACTGGACCTTGTGGGCCACCTGGACCACCTTGGACTCCTGGACGCTGTTGACCTCCTGGACCCTGTTGGCCTGCTGGACTTTGAGGGCCACCTGGACCACCTTGGGCTCCTGGACGCTGTTGGCCTGCTGGACGCTGTGGACCACCTGGACCACCTTGGGCTCCTGGACGCTGTTGGCCACCTGGGCCTTGTTGGCCTGCTGGACCCTGTGGGCCACCTGGACCACTTTGGGCTCCTGGTTGCTGTTGACCACCTGGAACTTGTTGGCCTGCTGGTCTCTGTGGGCCACCTGGACCATCTTTGTCTGGCTTGCTGTTCTCAACTCCATTTTCTTCTTGAGATTTCACTTGTGATTCCTCTGAGGTTTCTTTCAAGAATTCATCATCTACTTAGGAAACACAACACAAATTCAGAAAGGAACAAGTGAAAAGAAAGCTTAGCCACTAAATTCAACAAGACAAGCATGGTAGTATGATAGCCTAAATGGAGTTAGAAATAAGATATAACTGGTGTCTGTGGTAGTAGGCAGTGACCAGGGCCTAGACCCCAGAAGAGGAGAGGTAGAGAGATCTTGGCTTTGTGACAGTGCATGTACTTGGCTTAGCAGGTCTTCTTTGCCCACTCGCCATTGACCCTGCCTCTTTTGATGCTTCTGCTTCTTCTCTATTGCCATCCATTCTGAACTTGCTGTGATAGACCTCAAGTCATCCAAAATCACCAGATTTTATTATTCCAGAAAATTCTTGCCCAGAAAGAGAAATGTTTCCAATATTTATCCGTTATTTCTGGAATTTGCTTTGAAATCATTAAAACAAACCTTAAACTGTTCAGCTTGTTAATTTCATCAACTGTTTTGTCTCTAAGACTCTTGCCATCGCCTCAGTACATTTCCTCCTGAACTTAAAGAAGCTCATGTTAGCCTTAATGACAAAATTTTGGTGCTATTCTGGTGCATCTTTTCTTTAGCAAACTTTTAAGCTCTATTTACTAGTTAAGTTACTCAAGAGTTTGAGAAATCTTCATGAAATACTCAGAGGAACATAGCACTGCAGTTTATTAAGTGTAATGCTGTCCTTAGAAAGTGTGTGAGTTTGGGATGCAAGTTAAGAAGCTAATCAATATGGGAACAAGAAGAGATGGGGGCAAAGGCATATATGTGTTGAATAGGGATATTAACTTGAAAATAGTCGACATACTGCAGACAATTCAGTCATTTCAGATGAAGTAAAGCTAAACAGAGTTCACAGGATGAGATACAAAGATTATGGGCTCGAAAGCTGACAGGGCTGAGTCTATAACACAGCTTTGTCCCTCTCTAATCATGGATGTCTTGCAGAATATTTAAACTCCAAAAGTAGGGTTCAAGTGTCAACCGTGAATAATAATATACACATCAAATTGTTACGGTGAACAATTAATGACATAAAATATATACAAGATTAGACATAAACTAAATTCCCTGTACAGACTATTTAAAGAAAAATCTCTCCTCAGAATTTTACTGTTTTTTCCCATCTAGTATCCAAACTGCCTCAGAATATAGAGATGAAATCTCAAATATTATTATCAAAATAACCTCTTATAGATGCTTCTTAAAGTGTCTCTGACTTTCAGAAAAGTCAGTAACTACCATTTTAGAATTTTGAGCAGCAACCTTGTCTCAAGTCAATACAAATTCTTAAATAGTGTATATTACAAGTGTTCAAATGAGATATCAAGATGAATTTTAGAATATTCAATCAATTTAGATGATATTTTTCACACAAATAGAATGAATAAGTGAAAGTTCACACTTCCAAAAACAGCAAAGTTCACACCATGAAGATATTGACTTGAGACCTGGTGTTCGAGAGATATTTGCCATCAGTGGAAAATAGAAACTACTGTTTTCTCCTCTTTGTTTCACCTATTCTAGGAATATCAAGCACTTGATTTCTGAGAAAATTCAAATCAACCTTAATCTTCTCCAAGAATGTTACCCATATGCTTGCATGACCTTCTCTCTCCCCAACTTACCGTCACTGATGCCCTGAGCAGAGCCCAAGGCCAGCAAAGCCATTGACAGCAAGAGCAGTAGCATCTTGGTAGGAATCATGGTGTCTGTCTCTCCCTCTCCTGATGCTGCAGGAAACTCAGACACACTCCTGGACAAAGTAAATTAATTTATCATTAGCTGTGCTCAGACATGGGTTTGTTAAAAGTTGGAGACTCAAAGGAGTACAGTCCTCTGTGTCCTACAAACTCTGCAAAATATTATCAGAGGCAAAAAGTCTTCTCCTTTCTTTGGCCATAAATTCAAGAAGTAACAAGAATTTTCTGATCACTCTTAGCAAAGTACCTGGATAAATATGAGCCATTGGGGGATAAAAACATTCCCTCCTTCCAGATAAATTCAGACTGTATTCTTTCTGAAAACTAATGTTTGCTTTGTACGATGTGAAAGATAAGCTTCCTGTACTGGAAGAAAAGAAGACCTTCTTATCCCCAAAGACAGGGAATTTGAGACCGAGCGGTCTGTTTAAGCAAACCACGTTCAACCGGTCTTTATCTTCCTAGTCGCTTCTTCACCACTGATGTCTTGTAGCCCACACTCCTCTGTCATGTGGATTCCTTACAAATATATTGTTTGTCTAAAATATATACAAGCTTCCTGTTCTGCTAACTCCTGTAGCTCTTCCTTCCCTCTGGAGGCTTCTGAAACATCCCCCAAAAGTCGCAGATAAATGATAGGCTGAACAGGATAGTGTTTCAGAGGAAATGGGGAGTCCTTCTTCTTCAGACCACTGTCAAAAATTGGCAGATATGAAAGACTAAAATTAAAAAGAGGTCTGAACATGGAAAAAAAGTGGAACACTTATCCACCATCAAACAAGTGCAATTACTTCTACCTGAACTTGATGTCTCTCCCCGGCATCCACTACCACCTAGGTGTGATTTTCCTGCATCTTGCATGATGCTAGGATGCCACAGTGTGGTCATTGTTTGAATCACTTCTGTACTATCTGCTTTATACATGATGTATGGATTTTAAGATATCGACTGCAAGAATTTTCATGGTCTTTGTAGTTTGTTCTTAACATGACTTCTTATTTGAGTTTCTTTTTTAAAATATATAACATGAAAACAAAAAATAAGGCAATATAGACAATGCAATGGACAAAAAGAATAGGAGGTAAAGTATAAGAATAAAATAATGGGTGATGAGATCTACACCTATAATTAGAAATGTCAGTTGTTTACTTTATAACAACACCTGAGTTAACTTGTAGAGTAAATTAACTTTTAATGTGATAGAGGTTGTTCTATGTTAAAAAGAAATACCACATTTTAAAATAGTGGAATTCATAAGGATAAAGAGGTTCAGATAAGATACTGCAATAGGTATTATCAATCTGTACCAATCACTTCTTTTTTCATACTCATTCTGTGGCACACACGGTATAATTACTGCAAGCCTAGCTATAGGAGAGTCATTCAATCACATAGACTCCATTTTCGGCCCTTTCTCCTTGCCCTTCTTAATCTCTTCTTATTTTATTCTAACAACTTACTACTGCCTTAGAACCCCAATGCCATAGCATATGTGTCACTTATTTCTATCAGATACTCTAGCAGTAAAATGTTGAACTTACTAGTTCTTTACACACTTACTACACCAAATATATTCATACCCTCCAGTGAAGATTCTTTGTTCCTTGAGACCAATAAACCTCATCCCATATTTATTTTGTATCCTCTATAGAAATATACCTTTAATTTAAAGCTCACAGTTTGATGAAGGCTTAATTTTAAAATTACATTTCAAACAACAATTTCAATAAATCTATTAAATATATTTGCAAAAATTTATTTTTATTGACCAATTTGACAAGGATATCAACATGAACCCATGCTTTTGATTAATACAATTACCTTTGAGAAATACTATTCAAAATAAAACAAATTTCAATAACATATAAATAATGTAAGAGGGGAAAAGGGCACAATTCTTAGGAGGGGATAAGAATAAGTTTAGAAATGTTAATCTGTGGGACACCAGGGTGGCTCA
Organism: Canis lupus familiaris; assembly: GCF_011100685.1. Lineage (NCBI taxonomy): Eukaryota > Metazoa > Chordata > Mammalia > Carnivora > Canidae > Canis > Canis lupus. Next base: position 11,181,471 of record NC_049248.1, on the reverse strand, counting down.
GCAGTTGAGTGTCTGCCTTTGGCATGGGTGGGATCCCAAGACCAGGGATTGAGTCCCACATTAGGCTCCCTGAGAGGAGCCTGCTTCTCTCTGCCTATATCTCTGCCTCTCTTTCTCTCTCATTAATACATAAATAAATAAGTAAAGTTAAACTGTTGTACCGGTTAGAAAAACTGATTTTCTAAAAAAAAATTAGAAGAATCAACAGACTTAAAGAACACAGATGAAGTGAAATCATGGTTAAACAAATTATCTGCTGGGGAAATTATTCCTCATCATACCTCTGTTGGAATTGAGATGAGATATTAATCTAATTCTGCCGCTATTTATTCTCTTATTGCTCAGTGATAAAGAAAGCAAAGGTAATGACTGAGAGACAGAGTAGTCACTAAAATGTCTGCTCATCCATATTTACCATACCTCTTATCGTATCAGACTTACCAAGCTTGGTCTTTTGCCTTTTACTGGGCTGTGCTCAATTCCAGAAGAATCATGAAGAAGCATAAGCAGAGGGAGAAGAAAAGGCAGCAGCAGAAGAAGAATACAAGAAGAAGAAAAAGTGAAGAAGAAGAAGAAGGAGAAAAGGAGAAAAGGAGAAGAGCTACTTACCTTTAAACTACAGGTGTAGTCTTCTTCTTGTGGAGAAATCCGGAGTTTCTCACTTATATAGCTCCTAAAGAACAATAAGAGCATTGCTGTTACATAGGAAGAGCCTCTAGTCTTTCATTGGGTTGCTTCAACCAGAACATTTCCTCTATAGGATTTATCACTAATCTCATTGTTTTCCTATTACTAAGTGGTCAAATGGTAACAGGTCTTCCACTGTCTTCCTTAACTGTGACGAGTTTGACAAATAATGAAAGGTTAAGAAAATGCATATGCAATTGCTTGATGACACAGGAACTACTGTTGGGGGGAGGATTTAGGAGAACATTTTGATTTGTCAATAGAGCCAAGGAATGAGTAAGTAGTGCCAAGTCAAGAGTCGACAAAGGAGAGACCCACCTTTTCACACTATATCTGCTTTTAGGATTAATTTAGTTCATAGAGAATTAATGATTGAAGATAATTTATGACATCAAATTCCCTTAGCAAAAATGTGGATGGTGAAGAGTTGGACATTGTAGAGAGAGTCCAGGGAACCATTTGATAGGGGATGGCCTTTTCCAGAGCACATTCGAAGGGAAGTTAAAACAAACTAACTTCCATGGAAGGGACGGGCAGAGTTAAAAAATTAAATAGAAGTTAGCTTTCTTGCACAAACATGAAAGGACAAGTCCAATGATATCAGTGAACTTAGGACTTGGTTCCTCCACTTATTGTCCTTTGGAAGTTGACCATTAAAAGCTGAAGAGCTCATGATGTGGAATGAGAAACAAATGTCAACATAACAATCCCAAATAAAAATATTTGTATTGTCAAAAAAAAAAAAAAAGCTAAAGAGGTGAATGAAATGCTTTCTGAAAATGCCAGTGTCACATGCTGGGAGTCTGAACAAAATTTCCAAGGATTAAAATGGCTATTTTATCGGTGGTCTGTGGAAAATTACAAAAAAGAACAAAATACAAAAAAATCCAAACAACAAAATTCCAAACTATTTGGCATGCACTAGGAAAATGTCTAATTGGAAGAATACACCAAGCAAGGAGGGTCCTTTGGTTCTAAGGAGTACAATAGAGGGGCTACATTTGTGCCCTGAACACAGGTGATTTCAAAATCTGTCTTCCACACTTATTAGTTGTATAATCTGGGCAAAAGATTCATCTCACTAAGATTCATTCTTTTTGTCTATAAAAGAGAAGTAGGAGAAATTAGCTTACAGTGTTTCTGTGAGACTTAAGAGAGATGGCAAATTCACAGTCCTTATCCAGACCTACCAGTACAGTAAAGAGTGTGACTGATGAGGAGGAGGAGGATAGTCACATGATGTTACTTAGAACAGAGGAATTCTTGCTTTGGTGTTACCAGATGTATGAAAGAGGGGATTACCTCTCATCTACTGAGCCTCTAACAGATTATGTGTGGGGTGGGGATGGGTGAGTGGGGAGTGGAGTGGTTAAAAAGTCATGGAGAGGGATCCCTGGGTGGCGCAGCGGTTTGGCGCCTGCCTTTGGCCCAGGGCGCTATCCCGGAGACCCGGGATCGAATCCCACGTCGGGCTCCCGGTGCATGGAGCCCGCTTCTCCCTCTGCCTGTGTCTCTGCCTCTCTCTCTCTCTCTGTGACTATCATGAATAAATAAATAAAATCTTTAAAAAAAAAAAAAGTCATGGAGACAACTGAAACGAAGATGTGAGGCAAAGCAATAAAGACGATATATTGAGGGTAGGGCTGGTATTGGCAGAGAAGAATCAGATCTCCTACAGGAAGTGACATTGCAGTTGTGCAGGGAAGAATTTCTTCTGCCCTTCAGCATCCTTCTAGCTGAACTAAGAATAAAATGTATGTTGTAACTCAGGCTCCAGTGTGCAAGAGCACTCCAAAACAGATCAGGTTAGGACACTTGCCCTGACAAAATCCAAAGGCAGAGAAAACAAGTGGTGATGAAATAAGAAAGGAATTGATTGCAGTGAGGCCAACCCTGGGAAGACACAGGCCAGTATCTCAGAGACTGTCTCCAGGTGCTGATACAATTTCTTGGTTCATAGGAGGCAAATGTGGGGCAAAGGTCAGAGGTCATGCATGTAGGCAGTAAAGGTCAGTTCAATCATTGTCTTGGGGTCAATCATGTGGGTCTTTCTAGCATTTCTAGGGCTGGGGATAATTTCTGTTCTCATCACAGGATGCTTTGCATACAGAGTCTTTGCCTGGTATAAGATACGCTGTAAAGATTAAATCTGTTAGAAAATACAGATTATGAACAGAACTGAGGTAAAGTCTTTCCACAGGAGACAGATTAGCAGGAGAAAATAAAATTTTATTTTCTGCATATGGGGAATCTACACAGACAGTAGAGTTCCAAAGACAGGCAAAATGAGGTATACATGGCATTCTGAACTAAGAAGGGTGTAGGGGTCTGGGACTCCAAAGCAAAAGAGTTCAATTTACAGGAAGATGAAAAAGACTAAGTGTTTGGCAAACAAATGTTTGAGCCACTCAGAAACAATAGGACATACAAGACTTTGATCAAGCAGGCTTCTGGGGTTCCTCTCTGTCTACCATAGCTAGGTATGTACTGACCTAACTCAGGTGATAGCTCTCTTGCTGGAGCAAGTCCTCATCTCGATTTTTCTTAGGCAGTTGAGGGGAAGGTAAAGAGCTTTTCCTGAATCTGCGGAGTCTTGAATGCTTTGTAACTCAGAGACATGTTCATGCCAAGTTTTTGCTCTTCAGGTGATCTGCGCTGGTCCTACACAGCCAACTTTCTCTCTGTTTCTATCTTTTAAAAAAGATAAGGGCAGAAATTAGGAAACAGGATTTTTAGCATCAACAAGTGTGTAAAGTGAGGTGGGCAGCTGGTGGTAGGTCACTGGGGCAGCTGCAGGAGTGACTGGAGAGTTTTAGAGATCAGCGACCATATGAACATGTTGATATGTTTCAAGTAACTGAAAGGTAGCCCCAGTAGGTAACTGAAGAACCATTGTTAGAATCGTGGACCCATTCCACACTGTGGTTTCACTACCATCTTTCCTTAAATTCTGTATTCTTATATTCATGTAGCCCTTTAGGTGAATTCCTATGGCGTTCTTAAAAACTTAATAGAAATATCGATTTTTACCTTTTCATTTCCTTTGCTGTTTTAAATGGGAACAGTTTCTAGTCTTACCTGTGCCATGCACTGTGTGAAGGACCTTATAAGCTTATCTCATTCTATCCCTATCAAAATATTGTAAGTATGCACTACTATTTTTCTCATTTTGCAATAAGAATCTTTTTTTTTTTTTTTTTTTTTTTTTTTGCAATAAGAATCTTAAAGCCTATGTAAGGTCAGGCAGAGAAGGATTAGTGGGACTCAGGCAATCCATTTCAAGACCTATAAGCATCTTAGCACTCTCCTATTCTGGTTATGTAGGGTTCCTGATATACTTAACAATGGATAGAAGATTGGCCACAGCAACTTCTTGCAAGATACATGCATGAAAGCAAGAGAAACAAACGCAAAAATGAATTATTGGGACTTCATCAACATAAGAAGCTTCTGCACAGCAAAAGAAACAGTCAACAAAACTAAAAGACAACCTACAGAATGGGAGAAGATATTTGCAAATGACCTATCAGATAAAGGGCTAGTATCCAAGATCTATAAAGAACTTATTAAACTCAACACCAAAGAAACAAACAATCCAATCATGAAATGGGTAAAGACATGAACAGAAATTTCACAGAGGAAGACATAGACATGACCAACAAGCACATGAGAAAATGTTCCGCATCACTGGCCATCAGAGAAATACAAATCAGAACCAGAATGAGATACCACCTGACACAAGTGAGAATGGGGAACATTAACAAGACAGGAAACAACAAATGTTGGAGAGGATGTGGAGAAAGGGGAACCCTCTTACACTGTTGGTGGGAATGTGAACTGGTGCAGCCACTCTGGAAAACTGTGTGGAGGTTCCTCAAAGAGTTCAAAATAGATCTGCCCTACGACCCAGCAATTGCACTGCTGGGGAATTACCCCAAAGATACAGATGCAGTGAAACGCCGGGACACCTGCACCCCGATGTTTCTAAGCAGCAATGGCCACAATAGCCAAACTGTGGAAGGAGCCTCGGTGTCCATCAAAGGATGAATGGATAAACAAGCTGTGATCTATGTATACCATGGAATATTACTCAGCCATTAGAAACGACAAACACTCACCATTTGCTTCGATGTGGATGGAACTGGAGGGTATTATGCTGAGTGAAATAAGTCAATCAGAGAAGGACAAACATTAGATGTTCTCATTCATTTGGGGAATATAAAAAATAGTGAAAGGGAATAAAGGGGAAAGGAAAAAAATGAGTGGGAAAAATCAGAGAGGGTGACAGAACATGAGAGACTCCTAACTGGGAAACGAACTAGGGGTGGTGGAAAGGGAGGTGGGGGGGGGGGTTAGGGTGACTGGGTGACGGGCACTGAGGGGGCACATGATGGGATGAGCACTGGGTGTTATGCTATATGTTGGCAAATTGAACTCCAATAAAAAGAAATTAAAAAAATGGATAGAAGATAAGCTGGAAAAACCATAAGGAAAAGAAAACTAGCATTTATTAAGCAGCTTTTATGTGCAAGGCACTGCTGTCTCACCTAGGCTTGTAAAAAACCCAACAATTCAGTGAAATGTTCCTCATTTAACGGGTAAGGAGACTGAAGCTCAGAATCATCCAAAGATGTGATGTGGTCATCACTACAGTAAAAAAATTAAAAAAAAAAAAAAAAAAAAAAGGAATCCAAGATATTTATGGTTTAACTTCCTTCTCTTCTGTATAATACCCACGGTTTTCCAAGACATAATTCTGAATTTCCACTTCACTTTCTTTAAAGTTTTTATATGTTTGTTTGTCTGTTTATGTAATTTCTACCCATATGCGTGGGATCGCACTCACCACCCCCATGTCAAGAGTCAGCATACTCCCCTACTGAGCCAGCCAGTCATGCCCCACTTCCTGTTTCTGAAAGAAAAACTCAGTACTGGTCTGTGAGGGTTTTCCCTGAATCTGACACAATTGATTAAAAAATTATTTAAAGCTTTCTCTAGGGATCCCTGGGTGGCGCAGCGGTTTGGCGCCTGCCTTTGGCCCAGGGCGCGATCCTGGAGACCCGGGATCGAATCCCACATCGGGCTCCCGGTGCATGGAGCCTGCTTCTCCCTCTGTCTGTGTCTCTGCCTCTCTTTTTCTCTCTCTGTGACTATCATAAATAAATAAAAATTAAAAAAAAATAAAAAATAAAGCTTTCTCTAGAAACTTGTAACTGCTCTTTACTTAACACCCCAGTAGTATAAGTAAACCCAGAAATAGATGGAGGAGAAAATCACCAGCCTTGCTTAACACCCTGTTTATCCAAGGCCAATTTAAAAGCGCATCACTAAGAAACAGTCTTTTAGGGAGGTAGGAATGGAAACTTTTGTGGAAATGGGACTCTTCCATTTCAAACTGAATCCTCAAATTTCCCTCTCCTGAAATGCTGCTACTCCAAGGACACCCTCTGGTATGAAAATTTGAGAACAAACTGTGGGCTTTACCCATGGAAAATCAAACACATGTTTTCTAAACTGATTTCTACCACTTGGGGTATGTTTAGAAAATAATAGTGTTTCTGATGTATGTGAATGAAGATGCCTATAACAAAATAAAACCAGTTATCTCCAATTAGTTGTGGTTCTTTCATTTTGTCTTTTAAATTATAAATGTCTAAATCAACTTTATGAATCTAAATTTAATCATAATTGGAAGTTACAATGAAGTAAAACTCAGAATGTATTAATGATTCTTCCACATTCATATTACTCATTATGGAAGAAAACTCAAAAGTCAAAACTGGGTCTTGACTCCCAACAACGCTTTCTTTTTGTGTACCATATATATTTATGACAATTTGCAATAGGTGTTATTATACCCTTTTTGGGAGTCTTTTGCCCTGAGTGCTTCCTTGAATACAAAGGCTGAACACTGTTCTCTTTCTTTCAGATAAAATTGTTAAGTGTCCATCACAGCCCTTAAGAATAGTATACAGAATTTTGGTTTCTGAATACAGCAAAAATTTCTGCAAAGTTACTAGAAATCATAAAACATTAACTGACAGAGACAAAAGTGCTAATCAGAAAACAAAAAAGTTAAGGTATCTGTGAGTCTTTGAGAAAAGCTCATCTCCTGAAGTTACAGAAACTCATTCAAAACAGTAATACAAGTGAAAGAAACCCATGTAATAGGTAAAGGATCTGAACAGATGCATGAGAAAAAGGAAATCGAACGGCCAGTAGCATAAGAAAGCATGCTCATCTTTATTAATCATCATGGAAATGCGAATGAAATAAGTCAGATATGCTTAAAAAAATAGAGGCATATCTTAAAAAGAAAAAAAAAAAGGAAAGGAAGCAGAACACTGGAAACCCAGTCTGGTTCTTCAGGGCGGGAGTTGGAACAGGTATATTTCTGCTGCTCCTGAAGGAGTACAATACACTCAAGGGCTGAGAAACATCAGAAGCTAGAAAAAAGCATGCTTGGTGAAAGGAAAGGGCTTATAGGAAGGGATCTCCTGTTTCTCACCTAGTCCTTGAGGCACTGACTTTGCTCCCCATACATCCAGAGCTTCATTCAAGAGTCAACTGACAAGTCCTTTAGCTTCACTGAGGAGGCAGTCACCAAGAATGTTCATATGTACAATGGTATCAAGCTGTAGACTTGGATCTGTGCACTAGACTGAGTGTAAGTTACTCCTCAACAGAAAGAGAAGTTGGTTAAAAGCATAGGGTAAGAGTAATTCTCTGGATGAAGTAACATTGAGGACAAGAAAGAAGCTTCCACCAGGGACAGGATTCATGGGCCTAAAGAATTTCACTCTAGGAAATAACAGTGACAGACACAGTAATAATAAAGGGCTGAGACACTTGAGGCTCCTACTGGGGATGAAGACATACATCGTTCAAAGTAGAAAACTTGATGAAGACTAAGGATGTTTAGACTTCCTTTTACACATAAGAGAATCCTGTTTAAAACAATGCTGTAGGGGAGTCCTGGTGGCTGTAGTTTAGTGCCGCCTTCAGCCCAGGGCCTGATCCTGGATACCTGGGATCGAGTCCCGCATCAGGCTCCCTGCATGGAGCCTGCTTCTCCCTCTGCCTGTCTCTCTCTCTCTCTCTCTCTCTCTGCCTCTCATAAATAAATTAAAGAATAAATAAATAAAATATGCTTAAAACAATCCTGTAGGAGTCCCTGGGGGGCTGAGTCTGTGAATCATCTGACTCCTGATTTCGGCTCAGGGAGTGATCTTAGGGTCATGAGATCCAGCCACCTTGTGGGGCTCTGTGCTCAGCAGCTTGAGATTCTCTCCCTCTGCCCCTCCCTCCCCCTTGCTCCCGAACTCTCTCTCTCCCTAAAATAAATAAAGAAATCTTTAAAAGTTCTTGTGAAAGAATTCAGACCCCACTTAAATGGTGATATAGGAACGTGAGATTCAACAAGGAAATGGAAATTCAGAGACTTCTCATAAACTAATGGGAAAGAGGAATTTTTGAAGTAAACTGTAGACAATGCTCCTAAAGTTTTAAAGTCAGGTTTGCATTCTGCTCTCTGACAGAGAATCTATAGAGACAGCATAACTGCTGTCTACTCCTTAAAGGAGAGATCTCTTCCAGTGGATATTTAGCTCATGATATGTGGATTGTACACTTCTGGTAGAATTTGATAGTTGAAGCTCAAAACAATATTTTTTCCTTTTTTGTTTCGTTTTCCATTTTCCTACTTCTGTGACTGGCAATAGTAAGGAGGGAAGATTGCTTTTGCTCATTAAATGTTATTGCTCCGGGCTTATCCTAAACTTAAGACCAGAGACATTTTTGTATTTTTTATGTGCAATTTTTTTTTCTTAAGGGAATAGAACATATGAGATGCTGCTGTTGGACAATAAGGGGCTATTTTTCAACTTTAGTGATTCAAGGATCTATAATTTTTCAAGTGACAGAAGGCTCAAGCACCATTACAACAAAAGGAGAGTAGAATCCAACTAAGAATTTTAATGGCTCAGATAAGATACACAGAAGTTGACTTTGCAGAGGAGACAAGGTTGGACACTAGGGTATTTTTGTTTTTTGTGGTTTTTGTTTGTTTGTTTGTTTTACATTCTATTGTAGAAGGCATGGGAACTTCTCTTTGAAAAAGTAATAACATGAGGCAATTTTTCTTTTGTGGTGTTTTTCATTAGAAGCTTGGGTTCCTTATGTCCCTATAAGCACAGTCGGTTTGTAATGGGGTTATGGAGAGAGAGGCTTGTTTACCCTGCTAAATACACTTGTGTCTTTCCTCCTATGTCTCCAGTCCTTCCTCTCACCCTCTGCCCACCTCTCTTGCTGCTCCCTCTCAGGGGAGGAATGGATTTTTGTTCAGCAACAAAAATATCAGGGCATCATCTGGCCAATACCATGAGAGTACACTTTCTTGTTCATGCGCCTCCTGGAGTAAATCCTAGCTGGCCTTGTTCCCATAAGGCAGACTGATCATTCTCTCCCCACCATGTGTCGAGGTCAGTAAGGTCTCAAGGGTCCCCTCTTGGGCTCAGCCTTTGTGACAGGCAGAGAGAGAGATAAAGAGGGCCAGGGCCTCACTTAAACCTCCAGACTGCCAATCCAGTTTATCCCAAAGAGTCCTGCACTACCTACTGCTCACCCAGATGATTTCTAATGTTACAAAGAAAATTTTATACACACTTTTATTTACTAAAATATTGGATATACATTGGTCATCACTAAGCCTAAGTAAATCCAGTTAAGGTGAAGAGAGTCAATGTATATTAGCAAACCTAAGGACATTGGTGCAATTGATGTGAAGGATTTTTGATATAGAAAGAAAGGGGAAAAGAAATGTGTGGTTCACGTGGCCAGACATGTGAGTGATGTCAGTTTGTTAATATGCCAGAGAGAAAGATCGAAGAGTTGAGTAAGAGCATAAAAAAACAGTGACTAACAAAGGGTGATAGGACCTGACATAGAGTTGTAATCATGACACACGTGAAGTCCTTTCACTTGAGTCAATTACAAGATGTTCATGGGTATTTGTACCACTCCATGATTTTTCACCTTGTGTTCAGACCTGGCTCCCGCATTCTGTGTTAGAGGCTGCTCCACGGCAGTGTGCTTTTCTTTTGTCCACTCTTCTTTTCATAGAATCTTCTCAGGGAGGACTCCTAAGGCAAAAATCTAATGGAAAGGATCCTGGGTGATCGTTTTAATGCCATCTAAGGCCTAAAGTCTCACTCTTTTAGCAATGCTTCCTTAACAATCTTTCCCTTCTGCATCCCTTGTACTGGCTTCAACTTCCATTAGTCTGTCGCATGACTCTCGAAAGGTCATCCATCCTCTCCAGGTGCCCTGAACGCTCTGCCTGCAGGTAGAGAAGCCCTGTGATGCTTGGCATGGTACGTGACCACTGAGAGAACATCCGTGGCTGCCAGTGAACCCAGAGTGCACACCCTAAGGAGGATGTCCTGTGAAAATACCTCAGGCCAGCAAACGTCTTCGAGACCAACAAGAGGAACATTCATTGGTCCCTTTCCCTGGTTGGAGCTCAGGTGTCTTTATTCTTCCCTCACTTCTGTCACCAGTGGCAGGGTCCTGCCCCTCCCTCATCTCTCCCCACATAGACAGTGGGTAGAGAACAGGGGGTATTTTCTGTTGCCTACTTACAGTAGCCAAAGTCAGATATCATGACCCGTTTTTCTCACTAATATGCCCCCAAATGCCTAGAAATGTGCCTAGGATATAGTGAGCAGTCAGCATATTTCTGAAATGGTAGATATTATTTATATATTAATTGCTAATTATATTGTTTGAAACATAACAATACTTACAATTTTCATATTTAAATTTTAAATATTTATGTAATAATATATACATATATACTGTTTATATATAAATATATAAATTACTTATATATTATTATGTTATTTATATATATTTATATATTTACAAATACTTAGAATCTGAAGATATTTCTTATTGAGTCACCAGGGAATAAAACACAAAGGAACAATACAAGTAATGAAAGAAATTTTATAGTCAGTGATCTCTGATCAATACACAGCAAGTATTAATTTTTTATTTCCATAGACCATTCACACTGCCCATAACAAAATACCACAGACTGGGCAACTTAAGAACAACAGAAATATATTTCTCACAATTCTGGAGGCTGGAAGTCCAGTAGCAGAATGCCAGTGTGATTGGGCAAAGGCCTTCTTGTGATTGTACACTGCCAACCCCCTCCCTGTTGCTCACATGGTGAAAGAGGGGGGAGGGTGTAACCTGTGAAGGGTCTCTCAGAAGAACAAGGATCCCATTCGCAAAGGCACTATCCTCATGACCTTAACATCTCCTTGAGGCCCTACCTCCTAATACCATCATCTTTGGGATTAGGATTTCAAGATAGGAATTTGAAGGGACACAGCACTCAAAATACAGCCGTTTGGTAACATCCTACCTGTAATCCATGAACACAATGATGCATATTTGTTCCGCTCAAGCATCTCCCTCTGGAACCTTGCATCAACAAAAACAGAAGACCTGTCCTTCTTTTCACAATTGAGAACATGTGTCCAAATTGATGACCCTTTGCCTGTCGGATGCTTTGTTTCCCTCACTGAAATAGTAAAAGAAAAAAATGATAAAGTTTTGGTTTTGACTCTCTTAATAGAAGCCATGGATATTCTGCTATAACATTTTTCAACATTTTCAAAGGCACTAATTAGGGTGCCTGGGTGGCTCAGTTGGTGAAAATCTGACTCTTGATTTCAGCTCTCGTCATGTTCTCAGAACAATGGCGTCCAGGACAATGTTGGGCTGTGTGCTCAGTGGGGAGTCTGCTTGGGATTCTTTCTCTCCCTCTCCCTCAGCCAGTCCCAACACTCATTCACACTCTCACTCAAATAAATAAATACATAAATCTTTAAAAATAAAGGCAGTTATTTTCCAGATATGCCTTTGGGAAAATAAAATTCTAGTCACTGCAATTGCCCTTGAGTATTTAAGTTTATAAGTAGTACGTCGTGAAATGATGTCATGCATTGGGGCCATTAGTACAACTCTAATGACTTTGTTTAGTACAATCATTTTATTAAAGATTTTATATGTAAGTAAACTCTACACCCAACGTGGGCTTATACTCACAACCCAGATCATGAGCTGGCCAAAATCAAGAGTCAGATGCTCAAGAGTTGATTGCTCTTCCAATTGAGCCAGGCAGGGCCTCCTAATATAACTATATTTTTATCACTTGCCTCCTTTTCTGGTATGTAAGCTCCACTCTGCAGAATATTTCTTCTTCAACACTGCTTCCTTGCCACATTTTATACATTGTCTAGAATCTAGGTTAAGTTAGCACTGCAAATGCTTAGACAATACTTATGTACTGTGTGTATATTTGCACTTTTGGAGGGTTCTCGTTTTTTCATTTGATCTCATGCCTAAATTCAAAAGGACCTTTAAAATTAGTCTAGGGTACCTGGATGGTTCAGTGAGTTGAGTGTGTGACTCTTGATTTCGGTTCAGGTCACAATCTCAGGGTTTTGGATAGAGACCTACAGTGGGCTCAGTGCTGCCCATGGATCCTGCTAAGGCTTCTCTCTCCCTTTCTCCTTCTGCCCCTCCTCCCACTGCGGCCCACAGGTGTATTATTTTTCTCTCAAAAATATCAGAAAGGGAGACAGAACATGAGAGACTCCTGACTCTGGGAAATGAACAAAAGGTGGTGGAAAGGGAGGTGGGCGGGGGTGACTGGGTGACGGGCACTGAGGGGGGAACTTGATGGGATGAGCACTGGGTGTTATGCTATATGTTGGCAAATTGAACTCTAATGAAAACAACAACAACTAGCCTTACCTATAATGATACAAGGTAGTAAAAGATGCTGGATATATGGTGGCTGGGAGGCTCAGGCAGTTAAGTGGCTGCCTTCGATAAGGTCAGGAACCAGGGTCCTGTGATGAAGCCCCACATTGAGTTCCCAGTTTACGGGGGTTCTGCTCCTTTGCACATTCTTTGATAATTTTTCAGTTTTACTCAGTCCAGTTTTCCTGGTCTACGTATTCACTGGAGATTGCTGGAAACAAATATCCTTCACTACTGCTATTGTTAGTGTGGTTTCCTAACAATTGAGCCAATAACAAATAGCTAGAAAGAGAAAGGCAATTAATAAGTGGTATTAATATTTAGTAGGTGAGTATTGGTAACAGAATGTGGGAAAAAAAACAAAATTCACTTCACGAGAAATCTTGAAAAATGAACAAAAAATAAGGAATAAATTTGAGACTGTACCAGAGAAAAGAAAGAATGTCATTGGGAAAGCAAAAATGTTTATCTACGTCTAAAGGATAGAAATCAGACAGGATTAAATTGCGGAAGGAAATTAAGTACAAAGACAGACACCACATAAAATGGCTGATATGGGTGACTTGTATTACTTATAAAGACTTCTCTAACTCATAACTAATGAAATGAAAGAGGAAAAGGGAGCCAAGGACATTCGGGAGAGTGACTGCATAGAGAAAGAATGTAAGCAGTCAGGCAGGTGTGCCCTGATACCACGCCTCCTGCATACACACACACACACTCACACACACACACACACACACACACACACACACACACTGTCAAGCAGTCCACAGCAACTGCTTCCAGACTGAAGAAGCCAGTATGAATAACTGGGTCCCAGAGTCATTATCTGTTCCAGGTGGCTGGCAACACTCAAAAAAAAAAAAGCACATTCTAGTAGGAATAACAGGAAGATTCTTCGCTAGTAGATACCAAGTGTCTCTACTCCAACATTAGCAGTAGGCGATATGAAATTTAAAAGTGTCTACAGTCAGGAAAAGGCAAATTCTCATATGCAAAGATAAGCTTACAATCAAATTAATGAAACACACAGGGAAAAAAACCAATTTCCTTAAGTGGAGGCGCCAAATAAGACACAATGAAAAAAATGTTTAAACAGAAAATAGGCACAGATATTGAAAAAGAAAGCAAGGAAGGAGTCAAATAACTAAGGTGATATAATTGCACTTACTGGCATCCAACAGAAATCCAGTGACAGGAAACTTCCAGGTAGTAAACAGACTCGCCAGGTAAACGATTACGAAAGGATTTGAACTAATGTCTGGCACAGAGTAAGTACGATGTAACTGTTATCTATTTCTATTGCAGTAACTAAACAAAATTCTACGTTTGAGAAGAAAACAAGTATGAAAGCTTACATTGTAAAAGCCTGAAAAGGAAAACATAAACGTTTCTGAAGGACATACCAAGATGTAAAAAATGGAAAGATAAACAACGTTTAAGAATGACAAGAATAACATAAAGACTCCTAACTCTGGGAAACGAACTAGGGGTGATGGAAGGGGAGGAGGGTTGGGGGTGAGGGTGAATCGGTGACGGGCACTGAGGGGGGCACTTGACGGGATGAGCACTGGGTGTTATTCTGTATGTTGGTAAATTGAACACCAATAAAAAAATAAATTTATTATTTAAAAAAAAGAATGACAAGAATAAGTTATTGGAAACATACGAAGGCGTCCTGAATTCTTCTATCAACTCAGTGTAATCTCAGTAAAAAATCAGAATAGAACTGCTCTGTGAAATAAACAAATTAATGAGCCATCACTGTGCACATGGAGAGCAACCATTGCAATTCCAACAACTAGAATTCCAGGTATGATATGAAAAAAATTTTTTTCAGTGCATTCCCCAGCTGGGCAATATGAAAGGAAATGCTCATAGATGTAACAAAATTAAACAAAAGCATCAATCCACAGAGGGAAGTAAAGCCTCACATTGTGATCTACCCTAAGGGAGTCTGCCTAACCAGATAACAGCCCATGAGAAAAAGGAACAGACACAAAACTGAGTACTCACTCAAGATCCCTAATAATGAAAAGCATTATTCAGCTGGATGATAATTCATGGGCATGAACCCCTCCACACACACATGCACTCTCATTGTGAGCGGAACTAAAAAGAAACATGTTAAAGCAACAACAACAAACCTATCTTCTCCTCAGGAAAAGAAGTAGCAAACTATAGGTTTGACCCTTGGAAATGAGGAGAGAAAGGGAAGGAATCTCCACTGAGAATTCATATCCACCAATCAGCCTTCAAACTGTTGTCACAATTAGTTCTCCAAACCTCCACCTGAGAGTTTAAAGTGATACCATCAGTTCCCTCAAAGAAGCAAAAAAGAAAACCTTACTGGGGAAAGCACTTGAACAGAGATCCCAACTCATAGGAAACTAGCAGACAACTGGAAGTTATAGGAGAACTACCTACCTACCTCTGTCTTGGGCCTGCTTGCCTGCCACCTAAAGGAATGTGCACAAATGAGGACCCAGGTGACACGAAACCAGTGAAAACAAAAAGCCATCTTAGATCAGAGGTTTTTTTCTGGCTTGCCTGGAAAAGTGGAAATGTCAACGAAACGGGAAATGACAGCTGGGACACGCCAATGAATCAGGCAATACGTATTAATCATCTATAGGCTGGGTATTCAAGTGCTCATAGGAACACAATTAAGACCCAGACTTTGCTTTTGAAGAGGGCATAGAGAAGCTAAAGGAGTGATAATATCCATGTTGCAAAAACATATGTCAGTGATATGAGTCCCCAAAGGAGAAGCCCTAGCTATGGTGGCCTGAAGGTCTCAAAAGAAGTAGCAGATCTTGAAATGTGCCTTAAAAAAATAGCATTTGCATGCGTGGGAGATGGGGAGGGATATTTCAGAAAGCAGGTGGAATCCACAGAAGTCGAAATTTGCACAGAATCTTCAGCCGACTTGGGCAGCATATTAAACCTTTACCCAAAAGTTATACGCACACGCACACACAAACACACACACACACAAATGACAAAAAAATGATTAGAATTATAAGAAATTGGCAGCACCCAGGAAATAACTAGAAGAGAGCATGTAAATAGGGTGCCAAAATGCAAATTAATTAACTGATGAAGAAACTGCAGCCCATATAATAATATAAAGGAAAAATAACCCTCAGCTAACTGCAGCTCTAAGCTTCTCCTATCCGATTGTGTGAGTGGGAAGAGTGTTCAACTGGAAGTCAGGAGGCCTAAAATTCTCTTTCTGAGTTGATTCCTGGACATTCAGATTCCTTAGGATGGAGCCTTCGAGTCTAAACTGAGGAGGGGCCAGGTGTACAGAGGAGGATGGATGCTTTAAGGATTTCATTCCCTGACCCTGCTCTACAGACATCCCACCTCACAGACCACACTGGAAGGCTGCCTGTGCTCAGTCCTCCGATGCTCACAAGGGGACTCTCAGGAAGATTACAGGGACAGCAGTCCCCCTTTTAATTTCTCAGACTGTTTCACTACCCAAGACATCCACAGGGCGGCAGGAGCCCTGAACTAAAACTAAATTCAAAGCTGAGTTCTAAGAAGCAGGTTTCTTCAATGGCTCATGTGTCCAGATTTCTCTTCCCCGGTTCTGATGACGTCACCCAGGCCAGAGGAGCTGTGAGAAGGAGGCTGCACACACAGCAGGATGGGGAGGACTCGCACCGTGGGACCAACTGCCCTCCGGACTTTCTGCCATCCTCACAGTCCAGCAAAGGAGACTTCACCATCCTCACCCTTACTTTGCAGAAGAAAGTAGGCAGGGAGAAACTAAGTAAATTCTCAAAGGGGATGGAGAGGAAGTCATGGAGCCGAATTCAAAAGTTAGTGGCTCTGGTCAAAGTCCATGGTCCTTCCACCACACTTGAGAGCTGGGGAAAACAAAAACAAAATCAAAAACAAACCCAACCAATTTGACTAACACAGATTTACCTTCCTTCCTCCTAACCAGTTTCCTCATTGCTATAGAAATGAGATGTTGCCTATTTTCTTTATAACAGAAGGGACACTCAAAAGATTTGATCCATTCTTAGGATAGAAAATACAAATAACTTTCACAACCACTATTAAATAATGGCTGCATTGCTCATGAAATTTCACTTTAGGGTTTATAAAAGGATCATTCACATTTCTTTCCAGCTTCTTAAATGGAACAGGAAATTTCAATTGTTTTTATTTAAGATTTATTTTATTTATTTATTTATTTTTTATTTATTTATTATTTATTTATTTAAGAGAGAGAGAGAAAGAGATGGAAGTGAACTTGATTTGGGTTGTGGCAGATGAGAGGGAGAAGCAGACTTCCCTGAGCAGAGCAGAGAGCCGAACTCAAGAAGCCAGCATGAAGACCTGAGTCAAAGCAGATGCTTAATCAACTGAGCCATCCAGGTGTCTCAGGAACATTTCTTCATTGGCTGTTATCTTGAGGACCTTTGTGTTAAAAATAACAGAATTCCATTCAAACTTAAAGGATGTGTTTTTGGGGCACGTGTGTGACTGAGTTGGTTAAGCATCTGTGTTCAGATATGGTCCAAGTCGTGGGGTCCTGATATGGAGCCCCAGGATAGGCTCCTGCTCAGTGAGGAGTCTCCTTCTCCCTCTCCTGCTTCCCCTGTGTCTCTCTGTCAAATAAGTAAATAAAATCTAGGAAAAAAGGTACGTTTTCAATGGAACAGAGATGCTTTAGGTCCCCGTGTTCTATATTGGACCCAAAGATTTTATTCATGTGTAGCTGAAAGGTTGTGCCCTTTTACCAACCTTTCCCTATTTCTTCTACCCTCCCGACCCTGGTAACCACTTTCTACTCTTTTTCTCCCATCCTGAGGGTTGCCTTTTCATTTTCTTGATGGCTTCCTTGGCTGTGCAGAAGTGTTTTAGTTTGATGTGGTCTCACTTGTTCATTTGGACTTACCTTTATGTTGTCAAATCTAAAAAGTTCTCATCAAGTCTAATGTCAAGGAACTTTGAGAACTTTAAGAACTCCTACAAACACTTCAGGACAGAAAACCATTGCTAACTGATATTTTCCTGGGCTCATACAGTTATACCAAACATAACCAAAGGCACTCAAAACCCTAAGCAAACAGCAAATAGTAAAATAAGTTACTGCCTTACATCTCAAGATCCTGGTTGACACAAATTGGACATAGAGATCATGGTGGTCAGCGGAGTTAAATACATACACACGCATTCACAGATAACATCCCGAATCCTCTCAGTGATGAATGAAAGCTCCAAAGCCGGCAACACGGCTAAAATGAGAAGCCAAGTTCTATGTGTTCAGATTGCCACGTGTCTGTGAAGAATGCCGGTATAATGGAATCATTACAGATTTGTTGTCAGGCCAACCAGGATTATAGCCTACGTCTACCACTTCCTGAGTTTGTAAATGTATTACTGGATTTCATCATACCAAATAAAAGTGATTGTTGAGAACACTACCAGAAACATGTTAAAATGTTGGGCACATAGTACACATTCACAGGTAAAAGCCACCATATAGAGGAGTCCTACTACGTGGGTAGCAGCCCACTGGCATGTTAGCATGTGTCGTACTCATGAAATCCCCTCCAGTATGGTCATCATGATCATAACCATCATCATTCCCATTTTGTAAACCCAAAAACAGAATCCCCAGAGCACATAGGGCAATATGCAAGGTCAAAGCCCAGCAGATCCTGACCTGAACGGAGGGCACAGGCGTCACCAACTGAGACACCTAGGCACCCCAAGATTATGACTTTTCTTGAGACTAATCATTTATTTACTCACCACACATTTGATGCTTGCCTCTAGCCGGTCACTCTGCTGCAGAGTCTGTATGGTGAGGGAGACCGAGAATCAGATTTCCAGAGGCACACAGTATGCTCATCTCAGAAGACCCTTGGAGAAGCTAGGGGATCTTCAGAAAGACAGAAAAGTTTGAGCTCAGTCTTGAAGGAATAATGAAAACTCTCAGAAGTGCAGAAGGGGAAAGTGGATTGTAGACAGATGAACGGATTTGTAAAGCACATGGAGATGTGACAGCACGTGAATAAAAAGGATTCCTAGAGGTGCAATCCATTCACCTAGAAAGACTCAGATATGCCCCCGGTAGTCCCTATCCCCACTGTTCTTGACATCACTGACCAGCAGGGTTCTCCTCCTTCATGCTGAGCTCAGCCATCTCAGATTCCTTCCTAGCAAGTTGGTCCAGGTAGCCACTGCCATCAACTGAAGTTGGCAGAGACTATGAACCTTTCTATGAAAACTTCCCTAACTTAAGTGTGTAAACTTCTATTTGGTAGAATTTCAGTCTAGGGAGACCGACATTTTACATTAGGAGAAGCTTCTAGATTGAATACCTCAGATGAATTCTCATTGGTGACACCTTTGTTGGATAGAGCAGATGAGAGCAAAGAGATATTAGTTTGTTGAAGGTGGATTAGGGGCCAGGAGAGAGGAAGAGCAGTTAAAGGAGCCAGGGTAGGATGTGCTGAGTCACGCTCTGAGGCTTCTGTTCCATTATTTCTTCCTCTTACCACTGAAGGGTGTGAGAGCAAACAGACTGTTTGCCAGGTAGGTAGGGGAGCACCTCCCTGGCCTTCTGAGTGCTTAGATTTTAGTGTCTGCTTTGAAATTTTGTTTCATCCCTCCTCTAATTCCTTGTAGGTATATTGTACATAGCTCCTGCCATAAGACTGCAAATAAACGGTAACTTTGATCTTTCCTGTCCCAAAGGTCACATCTATATTCTCTATATATTCTATATATATATTCTATATTCACATATTCTAAAAAGTTCTCTACTGACCCCAGGAGGTGGATTGCCAGAACTTCCCCTGCTTCCACACTTGATAGAGACTGCAGTGTTGTATGGATGGAAATATCCTGTCATTATTAGCTTATTTTTCTGAGACACTCATAAATGATTGAAGCCTTTAACGCCTTTTTACAAGCTACTCCTCATCCTTTCTCAGTGATACTGAGAAGTTGGTCAGCATTGTCATAATCCTTTATGGTTAGGAAAAGCACTCAATTTAGGAGGAGGATGGTTATCTGAATGGCTGACCATCAAAAACAAGGGTCTTTTGTCTAACTGGGTTCTGTTTTGTAGTTTGGTCATGTGCCAATTGGGGAATTAATAGAAATAATGTTATTTTCTTAGTTATATTGGCACAATATTAAATCTCCACACTATGTTGGATGCCTAACACCTAAAAATGTGATATTTATTAACCGGTGTAAGTGACTCCATAGATCAAATATATAGCGACCCATATTTATAATATGGAATGCATTGCGTATTTTAATTTGGGTGCTTAGACACAGTAAAAGATTCACATTATGCTCTTTTCTTCCTCATCATCCTCATTTTGCTCCCTTCCCACCCTGCCAGGCAACCATATCGTCTCATCAATTACAGAGATGCCACACTATGTGTTTCTAGGCCTTCCAGCTGTTTGTGCCTCACGGAGAACTGCTCTCTGTTTCCATGCCGAGGTCTGTGGTGTTATCATAGCAGGTGGAAATTAATAAATTTAAGAAGTAAATTTGATGTGTCATGCCAGAAAAATGTATTTGAATGTATTGAACTTTATTTGAACACAAATAGAAATATTGTAAATGTATTTAAAAGAATAAAAAGATGACATGCATGCTTTAAATAGGGTTTTAGCTTTTAATATGTATATACTTTCAAACATACAGAAAACTGCAATTGAGAGTACAATTGCAATTAGGGAAGCGTACAAGAAGAACCCACATGTCTTCTACCCAGATTCATCTATTAATCTTTACCTCTTTGCTGTATTGTTCTCTCTTTCTGTCTGACGATTTGAGGGTGAGTTACATAAATTGTGTCCTTTCAGCCCTAACTTTTCAGTGTGTATTCCCTAAGAGTGGTGATAATTTCTTATGGAACAAGAGTCGTGTAAAACCTTGATCTATTTAACATTGATATAATACTTTCATGTAACCTACAGGCTGTATTCCCAAATTGTGAAATAATCCAACCATGATTTGGGAGCATTTTTTTTTCTCCCCCAGAACACAGATCCATTCTAGTACTGTATTGGATTGCCATGTTTCTTTAGCTTTCTTTAATCTAGAATATTTTCACAGCTTTTCTTTGTCACATGCCTAATTACTTTAGAAAATAAAGATGACCAGTTTCCACAGAAAACCTGAGCCCCTTTTACTGTTTACAGAGACCAAGGAAAGAAACGGAAATTCACTGCAGAAACTCTTCTGACTGAGAAGGAAGATCTTCAGGTATAGGTGTCTCATGCAGTGCAATAACTGCCTCAACATTTTAATGCATCATCACGGAATGTGTAGGGTGAGTAGACGAGAATGGTGTGATGGGGCAACTGTTGAAATAATCATACATGCAGTGCAGGGATATGAATTTCCCCTATACACTCCCCCTGGACTTCAGGCTGTACCCTTAGGTCTCCAGGTAAATCACTTAACACCTCATATTAACTTATCCTTAATATGGAGGGCAGGAGAGAAGAGGCCACGTTATGATGATCAGTAGTGGTTCGTTCCCGAGGTAATCTTGTGTATTCCCATCAGAAATTCTTTATCCCACTGGCATTTTTAAATTGCTATTTCCCATTCTTCATCATCCCTCCTCTTTCACATACTTTATAATTCCTTTCAGGTTCACAGTTTCTCTTGTCTGTAGAACCCTCTCTACCTGAAATGTGTATTTTTGTGTTTTGCAAGATTTCATCGAGGCACCCCCTGCCCCCCCGACCCCCAGTGATAGAGGTACACTCACAATGTTAGATGTTGGATATTTTGAGGGAATTAGTAGTATCCAATATCATCATCAGGCTGTTCCAGAATTATCAAGTAACCAAACACTCTGTTTAATCCATCTATGAAGGAGAGTTACCAAAGGTAGCATGAATTAAGAAAAGAATGTGAAACAGAGATTTACAGTGTATTTATTACTTTTGTTATTGTTTTGGAGATCCAGGTTAGTAGGTAATGATAATGTAAAAAAGTAATATACAGGCAATAAACCTGAAAGATGAAATCTGTGGCCAGTATTGATGTTGCTTCATTTACAACTTTTTGTTCTGATGACAGACTGCCAACAAAAAGAGTAACTCATGGGAATATCTGCACAGTGTAGGAATTGAAATACCTATAGAGTTTGATGTGGATAAAGGAGAGAAACTGAGAGAATATTGTGATTGGGTCTCAAAGTGTGCAGGCACATAGTTTTCTTGCATAATAAATGGTCTCCAGCCCCTTATGAACAGCATTACTTTGGGTTTCTGGCAGGAGGAAGCGACATTTAAGTAGAAAATTTTGGATTATTGAATATCGTTATAAATGTTCTTTGCCTTCTTATAAAAGGGTATTTTGATTTCTCATTTAATAAACGACAAACCCTGTTTAGTTATGGAGGGAGAAGCTAATTTTTGAAAATTGAAAGGACATATTTTATTTTGGTATTAAGTGTTTATTCAAAGGAAGATTAAAAATAACTTTTATAGGAGTGCTTTTGTGGTTCAGTTGGCTAAATGTCTGCCTTGGGGTCAGGTCATGATCTTAGGGTCCCGGATGGAAGCATACTTGACCTACATTATTTTTTTTTAATTTTTATTTATTTGGGATCCCTGGGTGGCGCAGCGGTTTGGCGCCTGCCTTTGGCCCAGGGCGTGATCCTGGAGACCCGGGATCGAATCCCACATCGGGCTCCCGGTGCATGGAGCCTGCTTCTCCCTCTGCCTGTGTCTCTGCCTCTCTCTCTCTCTCTCTCTGTGACTATCATAAATAAATTTTTAAAAAATATTAAAAAAAAATAATTTTTATTTATTTATGATAGTCACAGAGAGAGAGAGAGAGAGAGGCAGAGACACAGGCAGAGGGAGAAGCAGGCTCCATGCACCGGGAGCCCGATGTGGGATTCGATCCCGGGTCTCCAGGATCGCGCCCTGGGCCAAAGGCAGGCGCCAAACCGCTGCGCCACCCAGGGATCCCTTGACCTACATTATTACATTAGTTTCCAGTGTACAACATAGTGATTCCGCATTCCTATACATTGCGAAGGTTCACCAAGAGAGAGCGAGCTATCATCCACAACAAACAAGATGGTTGCATGTTCTTTACTGCTTCCTGTGTTCCTTACGTATATCTTGCATCCCTGTGCCTCATTTATGGTATAAATGTATTCTTGCACTTTACATCTGCTTTTCACTCCTATTTGACCGTCCTTCCATCCCCTGCCTTCTGGCAGAGACTGGATAATTAGGTCTGTTTTGTTTTGTTGGCTCCTTTGTTTTGGTTTTTGGATTCTATGTATGCATGAATCATGTAGTATTTATCTGTCTCTGATTGACTTATTTCATTGAGAATTATACTCTCTAGATCCATGTTTTGCTGCAAATGGCAGGATTTCCTTCTTCCTTAGAGTTGAGTAATATTCCATTGTGTATGCGCACCACATCTTTATCCATTCTTCTATCCATGGCCATGGGGGCTGCTTCCATAGCTAGGCTCTGGTAAATAATGATGCAGTGAACATTAGGGGTGCATATATTTGCAAAATAATGTTTTCATTTCTTTCAATAAATACCCGAAAGGGAAGTGCTGGATTGAATTGTAGTTGTATTTGTTATTTTTTGAGGAATCTCCACGCTGCTTTTTATAGTGGCTGTGCCAGTGTGCATTCCCACCAACACTGCACAATGTTTCCTTTCTACACACCTTCACCTCATAATAGAACTCACATAATTCGAAGGACTACCAGAAGTCAAAGGAATTCATGAGGCAATCCTCTCTGTGTCTAAGCTAAGAAAAGGATGTGTACATTGCTCATCTGAACATGGCAAACTCCCTTAATGTTCTCAAGAATAAAGTGTTTCTGCTTTATAATATTGGTGAGAGTGAAGTCCCCATAAAATTATTAAAATCAGAGCTAGATAAATCTGCACAATACACAACATTTAGGAGTCCTTCGGGGCTTTGTATCTTCCAACCTGTCCTTCTTGTCCTTTAACTAAGAACCATGACTTAGAAGGAAAACAAGAGCCAGGGCTTTAATGCTGATGACTTTATTGATGAATAGAAGTCATAGAAAGGAAAGGCCATGTCGACATGACTAAAAAGTCCATGGTCACCAGTTGAGCTCTCTCAATTTCTAAAACAAAGAGAAGAATTTTATTTTTTAAATAAATTTATTATTTATTGGTGTTCAATTTACCAACATACAGAATAACACCCAATGCTCATCCTGTCAAGTGCCCCCCCCCAGTGCCCATCACCCATTCACCCCCACCACCCGCCCTCCTCCACTTCCACAACCCCTAGTTCGTTTCCCAGAGTTAGGAGTCTTTATGTTCTGTCTTCCTTTCTGATATTTCCCACACATTTCCTCTCCCTTCCCTTATATTCCCTTTCACTATTATTTATATTCCCCAAATGAATGAGAACATATAATGTTTGTCCTACAAAGAGAAGAATTTTAGACAGAAATATTCGTTAGGCCTGAAATTGATCTATGTCAGTGTTTTCCTAGTGGATGCTAGAGGACATTACAAGCATCATGTTAAGGGAGAGAAGTAGGATGTCAGAGGTCAGGCCAAAAGAGAGTAAAAGGAAGAGAGGAGAGAAGAAGAGGACGGGGGTGGGGGAAGGTAGAAACGGGAAGGTTAAAGGTGAATATAAGAATGAGCGTGAAAATAAAACAAATTGTCTGGAGGAAAGAACACTTGATTGTAAATGGAGGAGAGATTTTAAGGGTTAGCTTAAGGCTAGGAGAGTCATAGCATAAACAACAATTTTAAGTGAGATTGACGTCAAAATTTAACAAAGACAAAAGAGAAACAAGAAAAGAGAATTAGAAAACGTCAAAAGAAATTCAGAAGATTATTGATAAGAATAGAATTAATACCTAGAAAATCACAGGAGGTCCTCTTTACTTGGTTTTCCTTGTCACTGTCCACCACTCTGGCCACCTAGGCCCTGTGGGCCACCTAGACCACCTTGGGCTCCTGGACGCTGTTGGCCACCTGGACCCAGTTGGTCTGCCGGACCATGTGGGCCACTAGGACCACCTTGGGCTCCTGGACGCTGTTGGCCACCTGGGCCTTGTTGGCCTGCTGGACCCTGTGGGCCACCTGGACCACCTTGGGCTCCTGGATGCTGTTGGCCACCTGGACCTTGTTGGCCTGTAGGACCCTGTGGGCCACCTGGACCACCTTGGGCTCCTGGACGCTGTTGGCCACCTGGACCTTGTTGGCCTGCCGGACCCTGTGGGCCACTAGGACCACCTTGGGCTCCTGGATGCTGTTCGCCACCTGGGCCTTGTTGGCCTGCTGGACCTTGTGGGCCACCTGGACCACCTTGGGCTCCTGGACGCTGTTGGCCAAGTGGACCTTGCTGGCCTGCTGGACCTTGTGGGCCACTTGGACTACCTTGGGCTCCTGGACGCTGTTGGCCACCTGGAACTTGCTGGCCTGCTGGACCCTGTGGCCCACCTGGACCACCTTGGGACCCTGGACGCTGTTGGCCATTTGGGCCTTGTTGACCTACTGGACCCTGTGGGCCACCTGGACCACCCTGGGCTCCTGGACCCTGTGGACCATCTGGGTCTTGTTGGCCTGCTGGACCATGAGGACCACCTGGACCACCTTGGCCATCTGGTCTCTGAGGGCCTTGTTGGCCACCAGGACGATGTGGGCGATGTGGGCCACTTATATTAACTGGGCTGCCATGTGGGCGTTGTGGGGGATGTGGGCCACTTATGTTAAATGGGCCGCCCTGGCCTCCCTGAACACCATGGTCATGAGGCTTCTTCTGTTGTCCATTGCCTTTGTTTTCATCTTTGCCCAGTTTGCCGTTCTGATCTCCATTTTCTTCTTGAGATGTGACTTGTGATTCCCCGGGGTTTTCTTTCAACAATTCATTATCTACGTAGGAAAAAGAACACAGATTCAGAAAGGAACAAGTGAAAAGAAAGGTTAGCTACAAACTACAACGAGACAAGCATGGAAGTACGAAAGCCTAAATGGAATTAGAAATAAGATATAATTAGTGTCTGTGGTACTAGGTAGTGACCAGGGCCTAGATCCCAGAATAGAAGAGGCCGAGAGATCCTCGCTTTGTGACAGTGCATGTACTTGGCTTAGCAGGTCATCATTGCCCACTCGCCAAGACTCTGCCTCTTTTGATGTTTCTGCTTCTTCTCTATTGCCATACTGAACTTGCTGTGATAGACATCAAATCACTCTTAATCCCCAGATATCTCATGATATCTGAGAAAAACCACCACTCAGCTTTACTAGTCTACCGACTGCCATGCATGATATTTTGACACAAATCCTTTGAATGAGGGGAAATGATCAGCCCCCTTGCCCTCGCAATGGTCCAACAATCCTGGAATACCTTCCCTGCCCTCTCATCTGTCACTTTCTACAAATTGCGAAGTCTGTGGCAAAAATAGTGTAAATAAAGCCTACCCTCTAGTGTTTCCTTTTGCTGGTACCTATAATGGAGTATAAATCCTCTGCATCTCTCTCTCTCATTCTCTCTCTCTTCTCTCTCTCTCTCTCTCTTTAGAAATCTCTAACACCACATCCAGGTCTCAAACTCACAATCCTGAGTTCAAAAGTCATTGCTCTCTACCAACTGTGCCAGCCAGCCCCTGCCACAAAATTATTATTTTAGAGTAATCCCACACCATCTGTGGCACCTTCTTTCAATCATGTCTTCATATTCTCCTAGCTGTCTCTCTTGTCATCATTCTCCTCAGGTTTCAATACAGACTTTACTGAATGCCCAAGTATTATAATTGCACCCTTTGTCAGATACTAAGATTCCAAGCTGAAAATACATAGCCTGTGCTCTCAGGCCACTTACTCCTTATTGTTGTCACATTAGCACAGAAATGGATGCATCACTTTGGTTTTCAAAAATCTCGCTGTTGCCCATAGATTAAATATCAAATTCACTTTGCCATTTGTAACATCCTTCACACGATGAAATTAACCCACTTCTTCAGTTCTATCTTCCTTGAGTTACTTCAACCTTAGTGATTATTCAGTGTTCCTAGATTATTGCAAATAATATATGGATAGATTTAGCCTTGCGTTTCACTCTGCTTTTCCCTGGGCCTCCCCACTCCACAGTCCAGATCACCTGGCATATCCAGTATGCCTCTCCTTTTTCTCCCCTGTCTGAGCCCTGTAATACCTTCCTTTGCCCCAGTTTTGACTGTGATCCTTGTTATGGGCAGGATAATCTTCCATCGGATTCTGTGTTCCTTAATGATAGGAACAATGTTTCATTTACTTTTCAGCCTTGATAGCAAGTACAGGATCCTATCATGGTTATTATCGAGTATTGCATTTTATTGACTCACTGATGGGATAGAGCATGTGGGTAATCAAAGCACTTCTTTGAGGAATCCTCAAATAGGCATGTCCTTACTAAGACAACCAAAAGACCAGGTAACTGAAGCAAGAAAAAATCAGAAGGAAAGCAATGACTGCACTGTCTAGGTCTGAGATAACTCTTAAAATGAATGCAAATCATTACCCCCTACCAATGTTTTTCCCCCCTTGTTTGGTCTTTTTGTAATGTGGAGCTAATAAGATTAAACTATAGAGTATGATGGTTGAAAAAGGAATTATTCAAGGTAAACCATGATTGTTCAAAGTAAAAAAAAAAAAATCGTAGGAATTCTGGATTATTTTTATTTACCCGGGGTTCCTAGAATCCATCTAGAAAAACTCTAAATAAGGTGATTGAGTTAAAAATAACTCACCTACTAATTGGGGTGTCTCATCTTGCTCTTGAGGGGCTTCCGCAAAAAAGAACAAAACAATAACGTATGAAATGATCTCATAACCTGAACTGAAGGGTCATTGACAAACTAGGAACTGGGGAAAATCATTAAACTTCTAAGGTTTTCATTAAGCACAAAATGTTTGTTTGACATTTGCTCAAATTTGCCACTTCTTTGGTGGCATGACTCAAAATTCATTACCTACCCTGTACTCTAGTCTTTTTTTTTAACCTCCATTTGCACGCATTTTTACCTCATCATTTAAACTGACTTTTTGTTTTGCATTTGAAGTGTGTACCACTAATAGTGGCTTCAAAATTCACCTGCTTTAAAACAACCTAGTTAAACAGGTATCAAGGCTTCAATAACAAGGCATTAGGCATTAGTGCTGTAAATGAATAGGGTGGAAGGGTAAGGTTACTGATTAAACAACTATAGTACTTTAGTGAAATTACATAGTATCTTTATGATTCAAATTAGTTAAATGTTAGTACAGATAATTTCCCTACAAAATGTAAGGCATTTGTGTTATTCATTCCTTAGCCATTGTTTGTAGAAGGATGTAGAAGAAACACGTACAGGTGATTGGGGTGTCATGTTCTGCTGACTTTCAGGTACTGTTTAGGTTTTTGACACAAGAGATTCCCAAGTGAAAAGGAAGGACAAGGCCTTATCTTACAATATGACTGAAGCCCCTGGAAACTAAAAGTTTGTTATTCCTTTTTGCTCTTTCCTAGATTCAGTTTTGAGCGCTCTCAAGAGACAAAACACTAAGCATAGACATAACATATGATATGTTCTAAAGAGAAACAGAAAGGATTATGTCCTTCAACAAGATTTTTATCAGGGTCTTTTAGTACTTGGGTTAAAAAAATAAGAAATCAATAAGTTTAAATATATTTTGATAAGAGTCCACCTCTACATTTTAGAGAGACAAGTAACTTGAGATAGAAGGAGTTAAGAAAATGCCTAAGAGAACTCAAAATAATAATGTTTGGATACAATGGAACAACATTTCCAAAACTGAAAACTAGTCCATATCATTGGTCTGAAACAGAAATGACAGTCATATAATTTTTTCTCATTCCACAGGATGCATAATGAAGAGCTGCAATCCTTGTAAGATGTCGCTGAGGTTATGTGACCTCTTGCAACAGAGAAAATTTGAGAAGGGAAACTGACTACATGTAGCTTCCTGGCTACACTAACATGATTTCTTTATTCCAGAAAATTCTTGCCCAGAAAGAGAAATGATTCCGATACTTATCATTTATTTCTGTATTGCCTCAAAATGATTTAAACAAACATGAATCTGTTCAGCTTGTTAACGGCATCACTTGTTTCTTCTCCAAGACTCTTGCCATCACCTCAGCCCATTTGGCCCCTAAACTCTAAAATCATGGACCTTGCTCATCTCTAAGAAAGCTCTCCTTAAAGTAGACCCTAAAACCTTATCTGAAAGGATCCCAACTTTCCCCTTTTCCACCAGAGACTCTCTCTCTCCCTTACCAAAAGTAGAATAAACTCATGTTAGCCTTAATGACAAAATTTTGGTGGTATATTCTGAGCATCTTCCCTTTAGAATTCTCTTAAGCTCTATTTTACTAGTTAAGTTACTCAAGAGTTTGAGAAATCTTTATGCAATACTCAGAGGAACATAGCACTGCAGTTTATTGAGTGTAATGCTGCCATTCAAAGTGGGTGAGTTTGGGATGAAAGTTAAGAAACACATCAATATGGGAACAATTAGAGATGGGGCAAAGGAATATATGTGTTGAATAGGGATATTAACTTGAAAATAGTTGGCATACCGCAGACAATTCAGTCATTTCTGATGGAGTAAAAGCTAAAACAGGGTTCACCCAATGAGATACAGAAATCATGGGCTTGAAAGCTGACACGGCTGAGTCTATAACACAGCTTTGTCACTCTCTAATCCTGAATATTCTGCAGAATATTTAAACTCCAAAGGTAGAATTCAAGTGTCAACTGTGAATAAGAATATGTACATCAAATTGTTGCAGTGAATAATTAATGACATAAAATACATACAAGATAAGGCATAAACTAAAATCCCCGTACAGACTATTTAAAAGAAAACTCTCTCCTCAGAATTTTACTGTTATTTCCCACCCAATATCCAAACTACCACAAAACATAGAGAGGTAAGCTCAAAATAAGGTTATAAAAATAACACTTATAGATCCTTTGTAAAGTGTCTATGCCTTTCAGAAAAGTCAGCAACCACAATTTTCAAATTTTGAACAGCAATTTTGTCTCAGCACATGGCAACAGATTTAAACTCAAATAATCCATGTGCATTTCATGTCTTTAGATTCCAAGTTTTTAAATTAGACTGTCTCTGTACCATGACAATACATTTACTAAGAGATTATCATTTTTTTCAACCTGTCATTCTTTGTTTTAGAAGAGGCCTAATATCTGGTTGTTTGCAGCCATTGAAATACTTACCTGGGTTTTGACTTTATATCTGAATATTTGGTACCCCTAAGATATGCTATCCACCTTTTCTGACTAAAAGAGCCACAGATCCATAAAGAATAAGTCTTTCTGTTTTATTGTGTACACATTCTTCCAACATTTCCTGAAAGTACCCATTTCTAGGACTTTTGAGATATCCTGTAAATGCATGCCTGCCACATGATTCCCTCGGCAGACATAGAAGTATTATTAAAAAAAATCCTACAATGGAGAAAATGAATAAGACCTACTTATTATCAACATTATGAGGGATAAAGAAAATTTAATACAAATTTTTAATATTTGTGTATGGCCAAGTGTTCAATGACAAGGAAATGATCTATCTAGGTGAATTTTAACATTCAATCAAATTTGATGATTTTTTTTTTCACACAAATAGAGTGAATAAGTGAAAGTCCAGAATTCTAAAAACAGCAAAGGTCACACCATGAAGATACTGACTTGACACTTAGCCCTAGGATTTCAGAGAGATGTTTGCAATCAGTGGAAAATAGAAACTAATGTTTTCTCCTCTTTGATGAACCTATTCTTGGAGTATCAAGCACTTGAATTCTGAGATAGCTCAATTCAACCTTACTCTTTTCTATGAATCTTACCAGCATGATTGCATGATCTTCTATCTCCCCAACTTACCATCATCGATGCCCTGAGCAGAGCCCAAGGCCAGCAAAGCCATTGACAGCAAGAGCAGTAGCATCTTGGTAGGAATCATGGTGTCTGTCTCTCCCTCTTCTGATGCTGCAGGAAACTCAGACACACTCCTGGACAAAGTAAATTAATTTATCATTAGCTGTGCTCAGACATGGGTTTGTTAAAAGTTGGAGACTCAAGGGGTACAATCCTTTGTGTCCAACAAACTCTGCAAAATATTATCAGGGGCAAAAAGT